>NC_139785.1:5893018-6493018 GCF_965231275.1 Zosterops lateralis | reverse complement strand
AGTTTCTCCTTTTTTTTTTGAGCTTTTTAATTTGGTTTAGATGAGTCAGGCAATAAGGTATGACGGGGAGGCTGGAGAGTCAGGGGGAGCCTGGAGAGCTGACCCAAATCCTTCCCTAAGGGATGTGGCCAGGAAAATCCCTTCCTGTGGCTGTGGGATGGGGGAAACACAGGGAATCCCTTTTAGGGAAATACAGGGATGAGCAGAGGGGGGAATTGCCCCACTGATTCCATCTGTGTGATGTCCTTGTCCTGACAGCCCTGATGGTCGTTGACGTGGTTTGAAAGCAAAATGAGTGAGAGGATCCAAGTCAAAAATACAATTTAATAAGAAGAAAGGAAAAAAAGTAAAATAAAATAAAATCAATGCAATAACACAAAGGAGCACTGCCAGAGTCAGAACACACCCTGAGCAGGGTGGGGGGAGCAGTCCAGGTGAGGGGCTCTTCCTGAAGCAGTGATCCCACAGAAAGGTCTGGGAGCTCTGCTCCTCTGGGAATCCAGTGGCTCAGGGCTGCTTGTCCTGTCCCAAATCCCAGATTCTCTCCAGGTGGGAATGCTTGGCTCCTCCCCCTGGGCATTGGGAGCATCTCCCAATGGGATGAGGAGTCGTGCAGTGGGGAAAGCAGATTAAATTGGGAAATTGCCTTTGGGTGCCTCCAAGAGTGGAACAGGAGTAAAATGGAGATGAAAGGCACAGGTGGTTCTGGAGCAGAAGAGTTTTCCTGCCTTTCAAAGGTTTTGAATAAAGAGTTCCAGAACACCCAACCCATGGTGTTTCCTAATTCCTGCAGGACACCCAGCGATGGGATGAGCTGAGCTGGTCCTCGTGAGCACATTCCAGGAGGGTTACAAATAATGGCATCTTGCAGGAGGTGACATCCCCAAGCCTCTTAGGAGCCTAATTCTATAACAACATTAATTCAACATAAAGCCTCCATGAATAGGGATCGGGCTAATGCCGGGTTTGGATGTTAGGCAGCTTAGTCTTGCCCATCTTCATTTAACTGAGTGCCTGGTCCTGAAAGGCAGCACAGTTCCAGCTTATTTCAGGAATTTCCATGGGGAAAAAGCCCACCTTTTTTAGGGATTTCTCCCCTCGTGCTGCTGGGGTTAATTGTCCTTCCTAAACCAGCCTAAGTTTTTATTTTATTTGGCTTTAGGGTTTGATCATTCAATAAAATGTGGTGAAGAAAATATTCCTTGTTCTCCCCAGCTGTAATCCAAGAAGGATTTGGGCTGGAAGAGCAGTAGATCAACAGCAAATTCCGGTGGTTTTGGGGTTGCTGCTGCTCCACAGATCAAACAGAGCTCATTTAGGATCCTGACTTGGCAAAAACAGCTCTCTGCCCTTTTATTTGAGGGGTTGGGCCTGGAAGGAACCCTGGAGCACATGAACATCTTCCTGTATCAGGAGTTCATCAGACACCAGGATCCCTTTGAGACAATCCCAGACCTGGCTGAGCAATCCCTGCTCTGCACAGGAGCTCATTTCCATCCCCAGTCCCAGCCACATGGATCCCCCTGCCTGGGGACCCTCTCAGGAAGCCATTCCCTGTGTCCTGTCCCTCCATCCCTTGTCCCCAGTCCCTCTCCAGCTCTCCTGGAGCCCCTTTAGGAGCTCTGAGCTCTCCCTGGAGCTTCTCCTCTCCAGGTGAGCACCCCCAGCTCCCCCAGCCTGTTCTCCATGGGATAATTTCCACCTCAAGGTCAGTCCTACCTTTGTGTCCCTGCATGAAGACCAGGATGGACCAACCCCTTGGATCAGATTTCAGTGCCCCTGGTGCCTCAGGCAGCACCTGGAGGCATTTCAAGGTTGCCTCAAGGTAAGCAGGAGCACATTTTAGCACAGAGTTTGAGTGACCTCAGCTGCTGCCTTAATTACAGGAGCAGGGAAATAATTCCGAGTGGGGAGGCAGGAGCAGGAGAAGATGAACAAGCAGAGATAAGGCTCTACCTCAAACACAGATAACTGCAGAGATTATCCCGGCAGCATGGCCAGGTCTCAGCGCTGGAGTCAAATAGATGGTTTAATGCTGGCCCTCAACTTAAAAAAAAAAAAAAAAAAAAAAAAAGATATTAAGATATTTAAGGATTTAAATCTTGAAAGACCTCATTTCCCAGCCGGCCTCCTAATGGGATTCCTGTTAGTTTGGGGAGCAGATCCTGCTCACAGCACAGCTCATCTCTCACCACAGCACTAATGTGAAGCTCTGCAGTGCATCCCGAGCCTTTGGATAATGGGCCTGCCATGGAATGATCAGGACTGGGGCCAATTTCCTTTCTATAAACAGAAGCTTTTTAGAAGATGGAAAGCAAAGGTCTTCCCTGCTGCCCTCTGGACCTTCGGGGCTTTTCAGTTTGTCCCTCTTGCTGCTCCTTATCCCGTGTCCATCTCTCTGCAAGGCACTGTGTTTCCTTTTCTCTGAAACACCATTTTTGGGTAGTTTTTGGTGACTCTTCTCCTCAAGGCTTGAGATGTGTCTTCCCTCCTCCCATGTGGCTGTTCCAGGTGAGATCAGGAGGGTCTGGGGCACCAGGAAACCCCTGGAAAAACCTAATCTTGTGAAAAGAAAAACGCCTTTATTTTCTAGACTGCCTTCAAAAATGGAGAGTTCCTGGAAGCCTGATTTGCAAAACCCATCCAAAATTCGCTATCTGACCATCCACGGCGCCTCTGGCCTCCGTCTGATTAGGAGGCAATGATTCAATTTAGCAATATCTAATTCCTAGTGCAATATCAATGAGGGAATCTGCCAGTCAGCGGAGCGGCTCCGAGGGCTGGGAGCGGGAGCAGCGCAGATTCCCGGCCACGGGAAAGTCATCGGGAGCTGACGGCATCGGCTCTGACACTGAGGGAGAGCACAGCCCTCAGCCAGGGTGGGGGAGCTCAGTGCCAACATCCAAACCCTCTCTGGGGTGTAATTTAGGGATTTTTAAGCAAATTAGTTCCAAAAATGCGCCGACCTGAGGGTGAATCTCAACCTGTTCTCTGTCGAAAATGGGCGGATTTACCAAATCTATCCCTTTTCCATCAAAGAGCTGAGTGCCTGTCCTGCTTTTTCTCTTTGATCCTCCTCGGCATCTCCCTGTAAACCTGAGCCAGGGAGCTTGGCCGAGGTCAGGGAAGAGGATTTGGGGCACATTTTTGGGAGGCACCACCTTTCTCTTATCGACGTTTCTCTTATCACCCTTGACTTGCGACAAGAGGGGAATGGAGCTCCATGAGCTTGAACTTTGTAACGTTTCCTCCACACCTTATCCACCATCCCAAGAGGTTTAAAGGATTTAAAGGTACCTGAGTTATGACAGATGAATGGACTTGGATAAAGAGACCCTCTTCATCTCGAGCAGAAGAAATCCAATATTCCCAGAGGCAAAAGGCTTGGCTGAGTTTGATGGATCTAGTTGGATCTGGTGGAGCAAATCCCAGGAGCCTAAAGGTTTAAATGCCTTACAAGTTTAAATATTAAAAAGCACAGATTTATTACACGGAGTGACCTTTAAAACTTGTCTCATTAAACTACATCTCCTGGCCCTTCTGGGCCTCAGTGCCTGTGAAGACAAGGCTGGGAAGTTCAAAGCAATGAGCAAAAATGGTTAAAAATGTCACCATTTTAGGGACTATTCTGTAAAGCTTAACTTGAAAAGGGGGAAAAAAAATCCCCAGAGTGTCTTAACGTCCCCATGGGCTTCTCCACTGCCTGGAATATTTTCTGTCTTTGTTATTGTTTTTTTTTTGGTTTTTTTTTTTTTTCTTCATGGAACACCCACAATGAAAAACATGGACAATTTTAAACTGTTCCCATTTCTGGAGATTCCCACCCTGGGGATGTTCTGGGGCATCCCTCTAAACCCCATGTTGCCATTGTGTCCATCAGAAAAATAAAAAAAAAGCCTAAAGAGATTAAAATGTTTAAATCGCTTCTCTCTGTCCGTGGAGAGGAACATGGAGAGGATGGAGGCCGGGTCCCCTCTCGGGGCGCCGCGTGTGCATCCCTAACGCGAAGCGAAGGGCGCCGTCCAATTAGGGCCACGCCGGGAGACGGGATGGAATCAGCCACACTGAGGGATGGCTCCTGCCCCTTCCCATCCCTCCCTCCCTCCCCAAATCCCAGGGAATTATGCATGCTGTCTGCTCGGATTAGCCACATCCCAGACCCTCCGCCGGGAGAGGCGGGAGGAGAGCGGCCGAGTGATGCGCGGTGACAGGAGAGAGCTGGGGGGAAAACCCCGCCACACCAAAACCTCCCAAAGAGGGTTTTTTAGGAGGAGTTTCACGGCACGTTTTGTTCCTCTCTCTGACCTCCCAAACTTCTCAACTTGGCAGGTTTTCAGAATGCAGAAGGTTTGTGCGAGATCCCAACTGGAGGAAGGTTCCGGCAATCCAACGGCCAGAATGGACTGCTCCAACTTATTCCAATTCCTTTACCTGCCTTTCAATGGGATATTTTCCCGAGGGTGTTCCGAGCACATCAGGGAGGTTCCAGCAATCCAACAGCCAGAATGGGCTGCTCCAACTTATTTCAATTCCTTTTATTGGGATATTTTCTCTAAGACCAAAGTCTCTGTCCTGGCCACAGGGCAGGAACCCGCGCTGAGCTGCTGTTTGTCCCTCAAAAAGGAGAAATTTGCTTCTTTCAGAGGAGTTTGACACAAATTCACAGTGATGGGGCCATTTGGGCACTTAACGAGTGAAAAATCTCCTCCAATGTCGTCTTCTGCTCTGATAACATCAAAAAAAAAATAAAAAGAGAGCGAATTTTATCACCCTTCAGACATTCCATTAAGTGTGGGATTGAGTTATGCCATTTGATATTAACACACATTTTTTAACGCCCGGTGTCGTGTAAGTGCCTGGTTTTTTTCTAAATTGGAGCTTTTTTGGAGTTTCACAAATCTCCGATTTCGCCGTTTCTCGCCCCTGATTTGGAGCAAAAAGCACAGATTTGAGAGGTTGGAATTTCAGACACTCTTGTTTACGGCTGATTTTAAGGAATAGTTTGCAATGCAGATGGAGCAGGGGTTGGGAGGGGGGAGGATGTTTACTTGCTCTTCTCCTCAGGCCCAGGTAAGTCTGTCACTCTCACTAATTAATCTACAATTAAAAAAAAAAAAAGAGTTTGCACCAAATTTGCCAAGTGCATCTTCATTTTTATTTCCTCACCTGCACACCCCCAAAAAAATAAAATAAAAAAAAATAATCAGGAGCGTAATAAAATAATGTGATAACTTCCTCCAATGCAATTTGCTGCTCTTCCCTGGAAAATCAATCTAATTATAGAGCCAGGATTAAATGAATGTCACAATCACTGCCGAGGCACCTGAGACTCGATGATTTTGAGCACGGGGGGATCATTTTTGCAGCAGGAAAAGGACCAGCCCCAGCCTGCTTTTGTGACTTGTAAAATGTGCTCCTGAAGTCCTGGAAAAATGGGATTTAAGCCCCGACAGACTGAGGGGGTTGTGTCCAGAGCGCATCAAGAGGAACTCGCGTTGGGAATTTTGAGAAAAAACTTGATGGTTTGGAAGTTTTGATTCTTTTCATGGCTGGGCTTGCAGCTGAAAAGCAGAATTTGATGAATCCATACAGTCATGGAATGTGCTGAGTGGGAAAGGAGCCACCAGGATCATCCAGGGCAGCTCCTGGAACCCCAACAATCCCACCGTGGGCATCTCTGGGTGTCCAAGGTCTCCTGGAGCTGTGGCGGCCTCGGGGCTGTGCCCATTCCCTGGGGAGCCTGGGCAGTGCCTGAACCCTCTGGGGACAGAACCTTTCCCTAAATCCAACCTAAACCTCCCCTGGCACAACTCCAGCTGTTCCCTCAGGTCAAACTCCCTCAAGTTTGGAAGAAAAGATGGAGAAGGGGGTTAAAACCCAAGCCCACACCCCCAGCCCCAAGGAGGCTGAAATTGTGAAATTATTAATGAAATGAAATCCTGTTCCCCAAACCCTATTTGTCCCAAGAGCCACAGAATTCCCTTTGGCATCACTCCAGGTGGCTCCATGGGTGATCAGGTGTTGGAAAACCCTCATGAGGATCACACCTCTCAAAAACCTGATATTCCAAATGACTCCCATTAGCACCATGGATCCCATGGACAGTGATATTCCATTTCCCCCATTGTCCAAGGAATCCCTGTTAATCAGAGCTGAGCATAAATCCTGGGATGTTCCCAGAAAAGTGGTGCCCACAGGGATGCTGGGCAGGTGACAAATTCCAGGTGATTCCCATCCCTGGAAAAAACACATGGCACAAACAGCTCCATCCCCACCTTTCCCTCCCCCTGGCTTTTCCTGAGGATGTGGAAGAGGAAAGTTATGATATTTTTCTCCCCTGTGGGGGATTTTGGGGTGTTATTCCTGCAAAAGGAGGTTTGCAGGACAGGGGAGGGTGGGTGGGGGGGATGTAAAAGGTATGGGGGAAAAAAAAAAGCCATAAATAATTTTCCAGCCAAACATTTTTAGACGTAGAGAATTTCAGCTCCAGGATATTGTTGGAGAACAGAGGGAGGAATTAGGATTGATGTAGCTGTCCCCAAAATCATTTCCAGACCCCAAAATCACCACTAGAGCCCAAAATCTGAATTATTCTCAAGGTGTCCCTTGTGTTGGGATCTTGTGGTGTCACATTAGAGGTGAGTGTGGATTCTCCAGTGTCTGATAAGGGTTGAGCTCATTAAAAACAGATCACATCATATTATTCCCTGAAATAAGTAGGACCTTTTGGCCAAACCTGGAGAAAAGCGTGTTCAGCAATGAGGCTGCACAGAACAACCTCTGGAAACGTGTTTTTCCCAGGAAACACCCACTCTCCACACACCAGCAGCTGCTGAAAACCTCTGCCTTTCACTGAAACTGGAGCAGGTGTTCTGCTCAATCTGGAATTCTGGAATATTTCCTCCAGGTCCTGGACCTGGATTCAGGAGGGGCCTGAAGGGACGTGAGCAACCTGGTGCTGATTTTTGGGAGAGATTCATTCCACCACCGACACTGAATATTTCACCAGGTTTCTCCAGAGGGAGCCTCCAGACACCTGTAGGAACCATTTGAGGTCTCTGCTGAGGCAGGAGCAGCCTGGCTGAACTCCACACCAACATCCTGGAGTGGAGCTTTTGACTTTTTTTCTCGCTCCACACTGATTTGTCAAATCCTTTTTTAAAGCCATTTAACCTTTGTGTGGGGACATTTCCCGCAGAACATCTCGCTCTGCTGCAGGCACAGCCTGTGTGGGGTTTAAGCTCTTAAATTAATTCAGCTTCTTTTTTTTTTTTTTTTTTTTTTTTTTTTTTTTTTTTTTTTTTGTGGCCCTGTCAGTGGGAAGGGCTGCCCAGCCTGATTTTTATCTGAGCTCCCTCTCAGACTTTACCCAGTAATGAATTGCAGCAACACCAAGAGTGGAGAGGGAAGTTAATCGGGCAGGAAGGACACGGGGCCCTGCTCTGAGGAAGACCTTGACACCTGAAACAGGTGATTCATGACCCCTCCAAAACTCTCCCCGTGTGTAATAAACCCCTCACAGCCCCAGCTTGGACTGATTTGTATTTCAGCCACCTGAGCAATGTAGAGCATCCAATTCCCTGGGTGGGAATTGCAGGAGCTGGTCCTTCAAGTTTCCCCTTTTTCTAGCTAAAGGTAGGTCAGTCAGGACTTGTTTTACCAGGTTTTTCCTAAAAAGTTGGTTTTTGGAGGTCGTGTACCAAGAGCTGCAGCCCAAATTTTATCCATTCCCCTTAAAGCACCTCACCCCCAATGCTGGGGCATTCCTGGGGGCTGACAAAATGTTCCACTCCTGCTGGAGACATCCCACAGCTTTAAAACGATCAGGAATGAGACAAAAAACCTGCCTGGGTGCTCTGAATCCATCCCTCTTCTCTTCTGTACCCATCTCCTCTCCCACCTCCGTGTCCCCTTGGCTGTGTCTGGACACGGGTGATGATTTTCCCCATTTTTCCCCAATTTTTCCCCATTTTTGTCCCTCCACCAGCACATGACGTATTCCCTGCTCTCCATCTGTAGCCATGGAAACCATTGATTGCTGCTAATGAAGCCTCCCCACCCTCCCAGGCTGGTTTGCAGCGCGAGGGCTCCGCGTTGGATGCGCTGGGACATTTTCCAGCAGGATCCCACCCTGGATCTTGTGAGGGCTCTCAGTCCCTCTGCTCCATGCACATCCCCCAGTTCTGGATGCCCAGAATCATTCCAGGTCCTGAGGTATTTGCTGAGATGATGGAAATTGGGATGGTTTCCACCAAACTCTTGTAGCTTTTGGCAGCAGGTTGTTTTTCCTGCAATGATCGGGGCAAATCCCGCCTGGTTTGGGGACTCTCCCAGCCTGAAAAAATTGATGCACCTCAACAAACACCCACTTAGGGAGCAATTAATCCCCGGGAAAAGTCCACTCTGCTTGGAATGGGAGTTCTGGGCACTTCCATCTCAGCTCCTTCAGGATATTTCCACCTCTGTGGTTTTCCACAAAAAAAAAAAAAAAAAAAAAAAGCTCCTTCCAAGCCTCAGCTCCCAGCTCCCTCCTCTCCCCAGCCTTGCCTCCACCAGCCACTCCAATCTGCAGCTGCTCGCTGGATTTTTAGAGATTCTTCTTTATATTTAAAGCAATTTTGGGGGAGAGAAAAAAAAAATTAAAAATAAAAAAAATAAAAGAAGAAGCGAAAAGTTTATGGCAAATTACGCTGCTTTGTAATTAGAGCCAGTGATTAGAAAATCTTTCGCTTCGTGATGGAGTTTTCCTTTAAAGAGAAAAAAAAAAGGGGGTGAAAAAAAAAAAAAAACACCAAAAAGGGAATAGAAAAAGGCCGCCAAAAGAGCTCAAAGACTGGAATTAACCAGATTATATCTCATTACTTCCAAATGGAAAGGAAAGTTACAGCCTATTAGAGCAGTTGCATCTGCAGCTGGGCAGGAAGGGAAGCAAATTCCCTCCATGGAAGGAGGCTGGGCCACAGCACTGGGCTGCAATTCGCTCTGGGGGCTGATATTTTTCCAGCTTTTCCACTCTTGGAAAAGAATCAACGACTTTTTATTCATTTATCTCTCTTTTATTCTCCTGGGGAAAGGCCACCCTGGTTCCAGCCCCTTTAAAGGCCACGGCTAATTAAGCAGCACATCCTCAGCCTGAGCATCTCCCCTCCCTGGGTGCCACTCCTGCATCCTGGGGAGGAAAAGGAGGAATTTGGACACCTAAAAAGGAGAGTTTTAACTACCCTAAGGTGTGTTTTGGTGAATTCCAGAGGGATTCAGGCAAGGGGGACCAATGTGGACCCAGGGTTGGATGCTGCCCTTGCTGCCATCCCTCCTGTGCCACCAGGAATCCACCCTGACCTCACCAGCAGCTCATCCCGATGCCAGGGGAGGGCTCCAGAGTTTATTTTTTACTGGGAGAAGTTGTGAAAGCACAAAAAAACGGGCTCAGCAAAACAGGGAGGGTTTTGTTCCCCAGTGCACCAGTGTGGATCCAGGGCTGGCTGGATGCTGCCCTTGTGCCACCAGGAATCCATCCTGACCTCACCAGCAGCTCATCCCCATGCCAGGGGAGGGCTCTAGGGTTTATTTTTTCCTCAGAGAAGTTGTGAAAGCACAAAAAAACGGGCTCAGCAAACCAGGGAGGGTTTTGTTCCCCCCCTCTGATGCTGCTGGAGCAGCACTTCAGCACACAAAGGCTTTGGGGGCTTTTCATTTCCCAACTGCATCTCAGGGAAGGCTTCTCATTACATGGGAAGGCTCCCAGGAGGTTCATCCTGATGGAAAAAGGTTTTGGTTGAGGGAAAGAGCAGCAGAGCTCCTTGGAGGGGGGGCTATGCAGGAAACCCAACACAGTCACTGCTCATGGGGGAGTTGGATGAAACCTGGAACAACCCGGGGCAGGGAAGGTGTCCCTGGTGGTGGAACAGGATAAGATTTAAAGTCCCTCCCAATCCAAACTAATCTGGGATTCTGTGGACTCACATTGTGGCACTCCAGCTGTGAAATCACACACGGTGTGCCAGGACTCCCTCACCTCCAGGTTTTGGGGAGTTTTCAGCAGGAAATTTCATTTTTGGGGTGAAACCTGAGCTCTTCTCTTTGCTTTTATCCCACAAGCATCAGGAGGGAGCTGGGCTGGTACACGTGGAGCTCTCTCCTCCCCAAACCAAGGTCTGGTTCCTCAGCACCCCGTGGCTCTCTGCAGTCCTTGGAGAGAGGAGGATGCTGAACTCTTGGAATGATGCACAACTCCCACCCTGCTCTGACCTTGCCGCAGCAATTGGGAGCTGCAGACAAATCCAGGCCGACAGGGAAACTCATTTAATTGGAGCTCAGTGTCTTTATTGGCACCATCTTCTCCTCCTTTATTTTTTTTTTCTCTCCTCCTAAGGAATTCTTTCATTAGCAAACAACAAAAAAAATTATTTGGGTGCCTGACATCTCCGGAGCGGCGCTGGATTTGCAGCCGGCATTATCTGGGAGGTTTATCCCAGCCCTTAATAGGCTGGAAGAGGGATGGATGCACTTTGCCTAAACCAGGGGAGCTGATTGGGGACCTCAAAATCTGATCCATCTTCAGAGCAGACACCCTTCAGGCACTGGGGAAGAGGAGTTCCAGCCAAGGTCGTGGCAATGAGTTTGTGCAGGGGAGCTGCAGGCTGGGAAACAGCGGAGAAAACAGCCCGGGATGCACAGGGAGGCCTGGAGCTGGAGAGTTGGGCTGGGAGGGGATTTCTGCTCCTCCATGTGGGAGGATCTCCTGTCAGGGGTGCTCCAGGTCAACCCATGACTCTGTTACAGCCAGTTCAGCTGTTTTTGGTGTTGGGGAGGAGAGGCTGGAGGGCTGGAATGGTGTTTGGGGTGTGAAGGGGTTACTTGGAAACACTGGAATGAGAGGAGTTGCAAAAGTTCTGCTTTTAAAGGTGTGACGGAGGAAGTGGAACTGCTGAGGACCTCGATGGGTCATGGCAGAAGGGCTTTTCCATGGTTTTAGTGCCATAGGGGATCCACAGAGCCTCCTATCCCCTTTTGGGATAACTCAGCCCATTGATCTCCACTGGAGCGAAGGGCAAATTTCAGCTGCTCCCAAAGCTCTTCCACAAAGGGGGAAAACAGTCCCAGTCAGGATTCAAAGGTCCTAAACCCCAGCCCTGAATGTGCCATCAGACTCTCTCCTTCCCTGGGGATGTCCCAATGAGGCAGATGAGGCAAACCCCGTGTCCAGAGCCCAGCTTTGGGCAGGAGGGCAGAACAAACCCTCCATTCTGAGACACCCCAAGCCCATCCTGCTCTCCCCAGTCCTGCTCTCCAGAGGAGAATTTTGCCAGCCCAGGTGTGAGCTGTCACTGTGACAGCCTCCCGTGGCTCCTGCTGCCTCATGATTGAAGCCTCCATTAACTTACATTTCCATTTTATTTTCCTGGTTTTCTTTCCCATTTATTTGCTTGAAGCTTTGCTCACCTTAATTTGGTGATTTTTTTTTTCTCCTTGAACTCAGTCACCACTTCTCAGGTCTAAAAGCAGTTGATGATTTCTGGTGAGTTGCTTCAACCCCTCTGCTCCCAGCCAGGCTAAAATGGAACACCCTGAATAATTCCCCCAGGTGGGAATGCTTGGCTCCTCCCCCTGGGCATTGGGAGCACCTCCCAATGGGATGAGGAGTCGTGCAGTGGCTCCTTGATGGCCCATTAAACAGAGAGAGCTCCTGGAGGGAGTTCCCTGTTAGCCTGAACCTCTTGTGTCTCCAACAGGAGATTCCAATCCCAGTTAATTCCGATTCCAATCCCAATTAATTCCGATTCCAATCCCAGTTAATTCCCACTCCTCTTTCTCAATGCTTTTCTCCTCTTCCATGGATAAGTGATTCCCACCAAACCCCTCTTTATTCTCCAAGCAGGATCCATTTCCCACTGCCTTTTTCAGACCAGGAGGGCGAGGGAAAATAATAAGCACTCGTGGCACTGTGTTCAAGTTAAGGACCGTGATTATCCTTTTGGAGTGCCGGAGTCAGTATTTTCATGACACCAGAGGTTTATTTTAAGTGCATCTCTTTTGAGGGCAGAAATAGGTGTTTATGCTTGGAGGAGGTGGAAAAAAAAGCATCCAGGGCTGGTTAATCTCCCTGGAAAATGCTGGGCTGTGACCTTGTGTGGGCATCCAATTTAAAGCCATCAAGTCCCAGCCATGGGAGCGTCGCTCTTAAAACTTGAGATTAAAGAACGGCTCAGGATTAGTCAAATAATGGTCAAAATTATTCAAGCTGTTTTCATAATACCTGATTATTTCATAAGGCCTGATTTAGTTTAGTTAAAATTGGGCAGATCTGCTCTGGCCTCAGCACCAGCTCGTGGCTGTAAAATCGTGTGGAGAAAAAAAATAAGCACCAGTGAGATAAGAAGGATATTTCTGAATAAACAACTTGGCTCCTCAAAGTGACTTTGGAAAGACGGGCTGAGATCACAGGATTCTTGCTCCAAACCAGATTTGGGTCTGGGCACCACGCAGGGCACCAGCAATGGGTGCTGAGGGGCAGATTCAGCTCGTTCAGGGCTCAAAAACAAGTTGTTCGCGCTCACGGGTCGCTTATGGTTGTCACCTCCGCGAGGACCTTTTCTTGCATCTTCCTCCTCCAGCCTCTCCCGGGGGCAGAGAGCAGAACCTCTGGCACAGCTCATCCCCTCCTGCCTGCCATTAAAATGTCAATATTTTCAGCTCTTCTGGATGACACTGCGAGGTCCCAGTGCCACCCAGGCTGGATCAACACCTGCCAATGGCGGGGACCCGGCCGGGGCCGCGCGAAGGCGCCGCGATGAGGATAAATTGCCTTGTCAAAGAGGAGGGCAGCTCTGCTCTTAATGGAAATAATGGTAGATTACACGGGCTTTTGTCACACAATATAATCAAAGACAGGATCAAAGGGAGGGAATACAGCGAATGGTTAGCAGGCAAGACATGCTAATGAGATAAAAAACGCTCGCCTTGCCACCTCTCCAAGCTTCAATCGAAGGATAATTGATACTAAATAATGTAATTTTGAGCTGTGGTGAAATGCACTTAAAACCAGCAGACAAGGCTGTGAAAATGTTTTAGTTTTTCTGTTACTTTGCTGTCATTTCTAGCACTTTTTTGGTTTTTTTTTCTTTTTTTCCCAACGGCTGTGTGGCTGCTGATTGTGTGTGTGTGGGAGCTGTTAGAGAGAGAATAGGTGGAAAAAAGCCAGTTTTGGTGAAATATTGGTGCATTTTCACCACTTTAACCCCATTGCTGGGGTTGGGGCAGGAACAGGTCACCCCTGCTGGGCTGGTTTGGGTGTGGACAGTGGGGACAGTGGTGGTGGCACCAATCCCTGGCATGGCAGTGCCACCTCTGCTGGCACCAGGAGCTCTCAGGCAGCAGCAAATTTCTGCTTCTGTTCCCACCTGCCACTGGAAATGCAATTGGAAACTGCCCTGATTCAAATGAGAGCCAACGCAGCCTAAAGGATTTGCCAGCAGTGAGGCAGTGAAGTGCAAAGGCTCGGCGTGGGGCCGTGTCCAAGGGACGGGATTTTATCCCCTGGAGCCACGTTGGCTGATGCTCCACTGCGTCCCAGGCAGCTCCGTGCAGCCCCAGGAATCCCTGATCATCTGGAACGCTTCTTCCCCCGGAAAACTTCTGCACTGCCTGCTTGGTGGGAAAAGAAAAATGCCAGATTCGACAGAGTTTAAATATTTCTAAATATTTCTAAATATGCCCATAGCCTTTCCTGTGTGTTAGGGCAAACCTAACCCCTGGCACTGCTGGATTTCACACCTTGCCATCCATGCTGGATTTAGCAGCTCGGTGGAGACACAGAATTCCCTTCCTCCTTTGCTCCAAGTTTTGTTCCCCCAGCTCAGTGTGGGGCATGAAAGATTCACAGGGATCAGTGAAGCACCAGCTCCAAGGGCCCCTCAATCAGCACCCAGCACACCCAGCTGGCAGTGCCGCCTCTCCCGAGAGCATCCCCAGCCTGGAGCAGATGGGAAGATGTTCTAAAGCAATTCCCTGAGATCCAAAGGCGAGGAGCAGTGCAGGAAGTTGGACACAGCCTGGGGACAGCACAAGGGGCCGTGGTTGGGGCAGAGCTGATCCAAGGAGGAGCCGTTTATATCCAGCCCTGGAAGATCCCACGTGTGGAAAAGCTCAGGCAGGAATCTCAGCCTTCAAGCCATGACTTCATGTCCCAAAATATGAGCGTTACAAGAGGGAAAAGCTGTAAATGGAAAAATAGGGAGCTGTAATCCTGTCAGGAGCATCAGTGGAGCGGGAGGGGAAATCTTATTCCCTGCTCCCTGTTAACAAACACTGGTCCCCATCCGGCTTTTCTGGGTGGATCCGTATTTTTAACATGTTCCAATTGCAGCGAGGCTCTTGGAGGAGGAAGATCCACGAGTTCTTTGCAGAGTGTGGGTGGAGGAGAGGTTTTCTGGGGTCCAATAAACAGCTGATCCATTCAAGAGCATTCCTTGCTCTTCCCAAGGTAGGAAGAGCCCTGTGAAAAATGCAAAGAACGGCAACTTAAAAATTAAAATTACTTTGGTAGTTAAAGATTTGATTTATTTTTTTTTTTCTGCTTAGAAGTTCCTCGTGGCAAAATTAATCAAATCAGGATGTTCCCCAGAAACTTTTGGTGTTGTTTATTTATTGCACGAGTTCGGCTGAGCAGCTTTCCCTGCAGAAAGAAAACTGTTCTGTGTCAAGGAAAATAAATAATGAAAAATAAAGGATCTCTCCTCCTGCATTTCCAACCCCCTCTTTGCTGACGGATGCCGCAGGCAATTACTGAGGATAAATTAAGACTAATTATGCCAGTTCTCTCTCTTCTGAAGGTTCTGAAGAACCTCGGGAGCACTTCTCCACATCAGGACGCCCTGCAGGGTTCAGCAGCACAGGAGAGATCCAGGTTCATGAAAGGTCTGCTCATGGATTGAGGAGGTGAGGGAGGAATAATCCATGGATCCAGCTCAGCTGGACTCTCAGAAACATCAGCAAGGCCTGAATCTGAATTGAAGAAGGGCTTGTGTTGGAAGGGGCCTTAAAACCCATCCAGTCCCACCCTCCACCACCTTCCACTGTCCCAGGCGGCTCCAAGCCCGATCCAGCCTGGCCTTGGGCACTTCCAGGGATCCAGGGGCAGCCAGAGCTGCTCTGGGCACTCTGACATTTTCTTCCTTACACCTCACAGCATTCCAATGGTTCATGTACCTCCCAAGCCTATTGGGATGTAAAGGGAACAGAGAAAAGTGGGATTTGGGATGGGATGAGCTCTTGTTCTTCACCTGAGCACTGTCGCCTTTAGGCAAGTCAGTGTTAGGATTCCTCTTTTCTGGATCACACTTTCTACAGCTGCCTTCATCCTCTCCAGTAAAACAACAAGGAAGACAAAACACACAGAGGCAAATCCAGTGAGGTTTTCACACCCTGTTTGGACAATGAAGTGTCCAAGTGACAAATCTGCTCAGGGAGAGGATGAACACCCTGACCCTTGAGGTGCTCTGGCCAAGGCTTTGCAGCCCCTGAAGTGTCTCCACTTCCCAGAACAGAAGGATTCATTCCCTGGACATCTGGTTGCATGGTTGTGGTTGTTATGGGGATGCTGAAGCGATTTCTGACAGTATCAGAAGGGATCCAAGTGGTTTGTTCCATTTATAGCCTCATGCATGCAGATGGTGGGAGCGGCTCAGACCCACCACCAGCCCCGTGCTGGGTGTCTCAGCTGCTCTGCTGACAGGACCTGACCACTGCCAGCAGCCTTTTCCCCACTCTGCTGAGGCTGAGAGGGCCTCAGAACCTGTCATTCCTTTTCTGGAGGGAAAAAAAGAGCAGGGAAAAATGGTTCAGGTCAGGCCAGAACAAAGAGAAGTTGTCTCTTCCTGAATTCCCCAGTAAATCTGGGGTTAAAGGGTGAAACCTTTATAAGGATTTTCCCTCCCATTTCCATCTGCAAACCAAAGAGGCAGAAGCCACATTTTAATGGTGTAAAAAAAGTGTCCCTTTGAGGTGGTCGATGTCTTCCTTGCCCTGTCTTTGTCCATAAGGCTGAGGTGGAATTCAGGACGAGTCAGGGTTTGGAATACCCAAGAGGCCGTTTCCAAGTAGATCTACTCCTGTCTGGAAGGTAAAAACACCCAATTCTCAATGTTTTTATTGGTTTTTGTGAGTGGAGATGAGAGCTGGAGGAGCACAGGGGCTGCCTGGGCTCTGCTGAGCTGAAGGGAGAAGCTGAGGTGACAATTTTATATAACTGGCCTGTGGTCAGGAGCGGAGCCGCCGCCAGACGCTGCCCAGGCAAGGTAAATTTAGAAATGAGTTAAATAGAGCGTTCAGCCACCTGGGATGGGGGGAGCAGCTCCAAGTGCTGCTGGGATCACACACGTGGGCTTTCCACAGCCATCATTCCCCGTGGCTCCTGGGTGGAAAAGGGATTGAGGCACCAGGGTGTCCTTGCTCCTTGTCTGCTCTCCAGGCTCTTCCCAACTCACTCATCCCACTTTATCCTCACGTGAGGCAAAGCCTGAACCTCCTGTTTTGTTGAGTTTTGACATTGAGGAACTCTTCTTTGCGGCGTGAAGAGTCCTGCAGAAAATGTTTTCAACCCGTGGGAGTGGAAGAAGGAGATTAAACATAAAAGAAAGATAAAGTGCTGCATCTCAGAGCAGCAGTACCTGCGCTGGGCCAGGGCATAATGAAGGGATTTTGTGTAGAGCCTCCCCTGAGAGGGGCTGAACGTTGCTGCTCTTCCAGCCCAACCCTGGAGCCAGCAGCTTTGAACAGCAGCTTTGTTCCCTGGAAAGAGAGAATCAAGAGGTTGATGCTGTGAAATAGGGGTTGGGAAGGATCCTGGAGTCAGGGATGACTCAACGCTGCAGAAGAGTTCCCCTTCCTTTCTCCTGGTTGGAAAGGGATGGTCCATAAGCTACACTCGTGTGTGTTGTTCTCCAGGGCATTTCTTTCCTGCTTTTTGCCCTTTTGTGGGTACATTTGGATGTTTCTGGATGAGCCTGTGTTGCGGTTTGAAAGCAAAATGAGTGAGACGCTCCAAGTCAGAAAGACAATTTAATAAGAAAAAAGGTAAAAAGGTAAAATAAAATCAATGCAATAACACAAAGGAGCACTGGCAGAGTCAGAACACACCCTGAGCAGGGTGGGGGGAGCAGTCCAGGTGAGGGGCTCTTCCTGAAGCAGTGATCCCACAGAAAGGTCTGGGAGCTCTGCTCCTCTGGGAATCCAGTGGCTCAGGGCTGCTTGTCCTGTCCCAAATCCCAGATTCTCTCCAGGTGGGAATGCTTGGCTCCTCCCCCTGGGCATTGGGAGCATCTCCCAATGGGATGAGGAGTCGTGCAGTGGCTCCTTGATGGCCCATTAAACAGAGAGAGCTCCTGGAGGGAGTTCCCTGTGAGTCCTGGGCAAGGCATTGATGGGCCATGAGCAGAAGAGCCCAAAGGAGGGGCCTGGGAAAACACTGCCCCACCTGGTTCCAGCAGCTCATGGGGATGGGGATGGGATAAATACTGTGTGCACATCCTACACCACAGCCCGGGACACTTGTTTGTCCTTCAGGCCTGCTCTCAGCTCTCTGCTGGAGCCGTGGGTTTGATGGGGCGATGCGATGGCGCTGCTCGGCGGGGCTGAGTTATGGACGTGCTGCTAATGGCACAGCCTCGCCTCCCGGGAAAAGGGCTCCAGCTAAATCCCAATCTTTATCTCGCCCATGTAGCCTGCACACACTTACGTGCGTCTGTTATATCTAAATATTTATTTGTGGCACGCCAGCAGAGGTCCTTTACCTCTCTATTTACTCTGCTTTGAAGTATTGATCTATAATTACTCGTGAGTACCTTGCCTGTAAACATTTCCCTGCAGATGTACTTATAAATACCACTTACCTAAACACCCCCCCTGCATTTTCACCTGTAAATATCCCTTGCCAGGAAAGGGCCATGGCAAACTTCTTAAATCAGTGTGAGGAGGAGACTCTGCAGAACATTTTGTGCAGGTGGAGCAGAGCCTGGTGGGGCACAGGGTGCTGAGACCATTTTGTGGTTTCCATCCGTCCCCTCAAGAGGCAAAAGCTGCTGTTCATTTTTTTTTTATTTTATTTTATTTTTCCTGTGGCTGACCTTATACTTCACTCCTGTCATTTGGGAGGTCATCAGGAGTAATTAGGAAGCCCAGCTATATTCCAGACTTATTGATAATGGTATTAATACAGAGCAGCTTTCAGCCTCTGAAACATCAGGGCCTTTGGGGACCAGATGTTTGTGAGTGTTTATAAAGTCATCTGCTCCAAACCCAGCACGAGCATCAGGAAGCTGAGCGTGCTCGAGAGCTCCAGATGTTCCAGATGTTGGAACAGCTGCTGGCAGAATTTCTCCTGTAGCATCACTAAGGTCACAATCTCTACCAATGAGAATCCTCCTCAGCTATGGGGATAATTTAAATGATAATGCCTCAAAACCAGGTTCCTGATGGGACAAAGCATCTTGGATGTGTTATGGATAGAAATTTCTGGTTTAGAGCACCAGATAAAGCCCCAAGGGATGCCAGACCCTGGATCATCCTTCATGATGGAGACCTGGAGGATGCACAGGAGCTGTAACTCCGGGTCTCACCTGAAGAGGTGCCGCCCTATTAGCCCAGTTACTGCTAAAAAATGTTATTTTCCATCAGCAGATGAAAATCTGGGAGTCTTTTCTCAAGTGCCAAATGCTTGGAGGGAGATGTGAGGCACTGGATGAGCTGGATGGCCTTGAGGAAGGGCACTGGAGGGTGCAGGGTGACACCAGCCACAGCTCATCTGTCACCTCCTTGCTCCAGCATCCGATGGACTTGGGAAGTAAAATTTGGATTTTGCCCTTTGGAAAGATATCTGCCTCTGGAAACTAAAAATGTTTTGTAAGGGGGAATATTGTCTTCATCCCTGTTGCTTCATTCCTGATGTTTTCAGCTCTGCCGAAGTCCAGGGGAGATTTGCCTTGAGAGCAGCTCTGAGGGCACAGAGGAACCTTCACCAGGGTCCTGATGCCCACCCTCAGGAGGGAATCCAGCCTCTCCCTGAGGGAATTTGAGCAAAAACCTGGAATGGGGTCAGTCTGGAGGCCCAGAGGTGCAATCCAGGCTCACCCCATGCTGACACGGGACTGCCCAGCTGTGATTCCTGTTCTCTGTGACCCCACATCCAATTTATTGTAGAAAAACAGATTTTACCTTCACCAAACTTTCTGTTTGGAAGGAGCTTGTAGATGTGCCTGATGGGAAAAGCTCTTCTCCAGGTAAATGAGGCTCATCCCTCCTGCAATGGTGGGACTGGACCAGACACTTCCACCTCAGCCCTTGGATTGCTCCATGCCTTGATGCTCTGCTTTCTCAACTGGGAAAAAAAAAAAAAAAAAAAAAAAAAAAAAAAAAAAAAAAAAAAAAAAAAATCAAAAGTGTGTGTTTCCATGGAGACAAGAGTTCTGTTCTAAAATCCGAGGGCAGGCAAGCTCTGGATTTGGTGTTTTGATGCAGATGCTTGTGTTTAACTCTAGGGGAAGATGTTGGTTCAGACTGGGGCTGTTTGGAGGGGCTGTTTTGGGGTGTGGGGTGTGTTTTGTAGGATTTGGGGGGATTCCATTGCAAAAGGGGAAGAAAACCCTCTTCAGTCCTTGACAGAGGAAAAGAACCCACAAACAATGGGAATGGTGGAGTCATCTGGGGCACGTCCAGCCCCTCAAGGTGTCCACAATGGAAGATCCAACCCTCACCTGACACCAGCAGGGAGGAGATTTGTCCTCTCCTGAAGCTCTGGAGAAAACACGGCCGGTTTGACACAGGTGGGAGCTCTGGGGTGGAAGGAAAAGGACCTTGGGCTGCAGAGTGCTCTGCTTCCCACACATCTGCTCTCCAGGCAGGAATTTCACAGGCTCCCCTAATGATGTGTTGGGTTCTTCACTGCCGCTCATGAGCTCTTGATACTTTGGGCCTTAATTGATTGGCTTTTCATGGGCTTGATTGCGGCAGCTCAGAGGAATCAGAGCAGCAGAAGGTGACAGGAAGCATTAGCACTTTGGAGAGCCCGGCTAATGATTTGTGTGTGGGCAAAAAAAAAATGGGAATTAATTCTCGGGGAAGAAATCCCGCTTTGAGGGAAGTGAGACACCAGGAGTGCTAACGACCTGTCAGAGCAGGTGCTGAGGAGCTGCTGCCCCGGGCTTGACCCCTCCTGGGGTTCTGAGCAGAGTGGTTTGGTGTCAGACTGTGGGCTGGGGTGACACCCCTGGAAACTCCTTCCAAAACCTGCCCATGGGGCTTCCTGTGGCTTCCCAGGGTTCAGGAAGAGAGGGCAGGTTGCCACCAAAAATCAGTGAGGGAGAGAAATGCCAGCAAAGCCATGGATGGCTGCATGAATTAATTTAATTTTTTTAAAAGATAATTTTATGTTGAATAGGGAGACAGTGAGGAGAGAAGGTTCAGGGTATTTGCAACAGAGCTGGGTGGAGAAAGCCCTTCCTGGTTCATGAGTCATAGAACAGAATAATGGAATCATTTAGGTTGAAAAAACCCTCAAAAATCATCAAGTCCTATAAATCCCTAACCACTAACCCATGTCCCCAAGTGCCATGTGCATGTGGCTTTTAAACCCCTCCAGGGCTGGTCTCTCCACCACTGCCCTGGGCAGCTTCAATCCTTTCCATGAAGAAACTTTCCTTAATATCTGACATAAACCTCCCCTGGGGCACCACGAGGCTCTTTCCTCTTGTCCTGTCCTTTGCTCCCTGTGAGCAGAGCCCAACCCCAGCTGCCCCCTCAGGGAGATGTGGAGATCCAGAAGAAGAGATGGACATCAGAGCGTGGGTGAGGGTGGGAAGAGGGATGGACTCTGCTCCTCTGTACATCCCCAGGGTGCTACAACCCCCTGGGAGAACCTGGTACAGAAATGGGCAGGCCCTGAGACTCTGAGCCCCTGGGAGTGTCCAAGACTGGCAGAATGAGAGGATATGGCCAAGGGAAATATGGGCTGGATATCAGGAAAAAGATTTCTACAGAAATGTTGATAAAATACTGGAATGGTCTGCCCGGGAAGGTGGTGGAGTCACCATCCCTGGATGTGTTTAATAGAAGACTGGATGTGGTTTAGCTGAGATTAGGGTTGGGTTGGACTTGATGATCCTGGAGGTCTCTTCCAACCTGGTGATTCTGATTCTGATTCTGATTCTGATTCTGATTCTGATTCTGATTCTGATTCTGATTCAAGGCCAGGCTGGATGGGATTTAGAGCCACCTGGGACAGTGGAAGGTGTCCCTGCCATGGCAGGGAGTGGGACTGGATGGGCTTTATGGTCTCTCCCAACCCAAACCAGTCTGGGATTCTGAGATTCTCTGAGGCTGTCCCTCTTTCCTCAGTGTATTTGTAGTTTCTTGCTGGAAATCTGGGAGTCCTCAAAGCCATCCTTGATGCAGAACTGGCTCCTGCAAAAGGCAGCTTTGAGCCCCTGCTTTTATTCAGGGATCGGATCCCTCCATGGGGAGAAGTTCTCTTGGGAGGATTCACTCCTGGATTTTCTCCTGGATTTACTCCTGGTGCCAGCCCTGAGAGCAGACTGGAGAAAGGCAACTCTCCTGAACTCTCCCTACGGTGGGAATATGAATGTTTTGTTTCAATAACATTTAACAGTGATTGCCTGGGCGACCTCTGCCCTGCCGTGATTAAATATTAATATTCTTCTAGTCTGCGCTCCTGCTCTGCTTTTCCTCCTCTGGTTTCCAAATGAAGCTGCTTGGCCTTGGCCTTTCTTGGGAGCACGGGGATGGAGTACGGATGAGGCAGTGCTGGATCCAACCACCCCAAACCAAAGCTCCGAGTTTTGCTCTGAGCTTTACAGAGAAAAAAAAAATAAAAAAAGCTGGGCTATGAAGTTGCTGAACTCAGGGGAATTTAATAACACTCAGAGCCACCAGCAAAGCGATTAAATGCTGGCTCCTAATTCTGTAAGTGCCTCACTGATGTGCCGGCAGCACAACGGGATAATCTGTGAATGGGCCGCGCGTTATCGCGCCCGACCCAAAGGAGCCGGGGTGAGGATGAGGATGAGGATGAGGATGAGGCTGGAATTGGCTGCCGGCAACTCTGCAGCCCTGATGGAGGGATGAGGGAATGGGGTGGCAGGTTGGTGGCTGGTTTGCCGTGGGGTTTAAGGGCCTGGTTGGCTCTTTGGGGTGTCTGGTGCAGGGTGTGGGGTTGGGTGTAGGATGTTTCCAGGGAAGGCAGAGGGTCTGGCTGGAGCAGGGTTGTGTTCCCGCTCCTTTTCTGCTGGATGGTTTCAGGTTTTAATTCAAAATGAGCTCCATTTTGCCTTAAATTTCACCTCTAAGATGTACAGATCAGAGATTCCACTTCAGTCATACTTTTTGCTCCAGACAGCACCATGTTCCTATTGCATCACCCTCTTTTCCAATTTATTTTTTTCTTTTTTCAGAAAACTCTGAATGTGTTGGATTTGGGAATGCCTCAGGGGGTTTCTTACCCCTTTCAATCCCTGGGCTCAGAGAGCACCAGGAACCAGACCCCAAAAAAGAGCAGAGCATCCCCTTGTTCCTTCTGTTCCCTCGCCGCTTCCCCGCCGCTCCCTCCCCGTTCCTCCACAGCAGACGATCTGCCCGACCTTTAGATGGGAGATGTTCAGAGCCCAGCCAGGCTGATCGGGATTTAATGCTGATTGAGGCTCTAATGTGGCTGTTCCCGACGCGCCCCGGCGGGCCGGGGGCACTTCCACGCTCCCGCTGGCTGAGCTCCCAAATGGACTCCACTGCCACGTCCCTGCTCACTCCAAGGGGATCATTTATTTCAGTTTTGAGGCTCAAAGTGTGTGAACGCCCATGTCTCGCTGCTGCAGAGGTGGAAAACCTGAGCTGTTCAGCGGCTGTGCTTGGGCTGAGGGGCTCCAGCCTGGAGGAGCCTGAACCAAAGGGATGGGAAAAGCATCTCTGGGATGCTCTGGGTACCATATCCCATATTTGGGTACCATATCCCATATTTGGGTGTCACATCCCATATTTGGGCACCATATCCCATATTTGAGCACCATATCCCATATTTGGGCGCCATATCCCATATTTGGGTACCATATCCCCTATTTGGGTACCATATCCCCTATTTGGGTACCATATCCCATATTTGGGTACCATATCCCACATTCCTCCAGCTTCCAGCATCCCTGCATCTCTGCTTTATAGAGATTAGCCACATCTAATGGTGGGGTGAGAAAAAGGTGTGCAATTCTATGGGGGAAAATGGAGTGGAAGGAGGTTTCCTCATGGAAAGTCATGGCTGGGTCACTAGGAGGGAGTTAATCCTTTTAAACAGGCTCGGGGCACTTTGGAAAAGAAGTTCTGTGCTGAAAAGGTTCAGGTGTGTTTGCTGTAAAAGGGTTTGGGGTTTGGTATAAAAGTCTTTGGGCCTTTGGTATAAAAGTCTCTCTCGTCCCAGCCCTGCCCTGCAGGAGGAGGTGGCCACTCCCTGGGGATCTGCTCCTTTCCCAACTCTTTGCCAACAGCCACATTGTTCCGGCTCCAAAAAATAACAAAGCCGGAGAAAGAAAAGGACAACAAAATATATCCCACTGTAAACAAACATGTCAATTAGTGTAATCAGCTCTAATGAGGAAAGGGAAGCCAAATCCCACACTTTGAGTGGCTCATCGTGGGCAAACCCGGCTCCTTCACCCCGTGTGTGTGTTGAGGGCAGTTTGGGGTGTGATGGCCACAGCATCCCCAACCCACAGCTGGATTTGGGGTCAGTGCTGGGCCCCTTTTCCTCCGTGTTTTGGGGAGGGGATGGAGGGTGCATCCACTGGTGCCGCCTCTCAGCGCTCAGCCGCAAACAAAAGGCGATGATTTATAATTTGCCGTTATTGTGCTGCTCCTCCATCATCCCCAGCCAGCCCTGCCAGTTGGGCCTTGGGAGCGGCAGAAGGAATTGCTCTGCCTTCCGTTTGCCCAATAAATAATAATAATAATAATAATTGACATAATGGCAATAATAAATCCCATCCATCTACCCCCCCCAGCTCAGCGAGGGGAGCCCAAATTTTGGTGTCGTTTATTCAGAGGGTGGATTGGGCCTGGCTGACTTTAACACGAGCTGTCACCAAACAAATCTCCCTGCGGCACAGTGGGTATTAAAACCATCTTTCACAGATTCAAATCTTCCAAGAGGGGCCATCAAAGAAATGAGGACCAGGAATGGAGGCTTGGTGTTATTTTTTTCCCCCCTCCTGAGAGATGTTAAGGGCTAAAAATTCTCATTTGGTCCCCAAACCCCATCCAGGGATGTCGGGGCCTAGGATTGGAGGGGTTGGATGGTCCCCAGCAAAAAAAATCCATCAAAATTAACAGCTGATCTTTGCATTTCCCCAGATTTAGTGATTTTCCCTTTATTAGTGGTGCTGGGTCAGTTATTACGGGCTGGGCATCTGGGATAACATATTCCATTCCATTCCATTCCATTCTATTCCATTCCACTCCATTCCATTCCATTCCATTCCATTCCATTCCATTCCATTCCATTCCACTCCATTCCATTCCATTCCATTCCATTTCTGCTCTTAAAATTCTTAAAATAAAGAATCACACTAGAAATTCTGGCCCTCTTGACTCCTCCTCTGCTGCACATTTGATTTTCTGTGTTTTGGTGGCTTTTTGGTTTTGTTTTCCTTTTTGGTTGGTTTTTTTTTGGTTTTTTTTTTGTTGGTTTTTTTTTTTTTTTTTTTTTTTGTGTGTGTGTGTGTGTGTTTTTGTTTTGGTTGGTTTGTTGGTTTTGGTTGGTTTGTTGGTTTGGTTTGGTTTGGTTTTTTGTGGTGTGTTTTTTTTGTTTTGCTTTGTTCTTTTGGTTTTTTTTTGGGGTGGGTTTTCTTGTTTGTGTTTTGGGGAGTTTTTTTATTTATTTTTTATTTTTTTAATTTATTTTTATTTTTATTCCCTTCCTTTCCCTTCTCCCTGGAGAAACGGTTTGAGGGACAGCTGCTGGCTCTGCTGCTCCTCCTGCAAACAGCCAGAGAGTTCCCACACAGCAGCTCATTGATGGCCCAGCAGCACAGAGAGAGAACAAACCCAACATGGAGCAGCCGCCCTGCCTTCCCAGACGGCTCCACGCTCCCCAGCAGAGCTGCTGATGTTTCTCCACACATCCAGGGAAGTGAGGCCACAGTTTTTGTATTATGGAAGGCGAATATATGGATTACAGACCAGGTCCCTGCATGGTCTGCACAGGACGGGAGGGTGATGGGTGTTTGGAGGAGGAAGTGCTGAGCTCTGGAGCAGGGATGGGACCCCGTGCAGCCTGTGAGGGACACACATGTCAGGCCTTTTGGGATCCTGGGGGGACTCTGCTGTGAGCAGGGCTCTGTCAGAGCCTGGCAAACCGTTTTCCTGAGGGTTGGTGGGACAAGCAGCGGCAAAAAAGGGGCCGGAACTGAGTCGTTTCAAAGAGAGTGGGCAAAACATAATCATATCCAGGGAGGACTAATCCTGGATTATCATCAGGGGTTGGAAGGGATAAACCATATCTAAGCACACAGCTTTCATCCCACGGGGCTGTCGGAGCAATCGCAGCCGCTCTGGGGCGCGGGGACCTGAGTCAGAGAGGGAGGGGGGAGACCTCTGCCAAGGGCGTGGGGGGAGCTGGGGGGCAGCTGGGGGGACCCTCAGTGTGGAGGTCCTGGGCTGGGCCATCCCCATGTCCTCTGTGCCTCCGGGGTGTCCCTGTGGCGGGTGGGTCCATCCTGCTCTCGTGGCCTCCACGCCTGGAGGATGTGGCTGCTCTCCTCCTTATCTTCTTGGCTTCTCTCCTCAAGTACAAATTGACCTCTCAGAATTTTCTCCTCTAATGCCCTTGTTCTCAAATGTTAATAACTGGTCAGTGACAGGCTGATTAAGCCTTCCTTCCTCCCTTATTTAGATTGGTGTCACTGCAGCGGCTCGAACGGGGCCGTAAAGAACATTAACACCCGCTCGGCACTGACAGGGCAAACTATTCCCCGGGAATTGATAAGGGCTTTTTCTGGAAATGAATTTGGCGCTGGCAAAACAAACGGATGCCTAGAGCTCCATCCATCTCCCATCCTTTAATAACTTTCATTTGTTCGGCACTATCTCCAGCACCAATTAATGTAACGAATGCCTTTTGTCCCAGCACGGGCTTTCACAGGAGCTTCCAGTGGGACAGATCAACCTCCCTCCTCTTCCCTCCCTTTAATTTCTTGGCTTGGGTGAGGTTTTCTCCCCATGAGCAGGGGCTGAGTGGCCCAAAATAACATCTTTTTCTCATGGCATCATGCCTGGATCCATATCTATATCCATACCTATATCTATATATCTATACCTTGCTCTGGTATCTATATCTGTATCTTTATTTATCATTATCTCTACCTTATCCTTGTCTTTATCTTATCTTTATCTATACTTGTATCTGTAGCATCTATATTTGTATCTTCATCTGCATCTGTAGCTATTTTCATACCATTCATATCCATATCCATATAATTTGTATCTATATCCGTATAATTTGCATCCATATTCATCCAACCTGTATCTATATCCAGAGTCTGCACCTGTAGCTACACCTATATCTGTGTATATATCCATATCCATGAAATCTGTGTCTATATCCACATCCTCACCATGCACATCCATGTCCATTTCAATTTTTTTAATATCAATATCTGTTTTCTTATCATCTATATCCATATCAACTTTTTTGTATCTGTAGCTGCATCTGTTGCTGCACCCATGTCATTCCCATCCATATCCATATAATTAATAACCTTATCCATATAATCTATATCCATATAATCTGTATCGATATCCATGAAATCCATATCTCTAGCTGTATCTGTACCTGTATCTGTCATTATATCCATATCATCCATATCCCAAACATCTGTGTTTATATCTATGCCCTCAGCACATATATCCATGTCCATATCCACCATGTCCATATCCATTGTAGTGGTTTGAAAGCAAAATGAGTGAGACGCTCCAAGTCAGAAATACAATTTAAGAAGAAGAAAGGAAAAAAAAGGTTAAATAAATGCAATAACACAAAAGAGCACTGCCAGAGTCAGAACACACCCTGAGCAGGGTGGGGGGAGCAGTCCAGGTGAGGGGCTCTTCCTGAAGCAGTGATCCCACAGAAAGGTCTGGGAGCTCTGCTCCTCTGGGAATCCAGTGGCTCAGGGCTGCTTGTCCTGTCCCAAATCCCAGATTCTCTCCAGGTGGGAATGCTTGGCCCCTCCCCCTGGGCATTGGGAGCATCTCCCAATGGGATGAGGAGTCGTGCAGTGGCTCCTTGATGGCCCATTAAACAGAGAGAGCTCCTGGAGGGAGTTCCCTGTGAGTCCTGGGCAAGGCATTGATGGGCCATGAGCAGAAGAGCCCAAAGGAGGGGCCTGGGAAAACACTGCCCCACCTGGTTCCAACAGCTCATGGGGATGGGGATGGGATAAATACTTTGTGTACATCCTACACCACAACCCAGGACATCCATATCCATATCCATGTCCATGTCCATATCATTGTCTATATCCATAGCCACATCCATATCCACCATATCCGTATCCATATCCATATCTGTATCCATATCCGTATCCATATCCATATCCATAACATCTCTGTCTGTCTCTGTACTCACCCAAGCTGAGAAGGAGCTGGAGGGGGAGCAGGGAAAGGATTCCCATGTGGAAGACCCTGGATCCCTCCCAGGGATGGGGCAGCCACAGCTTCCCTGGGCACCCTGGGAAGAATTCTTCACCAGTATCCCATCCAAACCTACTCTCTTTAAGTTGGAAGCCGTTCCCCCTCATCCAGTTACTCCAGGCCCTTGGAATAGAAACCTCGAGCTCCAAGTAGACAACACTGGGACCCCAATTCCTGCCCTGGACCCCAATTCCTGCCCTGTACCCCAGTTTTGTCACATCAAGGGCATTTAAACACTCCATGAGCAGGAGCGTTGTGAAGGAAAAGAGGCTGGGGGAGGGATGAACACACAGGATCAGCACACAGAGAAACCCTCTGATGTCTGAGCATCCCAAAATCCCCCGGCACCTCAACCCCTCACAGGACACAGGCTGAGCCTTCCCAAGCCCAGGATTTGGAACGTGAAGCCAGTGATTTAATCACCAGCAGAGAGAAGAAAAGAGAGGATTTTTTTACAGCTGGGTAAGTGCTGCAATGGGGCAAATCAAGAGTTTCTCTCCTTTTATAGACCTTATCCCAC
Organism: Zosterops lateralis; assembly: GCF_965231275.1. Lineage (NCBI taxonomy): Eukaryota > Metazoa > Chordata > Aves > Passeriformes > Zosteropidae > Zosterops > Zosterops lateralis. Next base: position 6,464,763 of record NC_139785.1, on the reverse strand, counting down.
TGTTGGGATGTAATCTCCTCCCTGCGTCCCTGTAAATTCCCTTCTAAAAACTCAGAGTGGCTGTGCCCTAACCCTGGGGCTGTCAAATTCTCCTCCTGCCAGTCTTGGGTGGGATCCAGGTGATATCTGGGAGGGTTATTCCTGTTAAAGGCGCTGCAGCATTTAAAACAGCGTTTATAACACGCCTGGCCCTGGCCAAGCCAGGCAGAAAACCGGGAAGAATGAGCAAAGTGCAAATAGGAGAGGATCAAGGCAGCGCCACAGCGGCTGGGAGAAAGGAGATACATAAATGTGAACATGGCTTTTCAGGAGTGAGAAAGAACCAGCCCGAGGCACGGTCAGCTGTCAGCGGGCTGTGATAAGGATGGGGGAGCTGAAATCTCATTTAGCCGCAATCCTCAGGGAAGTGCAGCAGTGGGGAAGGCAGTGGGAGGCAGCACGGAGCCAGCAGGTGGAAAAATCTTCTCCAGAGCAGGGATCAAACCTCTCCATGGGCGACTCTGGTTCTCCAGAGAGGAGAAATTGGGTGCTTGATCTCCTTCCACCACTTCTGAGCCACTTTGTTTTTTTTTTTTTTTTTTGTTTGTTTTTTTTTTTTTTTTTTGTGGTGAAAGGACTTCTGTAAGCCTTTGCTGAGGCTTTAGTGCTCAGTCAGGCAGAGAAACAAATGTGAAATCGGGGGCCAGCGCATCCAACTCCTTCCCCGGCGCTTGATTAAATGGGTAGAAAATAAATTCCAGCCTCCCATTTGCTTTCTCCGGAGCTGAGGCTGCTTTTTTGGAGCAGTGGGAAGGTGGAGGCTGCAAGCCCAGGCAGCTCTGGCTGTTCTGCCAAGCAAAGCACTGGGGGAATGGGACAAACACGGCAGGAAAAAGCCCATCTTACAAACAAAGCCTTGGAGCTTCACTTGAAAATGAAGAAAAATTCATTTTCTGGTGCAATTGAATAATTAAAGGGAGGCATCAAGGGTGCAACAAAGTTTGGGTTGGTTGTTCTCTCCCCATCCTCAGCCTGTGGAACAACATCTGATTTCTCCAGGCAGGGATATTGTGAGCTGAAACAATCTTAGAAGGAGGTGCAAGTGCAGTTGGGAGCCCCCAGCTCTGTGTGTGTCTATGAGGAGTCCAGCTGCAGAGACAGGGGCTGGGTACAGATCCAGCTGTGGCTGCTCTGATCCCTGGGGTCCTCCCTCCACGACATTCCAGCTGTGCTGGGTACAGGGGCAAAGCTTTCCTTATCATGCATGGACAAGAGGTGCCAAATCTAAAAAAAAAACAAAAATCATTGACAATATGTCACTGAGGATCAATTTTGGCTCCTTGATGCCCCGAGCAAGGCACCAAATGGGGCATCCAGGCCATACCCAGTGAGGGAAATGTAGGAATTTATTCAGGATGAGTTTTGCAAGCCATTAAAACATTGTGGAGTTTGCACAATATAGATATTTTCCAGGATTAGGAGTAGCCTAAAGAGCTGACATGTGTTCCATCCCTGCTGGCCCTGCTCCCTGTGCTCTGGATCTGTTTGGTGTTGGTCACCACTGGGGTTCCTTGGTCTGGCTGGTGAATCTGAGGTCTGCTGAGACCCAGAGCTCAAACATCTACAAATAAAGAGTAAATAACAAACATGAGAGAGATCTAGATCTTTCCAGCTCAGCTCTAAGTGGAAGAACCCTTTCCTACATATTCTTTTTTTTTTTTTTTTTTTTTTTTTTTTTTTTTTTTTTTTTTTTTTTTTTAATTGCTGCAGTGATTGTTGATTTTTTTTCCCCAACACCTTGTGGTCCCAATAACTCAGAGCAGGTAGCAGGGGCTGGGCTCGGGATTTGATTACTGATCTGATTTAGGCTGTCAAGCCAGGTGTCTCTCTGCAGAGATTGCAAGTGTTTCATGGACAATTTGCAGTGAAAGAGAGAAGCTTAAGGGATGATTTATTCTGTAACAATAGCAATGATAATAAGGGAAGGGCTGGATGTGGGCAGCATCCAGCACACGGGGAGTCACTTCCACAGGCTCTGGGAAGCTGCTGTTACACAAGTGATAGGGACAGACACCGTTCAAATGGGAGGAATCTGAATTTCAGATTCCCCTGGCACACTCTCCTCGGTGTAAAGGGAAGGATAAGGATGCTGGATCTCTCCTGTGATGATTGAAGTCAGTTGTTAGGGCGATTTCTGTTGGGAAATCAAAGTGAGATCCCATGGCAACCCCTGCCAAGTCCCTTAACTTGTCCCTGCAGGGTCCCTGAGGAGGGGAGGACCCCGTCTCACTCTGCAGGGATCCTGCAGGAGGCTGGAGGCTCCAGTGACGTGGGAATGGTGAGGAGACAGTGAATAGGTTGTGCAGCAAAGCACAGGCATTCCCTGTCCCTGCATCCCTCCTGGGAAGAGGCTGCAATCAGGTGCTGGGAGATGTGGTGCCAAGAGGAATCTTGTCCTTTCCACACCTGTGCATTAAACGGGGATTTTATTCTGGGGAGGATGTGCCTCACCTGAGAAGCCCTTCAGATGCCACAGCCAAGCTGATGAAGTGCCAAGAAAAGCTCCTGAGAGGGCTCTTTGACGTCGCTGGAGAGGCAGTGAAATGCAACATCCCATCCCATCCCATCCCATGGCTCAGTCAGCATGGGAGGGTGGGAGCAGGAGAGGAGGGATGGGGAATCCAGATGGCCTTGGGAGTGGGGATGGGGAATCCAGATTGTTTTGGGAGAAGGGATGAGAGATCCAAACTGCCTTGGGAGCAGAGGTGAAGGATCCAGGCTGCCTTGAGAGCAGGGATGGGGGATCCTGGCTGCCTTGGGTGTGTGGATGGGGGATCCAGGATGCATTGGGAACAGGAATGCCTTGGTACAGGTACAAGTCACCTTGGTTTCCCAGCTCCAGGTTGGGGTTGGAGTCACCCAGGGTCTGTGGCAGAGCTGGGACACAGGTTAGGGACATTGCTGGCACACTCTGTGGAAGAGGGTGTCCTCTATACATCATCAGTAGGGTCGGAGTGACCTTATCCTGGGTTTGTGAAGATCCTGGACAGCTTTTACAGCCACATCTCCAAAATCCTCATTCCCAAGCATCGACACGTCCTCATCTGAACACATTCCAGCCCCAGATATTAACTTGGTCCAGCCTCATTACCCTGGCAGATGAACATCCTTTTGTGTATCCCCGCCAAATCACCTCCCTCCCCCTCCTTTTGCACTAATTAACACCATCCCCAGGTATTTGCTCTGTGGATGGATCCCTCTCCCTCTCTCCACTGCAGAACCTTCAGCCCCCGACAGCAGGAGCCCCAGCCATTGCCCAGATTGATGTCTCCACGCTCCAAACACCGTGTCCTCTCGTGGAGCAATGGAGCACAAAATGCAGGGGATCAGTGCAGCAGAACAGCCTGGGCAATGTCACTGCTCTGGCAGTGAAGGCCATGAGAATTCCTTGTCCTTGACCATTTCCTGCTTGTCTGCTCCTCCTCAGAGACCTCTGCTCCCAGGGAATCTGGGAAAATCCTTCTGCCTGATGCTGGTGTGATGGGGAGAGCAACTTCTCTCTTTCTTCTCTCTTGCACAGATGCCGAGCCTGGGTTGGCAAACTCTTCTTCCCCCATCCATTGCCCAGATTGATGTCTCCACACTCCAAAGACCGTGTCTTCTCGTAGAGCAATGAAGCACAAAGTGCAGGAGATCAGTCCAGCAGAACAGCCTGGGCAATGTCACTGCTCTGGCAGTGAAGGCCACGAGAATTCCTTGTCCTTGACCATTTCCTTCTTGTCAGCTCCTCCTCAGAGACCTCTGCTCCCAGGGAATCTGGGAAAACCCTTCTGCCTGATGCTGGAGTGATGGGGAGAGCATCTTCTCTCTTGCACAGATGCCGAGCCTGGGTTTGCAAACTCTTCTTGCGCCTCCAAAAAGCAGCTTAAACATTCCGGCTCTCGAGTGAAGGGCAGCCATAACCCGGCACAGCACTGAAGAGGTTTAAGTCAACGCCAAACCGTCCTGACCCACTTCACTCCCTGTAGTCAAGGAGATTTTTCCTCTTTGGAAGAAAAGAGATGGCACTGGAGGGCCTGATTCTCATTTACACTTGAGCTGCTCTGAACATTAAAGGGCTCCGGGAGCTGCATTTGCAGCCTGGAGAGGCTGGAGTGGAAATGAGGATCCAGCCCTTGAGCTAACGAGATGTTCAGCAGCTTCCAAAACAGGCATGGACTGGGAGCCTCCCTCCTGCACAGCACCGCCAGCACCTGGGGCAGGGGATCCTAAAGAGCCCAGGAGAGATCCATTGTGCTTTTTAGGAAGAACTCACATCCCAAAAGAGCTGCCCTGTGAGCTGCAAATCCCACTGCAAATCCCCACAGCTCCAGGCAGGGATGAGCATCGCTCTGTGCCAGTTCCAGCTCCAGTGGCAGACAGTTTGCATCAGTCCTTTGGCACTGCCCTCGCTGGGAGGGCTTTTTCATGGAATCATAGAATTGATTGGGCTGGAAAAGATCTCCAGGATGACCAAGTCCAACATTTAAGTCCCCACTGCCAAGGGGGGGTTAAACCTGTGACCCAAGTCCCCAAGTGCCACATCTACACGTCATTTAAATCCCTCCACAATCAGTGTCTCCACCACTTAGGGAAGTCTGTTCAACACATTTCTGATGGAATCCATGGAATTGTGCTGACAACAAAATGGCTTTGAGCGACTGGAGAGAGAAGAAATCCCCCAGACCCTCCCTGCCTGAGGCACTTTGGTTGAAGCCCTGGATTTGGGGGTGTGCACGCCCAAAACCACATGCCCAAAATGAAGATTTATGGAGACCTCACAGTTTCTAAACCCAGGCTCATCTTCCCACAGGTATTTCTGGATGCAGGGAGGTGGGAATGTGGCCACAGATGTTCATCTGGGCCATGGAGGGACTTGAGGGATGCAAAGTTAATGGGAATGAACAGAAAAGTCATGAGGATGCTCCCAAATGGAGATTTACATATTTATATAGTATATGTATATATATTATATGTATTATATATGTATATATACATACATTATATATAATATATAATATATTATATATTATATATTATATGTATTATACATTGATATATTATATAAAAATATATATTTATAGAAACAGAAAAGCCATGAGGATGCTGCCAAGTGGAGATTTACATATTTATATAGTATATGTATTATATATGTAATTTACATATATATACATATGTATATATATGTTATATATATTATAAATTTTTATAATATAAATTTTTTATATTATATAAACATATATATTATATATACTAACACTATATAATATATAGTATATATAATAATATATAATAATATATATTAATGCTATAATTATATGTAATATAGAAAAATATATTATATTTATTTATATTATATATATTTGTATTATATATATTTATCCAATATATAAATATGTACACATATTTATATATTTTATTTTTTATATATATACCTGTACGTATTTATATCTGTGACAGAAACAACTCCACGCTGTCTTTATGTTCCACAACTCCAGCAGAACTTGCTCTGAATTCATCCCCACACACCAAACCCCCTCCCCCAGAGCTCTGTTCCAGCTCAGTGACCTCAGCCCCGTCCTCCCCACAGCTGGAACCTGCTGGGGCTGCTGCAAACCCTCCTGGGCCTGGGGGGACCCCCAGGGGGGTTTGCCATGGAGGTGCAGCTCCCACCACCAGGCCTCAGATGGATTTCCTGATGGAGAACTAGGAATAAGGTGGGAATCTGGGAAAAGCCACGGCCTCGGGGTCAATCCACTCCACAGTTGGTTTTGTGATCAATTTGTGCATCTGCTGGAAATGATGTTTGAGGAGGACCAGAGCAGTGTGAATCCAGGATTATGTTAATGAGATGAATAATTTCAGGTTAAAAAAGAATTAAAGAGCAGCAAACCTTTGAAAAGCGCTGAGCTGCTCACGCTGGTACCTCTTGAAGTGAAAGGCTTTGTTTCACAAATGCCAAAACATTTTGCTGCGCTATTTTTGAAAGCTCTGAAAAGCTTTTTCCCCCCTTTCCCTTCTCTCCAAAAAGGTGAACCAGAAGTTGAATTAATTGACAAGGCCAAGCCCAAAGGCTCCGTTTCCCTGGCTGCAGGAGGAAATTGCCACGTGGCTGAGCCACGATGGGTTTTTTTCTCCCTGCTCACCCCAGTGCTGATTTTCCCTCTCAGTGTCCCCAGCTCCAAACCTGCCAGGCACAATCCCTGCTGCTCCAGCCACAGCCTCAGCTGCAAGTCCTTCAGCTGGTCCTTGTCTCCATATGAATAATATATTTTTTCCTCGCTACATGGGGGAAAAACAAAAAGCAGTGGGAGATTTATTTTCCAAAAAAGACACCCAGCCTCTTTTGTCTCTGTCTGAATAGTGAGTGTTGCATTAATCAAAGATTATGGAATAACCACGATCTTATTTTTCTGTTTAATTGTCCCACCTGTGTTTAAAGCTGTTGTTGGGATCAGGCATTGAGGGATTGTGATAGGATAAAAACCTGCCCTGGGGAAGGGAAAAGTGGGGCTGAAGGAGTGTTTTTACCCCTCTGTTGCCTCATTCCAAGCCAACCCAAAGTAAAACCAAATGACTTCTTGGCTAATTCCACTCCAGGAGAATAAATCTGAGCCAGGGGCAAAGGTAATTTTTTGTGACATGCCACCTTAACTCCACCGTGACACACCCAGCTGAGGGAGGAGAGGGCCCTTTCACCCTTTGCCTGACAAACTGACTTTGGGAATTCTCTTGGAGGTTCCAATGGCCTTTCCCTGCTCCAGTCCCAATCTGAGCTTGTTACACCCTCCCACCTTTCCTTTGGTCATCTGCAGGGAGAACTTGTATTATTTCCATGTTTCATGCAATTTATTGCATTACAGCTTTAGCATTTTCCTAAGCTCTGCCCCTTCCCAGAGCTGAAATACCCCCCAAAATCCAGCTGAGCTCCCCCAGCTCCCAGCAGAAAATCCCTGCCTTGTTTTCCCTAATGCAAGACAAAAAAAAAAAAAATCCCCAAACCCAATAAAAGAATAAAAAAACCCAATAAAAGAATAAAAAAATCCAACCACGTTTCCTCCAAAGGAAATAAAACCACTTGCTGTATCTTTATATATCATAAAGGTGCCGGGAAGGGCACAAACACCATTTTTATTTTTTAGGTTTGCAATTCACATTTAACCTGGAGCCATCTGTTCTGTGAGCAGCTTGGCAGTTCCAGGGATGAGATGTTCCCCTGCACACACAGCTCTCGCTCCAGCTCACTCCATATTCCAGCTGCTGCAGGCAGGTGGCTCTGGCTGCTGCCTGGCCAGCCCATGGAGCTCCTGGATGGGGATATTTCCACCCCTGCCAAAGCCCCCCAGCCCCAAAATGCCTCTGGAAGCAGCCAGACATGAGCTGCTGGCACTGCTTAGCACAGAGTCCCCAAATTTGGGGATTTGTGGTTGTCTGAGCCCCTCCAGGAGCTTCCCTGAGCTCACACCTCCTTCTGGAGGGGAGACTCTCTTGGGTTTGCAGTGCTTCCTTCCTCTCCACCTTCTCCACTCCTTTCCTCAGGAAAGGTGTTTTTGGGACTGGTCTGTGTCTCTGGAAATCAGGTTGGAATTGGGCCCCAGGAGGTTCATCCCACATCTCCTTTCCCAGCCAGAGGTATTGAAATGTCCAGAGATTTTATTCCAGGCAGTTCCTCAGAGGGCAAAATGCCCTGCAAGGAGACATCCCACCCCTTCCCTCATCTCCATCTCCTCTCACGAGGTCACTTCTCCTTCCCTGAGCTGCACTGGAGCACGAAGCCACCACCAGGACTTTGTCCCATTGCAGCTGGAATTTCATGGCTGTGGAGAAGGATGAGCCCAATTCCCTGTGAGCTGCCTCCTGGCACTGAGGAAATGCAGGAAGACACAGCCCCTGACGTTAACAGACATTGCTTGTTATTAACAATAACCAATGGATTTGTCAGTATCTGGCATTGGCTGAGAGGGAAGGGAAGGGAAGGGAAGGGAAGGGAAGGGAAGGGAAGGGAAGGGAAGGGAAGGGAAGGGAAGGGAAGGGAAGGGAAGGGAAGGGAAGGGAAGGGAAGGGAAGGGAAGGGAAGGGAAGGGAAGGGAAGGGAAGGGAAGGGAAGGGAAGGGAAGGGAAGGGAAGGGAAGGGAAGGGAAGGGAAGGGAAGGGAAGGGCAGTCCCCCCAGTGGTGCCTCTGCCTCTCCCAGCTCTGTGTGCAGGGCAGAGCCTGATATTTTATTTATCCAAAGGCCAGCAGAGCCAGAAGGACACAGAGCTGATGAGAGAGCCTGAGCGGGTTATTTTCATTTTTATGTCCATTAATGTCCATTAATGCAGCATCACTTTTAACCACTCATTCCTTCTCCTCACTGCACAAATCCCTGCCCATTTCTCTGCTGCAGACACAAACCCGGGCTCGGGATCAGCTCCAAGCACTTTAACAACCCTTAATTAAAGGGCTTTTGGGGAGTGAGGGCTGATGAGAGGTGACAGCAGGAGTGTGTCCCTCCATGCCTGGCTGTGACCTCATGATTCTGCAGGGGTGGGGTGGGCTGGCACCACTGGGATTGACAGAGAGAGGTTTCCTCATCCTCTGGATACCCTTTAATGGTGGTGATGGGCACAAGGCACAGAGCAGAGTGGTGGAGTTTTGTCTTTGGTTAGCAGGAAAAACAGGATTTGTTTCCAGCTCTGAGCAATTCCTGGGCATGTGTCCAACCCCAAATCCCAGCAATTGCATCCTGGACCAGAAATTTTTTGGACATGAAGCGTCACTTTTGGTGTGATGGTTAAGTTTTTATTTGAATGCAACCTTAACTTTGACAAATATTCCACAAGAACAGCTGGATGCTGATGGTTTCCTCTGTGCCTATGGATACTTCCATTATATAAAACCTTTTCTCTCCACAGTTTGGATATTTTGTCCTCAAGATGTGACGTTCCACCTCGATCTTTGGTGACAGAGGAAGCGTTTCTTTTTCTCCACATTTTTTTTTTTTTTTTTTGGTTCCTAATTCCTCAGTTTTCTCTCCTGCAGCACTCTTGGAAAAACCCTTATGGAGACAAATCTGTGCTGCGCACATTTGGCTCCTGGAGCACTCAGAAATGCTCTTTCTCCGTGGCTGCAGCAATAAATGTTATTCTATAGAAATGCTGTGTTATGGCATTGTCAGAGCTACGAGGGGAATGCAAAGGAGCTGCAGGTGGGGGCACACTGAGTGAGGGGTTTGGGGTGGCTCAAACCCCCCCCTCTTTGGGATTCAGAGCAGTTGGGGAGCAAATCCTCAGCATTCCATAACTCCATTCCATAACTCCAGGGGTTAATCCATATCATGGCATGGTGGGAAAGATGGGACAGGAAGGGTTTGTGGATATGACTGTCTGGTAAGAAATACTGGAGATGTAAAACCTGTGAGGGAAATAGAAATGAAGGGCAGCTCTGAGATGTGATCATGGCAGGCAGGAAGACGGGGATGAGCTGGAGATGGGTGGAAGGACAGAAAACAAAAGGAGCCAAGGGTGCAGCCCCTCTCCACCCTGCCAAGGCATCAGGGAAAAGGTGGATAAGAAAAGTCTCTTTAGAGTTTAGAATACAGGATGATGTGGTGATAGAGCAGTTCTCATGGGCTGCAGGCAAAGTCTGTAGGGTTTGTATCTTGTACCGGTTGGTCACTGTAAATTAGAATATTCAACACCAAAGGAAATAGAATGGATTGGAACAAGGTCCTCGATCTCTCTTACCCCTCTCAGCTCTTTTACCTCCCTCACCTCACACTCTCTCTCTCCCTCTCTCTTTGGGGTTCCCTCCAGCCCAGGCTGGTGGCTGAAGGCAAAGCCCTTTTTACCCACGACCCTGCAATAAACCCACGTGTGTCTAGAATATCTCAGCTCTGCAGAGTTCCTTCTCCCTGCTGTCCACGGATGTTCCTACAGTGGCAGGCAGAGAGTTTTCATTTTAGCAAAGCAAACCCACCCATGTTCTGGGTGTTCACTCAAAAGTCATTTCTTGGAGTGGGGTGACTTTGATGGAACTCGAGTAGGGGAAGGTGGACAAAACCAAAAAGCATCCAATTTTTGAGCCAGAGGTGGGATGTGAATATTGGGAGAGAGGTGGAAGAATCAGGATGGAGATGGGAGTACCAGGAGGGGAGAGGGAAAAAGGAACAGGGAGGTGCAAATGGCAATGGTGAAATGGAAACAGGAATGGGCAGATGGAAATGGGAATAGAGGGATGCAAATGACGATGGTGAAATGGAAACAGGAACGTTGAGGGCCAAGCTCCAGGGATGAGATGGAAACACAAAGAGAGATGCAAACAGCAGAGGTGAGATGAGAGGCCCACCAGGGAGAAGATGGAACTTCCAGGAGGGACATGCCAGCACCTGGCAGGAGATGTAAATCTGGACGTCCCAGGGGTGAGATCGCAGCACCAGCACCTTTCCACCTCCTCCTTGGACCCAGAGCACAGCTCAAACCTGCTGCCCTTTGGAAGGTTGTCCAGAAATCTGTGCTGGAGCTTGTTCCCAGCCCCAGAGGTGTGGGGCTTTGCCCCTCCCTGGGCTGGCAGAGGCTTTGGGGCACAGCTGGATCACTCAGCTCAGGCTGAGGAGAGTCTGGGCTCCAGGCAATCCTGGGAGGAGGCACAGAGATAAAAGCATCCCCTGCTTTCCTTCACAATTCACTGAAATCTGTGCACGTTGAGTGCTTTGATATGGGAACAGCAATATCAAACACATCCTGCATCGGCTGGAATGTGGCCAGGGGAAAAAAAAAAAAAAAAAAAAAAAATAGAGGTGAAAATCCCTGTGAAGGCAAAGCAAAGAGCAGCTGAGATTAATAAATTAAAAATACAGAAGTCACCTTTGTCCTTCAGCTCTCTGGCTTGGACTGAGGGATGGGGGAAAATTCCCTGTGTTTGTGCTCAGGGGGGTTAAAAAGCTGATTTACGGAGCCAAAGTGCAGCTCTGCATCCCCATAACGGCTCCCAGGGATCCAGCCGGGATGCAGAACACCACCAGCCCTCTGGAGTCCTTCCCAAAGGTGAAACAGCCACTCTTGGAGGGCGGGAGACTCTCAGGGAAGTGCCAGATGAATTCCACTGCAAATCCCTGGCTTTGGGTTGTCCGTAAGGAGAAGGGAAGGGAACGGTGTCAGATCAGCACAGCCCGACCCGACCATGTTAAAGAGATTATTGAAGCCTCAGAAATTCGGTTAGGGCTGCAATTGGCCAAATCAATCATTGCAAACCAGTTCTTCGATGATCTCTGCCCTCTTTTATTTGGTTTAGGAATAGCTGGAGATGGCACTGGGATTTTTACAAACTCTATGCAAAGCCTCGGTGTTAAATGTGGGATTCCTCCCTCGTAATGAGGAGTTAAAAGTTCCCTTTCCAACCCAAACAAGACGTTTTGGGTTTATTTTTTTGCACATGGGGACCTTTCCCGGTTCTTTAACAAAGGCATGAACTGATATATTTTTATTGATTTTCCTGTTCCTGAAAAACAGATTTTCGATAATAACCTCTTTTACTTGTAAGCCATAAAAAATAAATTAAAAAAAAAAAAAAAAAAAAAAAAAAAAAAAAAAAAAAAAAAAAAAAAAAGAAAGAAAGAGAAAGCAACCAAAACGCTGCAGGGAAAAATGTTATGAAATATCAAGGAAAACAACTTTCTATCATGTTTCTGCTACTTTCCAAAATGTTTCTCTCCTGCTAAGAAGCAGGAAGGGCAGTTTGGGATCAAACACACCCTATATCTCTTTTTTTATTCAGGGTTTTATTTGGGTTGTTGGAGTTGAACTCTGTCCTGTCCCTCCTGCTCCATCCTCAGAGGGTTGAACCTTTTTGTTTCCAGCTGGAATGGGCTCTGTCACGACACGGGCTTTTCTCCTTGGACATCATGGAAACATCCCACCAGGAGCATCCCGAGGTGGTCGGGACCACGTGGCATCTACAGCTACTCACCCTGAGAAAAATCATTTATGAGACTTTATTTTTTTTCTATGATTTTGAAGGTTGTGCCTTCTTTCGGGCAGGATGAAGATGCATCATCCCCAAAAATTCTGCTTTTTCCTCCCCAGGCTGTGTTGGGTGTCTCCAAACCTCCCAATGCTCCCACCCTTTTGCTTTTACCTCTCTGAAAATTTCAATTTCATGAAACCATTTATCTTTTTTTTTTTTTTTTTTTTTTGGAGAGGGCAGAGAACAGAGGGAAGAGTGGCTGGTGGCACTGGAATGCTCATCCTTTCCTGCCACCAGCTCCATCCCAGAGCAGGGACACGGATCCTGCAGGTCTAATTTAGCAGAATTTTTATTTCTCTGTGGTGGGAAATGGGAAAAAACTGTGCTAATCCACCTTTTTCTCACATTAAGACACGACATTGGATGTTTCCATGTGGGATGGGTGAATTTTTTGGTGTCTCCACGATGGAGGCTGCTGGGCTGGGCTGCTCCTCCCTTTGGGGGCTCTAAAGAGTGAAAAGAAAAGGAAAAAACATCAAATATCTGTGAGGTCCTGGTCAGCCATGGCCAGGAGTTGCCTCTTCCATCCAGAAAATTCCACCAGGTTTTATTTTTTCTTAAATAAAGATATATTTTTAATATTTAAAGTGTCCTTTCAGGTGAAGGAGAGACAGAGAGAGGACCAACCCAACAGGTCAGGCACACCCAGAGGGTGAATTTGCTCCTGACTCCCTGTCTCCATCTTTGCCTCCAGAAAATATTTCTCTATTTTCCTTAAGGCTGCCCTGGGAGCTGGGCTGAGACACCCCATAATAACAGAAGGAAATGGACAACAGGAAAATTTCGCAGGATGGATTTCCCACATTTCCCACCCCTGAGTGCGAAAACAACCACATGGAGACAGATTAAAAAAAAATTAAAACGAAACTCAGTAACAATCCCAAACACAGCGAAAACACACCTTGGATCCCACAGAGCGAATCTTTGGGGGATTGTTTTTCCCCCCAAACCAAACCTGGTTTTCTGGTGGGGGAAGCAGAAGGGCTTTTTTTGGGGGCTCGGGGAAGGCGAAATTCCGTCATTCCGGCTCCTCCTCGGGCTCTGAATAATCCAAAGGCTGCAGAGGAAACCTTGTGCAGGCGGTCACCCTCCAGCGAGCCCGGGATGGGGTCGCTGGGGCTGCACGGAGCTCTCTGAATTGAAGCAGCCGAGTGTGAAATAGGAATTACTGACAGCTCTTAAGTATATCAAGAGAACAGCCCTATTCCTTAATACAGAGCTGCTAATAGACATCTAAAGACCTATAAAGCAGACAATTCCTCTATATCATCCTAGTTAAATCAATGTACTTATATTACTCTCATCATTTTCCCTTTAACGTTTATTACATTTTGCCACTGTAATTTATTTTTTCATATCCATCAGCCGATTAAAGACTTTATTCTGAAGATACACACACAGCCTTGTGACCTACTTGAGGCTGACCGAGGCTGTTAAATAAAAGCAATTTGGTGGAGGAGGTTGGAGGGGTTTTGCCCTCCCTCTCTGGTTGATTTTTTTTTGCCCTTGCACGGGGAGCAGGGGAGATGGGAATGTGGACTGTCCCAACTCCAGCACGGACGTGTGTCCTTGGGAAGCCTTGAGCAGTTTTACTCTGTTTTAAACACTCCTTGTCACTCCTGGAGACCTGGAATATCCCCAGCTCGGAGCTTTGCCTTCCCAAGCCAGGTGAGAAGGGCTGGGAGGCCATTTGGGCTCCCAAAGCTGTTCCCTGGCTGATCCATCACCTCTCCCTGTTCCCCAGGTTTGTGACAGGAGGAAGGAGCAGTTCTGGAGTGCCATCTATTGATGCCGAGCCTTGGAGGTGCCTGAGAGACCCCAGAGCTGGGTGAGATCCCACCTGATTCCTCCCAGACATGGGATCCAGCCCAGATTCCCTCTGCAGGTCCCTCTCTGGACCTGCCTCCTCCTGGGCTGATCCCTGCCTTGGCCAAACTCTTGGTTTTTGTTCATTCCTCTGCCTGAATTATTTAAACATCCCCACCTGTATTTTATGTGTCTGGCACCACTCCTCTTCCTCTGTGCCCAAATAATTTCTCCTTCAGGAAAAAAAAAGAATAAATTATTCTTTTACCGTTTGGGCCCGTGCCCACCCAATGCTCCCATTTTATTGGATTTGTTGCCTTTTTTTTACCTTTTAATTTTTTTTATTTTTTTTTAAGAGGGATCATTATTATGGTTCCAGTATCAGGACAAGTTTTTTTCAGTTCTCACACGATGCCAATAAGGAGAAGTAAAGAAATGGGGGATCTGGAGAGTTCCAGGTTGTGCTGGTACCTGGGGGGTGTTACTGGCCAGAAGGAAATAGAAGGAGAAAAATCACTGAGTAAAATGACTGAAAATAAAATGGAATGCTTAAAACCAGGAAAAAACGCCGACAAATAAGAAAAACATTCCATAATATCTCAAGGAAATAAACCCCACATGAGGCAAGGATCAGGACACACAAAGCTTCTATTCCCGGGGTGTTGGGGAAAGATGGGACAGGAAGGGCTTGTGGATATGATTGCCTGGTGAGAAATACTGGAGATGTAAAACCTGAGAGTGAAATAGAAATGAAGGGCAGCTCTGAGATGTGATCATGGCAGGCAGGAAGACGGGGATGAGCTGGAGATGGGTGGAAGGACAGAAAACAAAAGGAGCCAAGGGTGCAGCCCCTCTCCACCCTGCCAAGGCATCAGGGAAAAGGTGGATGAGAAAAGTCTCTTTAGAGTTTAGAATACAGGATGATGTGGTGATAGAGCAGTTCTCATGGGCTGCAGGCAAAGTCTGTAGGGTTTGTATCTGGCGCCGGTTGGTCACTGTAAATTAGAATATTCAACACAAAAGGAGATGGAATGGATTGGAACAAGATCCTTGCTCTCTTGCTCTTACCCCTCTTACCCCTCTCAGCTCTTTTCCCTCCCTCACCTCACCCCCTCTCTCTCTCCCTCTCTCTTTGGGGTTCCCTCCAGCCCAGGCTGGTGGCTGAAGGCAAAGCCCTTTTTACCCACGGCCCTGCAATAAACCCACGTGTGTCTGGAATATCTCAGCTCTGCAGAGTTCCTTCTCCCTGCCCTCCATGGATGATCCCACACCTGGGGCAGTTGGATGTGGCTTTCCATGAGGAAAGAGTGGAGTTGGGATGCAGCAAGATCAGCTGCTCAGGGATTTAATTGTATTTATTATTTACCATGGGCATTTATGGCTTTTTATTTATTGCTGTAAATAAAGAGGAGTTGATTTGACCTTTTCCCTCCACGTCACCTTCCAAAAACCCAGCCAAGGGCAGCAGCACACCTGGACCTTACAGGGTAAAGAAATGGTGGATCTTGTCCAAACAGTCACATCAGGAAGGATAAAAACCCCCAAACTTGTGGCACAAAATCACCCTGAGATGGGAGGGAGGGAATTCAACTCCCTCATTTCCATCCCAGGCGTTCAGGGCACCGTTTCCTCAACAAAGCCATTTCCCAGGACTGCAGCTTCCAGAAGTGAATAATTCCCAGTTTTATTCTCCCAAATCTTTCCTCCTGCCCCAGCAGCTCATGGTCCTTTATCTCAACGAGACCCTGAGCTCCAATCCTCGGCACTTAGCAGTGAGGGAATGGCAGCTCGGAGGGTGCTTTGCTCCAGGAAATTATCTTTTCTCCCCTAATTATTTCCATTTTGTTTGGCTCACTGATGCCGGGATGCTCTTTGTGCCTCATCCAGAGGCCATCCAGGGAAATGACTCTTTGAGCTCCACAAAAACGATGCCCTGGGTGCCAACGGATCCAGCTCCACTTTTATTTTTAGAGATATTATTGTTTCCACACTCCCCATGGCCATTGGAGAGCCCGTGAGGATCAGGGACCTTCATGGAGGTTATAGATGGGAACGCTGCCCTGCTCTGCACCAAAACACTCCTTTTTGACTGCAAAAACGGGCAAACTAAGCAAAGTTTTCCCTGTGGAGCATAACTGGGAGTTAGTTACCTTGGGAACGAGATTTATCTCTTCACTTGTTCGTGCTTAATCCAGGGAGGGCACTTTTAATAACCAATTGATGGGAATTGCTGGGGATAAATTATGCATCCCGGGCCTGGCAGTGAGTTATGGACTTCTCCCTCCTGCTCCAGCACACGAGGACCTGGCTCTGAGCTGCTCCTGTGCCCTTCGGAAGAGGAAAATTCACTGAAAATGGAATTTTTCCTGGCAGAAAGGGCCCTTTTGACTTTCCCAGCCCAAATCCCTAAGTTTCATTTGAAAGTAGCCGGGTCAGTGTTGTCTCCAAAGTGCAAACAGGCACAGGAAAATGTGGAGAGGATGAGGAGGGGATGGAATGTGACATTTATATTTAACATCTATAAAATATACATCACACTCCTGCAATGAATACAGGGAGGGGTCCTCCCCTCATCCCATAATCTCAGCAAAAAAAAACTCCCTTCCAATATGGCTTGGAAATGACATTTTTTAAAATTCATCCCGTTTAAAATATTAATCTTGCATGTTATTAATAACGTGAGGCAGAAATGTATATTTTAAGTGAAGGGTTTTTATCATCTGGCTCTCGCTTTAATGCACGGTTTGTCCTTTTCCTGCAGACATCCATCCTCTGGACATCGCTGGGAGATGAGAACTTAAATCGGAGTCGCTCTTGAATTTTTCATCTGAGCCCGATTCTCTCTTTAATATCCTATTTTTATAAAATAATCATCGTCCAGTTCGCGGGGCTGGTAAAAACAAGCCTGATGCAGATGTGAAATGCGGCCCTGTCTGTTCCCATCTTCATTTGCAGCTTGTCCAGGTATCCCTGGGCCACAAAGCCAGGGAAGTTCTCCTGGATGTCCCTCACCATCCAGTGACCCAGGGGGATGTTCAGTCCTTGTCATTTGGGCCAGGTTTCCACAAGATGAGACAAAATTTCCCCAGATTTGAGGGTTTCCATGAGTTTATTTGGCCTTTTTGTGCATTTATTTGGGGGTTCCCATGAGTTTTTAGGTGTTTCCAGACTTATTCTCTGCTCCCAAGCTTTTGCCAGGCTGTTTTTCCAGGCATTGCTCCCTTTCCATGGTAGACACAGTTGGAATCCCAACCAGCCATGGGGATGCCCTGGACTCTGACAGGGAAAGGCTTTCCCTGAATATCCACATCCCTCCTTCCCTCTGTCCCCGCTGCCCCAGGGGCAAGGCTCAAGGAAAGGGGAAATATTTGACAGCAGGAGCTGGCACTGCCCCAGTGTGAGGAGCATTGGCTTTAATTAACTCTCAGCAAAATTGGCAGGGCCTTATCTGGAGCCTCCAACAGCACATTGCAGCCCCTGTCCTGCCCCTGGGGAAGGGGAGGGGAGGGGAGGGGAGGGGAGGGGAGGGGAGGGGAGGGGAGGGGAGGGGAGGGAAGGGAAGGGAAGGGAAGGGAAGGGAAGGGAAGGGAAGGGAAGGGAAGGGAAGGGAAGGGAAGGGAAGGGAAGGGAAGGGAAGGGAAGGGAAGGGAAGGGAAGGGAAGGGAAGGGAAGGGAAGGGAAGGGAAGGGAAGGGAAGGGAAGGGAAGGGAAGGGAAGGGAAGGGAAGGGAAGGGAAGGGAAGGGAAGGGAAGGGAAGGGAAGGGAAGGGAAGGGAAGGGAAGGGAAGGGAAGGGAAGGGAAGGGAAGGGAAGGGAAGGGAAGGGAAGGGAAGGGAAGGGAAGGGAAGGGAAGGGAAGGGAAGGGAAGGGAGGAGGAGCTGGAGATGGTGGTGGGACACACAAGTGGTGGCAGCACCACTCACCCAGCTGGGCTCGCACCACCCAGAGATCCACGCGCCAAAGCAGGAAGGCTCAGCCTTTATTCCCCCCTCCTTTAAAAAATATAATAAAAGAAATCGCATCCAAGGCTGTTTCTTTTTTTCCCCTTTTTTTTTTCCTCTTTTTTTTTTTTCTTTTTTTTTTTTTTTTTTCCAGCTGCCCCAATTATCCCATTTGCTCAAAGCAAAATCTTGCAATTCCAGGCAGTTTATTTATTCTGCCCAAGCCGTGTTTACAGCGGCGCATCGGAGCACTGGGGGTGAGATAAGTGGTGCTGGGGGTTGGGGAGGGGAAAAAAGGGGGAGGGAAAAGCATCTTTTTGGGAAAAAAAAAAATCAAAATAAGGAAATTAGAAAGAGCTCATTTTAAAAGAGGCAGACATCAAAGGCATCATTTATATTTCAAATCGTGGGGAAACAACTTTCTAATGAGGAATCATAATGGGGAAAGTGAAGATTCCGGTGTTATTGCATCGCCAGCTTCAAAACCCTCCCATTGTTCTAGTTGAGAGGAAAAATAAACCCTGAACCAGTCAATTAGAGAGAAGAGGGGGCAAAACTGGAATAAACTATTAATTTTTAAAGGAGCAGCTCCATGGTGGGAAGGGCCTCCCTAAAAATTCGGGGTGTTGCTCTCCAAGCCTCCTGTTCCCCTCTCTTTTCCAACCTGGGGGATGTGTTCAATTTATTTTATTTTTTTATTTTCAATTTATTCAATTTATTTTATTTTTTTATTTTCAATTTATTCAATTCGTTTTATTTTTTATTTTCAATTTATTTTATTTTAAATACATCCAATCCATCCCCCATGGGGTGCTCCATGCATCTCCCACCAGCCCCAAACCCAGACCATCACTTTTTTTGGGTCAGAAAGACAGGACTGATCCCAAGGATTTTGTCCTGTTGATGACAACTGGGGTGTCAAAACCAACTCCTGCTGTTCCAGGATTAATGAGTCGCTGTCTGGGAAGGACGATAGAGCTGCCAACCAGTGTCACTATTGTCCCATTCACTGGAGTCAGCTCTGCTTATGATTAATTATTATTATTATTATTATTATTACAACCACTTGGGGAGCAGCAGGGAAAAAGAAAAAAAAAAATCCAAGGGGTTTGTTTGGAAATTAAATGCCCATTTTTCCCCTGTGGAGAGTTCGGGGAGAAAGGGATCGTGGTGTTTGCAACGCCTGAGGAAGCAGCTCTGGGAAGATAAGGGCAGGTTGGGAAGAAGGGGATGCAGAAATGCCGAGCCCAGGGAGGTTTTATGGAGCTGCTCTTGGCAGGAGCAGCAGGTGACTCCACTGGCTGCACATGCTGAGACAATGAACACCCTTGGAGCTGGGAACATCCTCCAAATCCGTGGGAATTGGGAATCATGGCCTGTTGCAATTTTTTCCATGGATGGCAGGGACAAGGAACTCTGCACACCTGAGATGCTCTAGAAACACGGGGGTTTATTATTCCAAGGGTGGTGGGTAAAGCGGGCTTTGCCTTCAGCCACCAGCCTGGGCTGGAGCAAAGCCCTAAAGAGAGAATGGGGAGAGAGAGAGAGAAGAGAGCTCAGGGGGAAAAACGGGGCAGGAGCAGGGGAAAAACGTGGGGAGAAAACAGCAGCAAGTGAGGTGAGAGAGGAGAGGGGATGGGCCAAGAGAGATAAGGGAAGAGGGGTGAGAGGGCCAGAGGAGAGAGGTGAGGGCAAAAGGGAGGAGAGCCAGGACAAGAGAGGGGAGAAGAGCGGAGAAGAGCGGAGAAGAGCGGAGAAGAGGGCGATCCTCTTGTTACAATACAATATATCTTTTTTTTCTGTTGAATATTCTAATTCACATTGACCAACCGGCGTGAGATACAAAACCTACAGACTTTGCATGCAGCCTATAAGAACTACTACATCACCATGTCATTTTACTTTCTAAGCTCTATAGACTCCTTTCTTATGCCCTTGTTCCCGGATGTCTTTGCCAAGGTGGAAAGGCAACATTCTTGTCCTTTTGTCAGCTCATCACCGTCTTCCTCCCTGCCATGCTCACATCTCGAAACTGGCTTTCATTCCTATTTCACTCAGGTTTTACATCTACAGTATCTCTTGCCATGCAGTCATAGTCATAAGTTCTTCCTGTCCCCTCTTTCCCAACATCGGCCCATCCTGCTGGTCTGTGGCCCTGCTGAGCTCCGCCCTTGGATCAGCACCACGATGGGCACAGTGGGACCTGTGGGACACAGTGGGAGCCCAACCCAGCACCAGGATGGAGCAGAGAACGGACAAACCCCACCCCTGTCTCCTGCCAAGGCTTAAGGGATTTGGGAACTCAGCCTCAATTTCGTGTAATTCCTCTTGTTGTTTTTAATTGGACTCGTGCATATAAACCCCCTCAGCAAATCTGCGCTTTAATCTCCCCACGCCTCCGGTTCATCATCTGTTCAATTATTAACATCTCTAATTACTATTAACCACAGCCCTCCTCCCAACTTTGCCAGCTGGCTGCTCGGCTCCCAGGATGGCAGAGGGGGGATTTCAATGAGCCAAGTGGGATTTTTGTGGGGCACCCAGGGATTTCTGTGTCCTTTGGGAGCTGCCAGATGACAGGACGGATTTTTCAGGGTGGTTTCATCCCATCCAGGGATAAAGTGCTTCAAAGAGGGGGATGAGGAGAGTTTAAAGACCTGAAAGGGATGATAAAGCCAGATGAACAATTACCAGGTGGGCAAAAAGGGAGGGATGAAGCTCCTGGAATCACCTCCTGGATGCTCATTCACATCCAAAGTCACCCTGAGTTTGCTGTGGGTCATTCCCTTCCTGTGCCTTGGTTTTCCCAGTGAAATTGGAGCTCTAATTGTTAGCCTAACCCTAACCCTAACCCTAACCCTAACCCCAAACCTAACCCTAACCCTAACCCTAACCCCCTAACCCTAACCCTAACCCTAACCCTAACCCTAACCCCCTAACCCTAACCCTAACCCTAACCCTAACCCTAACCCCCTAACACCCTAACCCTAACCCTAACCCCTTAACCCCTAACCCTAACCCTAACCCTAACCCTAACCCCCTAACCCTAACCCTAACCCTAACTCTAACTCTAACCTAACCCTAACCCTAACCCTAACCCTAACCCTAACTCCCTAACCCTAACCCTAACCCTAACCCTAACCCTAACCGTAACCCTAACCCTAACCCTAACCCTAACCCTAACCCTAACCCCCTAACCCTATCTCTAACCCCCTAACCCTACCCCTAACCCTAACCCTAACCCTAACCCTAACCCCAAACCTAACCCTAACCATAACCCTAACCCCCTAACCCTAACCCTAACCCTAACCCCCTAATTCTAACCCTAACCCTAACCCTAACCCTAACCCCCTAACCCTAACCCTAACCCTAACCCTAACCCTAACCCTAACCCTTACCCCTGCTTCACCTGCAAACCCAGCACTGAAATAAAACTCCTTTATAGCAACAAATGGAAGCAAATCTTTCCTGAGAACCTTCTCCTTCACTTCAGTTTTCCCTTCAATTCTGATTGCTCTTCATTTCAGACAGGAGAGGGGGATTTCAAAGAGCCCAGTGTGTTTTTGTAAAGTATCCAGGGATTTCTGCATCCTTTGGGAGCTGCCAGGGCAGATCCAGCCCATCCAAAGGCAGGTGCTGCCATAGGAAGTGATTTAAAGAGGTGAAAGGGATGATAAAACCCCAAACTGGGAGGGATGAGCTCTGTGCAGCATCTCCTGGAGGCTCATCCACACCCAGGGGAGGTTTAGGCTGGATTTAGGGAAGAGTTCTTCCCCCAGAGGATTCAGGCACTGCCCAGGCTCCCCAGGGAATGGGCACGGCTCCTGGCACAGCTCCAGGAGAGCTCCCTTTTCCTCCCATGAAAAGTTCAGCCCAGCCTTTCTCAGGGCTCATTTCCAGCTCTCCACTTTTGCCTGTAATCAACTCCGGGTGGGAAAAGCCCCCGAGCTGAGGCTCTGCTGGTGCTCAGGGTCAAAGCAATGTGAGAATTGTTGGGGTTTGCCTTAAATCCCTCGATCCAGGAGTCACTCAGGAGTCAATAAAAGTCCCTGGCTTTTATTGAAAGGCAGAGTTGGTGGCTTTGGCAGGAATGAGCCTGGAAAGAGAAATCGCAGCGGGGTCAGGGAGGAGGTGGGAATGAAAACCACCCACCAAAGGAGCTGGAGATATGGAAGGGCTTCTTGAAATCATGGATCACTCCTGACACCTCCCAGACAACCCGAGCCACTGTTTGTGCCATCGGAAATAGAACTGTGTAAGGAAGAGCCAGACTGCTCCTGGAATAACTCTGACATGCCCCATTTATAGCGGATTTTTAAGTTTAGTGGCTTTTTTTTTCTCCTTCTGGTAGGATTTAGAAGACTTGCAGACCTCCTGGAATATAAATATCCGTTGGGAATTGCTTCCTTTCCTGGGCTGCTCCAGGGGTGCCCGTTCCTTACAGTGATTTTTGCTCCTTTAGACGCGCAACATCCACGGGCTGCCCTTCTCCATCTCATCCCAGGGATGTCAGCCCCATTGACAGCTGTCAGTCTCAGCTCCCAGGGAACTTTGGAGAATCCACTCTCCCTCTGGGTGTTTATGGGATTTATGGAATTCCTGGCCGAGGCTGTTATCACAGTTGCCCGTTGCCATCACCCACCCTGGGAGTCACAGGCAGTTTGTTTCCCATTATGGATCTGCTGGAGGCTGAAGGGATCAGCAGGGGCTGTTTTCTGTGCCAGGGGCTGATGTGGCACACTGGGGAGTCATGGGGATATTTTGGGATGTAGTGCCAGTAAATGCTGCCAGTGCCATTCCCCATTCCATATCCCAGAGAGATTTCTCCATGGATGGTCCATGCTCAGATCCTGGATAATAGAAATCCTACTGTATTTTATTTTATTTTATTTTATTTTATTTTATTTTATTTTATTTCATTTCATTTCATTTCATTTCATTTCATTTCATTTTCTATAATTTAATTTTATTTATTTTTATTTCATATTTTATTTTATGTTATTTTATTTCAGATTTTATTATATTTTATTTTATTTTTGATTTTATTTTATTGTTATTTTGTTTTATTTTATTTTAATCTCACCTAGATTTTTTTACTGCTGCTTTCAGGGGTCTGCCCATTCCTGGGGCACCCAGAGTGGTGGGAATGGCCATTCCCAGGTGTTGGAACCCAGGACATCCCCTGGGATGAGCTGGGACCCGAGGAAGGGAGTTTGAGCCCTGGGCAGGGGGTGTGGAGCTGGTCCAGGGGGTTTGGAGACCTTGGCACAGCCCAGAAAAACACTGGGTTTGATTTTAGTCCATGGGAGAGGCTTTCGACACAGAGAGGAATTGCAAATCACCAAGATGTGAAAACAGTAGTTTAGCACAGCACAAGATGAAAAATTCAGTAGTTTTGGGGTTCATAGAATAGAGGTAAATGGGGGACAAAATGGTGGAATTTGGGTGGTGCCTCGTGTCCCTCTCCTTCTCCCCCGCCCTCCATCCCCTGGGGTGGTGATGGCACAGGGCAGTGACAGTGGGTTGGGTCAGAGCAGAAATGACCCTTTTAGTGTGAGCCCTGGGCATTGGTGTGAAATTGTAAATACCCCACCTGTGGTTATCTGTATCAATGTGAGGTGACCCCATCGGGGGCCGTCCCCTCATGTCCCAGCCCTGCCCAGACCTCGGCTGGGAGCGGAGAAAACTCTGAGATATCAAATAATAAACAACAGGAGAAACCTGAAAACAAAACCTTGAAGACTCTGCTTTTTTCTACCAACACAACTCGGGGCTTTTAGAGAGCCAAGGACTTTAAATAACTTAAATCTCGGGTGAGGAAACCCAACCCAAGACTGGACAATGTTCCTGGGCCTGTGGTCACTCCTGGGGTGTCCTGTGCAGGGCAGGGAGCAGGACTCGATCTTGGTGGGTCCAATTCAGTGTATTCTGTGCTCCTGGAATGTCTCCTGTGCCCTGAGGAGATGGAGAAAAGGAGATTATTTGGGCTTTGCCTTGAGAGCTGCATCCTCAGGCGGGCTGTCAGTTATCCCTGTGATCCAGAGCTGAGTCTTTAATAACTGGAGAGGACAAAGAGCCACGCTTGTTGTCGGAGGCGTGCAGAGAAAGGCTGGGGCTGTATCAATTTAGATAAGAGCCCTGGCTGAGGCAGCTCACAAAACCAAGGAAATGCCTTTAACCTCTCATTTCCTCACTTTGGAGGCTCCCAGTCCAGGCTGTGGTGTCACCAGCTGTGACATTCCCTGGATTCGTGGTTCCTAATGAATTACCAGCTTTGTTTGATTGAGATTCATGAGATTGGTCCTGATTTTTTTTTTTCAAGGACATTCCCAAGGAAGAAGAAACGGGCCAGGATTGCAATTTATTTACTGGTTTATTTACCCAGTTTTCCTTCCTGGGTGTGAGTAGGCCCTGGGAGCTGCGAGGATTTGGGATGAAATCTCTTCTGGAGGCTTCTCCAGGGTTTTCATGGCACTGTTGGTGACAGCAAGTGTGGCTTGTCACAAGTGTCCCCTCCCACACCTCACCAACCTCCATTTTAGAGCAGCGTCATCCCATTGGGATGGAGCTTGGGATGCAATTTCTTTTTGGTTTGGTGATGGAGACTTTCCTGGCTCAGCTGCTCAGGGCCCCCATGGAGTGACACATCCTCCTCCTCCATCTGGGGACAATCCAAGCTGCTGATTGAATTCTGTTTTAATAAAAACATCTTGTGTAAAACACAAACTGCCCCTGCCCAGGTGGTTTTGTCCCCAGCCACCCCAGCAGGGCTGGAATCACCACCATGGGCTCAGCATTTAAAATCAACTCAGAAAAGATGCTCAGTCCCAATTTCAGCCCCAGACCCTCCTGACACTGCTCTGCTCCGTGATCAGTGACGAAAAGGGATGGTCCATCTGTTAAGAGCTTCTCTGTCCAGGAGTCCTGAGCTCAGAGCCATGCCAGGAATTTCAATTATTCCTGCAGTTCTTGCTGAGGACGAATCAGCTCAGGCGTGCAGCGTGTCCGTGATCCACAGCCTGGATTTTAATTGGGAAAAAGCAGGTTTGGGGCTGCCTGGGAACACGCCAGGGTGCTCAGGAGTCCAGCACCATGACGGCTCCAGCTCAGAGCAGGCTCAAGGATTTCAGCTCCTTCTGCCCCTATAAATTTTCCCTGGTGTTCAAACTCTGACCCAAAATGAGCCGAGGAAGTTTTAATGCGTAATTGAAATAAAATTTCTATTTCCTCTTTGGATTATCTTACAAAAATTTTAATTTCACAGAAAAGTCGCTACTTCATTTGTTTTGCTAATCCTTCGGATCTGCTCCGCACGGAGGATGATCTGGAGCATTATTAGAGCCCCTAATAAGATCTCATTTCCTCCTCGAGGCCACTCAGTAAAGTCTGAACAAACAAACGTGGAACTGCTTCTTCAGCCGAGTTTTAAAAGCACTGGGATGGAAGTGGAACCATCCCAGATTTTCCTGCTCCTCATCCCAGCAGGTTTGTTGTGCTGCAGCTCTGGGATGGGGCAGCTTACAGGTGTTTGGGCAGCCACTGAGCCAGGAACCCCCAAAATACACCCTGAAAAGAGCTTTGCCAGGCAAGGAGCCCGTGGCCAAGGGGAGCAGCAATAGGAAAAGGCTTTGGGGCTGCAGGAGGAGAATGGGGGAAGCTCAGGCAAAGCCATAAAGGACAGGATTGGGTAAAACCTTCCAGAGATGCTCCTGAAAGCTCCCTCCATCCCAGAAGTGAATCAAATTCCCAGGCTTGGCTGTGTCCTGCATCCTCCTCCATCTCTCAGACAAACCAGCAGGAGCAGAAATCTTTGCCCTCATCCCAGAGACAGGTGGGAATGTGCTCCCAGGGGGTGCCCTGGGGTCTCCATCAGGGTGGGAAGGGCAGAGGGGACTCTCCATTCCTCCAGCATCTTCCTGCTCCTCCCTTTCTCCTCCCAGGAAGCTGAACTTGGAATTCAGGCAGAGGCCAGCCAGGAGCAGTGGGAAAAGATGAAGATCCTGCAAAGGCTGGAGCCCCTCTGGAGCCAGGCTGGGAGAGCTGGGGGTGCTCACCTGGAGAGGAGAAGCTCCAGGGAGAGCTCAGAGCCCCTGCCAGGGCCTAAAGCGGCTTCAGGAGAGCTGGAGAGGGACTGGGGACAAGGGATGGAGGGACAGGACACAGGGAATGGCTTCCCACTGCCAGAGGGCAGGGCTGGATGAGAGATTGGGCAGGAATTGTTCCCTGGGAGGGTGGGCAGGGCTGGCACAGGGTGCCCAGAGCAGCTGGGGCTGCCCCTGGATCCCTGGAGTGCCCAAGGCCAGGCTGGACAGGGCTTGGATCAACCTGGGACAGTGGGAGGTGTCCCTGCCCATGGCAGGGGTGGAATGGGATGAGCTTTAGGATTCCTTCCACCCAAACCATTCCAGGATTTGGTGATCCTACTGTCATCTTCTGCATGATCCCTCAAAGTGAGAGGCCCTGCCCAGACACGGCTCACAAATCCCTTTGGAATTCCCTGTGGAATGCTCTGCAGCTCTGGGCAGTGTCCCAGGCCAGGCTGGACATTGGGGCTTGGAGCAACCTGGGACAGTGGAAGGTGTCCCTGCTCAGGGGTGGGAGGAGATGGATTGTAAGATCCCTTTTTAAGAACCCAAACCTCCCTGGTATTCCCCATTCCCTGATTCCCAGACAATAAGGGAGGAGAGAGCCCAGGGGGGCCGGGGCCGTTCCCTGCCGGGGTCTGTGGGGGTTCTGTGGGATCACGGCTCCCACTAGTGGCTTCTCCCAAACGCGCTCCCCTGCTGGACACCTGGAATTCTGTATCCTGTAATTCGGGGGGCCACAGGCCTGCTTTCCCCTGCCCCGGGGTGCACAGGGATGCTGCACAGGGCAGGAACACAGGAACCCCATTTCCCCACTCCTTAACTTCCCAAACTGCTCCCCAAAAAGGCCCTTTTGTGCCACTTTACAACCCAAGAGACGCCCAAATCTCTACCAGGACAAGACCTGACCCTTGTCTTGCTGAGATCTCCCTGGGAAAGAGGGGCCTGCCCAGTAAATTCCAGGTTACAGGATGTCCTGGGAATGCTGGGTTTGCAGATCCTCTGGAATATCAACCCGGTGTTTGCTCTCTCACACCTGGGGCTGTTTCCAGAGCTGTTAATAAAATACACAGAATTCACTGAGAGGGAGACCTGGGGAGCTTCGAGTGCCTCTGAAAGGTTAAACTGGCAGCTGGTTCCGAGAGGAATCAGGGGAAAATTCGCATTTCATTGATCAGCATCAAAATAGTCGTTCCGGCTTTGTACAGCACCTGTTGGATCGCTCAGCCTCCCAAATCCCCCCAAATCCATCAGGTTTTAGGTAATTACTGCTCCATTACACTGAGTTTACCGTGATCTATTTACAATCATGTGATGAATTATCCCTTACCAGGGGGAAAAAAAAAAAAAAAGTATAAGTTTTGGGGGGAGCGCGGAGAGAAAAGGGAATAAAGTGCAGAAAATAAAATCAATTCACGGCTCCATTAACACCCAACCACAAAGGCTCCTCACCACAGTCCATTCCTGTACCTACAGCTCCTGGGCAGCCAGCAAAGAGCCTGAAAAGCAATTACAGAGCAGAATTAAAATCACCTTTTTAAGCGAAAAGTTCTCGAGACGCCTCCCCGCGAAGATTTAATCAGGCGGGTATTGAGCGCCGGCGCTATAATTGATTATTAAATCACTATAAATACACATCTGTACAAGGCTCCAGTCCAATTTCCCCCTCCGCAATAAATATTTCTCGGGGTGTTTATTTAATCCACGCCTGCCCACGTGAATTTGGGTGATGGATCTGGGGCTGCCTGGATGCAAAGCAGAGCCCGGGCAACGCCGCCATCCATCAGCCGCTAAGTTGCCGTTAATAACGTTCCCCGGGGAGAAATTCCGGGCAAACAGTTATGAATTTAGTGATAGGGAGCCTCAATCTTCTGTTTAAGGAGAAAAGGTGAAGAGGAGTGCAAGGAGAAGGCGCTGAGCGGGGCGAGGATGGAGGGAAGAATTCTTGGTGTGTTTGGGGTTGAGATGCCTCCTGAAATGGCTTTTTTTTGTGGTTTTTTTCTTGTTTTTTAGGGAAATCAGTCACAAATCTGTGGTTCCCCTTCTTTGCTTCTCACAGGGGAGAGGATTTGGGGGAGAGAGAAGAAGAGTAAAGAGTCTCCAAACAGCTCTAATTGGTTCAGCCAAACCCCAAAAGTGCAGAAATTACAAGGAAATATGAGAATTCAGCAGGAAGATGAGGCTCAAAGGGTGACGGGGATAATAAAAATGTATGTAAATAAAAAAAATCCCTTTCTCCTTCAAAGTCTAGCCCAAGAGTTTTATACCCAGAGGTGCTGGTGTGTGGCTTGGAAATGTTGTTTTCATGGATCTTGGCTACCCAAATGGGTTAAAAATATCATGGTTTGGCCAGGAAGCCAAAGGAGGGGATCAGCACAGCCAGGGGTTCTGATGGACAGCAGCTCTGGAGATCCTTCCATCCTTCCTCCCATCCTGCTTTCCTCTGATCCTCTCATCTTTCCTTCCATCCTTCCACCCTTCCTCCCATTCTCCTTTCCTCTGATCCTCTCATCTTTGTCCCATCCTTCCACCCTTCCATTCTCCCATCCTTCCTTCTATCCTTCTCCATCCTTCTCCATCCTTCCACGCTTCCATGTTTCCACCCTCCCATCCTTCCACACTTCCACCCTTCCATCTTTCCATCCTTCCACCCTTCTATCCTTCTATCCTTCCATCTTTCCATCCTTCCATCCTCTCATCTCTCCTTCCATCCTTCCATCCTTCCATTGTCCCAGCCCTCCATCCTTCCTCCCATCCTTCTTTCCTCTGATCCTCTCATCTTTCCTCTCATCCTTCCATCCTCCCATCCTTCCTTCTATCCTTCTCCATCCTTCCATCCTTCCATTCTCCTGTGTTTCCATCCTTCCACCCTTCCACCCTCCCATCCTTCCACCCTTCCACCCTTCCACCCTTCCATCCTTCCATCTTTCCATCCTCTCATCTCTCCTTCCATCCTCCACCCTTCCATGTTTCCATCCCTCCATTGTCCCAGCCTTCCATCTTTCCTCCCGCCCTCCCGTCCCCGTGTTCCTGTGCAGGGTTTATTGCCAATCTCTCCCTCCTTTTAGCCGAGATCAAAATTTAATGAGGACAAAATAAGCCCTGAATGAGGAGATTTTCGAGGCTGTTTGAAGATCTAATGAGAACAGGGAACGATGTATAATTAAACACGTGGAGAATCCAAATCCCAGGGAAATCCCAGGGGCTCTGCTCTGGCCTCACCTGAGGCCCTCCTTCACCTGTCCTAAAAATGAGCAATTTTTTAAAAAGTCTCTTTTAAAAGCCCTAAATATGCTTTTTCCAAGAGGGAAACTGAGGCACAGGGGTTCTGGAATCACTGATATCCATCAGATCCCTGGAAACTCCTGGAGTTGAAGGAAAGAAGGGAAACTTCCCAGGAAACTTCCCTGTTGTGCTTAAGGTTAAAATGCATTCTGGAAAAAAAAAAAATTTCCTTTGATTTTCTGGAGCTTCCAAACTTTTCCAAGGAGTTGCCCAAGTTGAGTCGACCCAGAGTTTCAGGAGAACAATCCCATACACCACGAGGGAGCAGCCTGGGGGGTATTTTGGGATAATTCATCTCCTTTTCCCTTTGTTTATCAATATTTCCTGATAAGGAGCTGCAAACTTTACCATGGAAGATTCCCAGCATCCCACGATTATCTCAGAAGGGAAAATGGGATGCTTTATTTTGATTTTTTTTCTCTTTTAAAGGTATTTCTCAGGATTATCTCACCTCCATCCCAGCTGCACCCACGCACGGATAAATCATTTCTCCGGTGTCACTTTTTGAAAGGATAAATGTTTCCTCTCCCAGGATATTTATTCCTTTTTGCTCTCGTTTGACAGACAAATTGCATCATCCCAGGATTTCCCTGGCAAACTTTGGAGCAGCCAACTTGCCCCCAGGGATTTATTTCACTATCAAACTGTCTTCTTTTGGAGGGGGGATGTGGAATTTTGGGTCAGCCTGATGGGGCTGAGATTTATCAGTGGATTTACCTTCCCTGGATTGACTGATTTAATTAGATGAAGATGTGAAGATGGGAATGTGATGGGGATGGAGCTGGGATGGGACAGCAGTGGTCTCCTGGCTGCAGTTTTCCAGGTAAAAATGAAGGTAGAGATGATTTTCCACCTCAGATGGTCCTTTGAAGTCCAACATCATCGATAGCTACAACTTTAGAATGTATATAGAATAGTAGAATAAAATATAGAATATATTATAGGATATAATATACATATACATATATATATATATATTATACATGTGTATATATATTATTAGTATATACATAAATATATGATATATTTATGAATAGTACATAGAATAGAATAGAACATAGAATAGTATAGTATAGAATAATATAGAATAGTATAGAATGGTACATAAAATAGAATATAGAATATAGAATATAGAATATAGGATATAGAATATAGAATATAGAATAGTACATATAATAAAATAGTACATAAAATAGAATAGTACATAAAATCCTGACACACCAGGCTGCTCCTCTGTGTCTGGACATCCCAGTTTTCCCCTAAATGCAAAGGAGATTTTGGAGTCAACATCGTTTGCTGCAAGAGCAGGATGGGAGAAAAGCTGAATCCCCAAATGGCCCGGAGATGTTTTACAGACCTTAATAACTGCAGGCTCACAACAACTCAGCAAGAAATGGGGAATGTAATTGTCCCCATTTGCAGGAAGAAGAAAAATAGATACACGGGAATCAAATGAGGAGCTGAGTAAAGTCTTACCAGGAGCTGGGGGAGCTCTCCATTACCTGATGTCTTAAAATCAGTGCTGGATCTCTTTATATCAATCATACTCTGCCTGTGTCAGGAAGAAGAAGTGGCTGGGTTAAAAAAAGGCTTTTTGCCTCTCTCCTGCCTTCCCTTTCCTCAGGAATGTGTTTTTCGACTGAAAAATGAGGAAAATTCACTTTTCTTCCAGCAGCCCCAGCCAGACTTTATGAGATTGGTCCTGATTTTTTTTCAAGGACGTTCCCAAGGAAGAAGAAATGGGCCAGAATTGCTCCAAAGCCTCCTGTGTGAGAATCACCCTGGGATGCCGCAAGCAGCTTTGGCTTGATGGAAAACAAATCAAATCTTCAGGCATGATTTTTTTTTTCTCCAAATGTTTTGAGATGGGGGCAGATTCATCCTGATTTCCCCAATTTTCCCTCCTTCCCACACATCCTGAGCATCACTAAAGCCCTGATATGATTCCAAAAGATAAATAGGAAAGGAATTTGGGGATTTAGGGGTGTGAGTGTGTAGGGACACCTTCCACTATCCCAGGTGGCTCCAAAGCTTGGCCAACCTGGCTTTGGACACTTCCAGGGATGGGGCAGTGTTGTGGTTTGAAAGCAAAACGGATGAGAGGCTCCAAGTCAGAGATACAATTTAATAAGAAAAAAGGTAAAAAGGTAAAAATAAAATAAAATCAATGCAATAACACAAAGGAGCACTGCCAGAGTCAGAACACACCCTGAGCAGGGTGGGGGGAGCAGTCCAGGTGAGGGGCTCTTCCTGAAGCAGTGATCCCACAGAAAGGTCTGGGAGCTCTGCTCCTCTGGGAATCCAGTGGCTCAGGGCTGCTTGTCCTGTCCCAAATCCCAGATTCTCTCCAGGTGGGAATGCTTGGCTCCTCCCCCTGGGCATTGGGAGCATCTCCCAATGGGATGAGGAGTCGTGCAGTGGCTCCTTGATGGCCCATTAAACAGAGAGAGCTCCTGGAGGGAGTTCCCTGTGAGTCCTGGGCAAGGCATTGATGGGCCATGAGCAGAAGAGCCCAAAGGAGGGGCCTGGGAAAACACTGCCCCACCTGGTTCCAGCAGCTCATGGGGATGGGGATGGGATAAATACTGTGTGCACATCCTACAGCACAGCCCAGGACAGGCAGCTTTTCTGGGTAACCTCTTCCAGGGCATGTGGAACATGAGGCAAACCAGCTGCTCTTTTCCCAAATTGTTGAACGTGGAGTAGGGAAGCTGAGAGAGATTAAAGCCTGGCACACAGATCCCAGCATGAATCCCGTATCCAGCCAGTGCTGCCAAGGGTTTTTGTTTGCAAATTGCCTGGAAACAGATTGCAGAAGTCCCCACCATATTTCTTGTTTGAAATTTTTTGCGAATTTCTTCATGGTCTGAGGATCGGTCAGAGTCCAAAATGTGATTATGGAATCTGCAATTCCCAGTTGCACAATTCCCACTGGCCAAGCCGTGGCCTTTTGATGTTCTTGCCCCATAAATACACAAGAAAGGAGTCTGAAAGTCAGTTTAAAGCTGGAAGGGAACAAAATCATCCAGCTGGACTTCCAAAAGCTCTGTTGGTTGTTGCTCAAACTTCCCAAAAAAAGCAACTTTTAGGAAAAGCCAGTGGCTGGATTCAGCACCTTGAAGTGATGAAGACTCCACCACCTCCTGCAATTGGCCGAGCTGAGATTTAATTCTTTCCTGTTTAATTTGTATCTGAACATTTCTAATTCACTTTCAGCTCTTGTTGTAGCTTTGCTGAAGGTCCTTTGGCTCTCTGGAGCTTCTCCCACCAACAATTTTTCTTCATTCCAAGTGCTGCACTTGGATTTCCCAAAGCCAGGACCCTTCATTTGTAAATTTGGGTTCCAGATCAAACCAAGCTTGGATTCAAAGCAAGAGAGAACCTCTGCTAAAACCCAACTGGCCCACCACAAACTGGGAATTTTGTGATCAAGGAGAGGTTTTGAAACATCCCTGACAGGGGAAGATCTGAAGGAAAAGTTTGTTTTCTGGGAAAATTCACGCTGGCAGAGCTCAGCTGGCTCTGTTCAAGGTGAGTGAGCACAAAAGGGTCAAGCTGCAGCTGTCTCTGGAATTAGAATAAATCGTCCTCTTTCAGATGCCTCTTTAATGGCTCTGCCCTGCCGGATCCTGCTCTGACCACACAGAGCTCCGGGGCGAGCTGAGACTGCTGCTGATCATCAGCTCATCACACCCATGAATTATGCACACAGCCAGGTGTGTGCAAAACAAACCTGGGATGATTATTAAACTCCTGACACCATCCCAGCAGCTGGAAGCTCCCTGGCTGTCATCCTTGACTCCTGGTGAACATATTTGGCCAATATTGTCTCCGTGTGACTCCGTGCTCTTCCATCTGTCTGCTCAGCACCACTTTTTTGGGTTTTTTTTTCCTGTCTCAGGCACCTTTTGTTAAAAGCTTGTTCAGTCTCTCACAGGAGATTGGCACGTCCCATGCTGGGCCCACAAATCAGGGGGAAAAAAATGCATTAAAACTTTCACGTAGACTTTGGGTTTAAGGAATTAAAGGTATTTGCTGAGCTCAGGGGGGGAAAAGTGCTGGGCATGGCACAAACTGGGATATCTGGTCCTTACAGCCGTGGATTTCCAGTCCAAACTCCCCAGTGCTCCTGCTGCCTTATCTCTGCCAGCCTTTGCACCTTTCTGGGAGAAACTGCTCATGCTCCAGGCTCGGATCCTGCCTGTGCCCTGCTCTTCCAGCTCCTCCCAGGAGTCCCAAATCCTGCAGGAACTTCTACGTGCTTCTTCTGTTGTCCAAATATTATTAAAGATGAATATTCAAGGGGAATTTGTTTTCCACTGTTTTCTCGGCTCTGCTCAGCGCACACTCAGTGTTTAAATGATGTTGGAGAGTGTGGATGAAAAGGAGAGAGGAAAAGAAGGAGGGAGAGAGGGAGGGGACACATCTGGTGCTTTGAGGAACTTGGTTTGAAGCTCGGAGCTTCTTCCTCTCAACTTTTCATGGAGAAGCCCATGGAGGAACCTCTGGATTGACCACACAGAGGGGACCTCTGACATTTTGGGAACCATGTGTTTCATTTATCTGTCACCTTTGTTTACTCTCATTTGTGTACTTAACTAACTCGACTCGACACAATAAGGGCATGGCCATGAGAAGGAAAAGGCGTAGTTTAAATATTTCATAAAATGCTTTAGAAAAAAAAAGAGAGGCGTGAGAGAATAAAGTCCTGGCTCGTTTTTATTAGAAAGAAAGCAGTTTGGGGGGGAAATCTCCATCATTACCTCAGCTTTTGCATGAATGCCTGATAAAACTCCTAAGGATATGTGAAATATCCATGTGTTCACTAATGGGAATTGATTCAGCATTTGATCCATTTTTAAGCAGATTTAATGACGTTTCCTTGTCTGTGTCTCCTCGTGGTTCATTATTCCATTAAGTGCCATTTCAGGCTGGGTGATGTGTGTAGAAGGGAACAGCTTGTGATGGGCTTTTGTTTCACAGAGCCCTCCCTGGTGCTCCCTGGGCTCCAAACCATGACAGGTCCCATCCCAGCCCGGTGGCCGCCACCACAGTCACATCAAAGATGCATGGGATCAGCTGGGAGTCAACTGGTTTTGGCAACTGTGCTCCTCACTGATGGGTTTGGGGCGGGATTAACAATTCAAACCCAGCCCTTGTGTTGCCATCTCCCTTTCTCATCAGCAGGGGCACTCCTGGAGCAGCTGCAGAGAAATTACCTTGGAGTGACATGGCAGTCTGGGCTGGAAGATTCCCTGATGGATTTGGGGTGTTCTCCTGTCCTGTGTTGCAGTGTAGGATGTGCACACAGTATTTATCCCATCCCCATCCCCATGAGCTGTTGGAACCAGGTGGGGCAGTGTTTTCCCAGGCCCCTCCTTTGGGCTCTTCTGCTCATGGCCCATCAATGCCTTGCCCAGGACTCACAGGGAACTCCCTCCAGGAGCTCTCTCTGTTTAATGGGCCATCAAGGAGCCACTGCACGACTCCTCATCCCATTGGGAGATGCTCCCAATGCCCAGGGGGAGGAGCCAAGCATTCCCACCTGGAGAGAATCTGGGATTTGGGACAGGACAAGCAGCCCTGAGCCACTGGATTCCCAGAGGAGCAGAGCTCCCAGACCTTTCTGTGGGATCACTGCTTCAGGAAGAGCCCCTCACCTGGACTGCTCCCACCACCCTGCTCAGGGTGTGTTCTGACTCTGGCAGTGCTCTTTTGTGTTATTGCATTGATTTTATTTTATTTTACTTTTTTTCCCCCTTCTTATTAAATTGTATCTCTGACTTGGAGCCTCTCACTCGTTTTTCTTTCAAACCACAACATCTCCTGTTTTTT
This sequence comes from Zosterops lateralis, assembly GCF_965231275.1. NCBI lineage: Eukaryota > Metazoa > Chordata > Aves > Passeriformes > Zosteropidae > Zosterops > Zosterops lateralis. Next base: position 6,429,791 of record NC_139785.1, on the reverse strand, counting down.
GTTTTTGGGGTGCTCTGCAATATGTTGGGGCTCCAGTGGCTCCTGGTCATCTCCCAGGGCTTGGCCTTGACCAGGAGCTGTGGGAGGAACCACCAGGACGGGTCTGGCCTCATCCCACTCTCCAACAGACCAAGTTTAGTCTTCCAAGGAGTTCATCTGGTTCTGGATCAAACTGCTTTGCCTTTTAGGCCCTTTTCCTTTGTCTCACAGTCTAAATTTAGCTGCTGTTCAATCGTGGCCTTTAACTTCAGCCATTATTTCCTCCCTTTGTTTCTCTTCCCTGACATATTTATAGAGAGCAGCCGGGTCCCTGGGAAGGCTGGAGGAGCCCGGCTCCGATCCTCCCCCCTCCCAGGGCTGCTCTCCCTCCTCAAGGACAGTGAGGTTTCTCTTTGCAGCAGCTGCTCCAGGGCCACCCCAGCCTTTTCCAACAACAGCTGATACTAAAAGTGTCCTGTGGGTGTCAGGGACAATCCCACCTGGGGCTGGCACACCTGCAGGAATCCATCATCATCCTGAATGGAAATGGCTCCTTCCAGATGTTCCTGGAGGAAAATTATTCAAACAGTGAGGGCAGCAACTGGATTCCCTTCCCTTCCCTTCCCTTCCCTTCCCTTCCCTTCCCTTCCCTTCCCTTCCCTTCCCTTCCCTTCCCTTCCCTTCCCTTCCCTTCCCTTCCCTTCCCTTCCCTTCCCTTCCCTTCCCTTCCCTTCCCTTCCCTTCCCTTCCTCTTCCTCTTCCTCTTCCTCTTCCTCTTCCTTTTCTTGCCGTATCTCACTGCAAGAAGGACATTGAGGTGCTGGAGCGTGTCCAGAGAAGGGGTTGGAGCTGGGGAAGGGTCTGGAGCCCCAGGAGGGGCTGAGGGAGCTGGGAAGGGGCTCAGCCTGGAGAAAAGGAGGCTCAGGGGGGACCCTGTGGCTCTGCACAAGTCCCTGACAGGAGGGGACAGCCAGAGGGGTCAGGCTCAGGGAACAGGGACAGGAGGAGAGGGAATGGCCTCAGGCTGGGCCAGGGGAGGTTTAGCGGAAAAATGTATTTATTAAGGAAAATTTCTTCACAGAAAGGGCCGTCCAGCCCTGGCACAGCTGCCTGGGGCAGTTCTGGATTCCCCATCCCTGGTGGGATTTAAAAGCTGCCTGGATGTGGCACTTGGGGACACGGGCTGGTGGTGGAGTTGACAATTTCAGGTCAGCCCTTGGACACAATGATGTTGGAGAGCTTTTCCAGCCAAATGATTCAGTGATTCCAGCTGTCCCATGTGGTCCTGACCTCCCAGGCAGCTCCACACCTCCCCTGGCACTTGGGATGAGCAGATCTTGGGGCCCAAACTGTCCCCTCACTTCACCTCCTCACACAACCTCCCAACCCTGCCCAGAAATCTGCTCCCCGTGTCTCTGGCTCCCAGTGGTGCAGGAATAAAGGAGAATAAAGGAGACTGCCGTGCATCTCCTCCGAGTTCAGCAGGATTCAGGCCATTGAAATGCAGAGTTAATTGGAAATACTCAATGACTGGAGCCAGGGGGGTGCTGGAAATCCTGCCATGGAAAATGTTTGAGGTGACTCGGCCCCCGCAGCAGAGCCAAGGCAGCCTTAGGACAGCGTTAGTGCCACTTAAAGGCAATATTTAAAGGCCCTGTGGAGATTCCTGGCTCAGTTTTATGCTGCAGCCAGTGACACACATCTTCAGCCTGAGCTCACCCCAAGCAGAAAGGTGCTGACACATCCCCACACAGGCAGGGCTTGCTTTGCGTGCTGTGGAGTAAGAGAGAAAAAAAGAAAAAAAAAAAAAAAAAAAATCAATATCACGCAAAATAAAGGCATTTTCAAAAATCAACCCAGCCATGATTCACTTTATTTCAGAGCCTGTGCCCACAGCCCTCGTGTGTAACCTGCTGGCAGAGCCGAGCAGAGAGCAGAGCTGGATCCTGGCCAGTAATTACAGTGATCAGGAGAATTGAAATGTTTTGCAAAGCTTGCTTGGCTTTTATAGGTGAGCTGCAGAACAAGACAGCTTGGAAGTCTCCTCGCCTTTAACAAAGATGCCATTTCATTATTCAAATGAGCAGGTAGCGTGGAGTGGTGATTACACAGCTGGTGTGTGCCTTTCCCTGAGACTCGGGCTCTTTGGGGGATTTTGCTGTCTGATTCCAAGGGAAAATGGGAATAGCAGGGCAGATGATTTCTCCTCAGGTGGGCTGTGCTTGGTGGATGTGATATCTCCCTCCGGAACGCTTCCAAATTCCATCCTGGATGGGTTCAGAGAGCACAGAGAGCCCTCCAGAGCTCTCCAAAATGTCTGGCAGGAGGTTGGTAGCACAAAGTCAATGGGAAACTGAGGCAGGGAGGGACAAATCCTGTTTGGAGCTGACCCGGGCTGGAGATTGGATGAGGCACAGTCAGATAAATCAGTCTGGGCTGGTCAGGGCTGTCTGCAGGGATGGTGCCAGACCTGGGGCATTTGTGCTCCTGTGCCTGCCCTCACCTCTATCGAGGAGCATCACAGCACCACCACCAACAAAAAAAAAAAAATAAAAAAAAAAAAAAAAAAATAAAAAAAAAAAAAATAAAAAAATAAAAAAATAAAAAAATAAAAAAAAAAAATGAAAAGGAACCGTTATTTAGGAGAAAAAGCATTAAAAAAGAATCACTTCTTCTCCTTAAGTAACGGCAGCAAAGTCTGAATCCTGCTCATCATTTCGAAGTGCTGACTCATTTACCACTTGAAATGAATTGAGGGCTGTTAAAGGGTTTATAGAAGATTTCATTAAATATGGATTGAGCCAGCTTAAGATGGAAATTGTTATAAAAGCTGGCACCGGCTCCGAGAGCCAAATGGTTCCGTTTATTACGGAGATATTTTACTGCTGCCTCTGGCCCCAGCCCGCGGCGGCCGCAGGATGGAAAACACAGCGGAGACGGGATGGAGCTGGGAATTCCAGAGGGGATGGAGCTGTGACTTTCCAGGGGGGGAATGGAGCTGTGCAATTCCAAACTGGGAATGGAGATGGGAATTCCAGGGGGGAATGGAACTGTGATATTCCAGAGAGGGAATGGACTTGTGATATTCCAGAGGGGGAATGGAGCTGTGGAATTCCAGAGGGGAATGGAGCTGGGAATTCCAGAGGGGAATGGAGCTGGGAATTCCAGAGGGGAAGGGAGCTGTGATATTCCAGAGTGGGAATGGAGTTGTGATATTCCAGAGAGGGAATGGAGCTGGGAATTCCAGAGTGGGAATGGAGTTGTGACATTCCAGAGGGGAATGGAGCTCTGGAATTCCAGAGGGAGAATGGAGCTGTCACGTTCCAGAGGGGGAATGGAGCTGTGGAATTCCAGAGGGGAATGGAGCTGCTGTATTCCAGGGTGGGAGTGGAGGTGTCACATTCCAAAGTGGGAACGGAGCTGTGATACTCTGGGATGGGAATGGAGCTGCCGTGTCCCGAGTGGCAGCAGATCTGACACGTCCAGTGTGACCCTGTTCCCCACAGGGCTATTGTTGGTCCAAAGCACAGGGCTGATGTCAACATATCCCAGAATCCCAGAATGGTTTGGGTTGGAAGGGACTGCAAAGCCAATCTCTATCCCCTGCCTTGGCCAGGGGCACCTTCTACTGTCCCAGGTTTTTCCAATCCCCTTCCCACCTCTGCCAGGATGGGGGCAGAGATGGAGATGAGCTTCCCTGTGCTGCTCCAGCAGGAATGGGGAAGGCCAAGCCAAGATCTTTGAGATGACATGAAGGATACAACAGACACCCTTCAAAGTACACTTCTGGACAAACCCACACTCTGTGCTACACCTCACACCAGCTCTGAGCCTCTCCTGGGCTTTGGGATCACCAATAAAAGGGTTGGGACATGAGGCAGTGCCCAACTCCCAATTTCTCTGGAACAGCAGGGAGCTGAGCTGTCCATGCCTTCACCCTTTGCTGGGCCAAACCCATCCTGGCTATTCCCAACCTGTCCTGGCTATTCCCAACCTGTCCTGGCTATTCCAAATACATTCTGGCTATTCCCAACATGTTCTGGTTATTCCCAAGCCATCCCAGCTATTCCCAACCCATCCTGCCTGCTCCCAACCCATCCCAGCTATTCCCAACCCATCCTGTCAGTTCCAAACCCATCCTGGCTATTCCCAACCCACCCTGGCTATTCCCAGCTCTCCAGCCCCAGGCAGGGGGACGCTGGTGTGTGAAGGAAAGGGTTTTTCAGGATCAGGACAGCATTAATGTCCCCCCAGGCGAGGCACAGATGTGTTCGCACTCCAACACGATCCCGACAATTAAAACAACTGTACCTGCATTTATCATATTGATGGGCTGGAACACGCTCGGCTGCACCGAGGCCACTCCAGTACATTATTCATGGGGTCTGATACATTAAAACTGTTTTCATCTCACTTTATAAATGTGGATGGGGTGAGAGGGGCTGTGGGAAGATGAGGAGAAATGCCTGTGGAGGCAGGACACTGTCTGTCCATCCACCACTGCTGCAGTCACATTTATCTCACCCAGAATATTTTATTTCATTTCAAACTGAGGGATTCAGCAAGATGGAAATCTTCTGGCTCCAATGCCCCCCGTCAGCACAAAGCTGTGAATTTGAGCCACGTGCAAACCACAGTGCAGAACTTGGCCTTGGTGCTGCTGTAGAATTTGGGAATAGTTTGGGGTGGAAAGACCTTTGAGTAGATCAGAGCCACAACCACCACAAGTTATGGGACACTTGACTTAGAGCCAGTTGGGGGAAAAGTGGCTCTTTAATGCTCTTTAATGCTGAGGGTGAAGCGACCTCTGACAGGTCACTGAGTGTTTTCAGTGCCTGGAAACGCATCCAGGAAAAAGGCTCTGATTTCCTGCTCACAAATATTTGTTAACTCTGACATCCCCAGGGGAATGGGGGGAAAAACTCCAACCACACACAGAGAGAGAGGTGGGAAAGAAGCTGGGGGAGGATTCCCTGCTGGGGAAACAATGTCACCTGCAGAGAGTGTCACCTGCAGGGAGTGTCACCTCCAGGCAGTGTCACCTGCAGGGAGTGTCACCTGCAGGGAGTGTCACCTCCAGGCAGTGTCACCTGCAGGCAGTGTCACCTCCAGGGAGTGTCACCTCCAGGCAGTGTCACCTCCAGGCAGTGTCACCTCCAGGAAGGGGACAGGCTCCTCTGTCAGGTGGGGTGAGGAGGTGCCAGCCAGGCCTGGGGCCATGGGTAGATCCCAAATGTCCCACTCTGGCTGTTCCAAAGGGCTGATGTCTCCTCAGGCTGGGCTGGCACCTCTCTCCACGTCCCACCTCCTGCCCACAGCCCCATCACTGAGGCTGCAGCTCTTTTATTCCCAACCCTATTTTTGGCTGGTGACAAGGCTCAGCACAAGCTGGTTGTGCTCACACCCTTGTAAAGCCAGCACTGGTTCAGCAGCACCTCTAAATCAACCCCTCACCCCCCAAAATTAACCAAACCAGGTAAAACTCAGCCAAAAAAGGGGTGAGAGTGGAAGCCCAAATATTTTTGTGTCCTCCTCACAGACAGTGGTAAAGAGGCTGAGTTCATTACTGACAGCACCAAACAATTAAAGATTCTCATGGCTGATTTGCTTATGTTGAGACAGTTATTTTTAAAACCAGGAGCAAAAATAAGTTGCTTCACCTTTGCTGAACCTCATCTCTTTACAGCAGGGAGAGACGAGCTGAGCTGGCTGGATTTTCTTTTTATTGGAGTCTTTTGATTTTTCTTGGACATCTACCTGGAACATTAAATGTCCTTTCTCTCCCTATTGTCCAGCTCGTGCAACAAAATATGAGAATCCTTCAGCTCCTGTTATAGGAGAAAAACGCCTTCACCTTGAGATAAGAAAGGATGAGGCACTTTTTTCACAGAAAGGTACAAAAAATTCACAAGGAACACAAAACTGCAGCAGCAGCTCCCTGAATGAGGAGAGCAGCAGTCACTGGGCTTTTGCCATGGCTGGAAATGCCCAAACATCAGCCCCTCTGGATAGAGAAATAATAACAGAAATAAGAACAGATGTGTTCCCCATGACAGAATCTAGGCCTTTCCCAGGCTGTTTTGGGAGCAGGTGGGTCAACCTGATTTTTCAGCCTTCTGATGTTTTACATTTCTGTACTGGAGTTTTCTCACTCATTGTAACATAAACAAAGAGTGATGTTTTGTAAATCACGGATTCCTTCCTGGGGGAAGGACAAATTGATGGACTTCTGGTTTGACCAGTGGGTCAGAGAGGTGTCCCCCAATCACTGATCAAACTCCAAACTCTATTTAAACCCTACACCCAAAATAAACTTCCTTCTTTCTCATTTTCACAACTGGATGTTGTCACAAGTGTCCTTCTTTTCGTGTCCATCAGGCGACAGGGGTGATCCCCTCCTTGGAGCCTCCTCTGTCTCTGTATTTCACATTGAAATCCAGCAATTCTCCTTGGGAATGGCCTGAAAAGAGACAATTTGGGCAAATCCCAGTTTATCTTTAGCTCAGCCTTCATTTCTAGGAAACCAGCCTTGTTGTTTGCTGTGTTGTTTGGTTTTTTTTGTGTGTCTCTTTAAAGCTGTCCTGTCATTGGTGAAGCAGAATAAACCCAGTCATTCTTCCTTTTTTTTTTTTTTTTTTTTTTTTAATTTTTTTTTTTTTTTATTTGTCTTAGATTCTGGTCTTTATTTATAGCCAGAGCCTGGGGCAGGAATGAGCAATCTGCAGCTCAGGGCTGTCCCTGCTCCCTTCCCCAAACCTCATCCCACAGCTCACAAAGCCTCCCTGATGGCACAGCTCCTCTCTGGAGCCCTTCCAGCCTCCACAGGGACAATTCCCTTTCATTTTGTAGCAAAGAAGATTTGGTTTTGCAAAACAGAGCGAACCTGTCCAGTGAGAGCCGGAGGAGAGGCCAAATTCCTCTTGTTTGTTCCAGAGGATTCTCTTAGTCCTGCTGAAAATACCCAGGAAAATTCAAGGAGTTTCTAATTTTTTTTGGGTTTCCTTTCTCAAGGACAAGGGATGCTTGGTCAGGATCCTTGTTGTTTCTCCCTGGGAAATGCCCTAGTGCTGCCTGACACAAACATTGAATAGAGAATTGCAGAATTGGGTTAATTTTCATTCCGAGCATTTAGGAATGAGGTAGAACTTTCTGGCCCCTTTTTTTTTTTTTTTTTTCTGAAACTTTTAGACCTAAAAATGGATTTTCCTCCTTAACAAAAACCGAGTTTTTTTTTGCCCCAGACAGTGCCTGGGGGTGATGGGGCTTTGCAGAACACCCCAAACCTCCTGGGACCCGCAGAGCTGGATCTGGAGACCAGACTTTTACCCAGGCAGCAGCTCCATAATGAAGATTAAACACCTACAAAGCTTCAGTGATGTCTGGGAATTTCCTCCAGGGCACATTAGGCAGAGAGGACCTGCAGAGCTGGGCTTTGATGTGGGAACAGTCACCTGGGGAGGCCCTTGGCTCCATCCAGGAGTTTGGACAAGCAGCTGTCAGGAACAGTTTGGGTGGATTTGATGGTTTGAGGACAAGAGCTCAGACTACAAGACGTCCCCAGCCCCTGCCAGCTTGTACAGGTTACAAGAACTGGTCTCTGACATTAAAAATGCAAATAAAACCAGCAAAGCTCCTTTAAAAACACCCAATGGACATTTAGGTGGAGGATTATGTTGGGGTTCAAGCCCTCAGGGTTTGGATTTTGGGGCTTTTGGGGAGGATGTGGCAGGATGGTGCCCCCAGGAATGGTCACATTTACAGGGATCCTGCCCGGGGGATGGAAGGCTGCTGGATAAGAAGCAGCGAGTAAATGAAGTGTATGGGAATTAATCCGAGCAAATCCAGTTTGGGGCTTATTAGGCAATTGATATGCAAGGAGAGAGGCTGCTCTTAAAGCACATTTAGCCCTGGGAGGAGATTTTTTTGATTCATCTCCTTCAAGGTGCCAGAAACACGCCACCAAGAAAACTCCGTAAATATTCCCCAATAATTTGCCAGAGTGGCTTGGCCGTGGCCAGAAGTCCCCCAGGGGCCAGGGAGAAGCTCCAATCCCCTGGGCCAGCATTCCTGGCAGGCTGCAGGAAGGCCAGGGACAACAATTAATGTCAATTGCTGCAGTCACTTCCTCGACGGGCCCTGAGCGGGATTGATCCACCGGCTCAATTTTGTTGTTGGAGGATAGAATTTCTCATTTCGAGACATAAATCTCTCCCTCATTTATCAATGCAAAGATTTGTACAGTTAATAGGCGCTGGCAGTATCTGTAATTCCACATGCTGGGCCTGGAGACTATCTCAGGGCTAGGGAATGGCCTCCTCTGGAAGGAGAAAATATTATTAGATTAGAAAAGGCAGGAGCACCAATATTTCTGCAGTTTATTGCCAGGATGAATTGAAGTCTTGGCCCTATTACACTGATAACAAACCCAGCTTCAGCAGGGCCAGGGTGTGCATGGAAATATCTGCAGGAATAACCAGTGATGGTTTGGGATCTTGATTTTTTTATTATGTGGGGAAGCCAAGACCTTTGGGGATGAGCAAAATCAGCCTGTGGGAGAATAAACAGTCTCAGATCCACCAGATTTGACTTGGTGCAAGGGAGAGGAGGCTTGAAAAGTGCTGTGGGAATTTCCCTCCATCCTCTACAGTGTTGTGGGAGAGGGGTGTGTGTCCAGGTCTCCAAGGCACCTCTCCAACCCTTTCCCCCCACGGCATCCAGCCCCTCCAGTGTGGCTCTGCTGATCTTCCCCAAGGCTGATCCCTGAATCCAGTGGCTCAGGGCTGCTTGTCCTGTCCCAAATCCCAGATTCTCTCCAGGTGGGAATGCTTGGCTCCTCCCCCTGGGCATTGGGAGCATCTCCCAATGGGATGAGGAGTCGTGCAGTGGCTCCTTGATGGCCCATTAAACAGAGAGAGCTCCTGGAGGGAGTTCCCTGTGAGTCCTGGGCAAGGCATTGATGGGCCATGAGCAGAAGAGCCCAAAGGAGGGGCCTGGGAAAACACTGCCCCACCTGGTTCCAACAGCTCATGGGGATGGGGATGGAATAAATACTGTGTGCACATCCTACAGCACAACCCGGGACAAGTAGGAACGACCTTGATTTACTGCCCTGGAAGAGGTAAAAGTGCACATCCATTAGAAAATGAGTGCTGTGGGCTCCTTACTCCCGTGGAATGTGTGATCAAGTTCCTCGTGGGGAGAGATGAAACGCCCCGAACTGATGGAAACCTGTTGTCACAGATGCAAATTTCACAGGTACGGGGATAAATCCCTGGCAGTCACGGGAGTGCGAGATTAGATTTGTCTGATTGTGATCTTCAAAACACACAAATCCAGCTTTTCTTCCCCTGGATGAGGGAAAAGAGTGGGATTTCAGCAGGGTGGGTTCCCACTGAGGGTGATACCCAAATCCTGGCCGTGCTGACCAAAAAACACATGGGAGGGACAAGGACACAGGACAATTAATTTCTTCCTTCCCGTGAAGGCTCCTGCTTTGACTTGAATTCCAAAAAACCCTCCGGAAGGCAGGGAGAAAAGAAAGGCACCGTTTTTGATAAGCCAGGTTCAAAGGGAAGCATGAAATTTGGATGGATGTGGAGCCAGAGCAGCCCAGCCTCAGCTCCAAACCAGCAAACGCCTGCAATATAGATTTCATTTAGATTGAAGGATTTGTTTAGTGTGCATATTAGAAAACACTGCCCTTATTAATTCTTTTCCTTTTGGGATCTTTCCCTGTTTGTTTGGGTGTTTTTTTTTTGAAGCGAACAATTTTCAAAGTCAATTGAATCCTGGGGGAAGGTGTTGGCTTGACAGGTTTTTAAGCTCAAATTTCTTCATTTACATGCAGAGATAGCACGAGATTGGGAAGGGTAAACTTTCCATCTGCTCTAATAGGCATGGGTTGGGAATTCAGGGAAGGAAAAGTGCATTTGTAGGTCTTCAAATTTTAGTAGGGGCATAAGCCACGGATCAGGCACCACCAAATCCAGTGTATTTTGAGTTTTCCCTAAAATAAACAGCACCTGGGCTCAGGTGAATGGGAATAAATCCTCTGTCTACGTTTTATCTCCATTTTTCTGTGGGTTTTCAAACACAGGTGCAAAACGAGGTTGAATTTGGAAAGAGGGACCCAAAAAGTGCCTGGACTCAGGTGAATGGGGATAAATCCCCTATCTACGTTTTATTTCTATTTTTCTGTGGATTTTCAAACACAGGTGCAAAACGAGGTTGAATTTGGATATGGGGACCCAAAAAGTGCCTGTCGTGCCTGTCCCAGTGGGATTTTCCAATGCTCCAGTTAGACAGGGTTGCTTTCTGCTGGACTCCTTTGGACAGGGCTCCTTTCTGCTGGACTCCTTTGGACAGGGCTCCTTTCTGCTGGACTCCTTTGGACAGGGCTCCTTTCTGCTGGCAGTGGGGCACCGTGGCAGCTCCAGGAGTTGGATGGAGCCCAGCACATCTCACTTCAGCTCATGTAGGTCAGCCCAGCGCCAGCAGATGGGCTTGTCGTGGAGCTGGACTCTAATTCCATCATTCCTCCCGTCCAGACACGCCCTGGGAGGACGGCGCCAGCAGCCACTGGGGCAGGAGGTGTCAGAAATAAACTCCTTCTGACATTAATATTAATAAAGTTTCCCAGAACTTGGAGGGAGATTTGGAAAAAAAAAAGGGAAAAAAAGAGGGACTAAAGTGTGACATTTATCCTTGCCCATGGCAGGGGGTTGGATCTGGATGGTCTCTAAGATCCCTCCCAGCCCAACCTTCCCATGATTCTGTGATTTTTCAGCTTTTTTACCAAAAAAAGTGATTTTTAACACAGAGTTGAAAATGTATTTCAGAAGATGCTGAAATGAAATCTCTCTAAATAACAATTTTCAGCCTCTTCCCCTCCATTCCCAGTAACAAAAGCTGCTGAAAGCAGACGGTGTTTGGAGTCTTATTGTGTTTTCTTCTTTATCTCCCGGTTTCGAGGGTCCTTGGAGGTTCTCCCGTGTTCCCTTCACTGCAGGGAGGGCAAAGGCCCTGCCCTCCTGCTACAGCACAGGGCCCAGACCTCAGTTAGGAGTTTCACAGGCAGAAAAATCCCCTTTAAGGGTCGGTTTTGCTGAATTTGACCCCGCGCTGACATTCTCCTGGCCTCTTGCACAAACCGAGGTCATTAAACTCGGAGCTGCCTTTGGGTTTTCAGAGAGGGAAGAAGGGCCAAAGACACATTCCCTGCTTCCCCCTCTCTCCCTCCTTCCCCCTCATCTCCTCAGCCCCTGCAGGTTGCTCTGCAAAGAAGGGTTTTGGCTATAAATAAACACAAACCCCCTCGGGATGCCCGTGGCTGACAGTTCCAGCGCGGAGAAGCTCCCGAAGTTCAGAGTTTAATGTAAAAAGTCTGGAGTGACCACAATTTATTCCAAATTGCTTCGCTTGATCCGACGACCTCGGGAAATTATCGCTGGAGGAGGCAGGATCGGTGTCGGGGAGCAGAGGGAAGGCAGCAGGAGCAGGGATGGGAGATGTTGGGAAAGATGGGACAGGAAGGGCTTGTGGATATGATTGTCTGGTAAGAAATACTGGAGATGTAAAACCTGTGAGGGAAATAGAAATGAAGGGCAGCTCTGAGATGTGATCATGGCAGGCAGGAAGACGGGGATGAGCTGGAGATGGGTGGAAGGACAGAAAACAAAAGGAGCCAAGGGTGCAGCCCCTCTCCACCCTGCCAAGGCATCAGGGAAAAGGTGGATAAGAAAAGTCTCTTTAGAGTTTAGAATACAGGATGATGTGGTGATAGAGCAGTTCTCATGGGCTGCAGGCAAAGTCTGTAGGGTTTGTATCTGGCGCTGGTTGGTCACTGTAAATTAGAATATTCAACACAAAAGGAGATGGAATGGATTGGAACAAGGTCCTCACTTTCTTGCTTTTTACCTCCCTCACCTCACCCCCCCCCTCTCTCCCTCTCTCTTTGGGGTTCCCTCCAGCCCAGGCTGGTGGCTGAAGGCAAAGCCCTTTTTACCCACCACCCTGCAATAAACCCACGTGTGTCTAGAACATCTCAGCTCTGCAGAGTTCCTTCTCCCTGCCATCCACGGATGCCCCTACAGGGACACAGCTCTGCCAAAGGAGGGCTCTGCCTGCAACCACCAGGTGAGGCAACATTTGGGATTTTAAAGAGCCTTGGAGAGACGTTTTCCTCTGGAGAAGATCAGGGATTTGAAGCCCATCATCCCAGCAGGGATTGGGCTCCTCTGGCTGTGCTTGTCCCCTGGCATTTGGCAGGCAGATGGTGCCAAGGATGGGGGAAATTTGGTCCCTGCCCAGGGTGTTTTGGAGCTGAATTCCCTCCTCTCTGCTTTAGGGCAGGAGCATTGGGAATACTGTGAGTGTCCAGAGGATTCACAGCACAGTGAGGCCTCTGAGGGAGGATTTGGGCATCCCCTGGGATAAAAACCCAGTAATAACTGAGTGCACGGGAGTCCTCAAAGGCAGAGCAGCCTGGGCTCTGACAGACACACACTGTGAGACACTGGGCTGGTCCTGTGCCCAGCTGTGCCTCTGATAACCCACAGCCCAGTGCTGGGAGTGGGGTCAGGGTTTATTCTCCTGCCTCTCATTTCACTTTTGGTTTTGCTAATTGAGTTCTGGAGGGGGCCAAGGTTGTCTTGACCTCAGCTGTGACTCCAGGGACCAATCCTGTGATCTCTGCCCGGTCCCTTCACACTCAGGGCAGCCTTTTGCTTCTGCTAAATAATCCAAATGGATTTCAAACCCCCAAACCTTTGAAGCAGCAATATTTAGGATTTCTCTGTGTGCTGGGGAATGCTGGAAGTGGCTGCTTCTTTGAGGCTGAATCAATTGACAGAAAAGCACTGATTTCACCGAGCTCCCAAACCCTTCTGGGTCAATACAAGAAAATGAGACTCTCAAATGAAGCTGTGAATGGTTTCTGCAGAGTCTCCAAGTCCTGGCTTTGTGACAGGATTGGAAACAGGAGTCACAGGTTTTCAGGAAACCTGACTCTCATTCCTGGCCATTTCTCGTAACAAACCCTTCTTTTTTTTTTTCTGCCTTCTCCAATCACGTTGATAGGATAATGACAGTCCCTGCCAAGGTCTGCACGGGGATGGGGATGGAGCATCACATCCCACTGTTCCCCAGGATGTGCTGGGATCTGGCAGGGACACATCCCAGAAACCTCCACCATATGAAATCAGAGCCTCCAAGGAGCCAAATGATTGAAATCCTGGGTATTTTGTACAGGATTTGAGGAGGATAAACCCTTGTCTTGATCTAAAGCCACCAAAGTGAGTGACATTCCCAGCTGGCACGAGGGAGTCTTGTTCCCACTTGTCATGGCACTCACAGAAGTCATTATTTAGCCCATTCTGGGAAAGAAAACGATACAAATAAGTAACTGCAACTCCTCTTGTCTCTCAAACCTTCTGCAATCTGTCTGCAGCAATAAATACCCTGGTGCAGGAGAGCACAGGAGTGATGGACAGGGATCGAGGTGGGAAAAGCTGAGAAAGGAAACTGGAGTGGGAGTTGGTGGCCACTTCCATCAAGCCCTTCCTCCATTTGTGCTGTCCTTGGGGGTCCAAAAGAAGATTTTCTAAGCCTGATGTTGGGACAAGGCTCTCAGGCACAGGGTGGGATTTTTGGGATTATCCTGGGCAGAGACAGGAGGTGGACTTTGATGATTGTGTTTCCTTTCCATCTCAGGAGATTCTGTGATTTTAATGATTTTAATGTGCTCATTTAACTTTTCTCCAGAGCCAAACAGGAGCATTTTGAGGCCATTTTTTTCCCTACCTAAAAGTCCCTTTTTCTCTCTGTTACCCACATGAACATCAGCACGGCAAACAAAAAGGATCATGGAATCATGGAATTGTTTAGGTTGGAAAACATTGAACCCAACTGTCAACCCAGAACTCTCAAGGCCACCACTAAACCTTGTCCCCAGCTGCCACATCTGCACATCTTCTAGATCCTTCCAGGGAGGGATCTTTCCCTCCAACACTTCCCTGGCAAACCTGTGCCAGTGCTCGAAGTCCTTGAAATCCCACTTTTCAGAAAACCCCGCCTTGCACCCTTCAAATCCCTGTCCACACCATCACACCCCTCTGAACTGCTCCCCTGCTCTCCTCCCCACATTCTGGCATTAATTGGGATTTGGGGTCTCTCTGAGGAGGCAGATGCTGGTGCCATTACCCCGAGCCGTATCCCGCTCCACGGGAAGCCCATCACGACTCCAGTGCTATTCCTTATGGCACCCAACGCTCTCCATCAGCGTGGAAATCGCTGCCTGGCTGCATTTAATGCCCAAATAAAGTGGCTCTTTCCCTGCTGGAGCTGAGTGCTTTTCCTGCAGGCAGATCTCCTCAAGCACACGTCCCAGGGTGCTCCAGGGAGGGGAGGATATTCCAGACTCACCCGTGGGCCTCTCTCTAATTAGACTTAAATGAAGCTGTTTGATAAGGAAATGCCTCTCCCAGCATTAGGAACACAACACCAGCTGGGGAAGAACACCCGTCTCAGCCCAGCAAAGATCAGTGCTGTGGCTAAATTGCATCCCAGGCCCAGGAACTGGGGGGATTTTTGTCCCAGCACAGCCTTTAGATGAGGAAATCAACAGCGGGAAGCGTCTCTCAATTCGCTAATAACGGGAATGTGACGGCGGCTGGAGCGCTCCCGGTGACACGGGCAGGATCGGGCAGGGTTTGAGCAGAGCAGAAAGAGCAGCCCTTGGGGTAGCAGATGGCACTTCCACATCTCCCATCAAAATGCAAAGTTCCTTAATGGATTTCTGACACCGCTCAGCACGGCGGGAGCGGCTCGGGCTGGAAGAGAGAGCAGCGGACGGGAATGAGCGCGACCAGGAGGGATGGAGGGCTGCTCATCCCTGTGCCAAAGGCAGCCAAAGGCTGGGCTGGGAGGCAGCAGGGAAGGAGGCACTGTCAAGGGCAGAACTGACAGCTGCTCATTCCAAAGGCAATTCCCTTTATTGCCCGTTGGCTCAGACAGGGCTCCCTTATCTGGGGCGAGTGGCCGTCTCTGATGGGTGATAACGGGAGCGCTTCAGAACCGCGCAAAGAACAATTCTCCATTTGCCAGCTGACCTGGAATATCAAGGGAGAGAAGGGAAAAAAAGATTATTGATCTAAAATAGGCCTCTTTCGGTCTATTTTATAACAGTTGGAAGGAGGAAAAAAAAAAATGTCCGAGAGCTCCCAGTTCAATGAATGACAAGAGAGTGGAATTTATTGTGTCGGTTCATTCCTTTCTGAATGAGGGCAGGTGTTTTTCAAATGAAACACTTTCCCCAAATGAGCAGAACAAAAAGGGATTAAAGACACAAAGGAAGCCGTGGCTTTTTCCTGCTGATGAGGATTTGTTTTAGGTATCACTCAGCACTTTGTTTTAGAGGACAGGGAAAACTTCCGTGGACCTTATTCTGAATGCCTCTCATTGGAATTCAGAATTTAAGGAGTTAATTCCCACTTTCCCTTTTCAAACTCCAGTCATTTAATTTAATAGTAGGAAAAGGAAGAGAGTGACACGTTATTGAGTTTACATGACAGTCCATAGACGTGACAATGATGGGATTTTGTGCTTTGGAGTAGCCTTATCATCCAAACTCCCACACGAGGGCAGGAACAAGAGAAATTCTTCACTCAGTCCTTAGCACAGCTTGTCAGAATGAGGATGGTTAATTAACGTGACCTTTTTTTTGCTTTAAAGGGAAAACCCAGAAAATTCCATCTCTCTTAGATTTGTTTGTAAAGAAATGAAAGAAAACCTAAAATACACTGATCACTGAAGGTATCAAAGGATATTCAGGAGCCTTCTTGTTCCTCCCCACTCCACAGGCCGGAGGAAAACAAGTGTGAGAAGAAAGTCTCTGGTGAACAGAGCTGCTCTGCACTAAATAAAATACGAAATACCACGTGTGGTCTCAAGTCCAGCAGCCTCAGTTGTGATGATTTGGCTTCCACAAGCGAGAAACCTTGAGGGAGACCTTCAGAAAGTGTGAGCTGATATTCAGTGGAGGGCTGGAGAAAGGAGCAGGGAGCAGCTGGATCAATAAAAACAGGTTGTCCTGGGCTGTGGTGTAGGATGTGCACAAAGTATTTATTCCATCCCCATCCCCATGAGCTGCTGGAACCAGGTGGGGCAGTGTTTTCCCAGGCCCCTCCTTTGGGCTCTTCTGCTCATGGCCCATCAATGCCTTGCCCAGGACTCACAGGGAACTCCCTCCAGGAGCTCTCTCTGTTTAATGGGCCATCAAGGAGCCACTGCACGACTCCTCATCCCATTGGGAGATGCTCCCAATGCCCAGGGGGAGGAGCCAAGCATTCCCACCTGGAGAGAATCTGGGATTTGGGACAGGACAAGCAGCCCTGAGCCACTGGATTCCCAGAGGAGCAGAGCTCCCAGACCTTTCTGTGGGATCACTGCTTCAGGAAGAGCCCCTCACCTGGACTGCTCCCCCCACCCTGCTCAGGGTGTGTTCTGACTCTGGCAGTGCTCCTTTGTGTTATTGCATTTATTTTATTTTATTTTACTTTTTTTCTATTCCCCTTATTAAATTGTATTTCTGACTTGGAGCCTCTCACTTGTTTTTCTTTCAAACCCTGACAACAAGTCTCCTTCTCCTGTTTAAGGAGATGTCTCCCTGTCCCACACCCCACACAAAACCTGACACTGGACCCATGTTACGCCTTTCCAGCTCCCTCTGACTCGGCAGATCCAAACCTCCCTTGACAATCACGCCTCAGTTTGTGTTTGACAAAGTTCAGCCAAGCAACAAGCGGCCCTGGAAGGCCCCGAGATCCCTCTGAAATCCCCACCCAATTCATCAAGTCAAAAATTCCGCCAGGTGGGAGCTAAGTGGGATGAAGCTCTGATCAAGGCGGGAGATTAGGGCAGAGCTGGTTACAGAAATCACAGCTCTGGCTGGGAGGGGGAGCAGCAGGGCCAAGGGGAGCTTCTCCAGAGCTGGGCAGAGCTGCAGATAAGGGGCTGGTGTTGGTAAATAAAACAGCCGGGGAATCGCGAGTCTGATCAGTGTCCGCTCCCGTCAGGCTGCCGCGAGCTGGCAGCTTTATTTCCAGCCTTTTTCCCCGGGAATACTAAGAGCATTCGGAAAGGCGAGAACAAAGCTACAACTTTATTTGAGAGCGAAACAAAAGCAAACAAATGCATACCCAGAAGACTGAGCGTTGAAAGGGAGCGGGAGACGGCTCAGGCAGCATCTGAGGCGGCCCTTGGACACCTCATGACTGCTAAAAAGTTTCCTGAGGAGCGAAGGGCTTTTTTGTCGGTTGGTTTGTTTGTTTGTTCGCAGGGAGGAAACAAAGTGGAAGGATTGCTGATGCCTTTGGTGGTAAATAAAGACAAATATCTCTCGATCGTGGAGATTGCCGGTGTGGAAAAAGCTCTGCCTGCATCACTTTGGGAAGAGGCTGAGCAAATGCTTTCAGGTCTTCAAGCTGATTTTTCAAAAACGAGCTCCTGCACCCCAAACCCCAGGGGATTTGCACCCTGCAGCTCTCGGAGAGCTGGATACTGTCTCGTGTTCCCTGGAGAGACATCCCTTCTTGTTCCACAGATGTCAAGAGCCTCGCTGAACCCTCCTCCCCTGACGCCTCCACAGCCTCAATATTTTGGGGAAAATTGCAGTTTCTCACTTAACTTTGCTCTGTGGCTGCCTTTAAACTATTTGTTCCCATTCTGCCTTCCTCTGAGGGCTTAGAGAGCCCTTTGGTATCTGGTATTTTCTCCCTGTGAAGCTACTTAGACATGGTAATCAAGTCACCTCTCTGTCTCCTTTTTAATAAATTAAGCAGATGGAGCACTTTAAAGCAATTTTTTTTTTTTTTTTTTTTTTTTTTTTTTTTTTTTTTTTTTGCCAACCCTTGAATTATTTTCCGTGGCTCTTTCTCAGCCCTGCCTTTGCTGGCAGAGCTCAACGAGGGCACAGCCAGCACCTCTGCCCATCCCCATCCTACTCCCCAGATATCCAGGTCGGAGAGGCTGTGCTCTGCCTCGGGGAGGTTTTATGGTTTCAAAACTCTTGCCAGTCAGATCCTTCAGACAATCCAGCTCATTAAATGGAAAGAAAGGCTTTAAATTTACAGCCTCCATCAATGTATAAAGGCCTCGGCTTCCCGACAGCCACTGCCTGGCCGGCATTATAACGTAAGAGCCTTTTTCTTTATTTTTAAAAGCAAGAGATAATAATTAAAGATTGGATTATGAGCTAGCCCAGCGTCGCAGAAAAGACACAACTTTATCGTATTACACAGCATCAAAATTAATTAGAAGCGCGTTAATCTCCAATCTAAGAAAATATTGCAGGATCTCTGGCCTCAATATCACATCCAGCATCCAGTGCCTGACAGCCTGGCCCCTTTTGAAAGGCTCCCTGCATCGTCATCATCCCTGCAAAGAAACCTTTGCAAAAGTGGTGTAATCAATGTTGCTTTGATAGTCAGGGCTTGCAGACACTCCGGCTGCTGCCTTTGTGCTCCCAGGGGCTGGGGGTGAGTCAGGTCCCACTCCTGCCCCGCTGAAATCAGCACTGAAAACATTCCAGGGCACAGAGAATGGGTCTAAACCAGCACTGATCACTCTCTGCCTTTGGGCAGAGCCCAGCAGGGTGAGGATCCAGAGGCTGCAGGTCTTTTCTGGTGCTTTGCTCCTTTCTGCTCCTGCAGGGTTAAAGTGGTTTTGGCCCAGCACTGATGGTGGTGCCAACCCCACCCCATGTTGGTCACAGTCTGGGGACTCTGCTGAAGCTCCAGGCCTTGGGTTCATTTGATTTTCCAGCCCCATGTCTTGGTTATCACCATCACCCAGGAGATGTTACTGTAGGGTGGGCAGGCCCTGGCACAGAGTCCCAGAGCAGCTGTGGCTGTCCTTGGATCCCTGGGGTGCCCAAGGCCAGGCTGGATGGGGCCCTGGTCTAGGGGAGGTGTCCCTTCCCATGGTTGGACCTGGGGATCTTTGAGGTTCCTCCCCACCCAAACCTTCTGTGATTGAATCATCCTGGGAAGAGCCTGGGCCTCAGTTGCTCTGAGCAAATCTGTGCCCCAAACTCCCCATTTCAGGCCTCAAACTTCCCTTGCAAAGCTGAATTCTCTTTGGGATCACAACCTATGAAATCCTGTGTGGTCATCAGCCTTTGGGACACCCCCCATCAATATTTGTATTCCTCACAACAACCTGGAAGAAGCAGGAAACTGGTGGCTGCTCAACACCTTCCATGCAAGAAAGAAAAGAAGCTTTGTGACAACAGCGTTTTCTTCCCTGATCTAAATATTTACATTACTGAAGTGGAAAAGGGCTGGAGGGAAACCAGCCTGGGGAAGGCAGGATCCCTGCGAGATGGGCCGGGAGCTGCTACTCAGCAAAGAGAAGTGCAAGGTAATGCGATGTGGGGAGACCACTTAAACTGTTCCTGCACTCCAGTGGTTTGTGAATTAATTGTAGCCTGGCAGGAAAACACCCGGGCATCCTGCGGAATAACCTGATGGAAGGAGCTGCTGGTAGCCAAGCAGCAATTAGGAGGGGAAACAAGTCATTAAGCTGCATTAAGCCAGGGATGGGAGGTTTTAATGCAAGGCTAATGCCCAGCTGGGTAAATTTGTGAAGGATTGACTCTTTTCCTGTTGATCTCTGGAACAGCCTGTCCCAGGACACCAGAGCTCCCCATTGTGCTGAGGCAGGATTGCCTCTTGTTTGATGCACAAAGTTTCGGCGTCTGCCAAAAAGATGGGAATAAATCCAAGGTCCTGCAGGCTCCTTGCTGCCATCAAGACAGATGAGGCTGCTGGGAGCTGGGCACATCAGCTCCTGGAGCTTTATGGAGTCTCCCTGCCCCTCCCCGAGCTGAGGGACGGCGATGGGAGATTGAAAAGACTTGAATTTGTGTCTGCAATTTGGGTTCCGCGTTCCCCAAACCACAGGGATCAATTTGTTCTATCTCAGGGAGATCAGAGGGAACGGCCACACATAAATACAGATGAGAGCTGCACATGGCTCCGTGTCCCTCCCTGCTTTAAACTCCCTGTCAGCCTCTTTCTGATCCCAATTCCTGCTCCACGTTGGGTTTAGAGCATAAATATCTATTTATAAAGCACAGGACACCCTCCTGCCAGGTGTGGAGATCCCCTGGGGGTGTCACTGGCTGCCACCTGGCCTTCACAGAAGGAGAAACTGCAGCTTCATGTTGCTCATCCTCCAACCCCGGTGGTGTCAGAGCCCACAGTGGGTTTGGCCCCAGTTTCCACCCTTCAGGTGCCAGAGGCTGCCCTGGGATCCACTGAGGGGGGAATTAATGCTGGAAAATCCTTCTGAAGGGTGAGAGAAAGTTGTGGCTCCAGGATGGGCCAGGAGCAGCTGGATCCAGTTTGGACAGAGGCACATTTTGGGTTGCATTGACTCTCCCGGGATCAAAAGGAACCTCTCCATGGGTTTGTCACTAAAGCCAGCAGCTCCAACAGCAAAGCTCAGACCCAGCTGGGAGCTGTGGGTGGAATCTACTGAATTTCAGGTCACTTTGGGCTCACTCAGCCAGAGGAGAGCCCCAGCCTCCCTCGTGCTGTGTCCCACCCCATCCCACCCCACCCCATCCCACCCCATCCCATCCCATCCCATCCCATCCCATCCTATCCCACCCCATCCCATCCCATCCCATCCCACCCCATCCCACCCCATCCCACCCCATCCCACCCCATCCCATCCCATCCCACCCCACCCCATCCCATCCCACCCCACCCCATCCCATGGTTGAGCCTCCATGGCAACACCAGGGGGTGGGGAGGGTGGAAAGGAGGAGGGTGGGAATGAAAAGGGATTTACTGTGGTGATCCCATGGAGGAAAAGCTCCTGTTGGGTTCTGGTGGCTTCTTACTCTGCAGAGAGATTTGGGAAGGGACTTTTGGTAAGGACCTGGAGTGGTGGGATGAGGGGGAATCACCTTTAGGTGAAGAAGGGCAGGGCTGGTTGGGATTTTTTCCCTGTGAGGGTGGGCAGACCCTGGCACAGGGTGCCCAGAGCAGCTGGGGCTGCCCCTGGATCCCTGGGAATGTCCAAGGCCAGGTTGGATGGAGCTTGGAGCAGCCTGGGACAGTGGAAGGTGTCCCTGCCCATGGCACAGAGGTGGAATTAGATGAGCTTTAAATTCCCTTCCAACTCAAACCACTCTGGGATTCCAATTAAAAAAGGCAAGGAATGAAAAACATTTGCAGTTTGGATGTGCTTGGGTGAGACGAGTTTGTCTTTATTGGCTGCTCTCATTAAAGATCCTGGTGAGAGGAGAAATCCTGACATGAGTGATTGGAAACACAGGTGATGGAAGACCAAAAGGAAAAGGATTTTTTTTTTTCCCCTTCTCTCCCCTGCTGAAGACAGCAGGAATTGGGGAAGGATTGACTTAGCTCTATCCATCAGGAAAAGACTTTCCATCAAAAAGTGAGCAAGAAAAATTGCACCTGGGAGAAAAAAACACAAGAATCCTGCAAGGAGAGCAGCAAACTCTCCTCAAAGGTCAACAGAGTCCTTTTGGGAAGGACTCAGCAGGGCAGGAGACACGGGCAAGGCCTCGAGGAAGGCAAAAAAGAACTTAAAAAGTTCTAAAAGGACATGAAACAGGTTGGGGGGGGGAGATGGGAGGAAGGAGGTGACCTCGGAGCATTTTGGGAAGAGAGATGTTCTCATGCAGGATGAAAGGAGAGGATGTCAGAGCTGTGCCAGAGGCGAGGCCGGGCTCGGAATTGGGAGAGTTGTCTGGCTCAGAGCCTCTTTGAAGATTTTTCTGGTCGTTTCCAGCTTGGGAAACGTTGCTGCCGGCTCAGTGGGTCTGTCTCTGCCCTGGGAATAACCACCCTGGGAGGCTGGAACGGAAATATCCTCGTTCCAGCTCAAGGCTGGGGTCCCACCACCTGGTTTTTGATCAGTTCTGCCTGAGGTGCCCCACAAAGGGAGGAGCTGGGAGGGTTTGGGGTGAAGGAAGATGTGCCAGAGCAGAAACCCCTGCAGAAAACTGACACGGCCCAGCAGAGATGGAAAGGCAGAGCCCTCCCAGGATCCCAGAGGAGACTCGCAGAATTTGTTGCCAGCCAGGAAAGCAGAGCAAAGTTGATGGAGTGAGGCTGAATTTGAAGGCAAGGACATGCCCTGCAAGGACAGTGAGATTTGTTACCAGCCCTTTCCATCACTCTCCTATTCTGTTCTGTCTTTTCTCCGGATTAATCAATTCCCTGGGATTAATTGGCTCTGCTCCCACCCAGCTGCACCGCAGGGAAGACACTCAGAGGCTCCTCTGGAAGGACACAGCCCAAACCACATCCAGCCCCAAACACCTCACCCTGCTCAGGCCCTGCTGCAAATCCCTACACAACATTTGCATTATGCAAATTTGGCATATGCAGATCAGCCCTTCCCAAAATAATGTGCAATCAGGCAATTAAACAAGAGCCTTGTCTCCAGCTCACAGGTAGGCTCAGCTCCTGAGACTCTTCATTCTGGATTGGCTCTGCAACCTCAATAATGGCATTTTTTTTTAAATTCCCTGGCAGCCTTTTTGGGATGGATTTTCACTTTCTCTTCCTGCCCTGAGCTCTCTCTGCCACCCGTGGCTGGTGGAAGGGAGGGTGACAGAGGGATGCTTTTCTCCCAGCAGAGACTACAGCCATAAATTCCACTTATATCCAGTAAAATACAGGCATCCAATTAAACCCATAATCCTATAAACCTGCCAGCAATCAAGCACACTTTTAAAAATCAAGCCCGACAGATACTTTAAATCAATATATCCAAGTAACAACTCACAGCCTGTAGGATCATCCAACACTGCGTTCCTCACGAAAAGAATAAATTTTCCAGCCCGTGTGTTGGTTTTATGGCTTTTTTTTCCCCCGCTTTTAACTTCTCCAGAGGAGATTCCTGAATGATGAGTGATGGCCAAGGGATGAGGGGATTCAGGAGGAGTTTGGGCCATTGCACCCCATAAGACACAACCCCTCCTCAGCTCCTTTTGGCTGGAGATGTTGGGGGGACTGATGGTTTGCAATAAACTCTGATTATTCAGGGTTTTTTTTTTCCAGAAAAGGAAAAAAAAATAAAAAATAGGAGGATTTAATTTATGAGCAGCTTTCCGATAACAGCCGAGGGCTCTGCCAAACCCCAAAGTCTTTTCCACCAGGTGAGGTACAAAGTGTTTGGCACTGGGAAGGGACAGGGCAGGTGATGGATGCTGAGGAGCATCATCGCCACAAATCATCCCAGAGAGGAGAGGAGTCACCGGGTTTGTGGCCATCCATCAGGTCCCCCATGGATAAATCATTGTGCTCTTTCTCTTTTTAGGGAGTTTTTACCCCAAAAACATCCAGTTTGCTGCTCCCTGATGGTGGCAGTTCCCTGGGGCTCTGCGGGCCTTGAGAAGGGAGTGGGGAAATCATGGAATTACAGAATCAGAGAAACACGGAATCACAGGACTGGCAGTGGGATGGAGAAAGGTTTTGGTGTCAAATCTGGGCCTTTGGGCTGCCACCACCAAACCAACAACAACAAACCCTGCAGCAGCTCCAGGGCTCACTCCCAGCTCCAGATTTTTGGGAAGAAGATGCAGTTGTGGCTGGGATGAGGCTCCAAGAGCCTCTTTGGTTCTGTCTTGTGGTCCCCTCACTCAGAGGGGTCACAGGCTGTGATGTGGGTGCAGATCCTCACAGAGGACAGCAGGCAGCAGCAGATCAGACATAGAAAAGCTTCTTTATTTTTCTGACTCCATCACTTATATACTCTTTATACAAAAGCCAAGGATTGGCCAAAAAAGGATATGACCTCATGGACCTCATTGGTCACTCTGACCATCAGTCAGGTTCTCCTCTCAGAGAACAACTATGCAAAACACACAGATAAATTTCTAAAAATACATAGAGTTTACATGAAACAGTGTGAGGATCAGGCTGCAGAGATTCAAACACTTGAAAGCAAGAAAATGCAGGGCGACACTGTCTTGGTATGATGCACTTTGAACTTGCTCAAGAGGTTTCACCTTCATTCCTGAGGTGACCTGGGCAGCAGTGACAGGAATCAGGGAGGGCAGGAGGATGGGAGTCAGATGGATTTTCACACCTCCCATTCCCCTGGGAGCTCCAGCTGGTCCAGCTCACCTCCACCAACAGCTTTCCAGGGAGAGCAGCCTGTTTTCTGGGAGCTAAGCCCCCGTGTGCAGCAGCAGGGAAGTGCCTGGAGCACATTTCAGAGTGTTTTAAACAGTTTTATAGGGGCTGTTTGCTTTGTGTCCCCTCACCTGTTAAACCAGGTACTTCCAGCGTCGGACTCTGAACGCAATAAATACAAAGAGCCATAAAAAAACCTCTCAGGCTGCCCTGGAATGGCTTTTTCAGAGCTCACAAAGTGGCTGGTGAGGCTCAGAGCGCTGCTCACCCAGAGGAGGGAGCAGCAGGTGCCCAACCCAATGGATGGCCCAGTCTTCACTTTTTTTGTAAATCCTTTATGGCGAAAAAACCCCGTAAACTCAAAATTAATGATCAGTTCATGGAGAGAAAATGCAGCCATTGACCTGGGACTGAACCTCAGCCATTCCAGGCACAGCATTTGCTGCTGTTCAAATGTTCATTTTCCAGGAGTTGTGGAACAGAACTTTGATCTTCTGAACACAAAACTGATGCCGCTGAGCTGTTTTTTCACACATTCCCAAAATGTGAGTGTCCAACAGGTTTTCACTCATTGAGGACCAAAAGGCAGCCAAAAAAAAAAAAAAAAAAAAAAAAAATTCAATTGCAAATATTCCATGTGGCTACAGCTCCAAAATATGATTAAGTTGGTGAAATGATGATCCCATGGTGAGGATCCCAGGATCTGAATCCCAAGATCCACAATCCCAATATCTCTCTGGTGGTAGAAAAAAAAAAATTTTTCTCTTCTCACAGGTTATTTTCACCTGGTCAAAACATCAGCCCAGTGCAGAGTCCATGGGAAATTATTCATATATTTATCTCAGGTGAGAGTGGCCAAACCCCACCTCCCATCCACCCCTAGAAAACACCCACAGCCACAACAGGCACCGGGACAATGATCCACCTCATCTCCTGTTTAATTGACTGCAGGCCTGGAGTTAACAAGGAAAAAAAAAAACACATAAAACTGTCATTGCAGGAGCCCTGTCTCCTCTCTTGGATAATAGGATTAGACAAAAAAAAAATGTTTTAAATCAAAATCCCAAAGCTTGGTGCTGGTTTTCAAATGAGGCTTTCTGGTGAGGCTTTTTTTTTTTTTTTTGATCTTTCTGCTGAATGGTGACTCTGAGTCAGAGTCCCAAAGCTCTTTGGGAGTTTTAGGCAGCTTGGAGTGAGATTGTTTGGAAAAAGGAGGGTCTTGGGGGTCAGAAAAATCCATGAGGAGCCAGGAAAAGCATCCCAGGGGGTGCAGAGGCAGTTTGAGCACAGCAGGGTTTGGGGACAACTCTGAGCTGCTCCATCCATCCCAAGGGATGCTCCTGGCAAAAGGAAAGGATGCTGAAAAATTAACCAGAGTGCAGAGAAAGGCCCAGAAATAACCTGAGGGCCAGGAAAAAATGCCTTACAGTGGGAGACTCAAAGAGCTTCACCTCTTTATCTTATCAGGAAGAAGAATGGGAGTGATTTGATTACAGCACACCGAGCACCTTCTCGGGGAGAAAACACCGGGCACGGCCAAACCTCTTTAATCCATCAGCCAAAGGCAGGACCAGAAGCAAAAGCTGGAAGCAGAAGCCAAATCCATTCGAACTAAAAAAATTAGACAGCGGATTTTTATTTTGTTTTAATTTTTTTTTCTTCCATCAGCACATCAAAACAAATCATCCTGCTCAGACAGTAGGGAGCAGCACAGGCAGAATATTGGGGTTTATCCCAGTGGATTTGGGGTCACAAATTCTCTGCCAGGCAGGGGAGGGTTGTAGATCTCCCCAAGCCTTTCCCCATCCCCTCCACGCTTGGATCTCTGTGCTAGACAGCAAAGTTTGCCACTTCCCAGCCCCTCGCTCTCCTCGCAAACCCACAGATGCATCTGATCCACGCTGCAAGATAATGATAGAAAATTACAGTGTAATAAGATAATGGGATTTATTTATAGAATTTGCTTTCCAATCACGCCCACATGATCTATGTATCCCCACACACACACACACACACACACACACACACACACACGCACAGGCACTCTCCATGTGTGTGTATTTGCATAAGTGCTTGGCTTTGTGGAAGCAAAATGCCACCTGGGGGATGTCTCGAATGGTTAGATCCCAGTGAGAAGGGTGCTGGCACATCACAAATAGTCCCCTCATCATCATAACAATGACACCATATTTCCAGCACACTTTTCTCTCAAAGCATTTGAACAAAAAAAAAAAAAAAAAAAAAAAAAAAAAAAAAAAAAAAAAAAAAAGGAACAAAAATAAAAAAAATAAATGTAAACTGCTACCCAAAGCCCGGTGTGCAGAGAGGAGAATTGAAATGCAATGACAGCCTCAACTGGAGACAAATCCTGTCTCCAATAGAAACGAGCCAAGGGAAATTTAAGGAGGCAGCTCATAATTAGCTGGGGATGGTCAGCACAGCAGGGCTCTTAATGAGCTTCCTCCCCCCAGGGCTGTGTCAGGTCTGAGCACACCGAGGTGCAGCAGGTCAGGGGGCTCCAAATCCCAGCCCAGAAAACCCAAACCGAGGGGGATGAAGCACCACAAAAACTGAGCTGAGCATGTGGTGGCTCTGCCGTCTCTGCCTGGAGCTGCCCAACCCACAACAACCTGGTTTTACCATCCAAACAAAACTATGGAGGTATTAAAGCTTTGGGGATTCGTGTTTTGTCCTCCTGCCATGAGGTCACTTGATTTATTATCACATTTGGGAATCCCACTGGAATCTGCATCCCTAAATCCAGCTACGGGGAGAGGACAGAAGGTGTTGAAAAAGGTGAATGGGCCAATTGCTCCCTGCAAAATAATCCTAAGAAAGCTCAGCCATGGACACAGGGATGTCTACAGGGAAAGTGAAGGAAGATGAATCTCACAAAATTATGGAGTGGTTTTGGGGTGAAGGGACCTTACAGCTCATCCTGTTCCATCCCCTGCCACGGACAGGGACACCTTCCTCCATCCCAGGCGGCTCCAAGCCCTGTCCAACCTGGCCTTGGACACTTCCAGGGATGATGAATCCACGATTTCTCTGGACAGCTCCACTCCTCCAGGCTGCCCCTACTCTGACCATCCCCATGGGCTCACCGTGCCAAAGCCACCAACAGCCAAGGCACACTCAGTACCAGCTCTTGGGGTGAAATGTCAACTTTCTTTAGAGAAAACGTAATTTCAACACCTTCAGACTTAGCAGCAAACACCTTTTTCCTAAATAGTTCACTAAGAGCACACAGGGATTGTACCTGCCCATCCACAGGGTCTGATTAACCAGGGGCAGGAGAGGGGGAAGACAGTGGGTGAGGATCCCTGATCAGGATCAGTATTCAGATTCCTTGTTCAGGATCCCTGCTCAGATTCCCTGCCCAGATTCCCTGTTTAGGATCCCTGTTCAGGATCAATGTTCAGGATCCCTGTTCAGATTCTCTGTTCAGGATCAATGTTCAGAATCCCTGATCAGATTCTCTGTTCAGGATCCCTGCTCAGAAATCCCTGTTCAGATTCCCTGCTCAGGATCCCTTTTCAGATTCCCTGTTTAGGATCCCTGTTCAGGATCAATGTTCAGGATCCCTGATCAGATTCCCTGCTCAGGATCCCTGCTCAGAAATCCCTGTTCAGATTCCCTGCTCAGGATCCCTTTTCAGATTCCCTGCTCAAGATCCCAGATTCCTTGTTCAAGATCCCTGTTCAGAAATCCCTGCTCAGATTCCCTGCTCAGGATCCCTGTTCAGATTCCCTGCCCATATTCCCTGCCCAGATTCCCTGCTCAGGATCCCATCCCATCCCAGCCCATGGAGCCCACGGCAGGAGCCCGTGGCAGACACGTCTCTCTCTCTCCTCAGCTGCAGAGAGGTGCAATTATTTTCCAAGGGCTGCTGAGCATCTCCACCGAGCCGGCTTCTCTGGGGAAGATCAAAGCCAACCTCTGATCAGGAGAGCTGAGCGAGATCCCTGCTCGGGGAGGGAGAACAGGGAGGAGAGGAAAAACATAAAGAACCGGGGGATGGCTGGCAGCGAGGGGAAGTTTTCCATTCGTGGGGTTGGATAAACCCTAAACAAACCCCTCTGGAGTTGGTGCTCACCTGTAATGACCTGTCCAGGTGTGGCTGGGCTGTGACAGCCCCTGGTGGCTTTGGGTGGGACACGGAGGGTCGGGATGTCCCCTGTCCTCAGCTCACTCTGCTGGGGAGAAGGGGCAACCGAACCTTCCAGGGATTTTTTTGGAAATGCAAAGGACCAAGAGGGCCCAGATCATCTTTTATAGATGCTGTTGCCTCTGGCAGAAAAGCCGAAGCAAATTCCAGCTCTTCACTCCTCCTTTGATTTCCTCCTTTCAACCAGGGGGGAGGGAGAGCCCCCCACACACCAGACCCCAACCCTGGGGGGCTCCAGGATGTCCCAGCACCTCCTTCCCTCCTCCAGCCCCCCAGGAGCAGAAATCTCATCACCAACACCCAGCTGGGGGCTCTTTCCAGGCTCCAGGGAAGGGAGGGGAGAAGAGAAGGTGCAGGGCTGGTTCCCTCTCCCTTCAAATGGAGTTGTGCTCTATATTCAAATGGCAGTTTAATGAGCCTTTCCCTATTTCGAGCAACTTTATCACATCATTAAAGCGCAGAAATGAATAATACATCTAGCGGGGGGTTCTGCTGAACTCCAGACCTGCTGCAGCTTCAAACGGAGGCAGAGGAGAGGCAGCAGGAGGACGGGGCTGTGCAGTGATCCCGGTGTGCCCAAACCACACCCAGGGACACCTGAGCTCCTTCCCAGAGCTCCAGACTCCTTCCATCTCACCTCAGTGATGGCCATGAGCTCCTTCTACCCAAACTGTCCCTCCTCCTTTCCTCTCTGGCCTGAGGAAATAAAGGAATGATGCTTTAAAACTTGTTTTAACATGGCTTTTGATTATTTCTTCCAGCAAACTGCCCCAGGGGGTAAAGAGCTGATCCCACACCAAGCTCCATGTGTGAGCCCATCCCCAGCCTTGTCTCCATCTCTTCCCATCCTCAGAAATGAGGCAAAATGGGTTAAAAGGCCTGATCAGACCTCAGTGAGCACTGGGTGAGGTCTTGGTCAAATGATCCCCTTGACAAAGTGGATGGATGTTCATGGCTGGATGGGCAGGGGAAGGTTTACTGCTCCAGGATCTGTGCCCAAGCACCCAGGGGTGTCCTGCACCCCAAGGTGGCCTCAACACAGGCTCAGCACCCCAAGGAAAGAAAAAAAAAAAAAATCTCATTTATTAAGCTGAAAGCTCATTTAAAACAAGAGAGAAGTCAAAATAAAAAAAAAAATAAAATAAACCCAAGAGGCCAAAACAAACCTCAGCTCAGGATGCGAAGTATGTTCTCCCCAGAGGAAAACTAAGCAATTAATGCTGGAAAAAAAAAATCAAAGATTTTATGGTGTAGGGCTTTTTTATAAATTGTCCTCATCAAAACTTAGTCCTTATGCGTTTTTTTGGCCCATTGTTTGTGGCCATTGATTTGTTTTTCTCTTATTCTTTCTGACTGTCGTATTTTGGATGGTGCTTACTGATGTGAAAAAAGCCATCTTGTGTTGCTGATAAGGCTGGAGATAACTGCAGAGGTCAAGGAACAGCTGGGGAAAGAGAAAAGAGGAGGGGAAAAAAGTTCCAGCATCTCCACCTCCATCCTCACTCCCCCCCAAAAACCTGCAGAAAAATCACATCCAGTGGCCCAGAATGGTAAATGAGATGGATTTTCCCCAGGGTCAGCCCAGAGGAAGAAAGGAAGGAAACAATTTAACTGTATTTCCTCATTATCTGATCTCAGTCGCTTTAATTTGTGCTCTCTTTGAGGCTTCTCCTTTTTTTTCCTTTCCTTTTCTCGTGTGTTCATCTCCTCCTGTCGGGAGTGTTGAGCTGAGTAATGGATGACATTGCAAGAAAAGGGGAGGGTTTTTCCCAGCCCAAAAAACACTTCCAAGGTCGCACGTGACAGAGGCAGGAGCTGCTTTCAAGGTGAGGCAGAAAGGAGGAGAAAAACCCTTCTCCTATCAGATCTTAATAAAATAAATTTGCCACTGTGTTCCCACCGTGAGCCAGGAACAGTCTCATCCTTTTCCATTTCTTCCCCCCTTCGAGGATGGCAAAGCCAGTCCTGAGCGCCCACCCAAGGGCGAGGAAAAGTGATTGCTGGGTAGGAGAGATCAGACTTTAAGGAGAGAGAATCACGGAATAATGGAAAGATTTGGGTTGAAATGGAGCTTAAAGCTCCTCTCCTGCCATGGGCAGGGACACCTTTCACTATCCCAGGCTGTTCCAAGTCCTGTCCAGCCTGGCCTGGGACACTGCCAGGGATCCAGGGGCAGCCACATCCACACTCTCTCAGAAAACAATTCCTTCCCACTATCCAGTCTAAATCTCTCCTGTTCTGGTTCAAAACCCTTCCCTTTGCCCTTTCCAGGGGAGAGGTTGAAGGGAATTGTGTTGCAGCCCCAGGAATGCATTGGGCACGTGGGCTGAAACCAGAATCAGTGGCTCTGGAGAGATGGGGAAAGCTCCTTGCTTGGTTTGAGGGTTATATTTTTTCATAGCGTTTCAAAGAAGCAATTTGATAAAATGGCTATTAATTATGCCTGTCTTTGTTTGAGCAATTAAGGGGCCGTCTCACTTCTGGGAGAGCCCAAACGGAGCCTAAATGAGGTCACAGCAAAGCAAAGCCACCTCAAGCTTAATTACAAAAGCAGTTTGCTGCTCTGAGTTTGGCCTCTGGAGCTGGGTTTAGCTCCAAGACCGAGGGAGAGGCCTCTGCCTCCCAAACCTCTGGGGGCAGCGGGGATGAGGATGTTAACAAACCTTCCAGTGGCAGGAACAACGGGACGGCAGCGGCTGCCCAGGAGGAATCTCAGCCCGACCAAGCCTCGATGCCGGCGTGGAGACAACCTTACGGTGCCAATCCAGAGTGAAACGGAGCCCTGCGGCTCTAATTAAAAGGGCTGCTGTAGCTAATGATCTGCCCAGCGCTAATTAACTTCCAAACGTGGCGGCTCCGTTCGCTTTGTGCTTCTGCTGCTGGGTTTGCTGTTGTTCTTCTCCAGGCTCCTCCTCGGGTCGGCGTTTTCTCTGAGCCATCCCCGGGAAGATCTCCTAAGCACGGATAACTAAATCCTTGAAAACCTCTGAGGTCTCTCCTCCTCCTTCTCCGCTCTCCTTCTATTTTATTCCATCTTTTCTTCTCTAATTTGCCCAATTCTGCTTCCAGAAATTGGTGACTTATAATAGAAGCATCTTCTCAGCCGTATTTATAGCGCGGCGCCGGCGCGAGGCTCCCAGAAGGTTCAGGTTGATGGGAAATTCAAATTTAGCTCAGGGAGGCTGCGAGGATTCAGCCACGTCCTTTGGGAGAGGATTTTCCCCACTTTGCCCCCCAGTTTGAACCTCCCACAATGCTGCTTTGGTGGGGTGATTCGGATGTGGGATGGGACATGGGCTTTGTGTTGAAAATCAGGTTCCGCGCCGGAGTCATGTGGGGAAACCGTCAGATTTAAGTGTCAGATTTGAGGGGGTTTTTTTAATGTGATTGATTGTCATGGGCGAGGGGCTTCTGCACAAGAAAGAAATGGGTTTCCCAACCCAAAAGCCTGACCTGTGGGGTCCTTTCCTGTACCAATCCCACCACCCAACCCCGCCGTGCACTCCCGAACGACAGCGCGACTGGCAGCCCGCCTTTGCCATCTGCTCCGGCCCCTCATTACGGATTCACAACACAAAACAGACGCCGCAATTAACTCCCCACAAACATCTCGTGGATCATATGCGGTGGGAAAGGCGGGCATATGCTCCCTGCCCAATAAATCCCACGCCAGAGCTGGGCCTGCTCCCGGAGAAGACACCGGGAAGAGCGATGGGGTGTTCTCCTCGCCCACGCCCGCGAGCCGCGGGGAAGGTGTGGAACAGGAATTTGCTCTGCCGCAGGGGAAGGGAAGTAAAGGGAGTGTTGGAACCCTGGGCACTGAGAGTTTTAGGATTGGAGGATGCTTGGAGGTTCTACACACCCTTTTGGTGAGTGTTGTAATTCTCTGGGGGAATGGTTTCTCCCTCCTGACCCCCTGGAGTCCATTACCATATAGATTGACCCTTCCTTCCTTCCTTCCTTCCTTCCTTCCTTCCTTCCTTCCTTCCTTCCTTCCTTCCTTCCTTCCTTCCTTCCTTCCTTCCTTCCTTCCTTCCTTCCCTGACCCCACTGGCTGTGGTCTAGCTATCTTTTCCCTGAGCAGGGGGCCATATAATGCCTCACTTTTCCTTGTTCTCTCTCTTTTCCCCCTGGAATCTCAAAGAATAAACGCACAGGACAAATGTCCCAGGAAAGAGCCTCTTCTGATACCTTTTATCTTGTCCCTGGTATAATTCCCTCCAAAAGACTGAGCTGGCTGAAGCCCCCAGAGGTGGGCGGGGGGCATTTATACAGTTGAGTAATTCACAAAAAGCTCAGACTGGGCTCGATGAACCCAAACTGGCACAGAGGTTCAGAGGAGCAGCCCAAGGTTGGCACGAGGTCTCAGGATCTTCCCTGTTGAAGGAGCCCCTCTGTGCGAGCCCTGCTGGTGGCCCCAGTGACTGAAGTGATGAAAGCTGCTCTCAGGAGCTGAATCACTGCTGGGCAAGAAGTGGCTCAGAGAGAGGACAGACACAATTATAGTCCCTGACTCCTCAGCTGCTCCTCGGGCAGACGGTGCTGGCTCCACTGCTCCACTGTGGGAACGTGCTTGAGTGACAGAACATCAGCCCTGTCCCTTCAAACCCCTCCAAATCCAGAAAAAAACTGTCGTGGATGAGGAAAAAAATCATCCTTGGAGCCTGGAAGGGCAACTATTAAATCTCCAATCTCCAGCCTTTGGAAGGAGCCACCTCCTGTTGTCTCATGATGTTCAGTAAATTCTTAAGACATGGAGAAATCCACTTTTTTTCCCAAAATTTTCCCTCCCAGACTTACTCCTGCTCTCTGCAAAATTGCAGCTCTCCCCACCTCCTCCTTCCCCTTCCCTCTGATATTCAGGAAGGGGAGACACCCCCACAGCAGCATGTCCATAAATATCCCCTTTTTTCCCCCCAAATTTCCATTTCATTGCTCCCGTGGCTTTGTTGTTGCAATAAATTGGGAGTGCAACATCTGCACATCAGCTGCGTCCAAGCTTTTTGATAAAGCAGGCATCTGATACCTTGTTATTTCAGTTCCCTACTTCCCCAAAAAAATGGATGTGCCACAAGGTTTCCAGGCCAGAGGGAAGCGATGGAAAGCTCTGAGTTGTTAATTTTCATTTAGAAGTTTAAATTATCCCATCCCTGGAAGATGTTCCTGGGGTGAATCCAAAGCAAAGGCTTTGCTGGGGGTTCTGTTTAGTCAGCAGCTCGATGGAAGGAGAAACATCTGCTCCAGCCAGGCTGGAAAGATGTTGGGTATCCCAAGCCAACAGATAAAAACATTGGTGTTTCAGGAAGAGATTTCTTTCTTTCCTGAAGATGAAAATCTGGAAAAATGAATATGGTTGGTCAAGCCCAATCTCAATATCTATGGAAATAAGGAGAAGGTGAGTTTTAAACTATGGAAGGCACAGAGCTTAAGGATCAAAATAAAAGGGAAGCCTTCATTTTTTTAAAAAAAAGAAAACTATTTTTTATTAAGTTTGCCTTATGAAAAATCAGTTGTTTTGTTGTTTTGTTTTGGTTTTTTTTTTCCTAGGAAAGGTCCTTGTTTTTCCACTGTTCAATAAAATCCCCTGCAGGAAAAGGTTTTGGATCCTTGTGAAATGTGGGCATGAACATCATTTTTTTTTTTTTCTACAGAAGTGGAAACTGAGGCAAGGGGATGTTTCCCCACCAAAGGAGGAGCCTGTGCTGCACCAGGAACCAGCAGAGTGAGAAGCACACGATGCTCAAGAGGTTTGAAATGAATCCAAAATTCTCCTTTTTTTGGGAAATAACACCTGTGTGGCACCAAGGGGAGCCGTGGATAAATGGATTAAACACTTGAAAATTTTGTGCCAGTGAACTGCTGATCCCTGGAGATCCGGGTCAAAACAGGGGCAAGATTCCCAACCCCTTCCCAGCCTCTTTTCCTCTCCCTTTCCACATCCCTCAGCCCTCAGCTTAAACCTTGCCCAGGGAAACGGCTGAAGAAAGAAAAACAAAGTCACTGGACTCTGAGACAGATCATGGAAAGAGAGGAGATAAATCCTGAGAGTGCAGCTGGCACAGGGAGGAGAAGACAAATACTGAAATAAATATGAAAAGAAGACAAGTTTGGGCTACAGGGAGCGTGTGAGGCAGAGAGAGCGAGAGGAAATGGCACTAAAATAGACGAGCCTTCCTGGAGACAAAGGTAAAATTGGGAAAAATGAGATCTAAACCAAAGGGGGATAAATCATGAGGGCAGCAATGTCTGAAAATTATTGGGAATGAAGCCTTCCCAGCAAGTGAGACATCCCCTGCAAGACGGATCTGCTGCGAGCAGCAAACACAGCCCTGGTGGAAAAGCCAAAACTGGAGGGGAACGGACAAATTGGGAGGGATAATCCTGACTTGGCTGGTTTTCCTGAGGGATTTCTGCAGCCACATTCCCAGTTTTAGGCTTCAGGAAGCTCCTCCTGAAATCTTTAGCAGCACCTCCCCCAAAAGAAAAGGCTGGGAGGAAAATAAAACAGGGAACAGGTGTTCTTTTACAAGGAAAAGGGTTCCCAAAATATCAGCAGCTCTTCAAAAATAAAGGACAAAAAAGTGGCAAAAGTGTTCTGAGGCTGCAGCTCCCTCCTCTAGGGTTGGGTTCAGGCATAGAGACCATAGAATCATAATATTTATGATATATTATATATCATAATAAATATATGTCAGTGATTTTCTAGGTTGGAAAAGACCCTTAAGATCAACCAACCATTCCAAAAATCCAACCATCCCCCCAGCACTCCAAGGCCACCACGAAACCACGTCTCTAAATGCCACATTCACACGGATTTTAAATCCCAGGTTAGGAGATGGATCCGAGGCTTTTCACTGAAGGCTTTTAGCATTCTACAGCTCCCTCTCCTCTGCCCTCCCTGAAAAAAAAAACCAAAACCCTCAGTTGCTAAACATCCCCCGAAGCCATTAAATCCCCCACAGACACCAGGAGTGTGAGGAGGAGCTGGGGGGGAGCTCTTCAGCCCCAGTGACTTCTGAAGACCAGCAGCTTTTCTTCCCCTCAGGCTCCTCTCCTGCTCCCTTGTCTGGATGACACCTCACGGGTAAATAACAGCAGTGATCCTAAATCGAGATCACAACACGCTTTACACTTCTGCCTTGCACTTGGAGCAGGGAAAGCTCTCTCCAGGCTGCAGGAAGACAGCATGGGAAATTTTTTTTTTGATTTTTTTTTTCCCCTCTCTGTGCCAGGCAAAGCTGTGACATAAAGCCTACGGCTTGTTACAGGCTGGGATTTTTTTTTTTTTTTTTTTTTTTTTTTTTTTTTTTTTTTTTTTTTTTTTTAATTTTTTTATTTCTCCACATCTCCCTCACTTTGCTTTGGCACAGCAAACGAGTTTTCAGCTGGGAAGAGCATGTGGCACGCCAGACACGCCCCCAAATTTCCACCAGGAAAGCAGAAATCTGTACACCAACACAAGGAAGCTTGGCAGCTCGCTTTTATTAGGGGAGGGGAGAAATATTAAAAATCTGTGGTTTCAACAGAGAAAACGCTCTTTTCCCACCAAAACAACAACTTGCTGCTTGCTCATAAACCTATTACAACATCTCGACTCGTTTGGCAGCAGTTTGTGGCCAGCATGGTGTGAGATTCTGGTGGAATTATGGAAATTCGTGGGATTTTGAAGGTGGATTTGAAGCTGATCTGGAAGGGGGCAGCAGGATTCCCTTGGGGAGAGGTTTTGGCACCCAGAGATTTGGGGACAAGCTCAAGGTTGGTGTCCCCTCAGCAGGCAGCTCAACACTGTGGTTTCCCCAGCCACAACCATTTTCCTGGGGGGTTTCCTCCCAAACTGGGCACGGAGAGGAAAACACATGAACCAAAAGAAAGAGGAGACACAAAATCTGGTGTCAGAGCTCAGCTCGAGCCTCCATCCAGCACGTCCCGCTGACGTGTCCTTGTGTTTGTGCACCCCACAGCTGCTTCCAGCTTTTTATGGCCACGTTCCCTCTGTGCTCGCTGCTCTCCCGGCCTTTCCCCTCTCCTCGTCTCTCTGATTTATATAATTCAAAGTCCTGCTTGGGAGCTGATATTATGACACGTCCAGACTTCAAAATAAACCTCCCTCTTGATACCGGGTTATTTTATTGGGTGCATCAAGGCTGAAAACAACCTCATTCATCTTAAGAAATGTATTTTCCCATTTGCTGTATAAATACATACATGTTTCCCTGCATTATTCACCTGGGCACGGCAGATAGATGAGCAGCAACAAAGGCACCACATTTTTATTTCTCATTCTGTAGCAGAAAAGGCACCAGGGAGCTCTGTGGAAGGAGCTCGGCGGCGCGGAAAAATCAGCTGGGGCAAAGGGTGGCGAGAAAATTGAACACAGAAGGAGATATCCCAAAATAGTCCAGGGATGGGGACAAGGTCTGGTCTTCAGGGTCCTTGTCCAGGTCAGAGAGACATTCTGGAAACACAGGAATTAGAGGTGAAGAAAAAGCCAAAGAGCAGATGAAAAATAAGACAAGGAGGCCAGGAAAAATCAGCAAAGAAGAAGAGGGAGGGATAACAAGAGAGAGGGGGAAAAAAATGAATAATTGAAAGTCTGTAATAAACACGGTGTAGAGACAGAAAAAATGCCCGTGTGAAAATGTAATTACTGCCTGTATCAATAACATCAGCACTGCACCCGCTGCGCCGGGGTTGGGACCAAAACAAGCCGTAAGTCTTGGGAACACTCGGTTCAGATGTGCCACAGAAATCATCCGTGTCCAGGTCCAGGCACCTCCATTCCCCCACACCTCCACGGGGATTCCAGGAAATAAAAAAAGAGGAAATTCAGCCTTGCTTCAAATCAGGCTCATACAGGACTCTGGGGGGGGTTTAGCAGTAGTTCCAGTGGTCCTGTAGAGACCAGGTGAGGTCTGTGCCAGCAGCCCCAGTGGCCAACAGCCCCAGTGGCCAACAGCCTGAACAGTCAACAGACCCAACAGTCAACAGCCCCAAAGGCCAACTGAATAATGGCCAACAGACTCAGTGGCCAACAGCCCTGATGGACAAAAGACCCATTGGCCAACAGCCTTGATGGCCTATTGGTCCTGATGGTGTGTTTACATGATGACCAACAGCCCTGATGGCCAACAGACCTAATGGACAACAGACCCAATGGCCAACAGCTCCAATGGCCAACAGCCCTGATGGCCAACAGACCTAATGGACAACAGACCCAATGGCCAACAGCTCCAATGGCCAACAGCCAAAGTGGCCAATAGCCCCAGTGCCCGATAGCTCCTATGGCCAACAGTCCTGATGGCCAACAGATTTAATGGACAACAGACCCAATGGTAAGTAGTCCCGATGACCAATAACCCCCATGGCCAGCAGAACTAATGGTCAACAGCCCCAGTGGCCAACAGCCCTGATGGCCAAAAGCACCCATGGCCAAGAGATCCAATAGCCAACATCCCCAATGGCCAACAGACTCAATGGTCAACAGCTCCAACCAGAGCTCTGATAACCAGAAACACCCGTGGCCAACAGCCCCAGTGGCCAACAGCCCCAATGGCCAACAGCCCCAATGGCCAACAGCCTGAGTGACCAACAGCCAACAGTCCCCAAGGCCAACCACCTCAATAGCCAACAGCTCCAATAACTGAAAACACCAGTGACCATCAGAGCAGGGACAGGGTTTGCCAAGCCAGCCTGGGAATGCTCTTGGTCAGAACTCACGGCTTTCTAGTCCCGCCTTGGTCTCATGAAGCAAAGGGTGCAGGAAGAGTTAAACCTCTACTTCCCTTCCTTGGGAGCCCAGGATGACTTGGAGCCTTCAGCTGCTATTTTTAAATCACTGCTGGGGATACGCTGTGGATTTCTCTTAATTGGACATCACTGCTGACTGTAATGAGTCCAAAATAAGACTCTCTTTCTCTTCATTAACTTCCTGCATGAATTTGGAGGTTGATTTCTTTGCACCAACAATTTTCACTCCCCAGCGGTGGCAGTGCTACAATGGGATATCGGATTCTTAAACTCATCCTGAGTAATGGGATATAAAATCAAATTCTTTATACCAAGAAAATGTGACATGCACTGCCTCAGGACCTCCCTGACCCTGCAAATTCATCACCTTCTGGGAAACCCATCCCACAGGTGTCCTGGGCTCGTCCTGCTTTATCCTCACCCAGGCTCGACTGGGAGCAAACCCAGAGTGTCCGTGCTGCTCTGCCCTCTCCTCTCACACCACAGCCTGTGCCAGCGCTGCTCCTTCCCCACACCCCCACCCCTCCTGTGCCCAGGAGTGCCGATAAACCCACCCCAGATGCAGATTTAATGTTATCAGGAGATGCAGGGCATGTTTAGCAGGAACTTGAAGGATCATAGCAAGAGGCCTGGATGTAATCCAGGCTGCGGCAGATAAGGAACTGAAAAGCCGCTTCTGCTTCTGCTTCTTTTTCCTTTTTCCTTTTTTTTTTTTTTTCCCTCTTTTCTTTTCTTCAGTGGTTCAAGATTGCAAAGAGGCTGAGAAAGAAGAAAGGGAGACACGGGGCCCGAGCGATAACGGGTGATGGACGTGACGCCATCTCCTGCCCGAGAGTACCAGAGATTGCAGAGCATTGAGAAATCAAACTGACAAGTGGGAACACAGGCTCAGCATAAGAAACGGCGGCTTGTTCCGAGCTCCTGCAAGGCCTGGAGAGCTTTTCACTTCTCCTGACGATGGATTAAGTGGATGTTGGTGATAGATAATTTTGAACTCCTTCTGCTGTGTATTCTGGCTTGTCATATCCCGGGGGAGGCCTGAAGCCACGGAGACGGCACCCGGCGTGAGGCTGGGAAAAGTCTCTGAAACTCTGAAAAAACAGCCATGAAACTCCTCAAACCTGGCAGAGGGAGTGGGAAAAGCCAAACCTTGCAAGGCTGGTGACACCAGGGAGCCTTTTATACCTGTCCAGCCTCAACTGTGGCTTCCCCACACCAGGGATGGGTGAGGAACCAGGCCAGGATTTCAGCTGATTTGGCTGCAAAGACTTTTGGCTAGAAAGTGGCTCAAATTCAGTAGATTCCCCAAGAACCCCGGAGATGGGAACTTTGCCACCCTTGGAGTAGCCATTTCTAGCATGTTTGGGAAGCAAAGTGACCCTGAACCCCAAGTTGCTCAGCCATGGGTACCACTGGAGGTTACAACACCAAGTGCTCCCATCTGGCTCACTCTCTTTGCCTCGGTTTCCCTCCCATCTCAAGGAAAAAATCATTCCCAAATCCTGCAGGAATGGTGAGGCAAAAGCTGAATTTCAGGAGGAGAAAAGAGAGGTAAATCCCAATATCAGCACACCAAAAAAAACAAAAATAAAAATAAAAGGAATTTTCCAGCCCGAGGCAGGTGTAATGCCGCCCTGGGGAAAAAACATCCTAATGACAAAAAAAACCCAGAAATGCAATCCTCCTTCCTAATTATTTTGCAGTCTCATGTGTGCAGCACCAGCTCGGATCCAATCCTTGCTCCCAGGAATTTTTTTTAAGGTTTTCCTCCCTCCTTTTTCCCCCATCACTCCTCTCCCCACGGGCTGAGCTCCATCCTGAGCGCGGCAGACGGAGCCGCTCCGGAGGGCAGGGGATGCTCGATGTGCAGAGCAGAGCTGGAGGCTCCTTTGAAATTCCCCAGGGCAGAGAAGAGGGGCTGGAACGAGATGCCCCAGCTGAGCCCCTTCCACTTAAAATTGGCCAAGAAATCTGGCAGCTTTGATGAAAAATGCTTTCCCTTGCCTTTGATGCTCCTGCCCAAACAGCGTGAGGAGCCGGGCTGATAGCGCGGCTCTCACCCGAGGTGCAGGCAAGGAAAAACATGCCCGGATGGATATTCTGTCCTCTGCTGAACTGGGAGTGAGGAGAAGGAACGTGGAAGTTTTAATTTATAGGTTCTGAGGCAGCCGATGCTGGGAAGTGTCTATAACCCAAGTGAGAAATAGAGATTGAAATGTGAGAGCCTCGTCAGTGTAAGTAGCGATTGCTCATCCAGGCACAAACTTAATATTCCTGGGCCAGAAAACACAGGGATTGAGGAGAAAATAAAAACATACGCAGAGTGATCCCTACTCACATCCATAAATGCATAATTTATATCAAACCCTTGAGATTTCAGAGCACTGACGTGTTTTGGGGGGGTGTTGTGCTGAGCGTGAGTTTTGGGATTAGCTGTTTTCTGCCCATTTTCATGGAATAACAGAGCACTTTCGACTGGAAGGGACTTTAAATCTCATTTTGTTCTGCCCTCCAGCTGTGAGCACCTTCCACTACACCAGCCCAAGGTGGGTGTGAACACTTCTTTCCATTTGTAAAGAAAATTTTTAAATCCCATCAGGATAGAGTTGAAACACCTCAAAATTCTGATTAACCATGAGATCTCCATATGGGGTGCAGAATCATCCCATCCCTGCCTGTGCCACCCAGTCAGACACAGGTCTGTGATACTGATCTCCAATAAACCCTTGAGCACTGGGAGAGATCCAGAAAGCCGAAAGAAAACGAGTGTTGTTGCCAATATGTGGGAAGGATAAACAAGATGACCTGTGTAATTACAGCCCTGTCAGCCTGACATTGATTTTGGGTGAAATAATGGGATGTCGGCTACGGGACTTGTTTAATAAGGAATTAAAGGGAATAACATAAAAGATGACAATCAACAAGGATTTATGGAAAATAAATCTTGCCCGGCTAAGTTGATATCTTTTTTTTTTTTTTTTTTTTTTTGATGAGGTTATAAATTTGGGCTGATAAAGGTGACGTTGTCAGCACAACATA
The DNA here is from genome assembly GCF_965231275.1 of Zosterops lateralis. NCBI lineage: Eukaryota > Metazoa > Chordata > Aves > Passeriformes > Zosteropidae > Zosterops > Zosterops lateralis. The sequence goes on along the minus strand of NC_139785.1, from coordinate 6,388,682 downwards.
CTCGGAGCTCCGGCAAGGTTGGGTCCTGCGTGTGTCATCTTGATTAAGAAACTGGGAGGGCAGGAAATCACCGTGGCAGAAATTAGATGGATTAAAAAACTGCCTGCTTGACAACTTCCAAAAGGCACCTCTTGGAGTGGGAATCAACAGAGCCTTGTGCTCCCGCTGCGTGCCAGGCCTGGCTGGCTCCAGCTGACATTTCTATCAATGACCTGGAAGAAAACATCCCATCACCCCTGATAGAGTCTGCAGCTGACACCGAGATCGGGGCAGTGCCAGGGGAGGGAGAGGAAAGGGCATCGATTCCAGAGGCATCTTAATAAAGGGATTCAGCAGCTCTGGAGAAGGGAGAGCCTTCCCCTGGCAGCAGGGATGGGAGAGGGGAGATGGGCAGCTGGGTGAGGATGGGAGAGCAGGAGAACAGAATAGAATCATGGAATCAGTCCTAGAGTGCTTTGGATTGGAAGGGAGCTTAGAGATCATCCCATTCCACCCTCCCAGGGAACAATTCCTGCCCAAGATCCCATCCAGCCCTGCCCTCTGCCAATGGGAAACCATTCCCCTCATCCTGTCCCTCCATCCCTTGTCCCCAGTCCCTCTCCAGCTCTCCTGGAGCCCCTTTAGGCCCTGCCAGGGACTCTGAGCTCTCCCTGGAGCTTCTCCTCTCCAGGTGAGCCCCCCCAGCTCTCCCAGCCTGGCTCCAGGGCAGAGGGGCTCCAGCCCTTGGAGCAGCCCCATGCTTTTCAGGGAGAAAACCCTCTTTTCAGAGACAGAACCCTCTTTTCAGGCAGAAAACCCTATTTTCACTCTTTTTGGTGTGAAAAGGTAGAAACTCCCGGGTATTTGGGAGCACAGCTGCTCTGGTTCTCCCCTGCTCCACTTCCCCTCTGCCCTTCTCCCTCAACTTCAGCTCATTCCTCGCGCATTTCGCAGGATTTCAAGGAACTGCAGCTCTTAGATGCTATTGCAAATCCCACGAGGCACCTGGCTGAACCTTTAGGCTTCCAACTATATTAAAAACCTGTCCTGAAGTGACTTTCCCAAGCCAAGCACCGCGGGACTGGCTCTGCACCGGGAGGGCTTCATCCGATTCAGTGCTCCCTCCCTGCTCTCCAGCCCCCTCATTTTTTTTCTATGATTGTGTCATTCCTTTGGGAAAAAAAAACCTTCTTGTAAGCCCCAGGTACCAGGGCTGCTGTGGTTTTGAAGCTGCCTCGTGTGATTTCTCCCAACACCCAGAACGTGCCACTTCAGGGCTCTCCACAGTGAGCACTTTATTGCTTCCAGAGTGGGTTTTTTTATTATTAATTTTTTTATTTTTTTTTCTCTGCTCCAGCAATCCAGTGCCTGAGAATAATGGACAGATTTCCAGCAAAGGAATGTAATTCTGCTCCTGCTCCTTTTCAGATCAGAGCCTGTGTCAGCGGGGGGCTCTTACAACAAGAGACTATTAGAGCTGATCCAACACTTGGCAACTTCTCCATCTGGAGAAACTGGTTTGGACTCAGCAATTGTTGCTCCGTGGCACGTCTTAATGGAGAGCCACAGCTGTGCCTGGCACCTGGAGGAGAAGGTCTGAAAGCCTTTTGGTACCAAAAGAACAGGCTGGAAAGAGTTTGTGGAGGTCTGAGGCCAGTTTGAATGGGAAAACCCACGTCAGGTCCAGTGGGTTGGAATTATTGAATTATTATGGAATTATTACTTTTATCCAGCTGTTCCCATCCATGAGAAAAAGCCAGAACCACTTGCACGAGAGGTGAATGAAATTCCCAGGTCTGTGGAGCATCATCAGACACTGCACCAGACCCATACTCAAACAAAAAACTCTCAATTTTCCTTTTTTTTTTTTTTTTTTTTTTTTTTTTTTTTTTTTTTTTTTTTTTAATTCAGGGAAGCCCTGGGAACAAACTGCCCTTCAGACCAAAGTCCCACCCAACACCAGCTCACAGCAGCCTTTAAATCCAACCCCCCACACCTTTTCCCCTCTAATTACTGTTTGTATTTCCAGGCAGAAGGGAACGAAAGCCAGGACTCCTCTTTGCTGGGCTCCTGCCTTGCCAAAACAGCACATTTTCCCTCCCTCTGCCCTGAGCAGGCATCCAGCTCTCTTTAACTGCAGCAAAAGCTCCCCAGGCCCGGCCCGAGAGGTAACCTGAGGATGCTCAGAGTGTCACTGCAGATGACACATGCCTCTCTCTCAGGATGTGGGATAATGAGCTTCTCTGTGGTCTCCCAAGGCAGGAATGTACTCGTGGCACAAGGGGAGATTTATGGAGTTTTTCTTTAAAATCTGGCAGCTAATAATAGCTGTGGCTGGGCTGGGGTGAGCTGGGCTGGCACTCAGGGATAAATCAGGGGTGCTCCCGAGCCCTGCCTGAATTTCCTCCTGTTTGGACACCAAGGAGATCAAAACCTGAGCAAAGCTGTGCACCAAAGAGAGGAGAATGGGAAATGTCCCAGCGGAGTGACCAAAACACTCTCTTATCCATCCCAGTGCTCCCCTTGTGCTTCCCTGCCACAGCATCCAGCCCCAAATCAATGGGATTGTCCTGCAGACCTGATGGTGCTTCCCAGGGCAGGGAGAGCCTGGGAGGATGATGTTATCCATGCTTGGAATTATTAATTTTCACCCTACCAAGTGGCCCATCCTTCTTGTCCTCCACCAGCCAGAGGAGTCGATGAAATGTTTCCTGTTGTCCCCTGGAATCTCAGAGCCTTGAACAGCACCAATGCCCTAAAGAGAATTTTTATTTTTTTTTTTTCCAAACAGAATAAATGCGCAGCATTTATTTCTTTTTGTCAGTGGGGGTCTGAATAAAATGGCTAACAGGTTCCAGAGGGATGTACCCTGTTAATTCCACTCATGACAAACGTCTTTAGAATGCCACTGGTGCCTGGAGCACTGGTGAGTTTGCTGATTTGTGGGCTGTGGGCCAGGCTCCCAGTGGAGCCCATTAGGTGGCCCAGAGACAAGCCCTGGCTGCAGAACCACCGTGTGCATCCACACCAGGCACAGCTCAAAAAGCATTCCTGAGCAATCCCGGGCAATTCCCAGCTCCCAGAGCAGGGCTGAGGGAGAGGAACGGGATTGTGAACAGCTCCTGAATTTCTCTCTGTGCCGCCCTGGGGAAGAGAAGGGGCTGACATTGCTCTGTTCCCTCTGGTGTTCAGTGAAAAGACCTGAGGGAATGGCCTGGAGTTGTGTTGGGGGGGAGGATATTTTGGATATCAGGGAAAGGTTCTTCCCCCAGAGGGGATTGAGGCACCAGGCCCCAGGGAATGGGCACAGCCCTGAGGCTGCCGGAGCTCCAGGACAGCTCTCCCGGGGGTGCACAGAGTGGGATTGCTGGAGTGTCCTGGGCAGGGGCAGGAGCTGGACTGGATGATCCTTGTGGGTCACTTCCAGCTCAGGATATTCCATGATTCTGTGATTATTTCAGTCTGATGCTTTCCTACGGGGCCAGGCTGGGAGAGCTGGGGGTGCTCACCTAGAGAGGAGAAGCTCCAGGGAGAGCTCAGAGCTCCTAAAGGGGCTCCAGGAGAGCTGGAGAGGGACTGGGGACAAGGGAAGGAGGGACAGGACACAGGGAATGGCTTCCCACTGCCAGAGGGCAGGGAGGGATGGGAGATTGGGCAGGAATTGTTCCCTGGCAGGGTGCTGAGGCCCTGGCACAGGGTGCCCAGAGCAGCTGTGGCTGCCCCTGGATCCCTGGGGGTGCCCAAGGCCAGGCTGGACAGAGCTTGGAGCAACCTGGGACAGTGGGAGGTGTCCCTGTCCATGGCAGGGGATTGGAATTGGACAGTCTCTGAGGTCCTTTCCAGCCCAAACCATTCTGGGATTCTGTGATTTTCAAATGTAAATGCAGGTTTACAAATGTAAATGCAGGTTTCCAAACAGGCATTTTACCCCAAACTCTTGGGCAGCAAAGCCTCTCTGACAACTCCAGGCAGATCCAATGGGTCACACATCCCATCCTTTTCCATTTCCTCTCACTAATTCCTTCCACTGGCAGCAAAACCCCAGGAAATGTGGGGAGCCTGTTCAGCCACCCAACACCTGGGTGAGGAGGAAACCAGCTCCTTTCCAATCCAAACCTTGCTATGATTCTGTTATTTGATGTAGGGGAGGGACAACCTGAGGACACACAGATTCTGCATTTTTCATCAGAAAATGGGGCATCTCACCCCCTCTTGCTGCCCCCCAAAACTCCTGCAACCCACTCCTCAGGGCTCTGGTTTCTATTTCCTGCCCAGGTCACAGATTTTTGCAAGTCCATCTTGCCAGGTCCCGGGTGTAACATCCCCACGTCCATCATGTCCACTCATTTCTGCTCGGGGCGGTTTTATCTCTTCCTGCAGGGCCAGCCCGGGCTCGGTGGTGGACTGAGTAATTCAATAGGTTTGCAGATCTGTCTCGAGTCAATTTTAATTCTATTTAAAGGACAGTCGATAGGAGCCTCTCTGGGGGGTTCTGAGCAGGAATTTCATATTGCGCTGAATATGCGCTGAGTGCCCCGGCCAGGGGGGAGGAATTTCAGCTTCAATGAGACAGGAAGGATTTGGGGAGCACTCTGAAACCTCCCTATTTTTAGCTATTTTAGGCTCAGCCTGAGACCCTCAGAGCAGGCTGAGGAAGGGGCCAGGCAGGAGATGGGTCCCAATGTGCAATGCTCTGCTTGACTGATGCTCAGGAGGAATAAATCATCTCTTTAAACATCAGCAGCCAAAAGTCCCTCCTGATGCCAAATTTTCCCCACTGTGAACCCACCCCTGGGGTGGTTTTGGGGAGGTGACACCCAGCAAAAAGGAGATACGCCAAAAGAGGAGATCTGACCAGCACCACATGGCCATTTGAGGCAGGGGCCAGGCAGGAAATGTGATTTTTGTGCAAGGCTCTGCTCTCCTGATGCTCAGGATGAATAAACCATCTCCTTCTTAAACATCAGTAGCCAAAAGTCCTCCTTGATGCCAAATTTTCACCACTGTGAACCAACCCCTGAGGTTTTTGGGGAGGTGACACCCAGCAAAAAGGAGATACCCCAAAAGAGGAGATACCCCAAAAAGGAGATATCCCAAAAAAGGAGATCTGAGCAGCACTTCATGGCCATTCCAACCTGCTCTACTTCCCCGTTCGCCATAAAACACAGGGCAACGTCCCAGATTAATAAAGAAGGAAAGCTTTCAATGCTGCTGCTCCTCTAAAACGTTCCCTTAAGTGCAGGATGAGATGTTCGAGCACTAAGATGCCGTTTTTATGCAACTTAATAAAAGGGAAAAATGATATCACCACTGGAAAAAACAGAATGCGTGCAGGGGAATTGGATTGCATCACTTTACCCTCGGATCAATCCCACCGTCACATGGCTCAGGCACAGGGGGAGTTCTCAGCACTGCAGGAAAGCTCAAGGAAAGCTTTGCTCGGGCATTTTTAAGGAGGGACAAATCCCATGGACCTTGAGGGAAATATTTTCCCCACTGGTCAAAGTAGGGAAAAGTTTCAATCCCATCAAATAAACCATCTGCTCCAGGAAAATGATCACCCCAATGAGGGATGTGGGGTGAATCCACTCACCTCACACCAAGATCATGGCACGACAGGGGTTAAACCCTTGGGGATTTTCCAGGGGGATGGGGGACCCCCTGTTGATGCTTCCACTGTTTTTATGGCCCAGCCGGCGGTTGGCTCTCATTGTAGGGAGCATCCAGCCGCCTGCTCCAAATGAAATTGTCCGTTCCCTGCTGGAGATAATTAACGTATATCAAAGAGGAATTTAGCTGGAGTGGCTATTTCAGTCCCACGCCGCGTTTCTCCCTCACTTCGGGTTTGTTTTCGAAATTGCACATAAAGTGCAACTGCGGCACATTTACTTTTCTATTATGCCTCCGAAATTAAGTTAGATGGCCCTAATAATAGCATTGCCTTTAAAATAACGTTGTGTTTAAAGAACAAACTCTCCAATGTCGCCGGCGCAGCAGATTTGTCTTGTGCTTAATTTCCACTTGCTGTTGTATTATTAGACATTAACATGATAGTTTTGTTTAATCTCTGGCTCCGTCGCCCATGGCTGACTCCGCACCGATCGCTCGCCCCTGTTGATGAAAGTCCTAATTCATCCTTGTTAGTGCAATTAGGAGGAAATTGGATCACGGTGCCTCTTCCCACAAAAGGTCTGGGAGAGGCCGAGGCTCTCCCCCGAGAGGTGACACCAGCTCTGGGCTGCAGGAGCCCCCGGGAAGGTGATGGGGATAAATGGAATTGGGACTCTGGGAAGGTTTGAAGTGGGTTTTGACGGATTTCGTTGCTCTTTTGGAGTGGGTAGGAATCCATCCCTAACAGCCAGCCAAGGTCAGCAGCGTTTTTGAGGTTGTTTCGAGCACACCTACGCAAAGGCTGGAAGAAATGGGAAAATAACGAGATTATTATTTTTTTTTTTCCCAAAATCCGAGTCCTGCAAAGCTCTCAGGAAAGTGGCTCTGGTTTCTTTCCAGCATTTTCTTTCTCCCAACAATGAACATGAGCACAGAAAAGGGAAGAATCTCTCCAACTGCAGCACAAAAACAAGGTGGGTGTTTACAGAGTGGTTCCTTGGCCTCCACACCTCCACTTTTTATCTTTTCAAGCTTTCCTGGATTCAGTTAAAATTCCCACATGGAGACCTTGGGACTGCTTTGTGCTGCTTCTCATCCTGCTCAACACAGAACCTTCAGCAAAATCCACTAAAAAAAAAAAAACAACTTGTGGGATCATCAAATCTTGGGAAGTTTTTCAAAACTTAAACCCATAATCCTCCATTTTCAGGATATCAACTTTATACCCCAGATTTTTGGCAGGAAAAAGAGGGAATTCAAGGTAAGTAAACAGGAATTCCTGTGGTTCTCACCCCACCTGGGTGAGTGCCTTCCTGCCTCTCAGAAAGTGAATTAAGCTAAAGCAGATAAACGAACTTTTACTGCTTAATGAAATCAATTCCTCCTGGGCACAACCAGCAAAGGCACGAAAGGTTTCATTCCAAAGCAGATTAAATAACTTGGGTTTCTTTCTTCAGGAAGAAAAAAACAAAAAAGCAGCCGAAGGAGGGTCTGATGGAAGTTTACAAACCAGGGATGGGGTAGAGGGGACAAAGTGACAATCCTCATTTCTGCCAGTTTCCATTTAAAATGGAGTTGGCGCTGGATAAAATTAGCAAAAGGTAAATTTAAAGAAAATAGTTGTTGAACTGTGCAACTCATTTTCAAAGGGTTTTTTTTTTGAAATACAAATTATAGATGAACTGAAAATGAAGGATTGGGCAAACTCAGGGGAAATGATTCATTCTGGCATTAAATGCACAATTTTTTATTCACAGAATAAGCGATTATTTTTATTATTAATTATTATTAGCTTTGTTGTTGTTACTACGTTGTTATTTATGTATAACTTGCAGATGTAATCATGGCATGGGGAGTGTTTATTTAGGACTATTTATAGGAGTAATTTATTCAGAATAGTTTTGTATGTACATTAATCAATTTTCTCACCATTGTTTGCAGTCACCAAGACCAGACCTGATCCCTCTGACAAACCCAGGGGAATGTGGAACCAGCACACGTGGACATGGATGTCCAAAGATCCCAAAGAAAAGTAAAATATAGATCCCAAAGAAAAGTAAAATATTGGAATGATTAAACCAATAAATGCTCGAGGCAGAGCCAGTGATCTGAAATTGGTCAGGATTAAGGGTCTCATAGTCCTAACATCCCTCTCCCCAAAAAATAGATATTTTCTGACAAGTTTGGGACCTTTCCCAGGCTCCACATTGGCTGTGTTGGTGCTTTACAATCTTTGGGGTTTGGGCACCATGGTTTTATCCCCATGGCTTGTACCAAGCCCACCATGGTGGCCCTGGGTGCTGGACACCGACCTGGAGGGCCCAAATGAAGAGCCCCTTCCCCAGGGGACCTGCAGCTGTCCCCACCTGGAGGAGGCAGCCCCTGAACCCAGGCCAGGGCTCAGCACAGCGAGCTGGGAAAACCACAATGGAACAGCAAAAAGAGACTGGGATTGGTGGAGAGATTCCCCCTCTCTGCACTCCCAGCTCTTCTCAAGCTGGTCTGTAAATCGGGGGTTATTCCAACTTTCAGGTGGGCTCGTTATCCACACCAAGAACTCCATAAACCCTCAGATGTTCACACCCACAGATTCTCCCTGTTTTTTTCTGGAATTTCTGTCCTTTCCCAGGGAGAGGAGACCACGTGTGCTCTCAGCAGCCACAAACGTATCCTGGAGAGGCTGGAGAAGCTGCTCAGGGAGGAGACACCTCCATGGAGCAAAATCGTGATGGGGAGGCAAAACTTGGAGAGCACCTGGATGGTCATCTCCACAGAACTGTGTGGCAAAATCAGCCAGAAATAAAACCCTGCTGGGCCTGGAGCTGAATTCCCAGCTGGGTTCATTCAGGATGTGCTGGATCCACCACCCAGAAAGGGGAGGCTGCTGCATGTCCACAGAAGCTGGACCTCAAAATGATGATTTTCTTTTTCCTCTTCAAGCCTTTTGGAGAGGAAGGGCAGAAGGGGATGCAAAAAGAAGGGCAAAGAAAGAGCTGAGATGGGTTTTGAGGGACAAAACTCTGATTTCCCAGCGTGTCACCAACTGGCTCATGGCCAGTCATCACACGGGGCTGTTGGGTCCAGATACCCCTTTTGGGGGTGTTTTATTTTTTAATTTTCCAGCCAGTTTTTTCCTTGCAGAGCTCACAGTGTGCTTGGTGAAGCATTAACTGGATTTGATGGGCTGGGGAAAATAGACTTGGACAGTGAAGGGTGGAAGGGAAAGCCCAGTGAATAAATGCCCTGTTGTCACAGTCCCATTAACCTCCCCTCAGTCTAATCCTGTCCTTAATTGACTTTATTCTGATTATAGTCTTGATAGGCCTGTATCAGCCTGGGAAGGTGAGATGGGAAGTGGCAGTGAGAGATGTGAAAAATAAGGAGTGAGCTGGAGGAGAGCAAAACAGAGGAGCAGCAAAAATGCATCCCCTGTTGTGCCTGTGTGGCTGCTTCCCTGAACAGCAAGAGCCAGGAAAAGGAAAGGAAAACTTCCCAGAAAAGCTAAAAAAAAAAAAAAAACCCTCCACCTCAACAAACCGCCAGCTGCTGTTGTAATAATTAAGAGGCTTTAAACTGTTCGTTTAATACAGACAAAAAAATTCCATCTGCAGGTAATGGGGAGATGCAGCTCGATGCCTAATCAGCCAAAAGCCTTGGGAAAGCCACGTCCCCCTGTCTGTCTGCAATCAGGGCTGGAGCAGAGGCTGCCGTGCCTTCAAGTGGCTCTCGGCGAGGGTTCCGTAATTGTCTCGGCGGAAAGTGAGAGTTCCCCCTAGTGCAGAGCAATAAATCAGGGATAATAATAACTCTTTCCAAAATAATCCTCGAGGCAGGAGCAAAAATCCAGCGGAGAAGGTGGTGCAGAGTCAAAACGTGGCACCTGGATCCCAGGGCCCGTTGGGTCTGTAAATACCCCGAGCCCTTCCCTGCCCCGGCTCCTGCCGTAATTTGTTGTTACTATTAGGACTCATTTAAAGCTTTCAGATTCTTGTAAATCTAATTAATTTTTGGCTCTTTCTCGTGCTGTGATGCTTTTCCCACCATCCCCCTGGGTGCTGGCCTCAGTGTGGGGAGGGAGAGCCCTGCCCCTCTGCCCTGCTCAGGTGAGACCCCACCTGCAGACCTTGATCCAAATCCAGAGCCCCAAACACCAGGATTACCTGGAGCTGCTGGAGCCAGTCCAGAGCTGCCCATGGAGATGCTCCAGGGCTGGAGCCCCTCTGGAGCCAGGCTGGGAGAGCTGGGGGTGCTCACCTGGAGAGGAGAAGCTCCAGGGAGAGCTCAGAGCTCCTAAAGGGGCTCCAGGAGAGCTGGGGAGGGACTGGGGACAAGGGATGGAGGGACAGGACACAGGGAATGGCTTCCCACTGCCAGAGGGCAGGGCTGGATGGGAGATTGGGCAGGAATTGTTCCCTGGGAGGGTGGGCAGGGCTGGCACAGGGTGCCCAGAGCAGCTGGGGCTGCCCCTGGATCCCTGGAGTGTCCAAGGCCAGGTTGGACAGGGCTTGGAGCAGCCTGGGACAGTGGGAGGTGTCCCTGCCCATGGCAGGGGTGGAATGGGATGAGCTTTAAGGTCCCTTCCAATCCAAACCCTTTTGGGATTATGTGGCTCACAAATACAAATGCAAATTTTCAAATACAAATACAGATTTCCAAACAGGCATTTTACCCCAAACTCTTGGGCAGCAAAGCCTCCCCGACAGCTCCAGGCAGATCCAACGGGTCACTTGTTCCATCCTTTTCCATTTCCACTCACTAATTCCCTCCACTGGCAGCCAAACCCCAGGAAATGTGGGGAGCCTGTTCAGCCACCCAACACCTGGGTGAGGAGAAAACCAGCGAGCTCAAAAAGAAAAGTCCAGATTAGTTTGTATTTCCTTATTCATCCCCCTATTGGTTCTGATTTTTCTTCTTTTCTTAAAGGAAAATAAGGAACGTGTGGAGTTATTTCAGTGTTTTGAAGCAATTCTATTTACTGGGAGCCGAGAGGATTGATTTACACAACACGAGGAATGCAGAGAGGGTGAAGGAGATCCTGGAGCAGAGCAGCAGTGTTTGATTTCAGGGCTGCTTTGCCGTGAATTCTAATGCCAGGAGCAACTTCAGTCCGTGGCCAGCTGAAAATGAAGGGCTGGGAATTGTTTTTGCTGAAATTGGGATTAGGAGGGAGGAAAAAAAGAGCACCTCACTGTCCAAAAAGACCTTTTGCAACACTGTCTTGATGAAAAATAATCAAGTTTTAGTTGCTTATGGATTTCCTTTAAGGTGGTGAGGGATTTTTTTTTCTGTTATACCTTTATTTTTTATGCCATTTTTTTAGAAGAGATGAACTAGAGGAAGAAAACATCAGAGAACCAAGTTTTTGTTTACAAGGAATTATGAATTGAAGGAAAAACCCAAATATTCAATTCAATTCAACATTCAACAGTCAAAACTGCCACTTTTTGGGGGTTAGTTCACTTTCCAGAACATTTAGAGGGAGTTTAATGGGAAGAACACACACTTGAGAAGCTTCTCTTGATCTCAAAGCTCCCTTCCTGAGCTCTAATCCTGCCCTGTGGCAGTGGGAGCCATTCCCTGTGTCCTGTCCCTCCATCCCTTGTCCCCAGTCCCTCTCCAGCTCTCCTGGAGCCCCTTTAGGAGCTCTGAGCTCTCCCTGGAGCTTCTCCTCTCCAGGTGAGCACCCCCAGCTCTCCCAGCCTGGCTCCAGAGGGGCTCCAGCCCTTGGAGCATCTCCATGGGCAGCTCTGGACTGGCTCCAGCAGCTCCTCCCTGTGCTGGTGGCCCCAGACCAGGGGTACTCCAGCTATTGGGGGTGACACTTCCCACCCCGAGCTGAGGGGTTTTATCCCCCATGGATAAATCCACAGGGATCTGCGGTGTTGGTGTGAGCACATCTCAGCCTCAGCACCCCGAGCCCTCATCTTCATTTTCTGGAAGAGGATTTTTGGCTGTTGCAAGAGGCTCCTCTTGGCGAGGGAGGGTTTGTCAGAGACAAAGCGGGGAATGATCAAACCCGGCGGCTCCTGCCTCTTGTCTCCCGCACTCGCCGCTCCGGCAGAGGAGCCCGGCTTTAAACAAAAGCTAAACGCTGTCGGTGGGGGAGCGGAGCAGGAGCGCTCTGAAATGCAAATGCCTGCTCGAGAGCAGCCGGCTTTGAAGGCAGCGATCCTGCTGAGTCATGCTTGGGGAATGGGGAGAGATCCTGCTGCCTCACCCCTGCAGCCTCCTCTTCCTCCCGGTGCTGCCACGGCCCGGGCTGTGACCCCCGTGTGGGTCAAGTGGAGGGATGGATGGATGGATGGATGGATGGATGGATGGATGGATGGATGGATGGATGGATGGATGGATGGATGGAGGGATGGATGGATGGATGGATGGATGGATGGATGGATGGAGGGATGGATGGATGGATGGATGGATGGATGGATGGATGGATGGAGGGATGGATGGATGGATGGATGGATGGATGGATGGATGGATGGATGGAGGGATGGATGGATGGATGGATGGAGGGATGGATGGATGGATGGATGGATGGATGGATGGATGGATGGAGGGATGGATGGATGGAGGGATGGATGGATGGATGGATGGATGGATGGATGGATGGAGGGATGGATGGATGGATGGATGGATGGATGGATGGAGAGATGGATGGATGGAGAGATGGACGATGGAGGATGGATGATGGATGGTGGATGGATGGATGGATGGTGGGGTGTCCGTGGGGACAGCAGCCACAGCCCAGGGAGGATTCTCCCTGCAGAGCCACCAGCTGCTCTCGCAACAGGGCAGGGTCAGCCGAGGCCTGCAGGGTGGAGGATTTAACCATGGAACAGCAGGAATTTCAGCCTTGAGACCCCAAGAAGCTCCTCAAATCCCTTTCCTCACCTGCAACTCCATTTTCCCTTCCCATCTCCCAGCTGTTTCCAAGCTCAGCATTCCTCCAGCTCATTTGGGCTGTGTTGGGGTCGAGGCTACTCTGGTTATTTCCATTTGCCAGCAGATCCTGCCCGTTTCCAGCACAGAGGGAGCAGGATTCTGGCCTGTTTGCACAGCAAGGTGAAGGCTGAGGGCAGGGAGGGGGAGCACAGGGAGGCTTGGATCCCTTTCCATCAGGACTCTCATTTTCCCCATCATGCAGCCTCAAATACAAGTGTGTGGAGCTGGCACAACAGAGCCGCCGAGCTGACAGAGGGCAGAACCCAAATCATACCTTTTTCTGTCACTTCTTGTGCTTTAAAATCTCCCTCATTATTTTCAAGAGCAGACTGAACACTCTGGCTGCTTAGACCCGATTTCTGAAGGCATTTCCAGCCCCTGTCCGTGCTCTGAGGGGGCAGGAGGGTCCTGGTTGAGCTGCAGCCCCGTGACCCAACACACCTGCAGATGTCTGCAAACACTTTTCCTCACTCTGCCTGTGCATGTGAGCCCCAGAGGTTCAAAATAGGGCTCTGTTTGCTCTCCCCAACCTTTGTAACACTGTTTTATCTATTTTATTTATTAATATAAATCAATTAATACCTGCAGGGTGGCTCCAATCCTTTGCAAAAGTCTTTTCCTGAGTGATGGGGAGAATTGTCCAAAGCCACCAACTCCTGACCCCTGCCCACAGACCCCACTCAGACCTACATGGAGACACCCCCAAGACCTCAATTAATGTCACTGGGTGTTGTGGTTTGAAAGAAAAACGAGTGAGAGGCTCCAAGTCAGAAATACAATTTAATAAGAAGAAAGGTAAAATAAAATAAAATAAAATAAAATAAAATAAAATAAAATAAAATAAAATAAAATAAAATCAATGCAATAACACAAAGGAGCACTGACAGAGTCAGAACACACCCTGAGCAGGGTGGGGGGAGCAGTCCAGGTGAGGGGCTCTTCCTGAAGCAGTGATCCCACAGAAAGGTCTGGGAGCTCTGCTCCTCTGGGAATCCAGTGGCTCAGGGCTGCTTGTCCTGTCCCAAATCCCAGATTCTCTCCAGGTGGGAATGCTGGGCTCCTCCCCCTGGGCATTGGGAGCATCTCCCAATGGGATGAGGAGTCGTGCAGTGGCTCCTTGATGGCCCATTAAACAGAGAGAGCTCCTGGAGGGAGTTCCCTGTGAGTCCTGGGCAAGGCATTGATGGGCCATGAGCAGAAGAGCCCAAAGGAGGGGCCTGGGAAAACACTGCCCCACCTGGTTCCAACAGCTCATGGGGATGGGGATGGAATAAATACTGTGTGCACATCCTACACTGCAACCCAGGACACTGGGTGAGTGATCCCCATCTCCTCCCACCCCCAGATTAACACCCCTGGCTCTGAGCTGCTCCTGGGTGGGATATTCAAAACCCAGCCATGGAATAACAAGCATTTCCCTGATGGAAATGCCACGGCTCGCAGCAATGTCGAGCTCCAGGGGCAGAAGAGAAACTCAGATTTTATTCCTAATGCTCTTCTGCTCTAATAACCAACCACTTTTTTTTTTTTTTTTTCCCCTCATTGCTTTTCATCTGAAAACACTGGTGTGCTGCACCAGCAGCAGCTGATCAAGACTTCACACGTCCTGCTCATTATCCCCTGCTTCGCACGAGGGGAAAACGAGGAGGATTTACAGCCCCCAGTTCTGCAGAAGTGTTGCCCAAAGTGCAATACCCGCCGTGCCTGCTCCGGGAAAGCTGAGGCTGCCAGAGGAGACGCTTTATAGAGACAGATAAAATCTTTTATTAGACCAACTGATCTAGCCAGGAGAGCAGGCAGGTTTTAGGTGCACAGACCAGGTTGTGTGCACGGCACCGCGCACAGGCTGCCTCCACCTCCCCAAACCCCCCAGAGGTGCAGGAATGAGCTAAACCAGCCCCCTTGGAAATGTCTACAAGCTCCAGCACTGCCAGAGTCCAAAATCCTGCCTTAATCCTTCTTTGGCATCTCTGGCTGACCAAAATTCATGTGACTTTTGTAATTTTTCTCTGTATCCCAATTTGGGGGTTTTTTGTTTACTTTTTTTTAATCTCTGCTGCCTCGTTTTTGTAGAACCCACCTCACAGAAATTGATGGTGATGGGCAGAGAACAGAGGAACAATTCAGCTCAGGTCCTGGAGGCCCAGGCAGTGAAGGAAATGGTGAGGCTGGGAATTCGGAGTGGGCAGGCTGGTGGGATGGGATTCCTGCAGTGACACCCACGGGCGCACGGTCCCGTGTCCCTGTGGGTGTTTGGGCGGCTGTGGATGATGAGGAGCCAGATGCACAGGGCTGAAATCATCTTCTTGTGCTTTCGTGTGGATTTTTCCATTTCCATCATTTCCACCCCTGCCAATTCCCACCCGGAACACCCACAGCCCTGTCCCAGCCATACCCCAGACCCACGGGCTCAGAAATAAAGTGTGAGCTGCCATGTGGGCCTTAACCATCTCCCTCTCCTCTCCTCTCCTCTCCTCTCCTCTCCTCTCCTCTCCTCTCCTCTCCTCTCCTCTCCTCTCCTCTCCTCTCCTCTCCTCTCCTCTCCTCTCCTCTCCTCTCCTCTCCTCTCCTCTCCTCTCCTCTCCCAGCCCTTTCCCCCCCACAATTATTTATAACTGCATCACTAAGATTTCTCTTTTATTTTTCAAAAAAATAACAAAAAAAAAGGGAGTTGATCCTGTCGGGAATTCGTAGTAATTGTAGTAACCTGATAACAATTTCTGGCAATTAGCACAATACTAATTCACTCATTTACTGAGTAATGTCTTGTCTGTGTTTATGGGGGCTGTGCCGAGTGTAAATATCTTACTCACTGTGGTGGCTAATGAAAATTTAGTAAGAGGCTTTTTTTTTTTTTTTTTTTTTTTTTTTTTTTTTTTTTTTTTTTCAAAATGTTTATTCATTTTAAGCTATTCTTGGTAATCACGTGTGAATAAGGAGTAATTGCTTGACTTCAGGATGGTAATTAGGAAGTACTAAGTCATTGTTTTCTTCTGGAGAGCGGATGGTTTGTTTAAATGTGCATCTGCTCTCCCAGCACTAATTCAACCTGCCAGGCCCTCATCCTGCTCCTCAGCCTTGCGGCTGCATCCTGCTCTATCCCAGCGGGATTTTCCTGGGATTGATGGGTTGGAGCAGCCAGGGGTCGTGGGCCAAGGTGTCTGAGTGGGACCTGAGCTCAATTCCTGTCACCATGACCCTCCCTGGGGTCAGAGTGGATCCATCGCCACCCAGGGCAGGATTTGCATCTCCTGATCAGAGCCGGATCCTGAGGAAACAACTTCCAATAAAAGAATCCCATTACAAAGCAACCAGCTGTGAAATACGGTACCTGTGTCGCGCCCCGCGAACCCGCAGCCTCCTCCTCACTCCCTGCCAAGGAGGTGGGAGCGTCTCCTGAGCGTGGAGATGGGGAAGGAAGGGGCAGGGAATGAGATAAAAATGGGATTGACATGCACCAGCAGGACTGTTCATCTGGGGAGCCCGCGCCGCTCTGTCCTCATGGGGCGGGAGGGATGCTCAGGAGAAAATGATGCAAAATGTATTTTATTTGTTCCCAAAGACCACCAAATCAGCCAAGAAAATACTCATCCAGCCAGAAAATACTCATCCAGCCAGAAAATATTCATCTGACCAGAAAATATGTGTCCCTCCTCAGCATTAGCCACAGGACTGGCACTTTCCAACCCGGCCAAGCCGAGTCACAGCTCAAGCATCACCTGGAATTACCTGGAGCCCGTGGTCCAGTACCTGGAGCTGCATCTCCAACCACAGCCCAGCCCAGGGGGAAATGGGGCCAACTGATGGGAATTCAGGGCTAATCCACAGCGGGCCTCGGTCTCCCCGTTTGCCAACTGGGGTTAATTGTTTGGATCTCTGTTGGAGCCCAGGGCATCCCTCTGGGCAACCTGGAGAGTCACAGAGCTCAGTAGAGAGGCCTGGGACCCAAAAAAGAGGGTCTGGGGTCTGTGCAGGGGGGTTTGCCTGGCACAGAGCCCAGGGGGACACAGGCTTTGATTTTGGTCCATGAGAAAAACATCCAACACAGAGAAGAATTGCAAGTCACAAATGTGTAACAGACAGTGGTGTAGTTTATCACCAGGTGGAAGATTTTGTAGTTTTGGGATGTTTAGAATGTAGATACAAAGGGACAAGATGGAGATTTTAGGGCGGTGCCCTGAATTCTTCTCCTTCTCCCTTGGCCTCCATTGTCTGCAGTGATGTGGGCACAAGGGAGTTTCAGTGGATTGGGTCAAAGTAGAAATGACTCTGTTAGTAAAAGTGATGGGCATTGGTATGAAATGGTAAATAATAACCACATAATTATCTGTATAAAGCAGAGTGACCTCCCATCACAGGGGGAGTCCCCTCGTGTCCAAGCTGCTGTGAACACCTTGGCCGGACACAGAGAATTGTATGATCAGAATTAATAAACAACGTGAGAAACCAAGAAAACCAAAACCTTGAGACTCCTCATCCTTCTCGCGCCGAGCCCCGAGACAGACCCAAAACCTTCAGAGGTCGAGGAGGGAAAATCACTCCCTCGGACCCACTCGAACCCCCAGTCTTGAAATTTTGAGTAAGAGAACTATAAAACCCGAGAGCTCTCCTTTGGGAAGAGCATGGGGATCTCCTGGGGAGGGACCAGGCTCCCACAGCAGGTCCCTGTGGGGGATGTTGGGCACAGCAGCCGTTTGGAGGCGGCTCAGACACGAGCACTGGACACGATCTTTAAAACACCGAGTGATTTTTAAGTGCTTCTCTGAGAGCATTTACAGGCCCCTGATTTACTGAGTGCTCAGAGCAGCCTGTTCTCGTTGGAAAACAGGGCTCGGGATGCAGCCAAGCATCCAGAAACACGAGCTTTGCACTCTTTTAATCTCTGCCTTTCTCAGCTTTTCCTGCCTTGGAAAAGGGGATAACCCGGCTCCACTGGATAAATTCCCAAATATTCCCACAGCCACTGCTGCACAATCTGCACCCACTGCAAAAACAGGCAGAAAAACTCCCATAAAAAGGGAAGAAGGGTCCTGATAGGGAGGATGTGTGTCCCTGTCCTTACAAACAGGTCCGTGGTTGAGGTTTTGGGTGTTAAAGGCTTTGAAATGGGTCTGAATGTCTCCACCAACCTCAAGCAGAAGGTTCGTTGCAGAGCCCGGACAGTTGGGCTCCTAAAAGAGAGAAGTGGGGTCTGCACAAGCCTGAAGTGCTGAACTTTGGGGGAAAATGACAGGTTTAAGGGGGATATGAAAAGACTTGGCCCCTGCTATTTCAGAGGCTTTCTCTAAATACCCTTTCTATTGCATCAGTGTGTTGAATATTCATATTTTTCCACAAACTAGTTTCCATATTCCAGGAACTGTTTTGCATGGTCCCTTCTTGGGTTTGCCTTTTCAGAGCATTTGTGTTTCTGGGCTGTGTCTTCATTATCACCTCCAGCTCAGGCCTTGGTCTGTCCTTTCCTCAGATGGGAGATGCTGATAGTTGGTGTATCAATAGCAGGGTCTCCTTTATATGTTCACTGGATGTTTTTCCGACCAAACAGACAATTTAAGCAATTATTATATCAATACAACAAAACTTTCTAACATAACACAAATATTTATTTCAATACTCGCGAAAAGCCAATCATACAATATATATTTATAACAATCACGGTGTGACCTGGACACGCCAGAGATTTTCTGTGTCTGTACAACACCAAAGCATCACCCAGGAATTCCAAAGCAGAGACCTGGATAAGGCAAAGGATATGACTCCAGCAGTGCCACCTCCAAGATATTTCAGCACAAAATTCCCACGGGATTGCCCTTGGCGAAACAAAAAACGCCCTTTGCACCCCTCCTTCCACCTCTCCTGCTGGGCCTGGCGCTCTGAGGGTGCAAAGGAGCTGCTGCAGGAGGGAAGAGGCAGATCCAGGGCACCTCGATAAATCCCTGCAGGGCTCACGTCCAGCGCGCCTGCTTCCCAGAGATAAAAGGGAAAGCGGCGCTGCTCCCAGGCACGGACACCGGGCTAATCTCCTCCTGCGCCACGGCCGTCACCGTGTCAAGACGGGCAAGGGAAAGAGGGAGGGATGGATGCAGAGATGGGGCTGTCAGCATCCCAAAAATGTCCCCGAGAAATCAGCCCCAAGCAGCTGCTTGAGGAAGGAGCAACGCCTCTTGTTTATTTTACACGCGCAACTGGAAAGCGGTTTGTTATTTTATTTTTTTTTTCTATCTTGAAGTGGAAAATTAATCCTGCAGAAGGGCCCCCAGGGGTGAGGATATTATTTAGGTGCTTTGAGATCTATCCTGAGGTGTGATGAGGCTTTGACAGGTCCCACGATGGGAATCCGGGAGGGCAGAGAAGAGCCTGCCAAAATTGCAGATGCTGGAGGAAAATCACTCGAGGGCCAGGAAAAAAAAGGGAGCTGTAATGACATCCAAGAGCTTCAGAGGGAGAAGAGGCTGGGCAGGGAAAGAAAGCGAGCAGTCGCTGCAGGACGTTGGTGCCAGCCACATTCAGATCAAAATTAGGCTGAATTTTGAGCAGGGAGGATGATTAACCCTGGGAATAAATTATCAAGCAAAATGGGAAACGCTCCACCTCTTGATGTGTGTGGATAAAACCCAGGTGCCTTTCAGCAGGATGAGTTTTATGGAGCCCAAAGCTCCCTGTGGGCAGGAGCTGGGAGAGCTGGGCTCATTCTTGGGGTTTCAGCACCTCCAGGACCTTCAGACCCTGCCAGTCCATATAAAATAACTGCTCTCCTCTGCCCCAGGAAAGGCCTGACCTATCCATCTTTGGAGAAGGGCTGTGAGTCACTGAGGAATTGCCAGGTGCCAAATGGGGTTTTTCTTGAGGTAATAAAAGGGAATTTAATTGTCAAGGCCAAATGAAAGACCTCGCCAAGGCCGTTGTCAGCACAATAAAATCGTGGCTCTTATTAAACAACAAGTGCAGGAAACTTGGACTTTTATTTTGATTTTTCTTCCCTTCCAAACTCCCAATTTTTAGGCTCTGTATATTAACACCCCTCAGCTCTAATGGGTTTGGTTTTAACCTTGGGATGCTCAGAGGCCCTTTCAGGGCACTTTGGGGGTGCAGTGGCACAGGGCAGGGGTGGCAGGTGGGTTGTTATTTCTGCTCAATAACTCCCTACAATAAATTCCCTACAAAGTGCCCTGATTATTATCCAGGTGCCACTTTAATCCTGCTGATGTACAAGAGGTGCCCCCAAATCGCCATGATCCCTTCAAATTAGGGGCTTGACCTGTTGCCACACCAAATAAATTCATATTGTTTATCTCTACAGCCAATATTTGAATGTCATTCAGGAAATTTGGGATTTATCCCTCCCCTTCCCTCTCCTGTGCTCAGAGTCTATTGGGATACGTGAAGCAGGTGAGTCCTAACCCAGAAAATCAATTCCTCCACCTAAAAGCAGATTTGCTGTTTAACCCAAAGTGGTCAGGAAGGAAAAAAAAAAAAACAAACCAAATGAAACTGAGACAAGGTGGAGCGTTGCCTCTCCAGGCTCCATCTCCGGGAGAATTTGGAGCGTTTCCCATCAAAGGCAGCCCCGCAGGGACCGCTCCGGGGCTCAGCGCAGGGACGGCTCCCCAGGGACCCCGAGGCAGAGCTTTGAGCAGAGCTTAGAGCCTCTTCCCTGGCAAAAAGCCTCTCGCAGCGAGAGCTTTGGTCTGCGGCGCAGGAAACACGAGGGATATTTTGGGACCGGTCTTGTTCTCCTGCTGCCTTTCTTCTCTCGCCTCCTGCTGCTGCCTGGCTTGTTTTGATCTCTCTCCTCTGCCTCTCCCTTCATGTCTCTCCTTTGGAGGTGAGATGCGGCTCCCTTTTCCCCTGCTGTGGCCACGGCCCAGCCTCCAAATCCAGGGGACACTTTGGACCTTCTTCCCTTGGGCTTTGAAAGGCGTGAAATCTCTCTGGGATGAGTGAAGTGGGAAGGGCAAATATTCAGCACATCACACCCCCCTCAGCACCCTCTGAATCCATCCCCAAAATCTTTTGGCATCATTATTTACACAGTTACTTTGCAAAGTGGTCACAGAGCCCAGAGTGAGGACATAAGAGACAGAGGGCAGGGATGGATGGGATTTTGGGAAGGAATTCCTCCCTGTGAGGGTGTAAAGCCCTGGCACAGGGTGTCCAGAGCAGCTGTGGCTGCCCCAGGATCCCTGGGAATGTCCAAGGGATTCTTGCACTTCCCAGTAAATACTTCTCAGCAAATAGCCTGGAAGTAAGAGAGGCAAAGGCATGAGAAAGTCTGGGCTGTCATTGGTGTGGAGTTTCGTATCTATTGCATTGTCAATGTGGAATACAAAAAATAAAGGAGAGGAGGGAAGAGGAACTTACCTGTTTTATCCCCACTGGCGTTCAGAAGGAAGGGAGAGGTTGAGCATCTGCCCTTTCCAGCTTCTGGAATTGCTCTTTGCCTTTGGATTCTGCACAGGGCAGGTTGTGTGACCCCAAATCCCACAAGGGGACATGGACACAGCCACACACACCCAGCTCTGGGAGCAGGGGCTGCAGAGGGACCCCACCAGGAGCTGGATGGGGCTTGGAGCATCCTGGGACAGTGGAAAGTGTCCCTGCCATGGCAGGGTGAGGTGTGGGATGAGCTTCAAGGTCTTTTCCACCCCAAACCATCCACAATTATTGGTCCCACCCCAAACCATTCTGAGGTTCCATCATGATTGGGCTGCAATAATCCTGGGTTGACAATGAACCCTGACTGATAAATACACCCCAAAAAGGGGCATCAGCTCCACTCCCTTTGCCTCCCCCCCACGGCTGAGGGAGGGCAGAAGGTGTGGGGCCCATCCTGGTGCTGGGATCCTGCAGGAGCCCCCGGGGTGTCCTCAGCCGCCAGCACAGCCCGAGTGTCACCGGGAGCTGGGCTGTGCACACCTCGAGGAGCTGAGCTGTTTACTGGAGCAGTAATGAGGTAATCAAAGAATCATTTAGGCTCCTCTGGAAGTGGGTAAGTGCCTCTGGCAGGTTTTTCCTCACACCCACCCCGCACAGACCCGGTCCAAGGGGCAGCACGAGCAAACAGGGAGAGGTGTAGAGCTGGTGTTGGGACTGAGGCACATTTTCCACCCCCAGAGTGAAAAAGGAAACTCCTGGTGTCTTATCCACATTCCCTACACCTCATGTGCCATTTTTCCCTGCTCATTTCCACACACGGAATTTGCAGAGCAATGCACAGCACTGGGGAAACTGAGGCACAGACAGTGAGGAATTACACCCACCAGCTGAGCTGGAATAAACTCCCTCTTGGCTCTTATTCACAGGTTATGACCTCCTCACCACCCAACTGACCCTTTTCCTCCTTGTCTTTTCCAAGAGCTGCCAAATCCCTGCTCCCAATAACACCACAAACCCCTGCCAGGATTCCCCTCTCGGGGGCTGGCCAGGAACATCTCCAGGCACATATGGCAGCCTGACTCTTCCCAGCACATTTTTAGGGCAAACTCCTCATCCCACTGCTCGCTGGCCTGAAAATAGAAAGCTGAATTTGGGATGAAATGCGTTGCTGTTGGCTGGGGAAGCGGCAGGCGGTTACAAAGGAGGGGCTGCCAGGAATATTTTACACCAAAAAGAAAAAAAAAAGAAAAAAAAAAAGAAAAAAAAAAAAAAAAAAAAAAAAAAAAAAGATAGAAAAGCAAGAAAAAAGGGATTAAAAAAAAAAGAAAATGTTGTTTATGATTGGGGCCTGGGAGGATCATTTTGGAAAAGCTTTTCCTTTGCAGAGAAATGCAGGGAAAAGGGGGATTTGGGACAGCAGTGGGTGATGTGAAGAGGTGGTACATCCATAGGGAATGGAGAGGCAGCTCCATGGTTTTACCTTTCTAGATCATTCCACGTTCAGCCCATCTCCTCTCCAAGTCTCATCTTCTACCTTTGGGCATTCCCAGAGTCCTGCCCTTGGTGGCACAGGTGACCTCAGAGGGTGGCACAGGTGACCCCAGAGGGTGGCACAGGTGACCTCAGAGGGTGGCACAGGTGACCTCAGAGGGTGGCACGTCCCCCTTTGGGGAATCCTTTACCCAACTGGGGCCGCACTGGAACAGGCTCTCTGTGAGTCACTGCAGGACTGAGGGAGTATATTTAATACAGAATATGGAAATTCCCATTTGCATGGAGGATTTCATGATATTTGTCAGCGTTTCAATGAAATTCGTGGCAAAAGCCGGGAATTTTCCGACACCGCGCGAGGAACGCCTGCCAAAGAAAATTAATTTACTCTTGAGCAGAACTTTGCGTTTCCTCCAAACTTGGCCCTTCTCACTCATTGTAAATGTGGTGGCAAAGCCTTTTTAGGGTAAAAACAAGGAAAACAACAAACCAGACCTTGCCCAAGGGCTGTGGGAAGCTGTTCATCCTGGATGGGGGCTCAGGGTGCTTTGGGCAGAGATACCCCTGGAAGTGAAGGTGATCTGATCCACCTGCAGCTCTGATGTCCCAGTGTTGTCCCAAATCTTGGAGCTCTCTGGGTATTTTTCCCCACGCTGAGCACATGGCTGGACACAACAGTGATCTAAAAAATGCCCCACAACCAAATAGCTGGGCCAGGCTTTCTTCAGGCAGCAAAAAAACAGCCAAGGAAGGGGAAAGAAAGGCTCTGCAAAAAAGCCATTTGTCCCCTCGGCTTTATTCCGGCTGCAGAGCCGGAGCAGCTTGTAGCTCCAGAGAACTTTTAATAGAAATCTTCAGAATGAAATGGGCTACAGCTGTTTGCCTTGATAAATATATTTTATGCTACATGCCTCAGCCGCCATCTGTTTGCTGATACGAGCATTTCTGCTCGGCGGCAGCTGAAGGGAAAGGCATCAAAGGAATAGCAGGAGCTGGGATTCCTGGCAGGTAGAGGGGGAGAGGTGAAGTGGCCCGTGCAATGGACTTATTCCGGTGGCTTAATGTGCCACAGCAGGGACAGGGACAGCAGGGAGGGCTGGGGGAGCTGGGGGTTCCAGGGAATGTGGGATTCTGATGGTTTTATCCCAGGGGAAGAGCTCTGTGCAACACCACGGGCCAGGGGATACAAGTGTCACAGGTAGAAAAGAACCACACTCACCCATCAAGTAGAAGCAGGGAAAAAAAAGGACTGTTTATTATGATTTGGGGTTTATATCGTATTTGGGATTTTTGAAGGATTGGTCATTGAGAGGAACACCTCTCTGACCACAGTGGTCAATACAGAAGTTTATTACGGAGAGGAGTGAAAACAATATAGATTGTTTTGAGGGACTTTGCAGGAAGGTGTGTAAACTATCATCAGAAGGCCGGGGATTATGGCAATACCCAAGGAATTTAGATGAAAAAGATGTTGGGAAGGAATTGTCCCCTGTGAGGGTGGGGAGGCCCTGGCACGGGGGGCCCAGAGGAGCTGGGGATGCTCCATCCCTGAAGTGTCCAAGGCCAGGCTGGACACAGGGACAACCCTGGGACAGTGGAAGGTGGCTCTGCCCATGGCTGGGGTGGGATGGGATGAGCTTCAGGGTCCACCTCCAGCCCAAACCATTCTGCCCCTCTGTCATGGGATGCCTCTTTGGGCTGGTAGTTAAAGCCTTGCCTTGCTGTGTCAGAGTCCAGGACATCCCCTTGGATGAGCTGGGACCCCAGGAAGGGAGTTTGAGCCCTGGGCAGGGGGTGTGGAGCTGGTCCAGGGGGTTTGGAGACCTTGGCACAGCCCAGGAAAACACTGGGGTTGATTTTAGTCCATGGGAGAGGCTTCCGACACTGAGAGAGGAATTACAAACAACCAGGATGTGAAAACAGGAGTTTAGCACAGTAGAAGATGCAAAATTCAGTAGTTTTGGGGTTCATAGAATAGAGGTAAATGGGGGACAGGATGGTGGGATTTGGGTGGTGCCTCGTGTCCCTCTCCTTCTCCCCCGCCCTCCATCCCCTGAGGTGGTGATGGCACAGGGCAGTGACAGTGGGTTGGGTCAGAGCAGAAATGACCCTTTTAGTGTGAGCCCTGGGCATTGGTGTGAAATTGTAAATACCCCACCCGTGGTTATCTGTATAAATGTGAGGTGACCCCATCGGGGGCCGTCCCCTCATGTTCCAGCCCTGTCCAGACCTCGGCTGGGAGCAGAGAAAACTCTGAGATATCAAATAATAAACAACACGAGAAACCTGAAAACAGAACCTTGAACACTCTGGTTTTTTCTACCGACGTGACTTGGGGCTTTTAGAGGACCAAGGACTTTAAACAACTTAAATCTCAGGTGAGAAAACCCTCCCCAAGATTGCTGCTCTTGTCAAACTTTCCTGTGGGAGAGCTGGGTTTGTTTTCCTGCTCCTCCCACTCCCCTCCTCACACCCAGGCCTGGCACCACTCTAATTAATGTAGGTGTGTAATAGCTGGTTGTCACTGCCACTCCATGCCCAGGTGACAGGTGCCCTGGCCAGGCCCAGGGTTATTATGATGATTATTGCTATCAGTGCTGTGATTATCAGATTATTTCCTGGCCTGCCTGGCTCAGCCGAGGTCAGGGCTGCAGGAGATGCTGTGGGAGTGAATAAAAAAAGGAGATCCCCGTGTCCAGGGGGATTGTGATGAGGGAGATGGGCAGACAAGCAGGCAGGGGTGAGGTGCCCTGGCTGGGCAGGAGAAGGGGAGCAGGAGGTCGGGTTTAACTGGGTTGTGCCCAGTTCTGTCAGAGGGTGACACCACCCACAGGGTGAGGCTGGCAGGGAAACGTGGGTGTGAGCTCTGCCTGCTGTGGGTGACTCGGGGACAGGGGCCTGGAGCGCTCCAGGGTCACCTCCCAGGGCAGTGATGGTCCCTTTATTACAGTTATTACAGGAAAAGTGTCCTTCCCCTCAGCACTGGCCTGTCTGTGCTCTTTGCCAGCCTGTGCCCCAGCTCAGCCCAGCTGCAGGAGCAGGAGGAGCCTCTCTGCCCCTGGGGGGGAAAAGCTGCCAGCCCAGATCTCCTGGAGAAAATACCCCTTTCCTGGTGGGCTGTGGAGGGTGTGATGCTGAGAATTTTGGGCCAAAATCCCCATAATTTACCTCTGATTCCTCCATCTCTGGTGGGCACAGAGACAGCCCATGAGGGGCAGAGTGGGGCTGGGCGGGGGGAGCCACTCTGGTCCCTCCTGGATGTTCCTGGGGCTGGCTCACACAGGGACATGGGGAGCAGAGCAAAGCACAGCTGGTCCATGTTCCCATGGCTGTGTCTTCCCATGGCTGTGTTCTCAGCACCCTGTGCCAGCCCCATCCTGCCACTGCCCCATCCTGCAGCCACCCCACAACCTGCTGGCCCCTCATTTTGGGATGGGCCATGAGCTGGGAGAAGGGGAGAGGACCTCAGAGCCCCAGAGCCAGCCTTGGGCCAGCTGTCCTCAGCAGAACTCTGCTCTAAACCTGTAGGAAAAGTCCCCCAGCACCATCTGGATCCGGCCCTACCCAAAGCCAGAGCGATTCCTGCCCGTCCTTTGCCATATCTGGGAAATGCTCCTTTTGTCCTGTCTTTTCTCCCTCTCCCCACTTCTATTCTTCCACCCAGAAAGCTTCAAGCGTGAAGCACTTTAAAATTCAAGGGAATTCAATACAATGCAGGAGGTTTTGTATTTTTTTTTTTGTCTGTTCCTCCTCCTCCCTCATCTCCAGCATGTTTCATTCAGTGTCTCCGGGCCCTTTGCTGGGGCAGATAAAGGCTGAGCAAAGCCCTTTTTGCAGATCTGGGCATCCTGGTGGTTCGAGAAAATGCCATGGAGCAGAGAGGAGGGAAAGGCAGCTGTTCCAGGTGTGGGCTCTTCATGGCCCCCAAATCAGGCTGGAAAAAGCTGGAGCCCCTTCCCTTTAGCATCAGCACCGTGTCTGCTCCCTGCACCTCAAACCACCCATTCCCCTGGATTTCCTCCACTTCCTCCCTGTCTCAACCCACCAGCTCACACCAAACCAGGTCTGCAAGGGATGATTTGATCCTTCAGCATCCCCCATGTGGGTTCCCAACCCCTGGCCCACCCCAGCACCTCAGTGTGACCCTTTCCTGCCCTGCCCTGCCCCGGGAGCTCCTGCCTGCACTGAGGTGCTCTCATGTCACAGCTCCCACTTATTGCTGTGAGTGATTCCTTTCAGCACCACCAGGCACTGAATCACTGGCCTGTGATCCTGTAAAATTAACATGGCCTGCTATAAATAACCTCCCCCTAATGGCCTGTCAGTCCAGGCCTCTTGGACAAGGCTCAGCTCGTGTGAGGGAAGGTTTTAACGGCTCTAATTGAAATTAGATGAAACCCATCAAGGGTTGGGCTTTCTCTGACCCGTGCTGGGACAAAACCTGTCATGCAGCAGGGAAAAAATTCCCCCTCCAGGACATGCCAGGCCTGTCTGTGTCCAGGAACACGCTCTGGAAGTGCAGCCAGTGGCTCTTAGTGCACAAAGAGCACTCAGGGTTTTCTCCTTTCATTCAATCCCAGGGTGGCTGAAGCAGAGTGGGACGTGCAGTGGGATGCTCTGATCTCCAGGGATGTGCAGTGGGATGCTCAGGACCAAAATTTTAGCCCCAAGAGCTGGATATTGAAGAGGAAACACAAGTTATTCTGGCTGTTGATGAAACAGAAGCTTCATTTTGCATTTGGGCTTGGCCATCAGAGCAGCAGCACCTTCCACAAGGTGTTTTCCCTCTTCCAGGCTCAGAGGGAGTTTCAGCTGCTGCCACTGCAGGATCAGGGTTGGGATGGGATTCCCCTGACACACATCTCACTGTTTTGTTGTCTTGTTTCTTCCCCTCCCATACGGACCCCAAAGGCCCCCAGGGGCTGCAAATCCCACACAGCCACCCCCAGCCCTTTCTGTGCCCCCGGGACTGGGATAACAAATCCCCCCAGCCCTCGCTGTGCCCCCGGGAATGGGATAACAAATCCCCCCAGCCCTCTCTGTGCCCCCGGGAATGGGATAACAAATCCCCCCAGCCCTCGCTGTGCCCCGGGAATGGGATAACAAATCCCCTGAGCCCCTCGTGTGCTGCCTGCACACAACAAACACCTCCTCTCTGGGGACACAGGGGTGGCCTGGGGCAAATCAGGAGCTGCCAAAGTGTCCCTGAGGTGCTGCTCTGCCACCAGCGAGCCTTGGGATGCACAGGGATGTTGGTAACGAGGTGGGAAGGGGAGATTTCCTGTTCCTAAAGGCCAGGAAAGAGGACAAGACAAGAAAATTGACTTTTTTTTTTTTGGTCTTAATAGGCCCCAGGAATTTCCAGGCATGCAGAGACACCCAGAGAGATGCTTGGCTTTCATTACCCAGGGGGAGAGAGGCTGAAGGCTCAGCAGGGAGGAGAAAAGGGAGATTGGAATCATTGCTGCAGGAATTCTGCAGCAAAAAGGGAGAAAAACATTCCCTGAATCCCCCCTCCAGCTGCCTGTTGTGTTCTTGGGGAAACCAAGGCATGGGAGGTTTGGGTTTCCAGCCCAAAAGCCCAAAAGCAGGGGCAGAGGGGAGGATTTGGGGAAGCAGAGCTTGGCAGCCTGGCCCCAGATATTTAAAAGAGATCCAAGTTTGTGTGGCTGCAGGTGGAATAAAGGGTTGGTTTGGAGTGTGGCCCCAGAAAAAAAAAAAAAGCCAACAGCATTTTCTGGGAGGGGCTGGGTGAGCAAACAGCACCCAAAGAATCATTTAATCCAGGCAGGGAGGGACAGGGATGGAGGGAGAGGGATCAGCTCAGCCCCAGCCTCCATCCAGGCGTTTGCTGCTCTTCCCCTTCACTTTAATCCTTCCTTATAAATCTTTCCAGCCCGTGGGAATGAAATCCAGACTTTTGTGTATTTACTAATTGAGAAGATAGATGGCTCAGGGTGGGGTTTTTTTTTTCCTATTAAACTTTTTTTCTGCCGAGCAATTTGCTCCGTGTGATAAAGATTTTTACTCCACTCGGGCAGTTTTAGCTGGTTTTAAACTCGCCATTAATATTTTTTTCACTGAAAAGATTAGATGGTAAAGAGAGGGCAAGTGTTTCCAAAAGTCACAAAGAAACACAAACCCTCGAAATAGGAAAAAAAAAATAAAATAAAAGTAGCTTTGAGCTATCAGGGTGAACTGTCTGGTTGGTCTGCAGCAAAAGCAGCATTTGAATTTAGCAGTTGCAGAAGAATTTGAAAGGGATTGGTTTTACATTCGCCACCAGAGACAATGTTTTTATTTCCAAATTGCCAGCAAAACCCAAAAAAATTTTCATTTTCTTCCCTGCCTATTTGTGAGGGAATATTCACTGGGGTATTTGATAGCTGTAATTTACTTCCCCAAGCTGTGTAATTAGCCACCTCAATCAAACAGCACCATTTCTATCTCTGCTCGAAGAATAAACTATTCCAGTGCACAACAAAATGCCTTCGCCTGGATTTGAGCAAAAGCCCAGGGACAGGCTGGAATTTTGCAGCCAACTTTTGCTTTTCAGAGATGCTCAGGCTCTGAAAGCTTCTCCTGGGAAAAAAAAGAAAAAAGAGAGGGAAAAGTGGGGCTGGATATTGACTGGGAGTTCTTGCTCATCACCAGTTGGGAGAGGAGGCAGAAGGATGTGGACACACATCACCCTTGATTTTCTTGCTTTCAAGTGTTCGAATCTTTGCAGCCTGATTTTCACGCTGCTGGATGTAAATAATATGTATTTTTAGAATTTATCTGTGTGTTTTGTTCTCTGAGAGGGGAATTTGACTGATGGTCATAGTGACCAATGGGGTCAGGAGGTTGTGACCAATCTGGGCCTTCTGTAAAAAGTGTAGATAAGTTAATTGGAGTTAGAAAAAATAAAGAAACTTTCCATGTTTGAGCTGCTGCTGCCTGCTGTGCTCTGTGAGGGTCCACACTCATGTCACAATGTGTTGCCCCTCTAAGTGAAGGGGTAACAGACACACCCCAGGGAATGTTCATAATGTTCATAATGTTCATTCCCGTGGCTGCAGGTGTTGGGATTCAGGGCTGGGAGATGGGGAAGGAGCATCAGGGTTACCCAAAGTTTCCATTTGTACACCTGAAAGCGCCAAAAGTAGTGCAGAACCATTTTTATTTTTATTTTTTTTTCCTGTTTTTCAGTGGATAAAGTGATGCCCCAGTGGATAAAACGACCCTTCTTTCCCACAAGGACCAATTTCCCATGAAAGTGAAGACCTGGAAATCTCCAACATCTCATTTCCCCCTCTTTTGTGGGCTCGGAATTGTCCTTTATGGGGTGTCAACCCTCATTTCCCACCCTGGGCTGCTCTGGCTTGAGGTTCTTGGCTATGTCTGGGTATATTCACCTGAACCATTTATTTATTTACCATTAATTTATTTATTTACCATTAATTTATTTATTTTTTTTTTTCCCAGTGGATAAAAACGACCCTTTCTTTCCCACAAGGACAAATTTCCCATCAAAGTGAGGACCTGGAAATCTCCAACATCCCATTTCTCCCTTTGGTGGGCTCAGAATTGTGGGTGTAAACCCCTCATTTCCCACCCTCACTGCTCTGGTTTGGTGTTTGGGCTGTCTCTGGGTAAATTCACCTGAACCATTAATTTATTTACCATTAATTTATTTACCAGCAGAGCTGATCTGGATCCTCTCCCAGGACACTCCTGAGCACCAGGAGCTGCAGCTCCAACCTCCCCCTAAAAAACAGAGAGAGGAAAAACGAGTGAAATCGCCTTGTTGTAAAAACCACAAGGACTTTTGGCTCTCTTGGCTGGAGCTCTGAAATTCAAGGCTGGCTCTGGAGGCTGCGCAGTCCCGGCCTGTTCCTGGCAGACTTGAGAGACAGAACTTTTCTTCCCTCTTCTCCTTAGCATAACAATCCCTTGTTAACATAATAAGATTAATTCTTGCGCTGCAATCAAGAAGCCACATTTTCACCAAGCCTTAAATAATATCGTTCCCTTGCCACGTTTATAAAGTAGCAGGGTTTTATTATTATTTTTTTTTTCATTTCTTTTTCTTTTTTTTTTTTTTTCTTCTTTTTTCCCTTTGCATTGAAAAAAAAAAAATGGAAATCTTGTAATCTTGAGATAAATATAACGGTGTGGAAGCTTCCCATTCTCCTCCAATCTGATTGCAGTGGCAGCAAAAGGACATGGGCCTAATTAAAGTGCCAATCAAGCAAAAATGGGATTCATTGTTTTTATACAAATGCTCCCTTTAACCCTTTGAGGCTCGCTCATAATTTTCTAATGCGCTGGTTTTTATCTCCTCAGCAAAAAAAATCCAAGTTACATTCCAGGGTGAGTCTGGGGGATGAAAAATCGCCAAAAATTACATTTAAAGGCATAAGTGGTGATGAGGACAGTGTCCAGCAGCCTCAGCACTTCCCTCCCATCCCATTTTCCTGCAGCCGCGGGAGGAGCTGTGGATCTCTCGCCTTCCCTCCAGCATCCCTGCTGAGTGGGAAACTTCCCTGGGAGCTGAAAACGCCGGGATCAGATGGGAATTCTTAGACAGCACTGATGCAGCCCGGTGTTTATCACCTCCAGATATGCAAACAACACCTTAACGCAGAGATTTAGTGGTTTTCCAGTGGATTGGGACAATCTGCCCAGATCTGGGTATCACCAACCACCTGGGGCAGGTGCTGGAGGGGGAAATCTGGCCCAAATTCTGCTGTAACACCAGCAAGACACTGAGACAACCCCCAAACACATCTGGGCACATCTGGGCACAACTGGGCACAACTGGGCACATCTGGGCAGTGAAAAAGGCCCCAGGAATTTCAAAGGCTGGCTGGTGCTCCCCGTGTCTGTTCACAGCCAGGAGCTCTCACACTTTACCAATTCCCTCTTGATCCCAGGAAACACCTTGTGGAGCTTCACCCTCCCTCTTCACAGCCATCAGGAGCTATCCTTCTTCATCCCCAACCTCCCAGCAGTGCCCCATGAACCCCAAATCCCAGCAGCAGGCGGAGCACACCCAGCACAGCCCTGCACAACATCCCAGCAGGTCCAGCTCGGCTGCTTTAACCTTGTGTGACAGTGGACTGGATGGGGAAAGCAGCAGAATGCAAAGCACAGCATTAAAATAACTTTGCATTAAAAGACCCGCATGAAAGGCAGCGAAAAAGGCTCCAGGGAACGGCCTGGGGACTGATCTGGGTGAGGTTGGGAAGGGGATAACAAGGATCGTGTCAGGGATGGGGTTTGGCCACCTCTGTGCCTTTGGTCCATCGGGGCCCCCAGGGCTGGCTGGGGTGGCCTGAGGGTGTCAGTGGAGCAGGGTGGGTGTGGGAATCATGGCAGGGCAGGAATTCACAGATCATGGAATATCCTGAGCCAGAGGGATCCACCAGGATCATCCTGTTCAACTCCTGGACACCCCAACAATCCCACCCTGGACACCCCTGGGTGTCCAAGCTCTCCTGGAGCTGTGGCAGCCTCGGGGCTGTGCCCATTCCCTGGGGAGCCTGGGCAGTGCCTGAACCCTCTGGGGACAGAACCTTTCCCTAAATCCAACCTAAACCTCCCCTGGCGCAACTCCAACCATCCTGGGTGCTGTCCCTGTCCCAGAGCAGAGCTGGAGCTGCCCCTGGGGAGGAGCTGCAGCCCCCAGAGCTCTGCCCTCATCTCCTCTGCTGCAGCTGAACCAGCCCAGTGCCCTCAGGGAGCTGCTCCTCGTGTGGCTCCTCCAGATCCTTTCCCATCCCCATGTCCCTCCTTTGGATGGTTTTTAAACAGCTTTAGATCAATTTATTTTGTGGCACCCAAAGTGCCCCCAGCACTGGAGGTGGGGCTGCCCCAGCCCAGAGCAGAGCAGGACAATCCCCCCCTGATGTCCCCAGGGCACGGTGGCCTTGGGGCTCCAGGGGTGACTCATGTCCAACCTGCCCTCACCAGAACTCCCAGATCCTTTTCCCGTGGTGCTGCTCCTCTCCAGCCCCTCATTCCCCGCTCTGTCCCTACAGCCAGGTTTGCTCCAGGGGCATTTCCCAAGGCTCTGTGTGTTCCCTGACACTGCTGCAGCCTCCAGGGCGTCACTTCCAGCACTGATGCAGCAGGAAAGATCCTGATTCCATCCCTGCATCCCCTCAGACAGAGGAGGTGCCAGTCTGGCATAGGAACCTCTCCCCACTTGAACCCCAAAATATCATCACAGCTCTTTTCTTTTTTTTGTTTTTAACCCTCAAAGCTCCTCCCTGCCCTCCCTGTGGCTGTTCCAGGCCCTGCCCATCACTGACCATATTGGTCCAGCCCTGCTGCACAAGAGTTTCATCGAGTGCCACAGGCTGAGGGGCTTTGGCAGCTCTCCAGAGCCGGGAGGAACAGCAGACAAGGAGAGAAAAGAGCCCGGGCTCTCCCCACTGATCTCCTTCCCTGGGTTGTTTTCAAAGAGGATCCGGTGGGAGGTGTGGAAAGGGACTGGCACTTTTTGGCTGGGGTTGCTCTGGGAATGGGGGCAGGAACACTCCAATTCCTCTCATGTCCTGGGCAGAGGGGCAGGCAGGACTGGGCAGTTTTAGGAGCTGCTTTCACTCTTGCAGGGAAAAGAAGTGGCAGCAGCTGTGTCTACCTGGGGCTGAGAGAAAAGGGTTTATTTCTCCTCCCTGTGTTCTGCCCTGTCCAAGGGCACCCCAGGAAGGTGGTGACCTGCTGGGAGATCAGCCCCATGTCCCTGGTGTGCTGGTAGGAAAAGCACAGCCCCAGATATTCCCCCCAAAACCCTCAACCTGGCTTCCCTGCCTCCTGCCACCCCCAAGGACATCCTCGGCATCCCCACGACCTCTGAGCCCCAAAACTGCAGCGTGAGACACGGGCTGTGCCTCACTCCTGTGGTTTGGAGACACAGCTGCTCCTTCCTCCTTTCCTTTATCCGATTTGTTTTTGTTTTTGTTTTCCAGCCCACACTTGGACGCATTTGTGTTGCAGACAGGTGACAAAGGGGAGAAAGGAAACTGAGGCACAAGGGATAAATCACAGGGGAAGCTCTGAAGCAGGAGCAGGGAAAACCTCCAAGTCCCAGCTCCAGGTTTTTCCAGCAGGACTCTGCACAGCTTTCACTTGTCATGTGTATTTTTAAATGACAAGGAAAAGATTTTCTAAACCAGGGAAACGTGATTATTTTCCCCTCTCTCTCTCTCTCTTTTCCAGGTGCTTGGCTTAGCGTTGTAATACCACAAGAATGAAATCCATCTGAGTTGCTGTTGTCCTGCTACTTAAAACCCCATTTTCTGTCAATATTGCTTCATTTTGATCAAGCTGCTTACATGTTTTATATTATTCTGGGTTGTTTTGGGGTGGTTTTTTTTGTTTTTTTTTTCCTCCATTTTGCTGCAGCATTTCAGAACATTTTGTTTCTTGCACTTCCCAGTAAATACTTCTCAGTAAATAGCCTGGAAGTAAAAGAGGCAAAGGCATGAGAAAATCTGGGCTTTCATTGGTGTGGAGTTTCGTGTCTATTACACTTGTCAATGTGGAATAAAAATAAAAAAAATTAAAAAAAAAAAAAAAAAAAAAAAAAGGGGGGGGAGGAGGGGGAGAGGAATTTTCCCTACTGGGGATGGGGATAGGAAGGGAGAGGTTGAGCATCTGCTCTTTCCAGCTTCTGGAATTGCTCTTTGCCTTCGGATCCTGCACAGGGCAGGTTTTGTGACCCCAAATCCCACAAGGGGACGTGGGCACAGCCCCACACACCCAGCTCTGGGAGCAGGGGCTGCAAAGGGACCCCACCAGGAATTTCCAGCCCCAAAACACACCCTAGCCCCAGCACCAGTTTAATATTCCTCCCCAAAGGCTGCTCCCCCTCCTGAGCTCTCTGATTTTCTCAGCTTTTTTAATTGGAATGATTCATTTCCTTCCACAACACAGAGCAGATTTAAATGAGATATCCGAGAGGAGAAGCTAATAATCAGTTTGCACTCCATTTGCTCTCCTGAATCAGGTGGAGGGGAGCTGATCTTGCAGGACCCTGCTCAGGCTGCAGCAAAGCCAAAAATTATGTCAGAAAGCTGATTTTTTTTTTTTTTTTTTTACATGCCTGGTCCTCTAAATCAAATTTGACTACCAATGTAGTCGAAACCACAGAGGTAATCAGTTAATAAAACTTCGCACTTACCTGCTACTTCCACTCAAGGATTTAAAGCCCTTTGCAAAGGTCACTATTGCAATGATGAGAATTTTCCAGCTGAAATGTTTTCACTGGGAAAGGAGAAAGAAGGAGGAAAATAAAAAAGGGAGAGAGAGAGAAAAAAAATATATTCATGATTCCTGGAAGTTAAAAATTCTGCTGTTTGGGATGCAGGCAAGGAATAATTTTTTTTTTTTTTTTTTTTTTTTTTTTTTTTTTTTTTTTTTTTTTTTTTTGTGAAAGGAGAAGGAGAAATTGCCATGCAAATGTTAATGGTGTTTTGAAGCTTCACAGGAAAGCCTGACTTGTGTAGCAGCCTTAATATACATTAGTACCCCTCGTCTGCAAGCAAACAACATTTTGCAGAATAAACTGAAACACAACAGGGAGAGCCTGGGAATTATTTAGAAATCTAATTCCCACTGAAATCGGGCGCTGAGCAATTTATTCCACGCGCATTTAAATCAGCGCCGCTGCCAGGAAAAAAAAAATAATAAAATACACCAAAAATAAAATGCACCACCACCTGTAACCTGCCACAGGGACATCACTGCAGTTGTGGACACTGCCAGAATCCCTGCCAGGGATGGAGGTGAAAATCCATTCCAGGAGTGCCAAAATATCCCTTGGAGTGGAAAAATTCAGGGATAGGACAATTCCCAGCCCCATTTCTGCGCCTCTTTCTCCCAGAGTCATGAACAGGGCAGGGATGGGCAAACCAACACACGTGGCCAGACACAAATAAGCTTGATTTCCTTAGGGCTGGAGGCCAATATTAATAATAAAAGCTGTTTATTTGCAGGGTGACTCCCCCTGAGCCCAGAGCGGAGCCTGCGTGCGGTGCCTGCGTTTCCATCAATAAAACTCAGCTCGGCGCTGCTCCTAAGCCAGGTCTAAACACCTGGCACCAGTTTAGCTTGTTAGCACAAGTGCATTTTGGAAAGTTGGAATTTTTTTTTTAATTATTATTTTTTTTTTTTTTTTCAGCCAAACCAGGGCTGGTAGCCGTGGTTTAACCATGGTTTAACCATGGTCCCACCAAGGAAGCCCCAGAACAGCAGGGAGAGCTGTGCAGCCTCTTTACAAACTCACCTCACAGTAATTAGAGTCCACAGCAGTAATTACTTTCTCATTTTGGTTTAATAATTGCCTCAGCCATCCCTCCATGCCCCTCAGACTGGTGATGAGGGAGGCTCTGGCATCAGTAACCACACAGTGTGTAGTGGGAAGCAATGAATGATTTTTATTGCTTGGGTTTGATTTTTTTGATTTTTTTTTCTTTTTTTTTTTTTGGGCACCTCTGCTCTGCCCCCCAAACTCCCGCTGAGTGAAAATTAAATTAAAGAAGGTTAAAAATAAAATAATAAAATAAATAAATGCCCAAAAGGATAAAAATGGTGATTAAAGGAGAGAAAAGGCCCTTTTGTCCCACTCCTGCAAAATGACAGCGGGAAGTGCTTGCGCAGGGTTCCCCCCCTTACAAACAAAACTTTATTTTGGGGTGGGAGGGTGTGTTTTTATTTTTTACTCTCAGCTCCAGTGTAGGTTTTTATGGAGCTGTGAAGAACTGGAAGAGCTGGAAGAAATGAGGGTGCAGCTCTGGGGGTCTTCCAGATCCCCCACCCCATCTCCAGCTCCCTCTGGACTTGTAGGAGGTTGTTGGATATAATTTCTCTCCGGGGGGAAAAACAACACACACACATTATTTCCCTCTCTCTTTTCCCAGGATTTGGGGAATATTTCAGGGTGAGGCTCTGGCTGCCCTTTCTCCTTTCAGGCTCCCCGGGAAGGCACAGAGCACCTCTCAGGGGGTGAGGAGGGGTCTGGGGGTGCCCTGACTGATGGACAGGACCCCCCACACCCCTTCAATCCCGAGCTGGGGCTGGGGGACCCCGCAGGTGTTTGAGCTCCTGCTGCGGCTGCGGGGCGAGCATGGCATGCCTTCAACCTGCACACCTGGGGCAGGGACAGCATCCCCATCCCTTCCTCCTGCACACCTGGGGCAGGGACAGCACCCCCATCCCTTCCTCCTGCACACCTGGGGAGGAGAAGCATCCCCATCCCTTCATCCCGCACACCTGGGGCAGGGACAGCATCCCCATCCCTTCCTCCTGCACACCTGGGGAGGAGCAGCATCCCCATCCCTTCCTCCTGCACACCTGGGGCAGGGACAGCATCCCCATCCCTCCCTCCTGCACATCTGGGGCAGGGGCAGCCCCGACACCTGCCCGGTGACCCCCCACGATACCCCGACCCTTCCTCCTACACACCTGGGGCAGGAGCAGCATCCCTTCCTCCGGCACACCTGGGGCAGGAGCAACCCCGACACCTTCCCGGTGGTCCCCCATGGTACCCCGACCCCTCCTCCGCACACCTGGGGCAGGAACAGCATCCCCTTCTCCCGCACCCCTGGGGCAGAGCAGCCCCGACACCTGCCCGGTGGTCCCCCCACCCCATCCCAGCCCATCCCAGCCCATCCCAGCGCTCAGATCTTTGGGGAGGGGGCGATGCGCGAAGGTCCCTCCCCGCGCCCAGCCGGCTGCGCGCAAGTTACTCCCCCTTTTCCCCGGCACTTTGCCTCCCCTCCCCTCCCTCCCCCCCGCTCCAAAAGCCGCGCTGCGCCGCCGAGGCTCCGCCAGTGAAGGCAGCGCTGCCGGGGGAGGGAGGGAAGGAGGAGCTGGGGGGGCGGCGATGGAGCCGCGAGAGCGGAGCCGGCGGGCGGCGGCCTGAACCCCCCGGCAGCGGCGGCGGCAGCGGCAGCGGAGCCCCCCGAGCCCCCGCGGAGCCCACCCTGAGGAATGAGCGCTTTCCAGGCAGACCTCCTCCTCCTCCTGCTCGGGTGCCTCCTGCTCAGCCACGGTAGGAGCCCCGCACTTTGCCCGGCTGGGTGGGCGGTGGGTGGGTTTGGGGTGGGGGGTCCCCGGCTCGTCCTGGGGTGTTTTGCGAGGGGGAGACAAGGAGGATTGCAGAGTTTTTCCCTCCCCTGCATCCCCGCCGAGCCAGCTCACCTTTCTTTCCTTTAAAAATAAGAGGAGAAAAAAAAAAAATATATATATCTTTAGTATGCAAATGAGTGTTTTCTGTTCCCGCTCGGTTAATTGGATGGTGTTTGTGTGTAAACACGGCTTGGCTGAGCAACAGCCCCCCCCGCACTCCCCATCGCCTCCCGGTGCTTCCCCCGGTGCAGGAGGCGATGGATGCTCAGTTTCGGCGGCAGCGGAGGAGCCGCTCGGGCTGGCGGGGACGGGAACCCGCGGCTGTGGAGCCGCGATCGGGAGCGATCTGAGCCCGGGGAGGTGGAAGGAAGGAGAGTTGTGTCCGGCCCCGGCAGCCCCGGGGAGGTTGGGGACCCCGCGGGGGTGTCACCGCCCCATCCCACCTCCCCTCGGCGTGGGAACCCGCCTGCAACTTTACAACCTGCTTGATTCCCACGCACAAAAAAAAAAAAAAAAAAAAAAAAAAAAAAAAAAAAAAAAAAATTATATATATATATATCTATAAGGATTTGGGAAGGGGACGCATTATTTTGGGAAGCCGTGCCCACCAGGCTGCTCTGTGTGTGTCTGTCCCTGCTCCCTGGACTATCCATCACCTGTGGAGGACGCTGAGCTGCAGCCAAACCAAACCCCGGCTTCTCCTCAGTGCTGCTCGTCCCCTCCCAAGGCCGGTGTCAAATCCCATCTGTGTCACACCGCCCTGGTCCCCACGCCAGCTTTTGTCAGGGTACGGCTTGGGGATGCTTGGGAGAAAAAAAAAAAAAAAAAAAGGGATAAAAAAACCCCAAACCCACGCAGCTCGTCCATCTGTTGATTAAATGAAGGATAAAACTTTTGGAGAGAGTAGTGCTTCTCCACGGGCAGCTGGGTTGTTTTTTTGGTGGTTTTTTTTTTTTGCTCAGCCAGACATTAGGGCTGAACATCCCCCACCAAACGCTGGGTTTCACCCTATTCCTGGTGTTTGTGGTGTCTGTGCTCCTGCTCATCCTTCCCTCTCCTCTCCCTGGGCTCGGATGTGCTGTTGGGCTCCTCCACCGTCCTCCCTTCCCCTCACTTCTCTGCTTGTGCTAATATTCCTTCGGGGAGAACGCTGTGTTTGCATTTGCCTTCGCTGCCGCACAAAAGAAACCCACTGTGTCCTCCGTGTGGGTTTCTGGCTGAACAAATCTGAACTCTCCCTGGTACAGCAGGGCAGCGCCGGGGCCGGGCTCAGCAGAAATTTGGAAGCTTCTCCCGGCCTTCCCTCATCCCTCCCTGCTCCCACACATCCTGCAGGTCAAATGGCACTTTGCTGCCGGGGCTGGAGAAGTTTCAGCGGGATCCAGCCGGGATTTGTCGCGTTCTCCTCCAGCTCCTTCCTTTTTTGCAGCCATGATTTTAATGTGGGTTAATGCACTTTTATAACAGCACTCGCGTCGGGGAGCCGCCACGGCTCCTGGGCTCTGCTGCCTGAGCTCAGCCCGTTTGTCTCCTGCCTGTTCCAGCAGCATCGTTGCATCTGGTACCTGTTTATTCACTCCGGGTTAGGAGAGTGCCTTGCAGAGTGATTTTTTTCCTGGCTGTTTTGTCCCCCAGGATGAGCCCAGAGCGTTCCTGTGGAGTTGCCGTGACAAAGGCGCCGTCGGCAGCACCGCGGCTCTTCCCGTTGGGGTGAAGCCGTGCAGGGGATCCCTGGCAGGATTTAATGCACAGGATTCCTTCAGCCACACGGTGCTGGAGGGGGAGGAGAGGCCTGGATGGAGGTGTTGGAGATGATTTTTTTTTTCCAGCACGTGTTGTGTTTGCCTCCCCTCGAGCGGCCGCCGTGGCGTGTCCAGGTGTGGCGGCCGTGACACAGGTGTCCCCAAGGTGTGGGGATGGGGATGTGCGTGGGGCATGTCCTGCCTTCCTCAGGAGGAGCTGGTGATCCAAAACTCACTTCAAGGGACTAAAATCACCTGGCTCTGCCCTTCAACAGTTTTAGGGGTTCCTTTGTGTGGGCAAGGGGCAGGCAGGGCTGTGTTTTCTTGCCAAAGTGGCTTGAAGGGATTTGCCATAATTAAACTCGGCAGCAGGGCTGGAAGGATCACCTCTTGGGATCTCTGGTCTGGACACTACTTTAAAAAAAAAAAATCTCCTTATCCCAAACCTCTCCAAAAGGACATTTTTCCATCATGGGATTTGTGCACCTGTGCCCTTGGGTTTGTATTTCATGGACACCCCAGTGATATCCTGGCATCCTGCTGCTCCTGCAGCCCACACAGGCTGGAATTGGGCTTCCAATGGAGCTTCCAGGAGGAGGAAGCTGCTTTTTGCTCCTGTCTGGGGCTGTGCTGCACATGGAGCACCCCAGGCACGGCTCAGCCTGGGAGGGAGGAGGATCTGTCCCACAGCTCACTGCTCTGGGGGACCTGGGCAGAGCAAATTCCCTTCCCTGGAGCATCCTTTATCTTCCTTCCCCTCTTGCAAATGGCCTAAAGCAGCCTGTGCTGGCTCTTTCTGAGAGTTGATAGGTCAGTGCTCCAGGGGTGGTTTTTCCCTGGTCCCACCCCATCAAAGCTGCCAGAGCCACGGCTTTGGTGGGAGGGAGAGAAAGTCCCAGCAAGTTTGTCTCCTGTGGGGATGGGGATGTGTGGAACCCCTGGTGGGCAGGAATTGCTGCTGCCACGAATCTGCCTGGGGAATAACTCACCCATCCCTCCCCTGCTCCAGTGCCAGCCAAACTGGGGGAGGTGGAAACCACTGGGGGAGGTGGAATCCACTGGGGAAGGTGTCCCAGTGTGGGAGGTGGGGCTGTGGGGAGGAGCACCACTGAAGATGCACCTACAGCCACCTCCTCTCACTGGCCTGTATTAGATGGATTTGGCAGCATCTTAAATTTACCTTGGATGGGAAGATTTCTGCCTGTCTGGGGCTCTCTTTCCAAAGGCATGTTTGCTTTCCCTCCGGGTGATGAATACTGAGTTCTCTGGGTGTTGCAGGGTATGTTTTTCTCCTTCACAGTTCACTTGGTTCCTCCCTGGAAGCAAATGCTTTACAATCTTCTGCCAGAGGGGCCCGTTATCAGAGCAGTGGCTCAACTCCCCACTGGCTCAGCAGCAGCCCCCAGGTGAAGAAGGGTGCAATTATGGTGATGAGAGAAAAACCAGGCAAATTCCACCCACCAATACTGGTTAGGACCGAGAGATGAGGATTTTCACATCTTAGTGGGTGGTGGGGAGGAAAAACACAAGGTTTGGGGTGCTGGGAGTGTGTGTGCAAGAGCTGGGACACTTGGGGGGAGGTTTCTGTGTCTGACAACAACAAGTCTGTTAAGGAAAACCCTGGAAATCTGTCATTGTGATCCCCCTTCCATGTTATTTTCTCGTGCCCTGTGCAGAGCAGGGCAGCTTTGCAAGGGAAGTGTTCCCTAAACCCAGCAGGTGAGTGTCAGCACTGGGAGCTGTTTGGGAAGTTCATCGAGTGGGAGCATCCAGTGAGCTCTAAAAATGATGGTGAGGAAGAGCTCCTGGAGCCCAAGAGGTTCCACCTCGGGGTGGTCAGTGGTTCTGTGAACTGAAAATGGTTGAGTGGAAGACAGAGATGGTTTGGGAAGTGCTTTGTGAGGTGCTGCTGGTGGAAGGGTGCAGGTTTGGCAGGGGCAGTGTGTTCACAACTGGGCTGCATGGGAAAGAAACTGAAATAAGTCTCAATTTGAAACTGGTGTTGTCCAGTCCGTGCTGTCCCACAGGAATGGTGCAGAATTGCCTCCTCCAACGCCTGTTTTAACACAATTTCAGTTTCTCATCTCCCATCTGCACCTCCTGCAGTGACAGCCACGTGAGGACCACCGATGACTTTGCTCAAATCAGGTTTTCTTGCACGGTTTCAGCTCTCAGAAGAGCACAGGAGGGAGGAGCTGGGGGTTTGCTCAGGTGCCCTGTGCCAGAGGGAGGGGAGCCGGGCAGATGTTCCTCCTCGGAGCTCACGCCGCATCCCCACCAGCCTCCCCCTTCCAAGGTTAAGCAGAGGTGCCCAGGCAGTTTATGCACAGCACATCTCGGGCTGATGTCGATTATTTCTGTGCTTTCCTGTTGGTTTAGGGGACACCAACTGGAGCCTGAACGTGCCTAGAAATCCCTGACAGGTTCCCAGCGCCGCATGTCACCGGCTCCAGCCGCTCTGCAAACGTTGGGATAAAACAGCTCCGTGCTCTTCTTCCTTTTGTAGCCGTAAATAAAGAGGGGAGAGGCCAATGTGCCCCTTAGGTTGTGAGTTGGCTGAGGATCAAGGGCTTTGAATAAACTGGTTTGTTTTTTTTTTCTTCCCCGTGATGGAGAGTGTGGCTGCTCCAAACCTCTGATTTAACGATCGGCTTTGCGAGTTCGCTCAGCGCTCCTCGGCACGCTGAGTGCAAGGGGGCTTTATGGAAATGCTGCTGGAGAATTGGCTTTACATCACTTCCAGAATCCTTCCAGGAGGATTAAACAGCTCCTGTTTATTTATTTATTTATTTATTTGCTTTAAAGCCCGGCGAATTTATACCAACAATTGTTGAAGGCCCTAATTTATCTTCTGTTCAGGAGCAATACAAGTCTTTCCTTTGGCTTCATTGAGAGCTACCTCTGGCCACAGAGAGTGACAGAGCCACGGTGACCGTGTACAAGCTTATTTTATAAATCAATAGGTAGTGAAACAAATTGGTTGTAAATCAGTCTCTTATTTGCTGAGATCTGAGGCGTTTGGTGGGGCGGTGAGTGTTTTTTTTTTTTTAAATGGTCTGCCCTGCCTTCAGGGCTGGCACATGGCCTGGCTCTTGCAGGGATGTGGGAACCCAGTGCTCATTTCAAACGTGCGCCAGGAGATGTGCAGGATCTCTTGGCTGGGGAGAAATAAAGTTTAAAACCTGCGCTCGTCGTTCCAGGCAAAGGTTGAGCAGCAGGATCCTGATGCTGCTCAGGACTCGTGGCTTTTCCATTCCTCCACTTCGCCTCATGGGCACATCTGTGCTCCAGACTGCTGGAAAGGGGGGAAGAGGAAACTATCCATTTCTGAATTGTGCCTTGTGGTAGGGCCGAGAAAATGCTGGGATTTGGTCTTGGAAACGGTGGCCTAACAGATGTCCTGGTTCAATGTGCTCTTTGAGCCTGTTTATTCATTGCCTCGCTGGCAAGACCCACACTCAAGTGTTTGCCTTTCCCCGGTGGCAGCAGCAGCAGCAGCCTCCAAAGTGGAGCAGAAGGAGCTGGAGGTCACTTGGCTGTTACATGGCTCTTCCTTTTACCGACTTGCATTAAACAGCTTAAAAAAAAATCTAAATGCGCTTTTTAGTGCCTGTGAGCGATGGGCTCTGGGCGTCCTGCCTGGGGTAGTGTCACATGCTGGAGAAGTGGGAGGTGGAACACTGGCATTGTTAAATTCAGACTCTAACTTGGGGATAAGATCTTGTCTTCATGTGTTCATTCAACGCCCCCACTCGCAACGAAAAGCTCCGTCAGGCTTTTGGTCTGCTGCGTTTGGGGTGGAGCAGGATGTAATTGGTTTTTGAGGGCTTTGCCATAACTGCTGCTCATTAACCATTGATGCAGGCACGGTCAGACTTTCATCTCGGGTAATAGATGCTTGTCTTTTTGTTTTCCAATTGCTTTGCAGTTGGGTGGAATTGCCGTGCAGGTTCCACCTCTGTGTGTGTGTTTGTGTTTGTGTGTGGTCGTGTGGTGGGTAATTCACCTCCTAACGGCTGCTGGATTTATGGTCTGGGGTCTGGGGTTGTCATGGTCAATATGACACGAGGTAAAGGCAGTGGAGAACTGCTGGGGCTGGGAGGATGCGGCAGCACCTAAAGCTGGATGTTTCAGGAACTTTCTGAGTGAGCAACCCCAACGTTGTGGGAGGGGAGATAGAAATGGAGAAAATGTTCAATAATGTGGTTTTTCTGAGGAGCTCTGCCCAGCAGGCCCAGAGCAGCCCTGCTAATTACAGGTGAAATATGTACTGGTGGTGGGAGGGATGAGCTTCCTCAACCTTCCCCATGGATGAGGGATCAATCTTTGTGCTGTGGGCCCACAGATAAACAGGGAGTGAGTGGAAGAAGCCACAGGGTTTGGAGTCCCACCTTGCATTTTGGGCAAGTTATCATTAAACTTAAAATCACCCCAAACTCATTAAAAGAGCAGAAAGGAAGGGCCTGAATCCCCCTCAGGTGCCTGGTGTCCCGTCCCCCTCCCATCCCCGGCATAAATGAGTATTCAAGCAGTCTGCTGCCAGTCAGTGAATGTCAATATTGGATAAGTGTTTCCTTTATATCACTGCAATTTAGCATAAGCTGCTTGGAAACAAATGTCTTCCATAAGCATGAGGTGTTTCAGTAAGTACACAGTCAACATTACTATGAGGATTAAATAAATGTCAGCCCCACTTGTATGCTCAGCAGCCAGTTAAGACAGCCCAACTTGCATAATGGCCACGGCACGGCAGGAACGACAGCAGGGATTTGGAGAGCCTCTGCAAAAAGGGGAATGGAAGGAGCTGCTCTGGATGGATCCAAAGCC
This sequence comes from Zosterops lateralis, assembly GCF_965231275.1. Classification (NCBI taxonomy): domain Eukaryota; kingdom Metazoa; phylum Chordata; class Aves; order Passeriformes; family Zosteropidae; genus Zosterops; species Zosterops lateralis. Next base: position 6,344,592 of record NC_139785.1, on the reverse strand, counting down.
CCTGGGTCAGAAAGGGGTGTGGAGACAGGTGGAGAAGCTCCTCACAGAGGGGTAGCTGATGATGGGAGGAAATCCTTCCCTGTGAGGGGGGTGAGGTCCTGGCTGTGAGGAGCTGTGCCCTGTCCCTGGAGTGTCCAAGGCCAGGTGGGATGGGAACCTGAGCAGCCTGGGATAGTGAATGACATCCCTGCCCATGGCAGGGGGGTGGAATGAGACTCATTTCAAGGTCCCTTCCAACCCAAACCATTCTGGTTCTGTGGCATGGAGTGCAAAGAGATGAGTGGAGCTTCCTTCTGGGCCACCAAGCCTGACCTTTCTTTGGTGCTGCCTGCAAACCAAAGAGGAAAATGTGGTTTGGCCAATATTGGCTGGGTCTGGTGCTGGCTCAGGAGGAGCAGCCCCGTCCTGCAGCTCTGCCCAGGGGACAGTGCTTGGCTGGACCTGCCCCTGCCTTTCCCAGGGCAAACTGAGAGTTGCTTGGCTGCACTGGTGAGGCCAAGGATGAGGCTGTCACTGCTTTGTGAGGAGCTGTAAGCCCTGATTCACCCCCAGCTCAAAGCTTCCCAAAGCCACGATGGAGCTCATGAGGAAAAGGTGACACTGGTCCGTGCTGGCAATGCTGTGGGGCCTGCAGGTGCTGCAGGGTCACCTCCAGCTGCTCTGCCTTCAGCTGCTGGGTGAGAATTTCTCTCTGCCCAGCAGGAAAAGGCCTCTGGCTTCTCCAAAGGGATTTAAACCCAGCCAGCACATGGAGATGTTGCTGAGGCTTGGATCTTTCCCTCAAGCTGTGTCTGCAGGAAAACCCTGCTCTTCAGCACTCCTGGCTTTGCATCTTCACCTGTCACCCTGAGATGTCACTCGGTGCTGTTTTGGTCAGCCCATGACAAGCTCTGCCAACAACAAGAAGAAGAAAATAACCAGTGAATGTGGTGGGGGGCTGAGCTAACTCTGTTTCCACCCCCGACGATGCAAACCCGCTGCTCTCTCCCCTCCCCAGCTGCCAAGGCGCTGACTGCAGCCACTTGTTCCCAGCTGCACAAAAAATAACCGGAGACAAAAATCGTTATCGCTGGGATGAGCCTTTATCAGCTCCTCTGATGTCTGCGGCTGCCCCTGCCCTGCCAGGGCTCATTCCCCGCCGGGGGTGTGTGTGTGTGTTTGATGACCGGCCGTGGCTGCTCCAGGTGACCTGAGAGGAGCATCCCTCCATCCCTCCATCCATCCCTCCCTCCATCCATCCATCCATCCATCCATCCATCCATCCATCCATCCATTCATCCATCCCTCCATCCCTCCATCCCTCCATCCCTCCATCCCTCCATCCCTCCATCCCTCCATCCCTCCATCCCTCCATCCCTCCATCCATCCCTCCCTCCATCCATCCATCCCTCCATCCCTCCATCCCTCCATCCCTCCATCCCTCCATCCCTCCATCCCTCCATCCATCCCTCCCTCCATCCATCCCTCCCTCCATCCATCCATCCCTCCATCCCTCCATCCCTCCATCCATCCCTCCCTCCATCCATCCATCCCTCCATCCCTCCATCCCCAGCCCTGTCCCGGCAGTTTTCCCCAAAATCCCCCCGCGTTTCTTTAAACTGCGCAATTCCAGCGCCGAGGAGACACACGGGGGGTGTCTCCTAACCCAGACTGATGAGGAAAGCGCAGGGAAAGGGTTTAACCCGGGGTGTTTTGGCTCCCAAACGGGTCACCTGGCGGAGGAGCTGCAGGTTTCACCCTCAGTGCTCCCGTTCAGCCTGGCGGGGGCAGCAGCCGCGCTCGCATGGAGAGGAGCGCTGAGCTCACACCTGCCCGTGTCCCGCTCCCCTGGAAAGGTCCAAGGTGACCCGCGGGGATGCTCAGAGCGCCGAGCCCCAAATCTGGGGCCCTGTCTCCCTTACGGGCACGAAAATAACCACATTCACCCGTCAGTGAGGAAAAGAAAGGGCAGTTTGTTATGATTTGGGGTTTTATAGGATTAGGAATTTGGTGGAGGATTGGTAGATGAGAGGAACACCTCTGTGACCCCAGTGGTCAATTCGGAAGTCCATCACTGAGAGAAATTAAAACAATTTATGTTGTTTTGAGAGACTCCAAATGAAATATGTAAATAATTATCAGAAGGTGACAGGGCTCAGCAGCCAAGGCTGTTCCCTTGGAATGGGGAGGTTGTTTGAGTTCTGGGATGGGACAGGAATTGGGGTCCCTCTGAAGTTGCCACTCCAGTGGGTGGTTGGACAGGTGTCCAGGAGGAGGTTGAGGTGACCCTGCTGTGAGCACATTGTATGTGATAGATCACCATGATGTGATCACAGCACAAACATTGATGTGATATGATCACCATGGGCTGCTGCACTGGGTCCAGCTGTGGAAGGGGGACGTGGGGGCTGCCTGACCCAACTCTGTGCCCCCCCCCCCCCCCCAGTGATAAATGCACACACAGGGGCTCCTCACCCCCAGGAACAGCTCCACCCGTCCCTGAATGGCTGCATTCCTGGTCAGTGGTGCTGTGCTGTGCCGTGCCGTGCCGTGCCGTGCCGTGCCGTGCCGTGCCGTGCCGTGCCGTGCTGTGCCATGCCGTGCTGTGCTTGCTCTCCTCCATGCGCTAATCCCCCAGAGTGTGATTCAACACTCTCCTCTCTCCCTTCTGGCTGTGTCTTTAATAAGCCAGGAGTGATGGGGCCACCCCCCACCCTCCACAAGTGCTGGAGAAACAGAACCAACAGATGCTAAAATTAGGCACAGCTGTTTGCAGCGTTTTGTCCTCCCGATCACAGAGTCTGACACTGTCTGTACTTATTCCTCATCTTGTCCAGACGCTGAAAAGGTTTAAGATATCAAAGCTTGGAGTGGCTGTAAATTAACTCCTTCTGTCTAAGCTGAAGCTTGAGTTACTGATGGTAAATTTCTTGTGATTCCCTTTATTTGGCCTTCTAATAATGGGAATTGCCAGGGAACAAGACAAGGCCTTATTTCTGTACCTGGGAGACAGCACTGCTGGATTGGGCTGCTCAGGAGCTTCCCCACCAGGGAACAGGGGGAGCATCTTCAGTCCTGCTGTCCCTCAGCTTTTATGTGCCTAAATCCTGTTCTGTGTGCAGCTTGGACAACCTTAGCAGCCCAGCTCTGAGGTCTCTGCATGCTTAAAGTCATCCCAGTCCAGCCCCACATCCTGGCCCTGGTGGTTCCAGCCCCATATCCTGGCCCTGGTGGTTCCATGGACAACCTTCCATGGTCCTTGCACAACCTCAGCAGCCCAGCTCAGTCTCTGCATGCTTAAAGTCATCCCAGCCCAGCCCCACATCCTGGCCATTGTCATCTGCTCTTTCTTTGCTGAGATGGAAGATTTTCTGGGTATTTTTGGCGTGTTCAGGCTTGGTGTTGATGGTTTGAGTGTTGGGGTGGGTGTCACCCCACGGCTGCTCTTTCCCCCCCTGCCTGGTGAGTTTGGCCTGTAGGAACATTTTGGGAGGAGGTGGAACTCTCTGTCACCTGCCACCCCTTGGAAAACATCCTTTCCTCTCCACTCTGGGGTGGCAGAGCTGTGACACTCTGGAAAGGGCAGCAGGAGGAATTTCATGGCAGAGCAGAAATGTCTTTTCTGTCAGGCCTGGAGCAGTGTAAATGTCCCTCCTGACAGATCCTCGCTGATGGCAGCAGCACAGCTCTTGGGCTGGCCGTGTCGGGGTCTGCATGGGGTTGTGAGTCTGAGGGGTCTTTTCTGTCTCTGTGTCTCTCTCCCGCTGAAGGTTCCTCTCGCTCCGGTCACGCTTAAAATGATAATGTTGGTTTAAGATAGACACTTGTGATAAACTGGGGAACACGGCGCCCTTTGAAATCCTCAAAGCTCTCTCTCTCATCAAGTGGGCTGGCTGGGAAAGGCAGCAGCCAGAGCAGGGCAGGGTGTTCAGAGGGCCAGGATTCTGTGTGACCTGCTCCTCAGGGTGCTGAGGAAAAAAAAGAGCTGCCACCTCTCACCCTCCTCCCCTCCTGACTGCACCAAGCTGATGCCTGCTACACCTGGGCAGCATCTCTGTGGTCTCCTCCTCTTTTCATTCTTTCTGTGATGGAAGCAAATCAGGAGGGGAAGTGCTAAAGGAAGGCTGGTTTTCCCTGGGAAGGAGAGGGGGGAAGAGTGAAACATCTCAAGGAAAAGGACCACGAGCAAATGCCAAGGGGTTGATGTCCCTTGGTGATCTCTTTGCAGGGGTGATTGTAGCAAATCTTTCATCCAGAACAGTGATTTTATTTTTTTTTTTTTTTTTTTTCCTGCAGCAGGGAGGTTTCTCCCCGTGGTTTGGCTTTCTCCCAAGGACAGACAGAAATCTGTGTAGTTCTCTTAACCCCTGCAAGTTTCTGCTGACTCGAGCAGATAGGAGTTGTCGTCCCAGTGGGAGCGTCTTGTTCAAAATCGGGAAGAAAAGTTTGAACTTTTGAAACTTGTAGAGCAGGAAACATCCAAGAGTTAGGGATTGGAAGTAGACTTGGCAAAATACCACGTTTTGATATCTGAAATTTTAACATGGAGTTTAGGAAGGGTTTTTTGCACAAAGGATGGTGAGAATCCCTGTGGTGGGTGAAGGGGAAAGTGTTGTAAAAAAACGTTTTGTCTGCTGATTGCTGGCTTTTCTCTGGGGTTTGGAAGTGGATTTCAAGTCTCTTCTTGCCTTTGGCCTGGCCAGTGAGCCACCGTGGTGTCTCTCTGAACATCCCAATTTGTCACAGTATATTGAATTCTAAACCAGTGTTAATCTGATCTGTGTGTCTGTAAAGCATCTTGTGTTGGGTCTGATAAAATTAGGTTTTATTGTCTAACACAGTTTATTTCTCTTGGTCTGGTTGCGTGCCTTTATTGCCTGTTCTGCTCTGCACCACAAGGCCATCGTGTGCCAGCATCTGCCTCACTTGCTCAGCCCTAAAAACACCTTAAAATCAGCCCCTAATTATTGAAAACATGGGAAGACTCTGAGGGTGCCAGTGAAATCTGCCTGGCACTGGTGCATTGAGCAGGTAAAGAAAGGACCTAAGAGGCAATTGAAGAGATTGATGGGCAGTAATGGGGATAATTGTAATTTTTGTCCCGTGTTTTTAATAAAGTGATTGACGACAGGCACAGCTGGAGCCCCCGTGCGGAGACCAAGAGATGCAGTTAAATTACAGAGGCTTCTTAACTTAATGAGGCCAAGTAATAAAAACGAGGCATAATGAGCAAGGTATAATAGTCCTATTATGCTTAGAGTGCTCTCGCCGAGGGCTGAGCCTGGGAGTGTTTGGGATGATCTCAGTGCAGGAAGGGCTCTGCTCCCTGGGGAAGGGACTTGGGAAGGACATTGGGAGATCCCACTGGGAGGAAGGGCTTTGCTCCCTGGGAGAGGATGAGGAATGGGAGACTTGGGAAGGATATTGGGTGATCCCACTGGGAGGAAGGGCTTTCCTCTCTGGGGAAGGACCAGGAGTGGGAGACTTGGAAGGACATTGGATGATCCCACTGGGAGGAAGGGCTTTCCTCCTTGGAGATGGATCAGGAGTGGGAGACTTGGGAAGAATATTGAGTAGCCAAGTGCTAACCCAGGGCTGAATGAGCAGGTGGAGCCTGGGAGTGTTTGGGATGATCTCACAGCAGGAAGGGCTTTGCTCCCTGGGGAAGGACCAGGAGTGGGACACTTGGGAAGGACACTGGGTGATCCCACTGGGAGGAAGGGCTTTCCTCCTTGAGGATGGATCACGAGTGGGAGACTTGGAAGGATATTGGTGATCCCACTGGGAGGAAGGGCTTTTCTCTCTGGGAGAGGATGAGGAGTGAGAGACTTTGAAAGGATATTAGTTGGCCAAGTGCTAACCCAGGACTGAATGAGCAGGTGGAGCCTGGGAGTGTTTGGGATGATCTCAGTGCAGGAATGGCTTTGCTCCCTGGGGAAGGACCAGGAATGGGAGACTTGGAAGGATATTGGGAGATCCCACTGGCAGGAAGGGCTTTTCTCCCTGAGGGATGATGAAGAGTGGGAGACTTGGAAGGATATTGGGTGATCCCACTGGGAGGAAGGGCTTTCCTCTCTGGGGATGGATCAGGAGTGGGAGATTTGGAAAGGATATTGGGTGGCCAAGTGCTAACCCAGGGCTGAATGAGCAGGTGGAGCACCAGACATGATTGATCCCTCCCATGATTCTGGTTATATTTGTAAAGTTTGGGGCAGCTCTGCTCCAGGTTTTATTCACTTCATGTCACCTCGGGGGTGTCCATGTCACCCTTGTTGCTCCACAAGTGGGTCAGATTTTGTGATGTGAAGGAAAAACTATAGAAATTTAACAGCCTGGAGGGGAGGATGTGCAGGGAGTTGGTGGATGGGCTGGGGAAGGTTGGCCAGGGCTGCACCAGGCTCATGTCACACCTTGATTTGGAGCCTTGGCAGGGAGGCTGCAGCAGCTGGATTGGGACCTCTGTGGGGGTGGAGGTGGGAAGAGGATTAGTGCCTGCAGAGCAGTTGGGTGTCTGCCGCTGCTAAATGTGGTTAAACTTGAGCGACTTCTAATCTAATAATGAAAGGAAGAGAAATAAGTGTTCTCAGTGATGCATGCCCCTCACGGTAAGTACTAATTGAAAACAGATATTTACTTTAAAATGAAAATGTAATACGATAATGGTGGGTTGAGAATTTCACACACGTAGGAGGGAGAGATGAACGTGCACAGCCTCCCATCTGCTCTGCCCGGGCTCGGGGTGTCCCTGGGAGCAGCATCTCCCACACCACGGCCTGGGGACCTGGACAAAGGGCCTGGGCTTGTGCTGGAGCAGAGCTCAGCCTTACTCAGCTAAAATCAGCTTCATTGGGGGTCTCTTGAGCTGGCCTTGGTCTGCAGAGGATTTTCTGAGCTGGGTTTCTGTCCTTCCTCCCACACCTTGCAGAGCCTTCCCAGTCAAATATGGGAAGGAGAGGTGGGGATAGAGTGGGGAAGGATTGCCTCCCTTGTCACTGGGATGGGGACGGTGGTGGTGACACTCTTCCTCACGGTCTCTGCTGCCTGAGATGCCTCTTGCTGCTGTTTTCTGGCTGTCCTGACCCATTTCCCTGGCTGGATGGGTGGACCTGGCCAACGCTGCCTTTTAGGGGCTGCTGGGGGAGCACAATGAATGGTGCTGATCCCCTGGGGAGACCCTTGGCTGTGAGTGCTGAAACTACAGCACCTCTTGGTGTCTGTTTGTCCTCCCTCCCCTCCTCTCCTCTCCCTGAGCCAGTTCCAGCCGTTGCTCCAGAGTCAGGATGCTTTTCCAAGTGTTTGCACCAAAGCTCAGTGCAGCGTGACTGGTGACCATTAAAGGATCCTCCCCAACGAGAGCCCCCCCAGCCCTGGAATCTTCTGAGGGAAGTGGCCTGGCCCTAATCCCTTTGTGCAGAGTTCCTGCTTGTTTCTTCCTATGGGTGCATTTGTATAATTTGCATTTTGCACTCTGATCGTATGCACAGAATTCAAATTGAAATGGGGCTTGAATACATTTGCATGCTAATGAGGCAGTGGCTTTATTTATTTATTTGGAGCCCTCTCGAGCAGGCAGCCGTGTGCTGGGGAGCAGCTCGTGCAGCTCTCCTGGTTGACAGAGCTCTGTGGCAGCACGAGGAGCCTCAGCTTTGTCCCAGGATTTGCCCCCTGTGTGTAAGCAGGGCTCTGCTCCACTGCCCTCAGCTCAGCCTGTGTGGAGATCAACACTTTCAGCCCCCTGAACTACCCAGAGGTGCCTCTTTGGGTGATCCCAGTGTTAACTGGGTGTGGGTGAAGCATTTCAATGTTGGAGTTGGGTGCAGCCAGCAGGAGCCCCTGGATGGATGGTGGCTGCAGAGATCCATGAGCAGAATGACCAGAGCGTCTCCCCGTTCTCTCCTTGGGTTTGGGGTGCTGCCCACAGCTCCCTGTGCTCCATCTCTCTGTTATTTCTGGTATTTCTGCAGTCCTTGTGGCCCTGCCCTTGGGATGTTGATTGATCCTGGGGGCTGCAGGATCATCACTCCCCATCTGCCGAGCCCACCTTCCCTCAGTGCTGCCCTGCTCCACCCACAGTGCTCCCTCAACAGGAGCCTCTCAGCCTCTTGCAGAACAACAGCAAAAAAAGTTTGGGAATGTTGAGAAGGAGAAACCAAGGGGTGGGAGAAAACCAGCTCCCAAAACTCTGCAGCATTACTGGAGGGGGGAGAAAGACACTAAAACCTCTGAGTCCCTTTGTGCTGTGACTCGGTGCCCCAGCAGACATACCCAGCTCGCTGCTCAGCCTTTCCATGCCAGCTCTCCCTCCCGGATGACTCCTGCTGCAGCTGAGTTTCTTGCTGGCACAGGGAACTCTGGCCGAGCCAGGGCTCCTGAAATGGCAGCAGGAATTGGGTCACATCTCGCTGCCCCAGGAGACGGAGTTTCTCTCAGAGCAGTCTGGATTCCAGTTATTATTTTACAGAGGATGTTAGAGGTTGATAAGGGAGCTGTTCTGACTGCCAGTAGGGCTTATTTGGGGCTTACTGTGTGCTCCAGTTTGTATTTTAATATAGTCAAAGGTGACTTACAACTTTAATATTAATTTTAAAACTGATTGCTCAAGATGTTTTTTTTTTATCTATGTTAAACCAGATTAATCTCAGCCTTGCTTGATCCTGTTGGTAGCTTTTCTCTCCCTGGCTGGAGAGCCACACGTGGTCTGTGTTGCACCAACAAAAGCTGAGGAGGAAGATGTTTTTGTGGCGATAAATAATTGTCGCGGGGCTGCTTTTTCTTCCAGAGAAATCTCAGCTCTACAAGCCCGACAATGGCATCAGTGGGAGCTCTTGCTTTTGTCCAAGCCTATCCTCCTGAGCGTGCAGAAACGGGGCTTTGCTGAACAACACCTGGCTTTGTGCTTCCCATAGAAACCTCCTCCTTGCTGTTGTGTTTCTCCCCCGTTTTCCAGGTGCTCCAGAATCCATCTCCTCCTGCGCCGCTTTGTGCCTCCGGCGTTTACAATTCCTGGCACGCTCGCCCCGCTGCCCGCAGGGTGCTCCGTGCCCGAGGTGACAATGTTCTGAGGGGTGGGAAGGTGGCCTTGGGGCAGCGGGGTGTGTGTGGAGCTGGAGCTGGATCATTCTCCTGTGTCTGGCTGGAGGAGTCCACAGCAGCCAGAGCTTGGGGATGTTCTGCCTCTGGTGCCTAATTCGTGGTGGTTTGGGCATTTGTTTGATATATTTTGAGTAAATGTCACATATTTCAAGGTGGCCACTTGGGCACCCAAAATTGAGTTGCTCTCAGCAAAATTCAGCATTGAGTTGGGCTGCCCAAAGTGGAGGCTGGTTTTCTAGGTAATCCCAGAATCCCAGAACGGTTAGATTGGGAAGAGACCATAAAGCCATCCAGTTCCACTCCCTGCCACAGGCAGGGACACTTTCCACTAGACCAGGCTGCTCCGAGCCCTGTCCAAGCTGGCCCTGAACACTTCCAGGGATGGGGCATCCCAAATGATGTGGTTTGAGTGAATCTCCTGGACTTGATGACCTTAAAGATCTTTCCAATGATTCCATGATTCTGTGACATCTCCAGGACACTCAGTGTCCATCCTTGTTGGTGCTGCCAGTCTGTGGAGCACTGGGAGGTGGTTGATCTTTGTAGCTGGAAGAAAAGGATCAGAGTCATGGCTCTGGACACCTGTGGTCATAAATCTTCATGTCCTGAGCATCAGCCAGGCCAGCCTGGTACCAGCGACACCAGTGAAATCATCCCAGGCACTGAGTTTACAGGATCCCTCTGGGAACGACTGATGGACTCAAATGCTCTGTGAACAGCCTTTAGTTTTTTCCTGCTTTGTGTGTGGGAAAACCACTTCACTGATGGTCCATGTTCTCCTAAATATCTCCCAAATGCTGCCTGTAGCTTTTTTTCCCTGCCAGCCTTACAAAGAACTGAGTTTCTGAGCTTGTTATTCCATGCACAGTGCTGTAAATAAACACGCTGGATCGGTGGGCTGGAATTTGAATGAGCCGAGTGGATCTGAGAGTGGGACATGGGGGGAACTGAGGCACGGAAGGTTCATGTGACATCTGTGAGAGCTGGTATCACAACCTGGGGGAAAACAGGAGGATTTGTTTGCTGGATCTGCCCCTGGTCTGTCTGTTCTTCACTCGCTGTTTCAGCCTGAGGTGGGAGAAGCACCAGGTACCGTGTTGGCTCAGGAGCCAAACGAGATAAGACAGTGATAAGACTGAAAAGCCACTGAAGGCAAGACTTGACTCCGTGCAAGCAAATGCCGAGCAGCAGCCACATAAATCCCATTTGTTTTACATTTCAGAGCTTAATGAGACAGAAATCGCATGGCAATTGTCACATGTGAAGGCAGAGATTGCTGGTTTTGCATTTAACTAAAGCAAGCACCGTATGCAGCACCGGCAGAGCCGGGATCCCACTCCTGCTTCATGGGGAGGGCTCCTGCAAACTGCTGCTGCCCTGGAGCTCAGCACCAATCCTGGCTGGAAATAACCCCCCTGGCAGCCACACTGTGCTCTCATGGAGGTCCCCAGCCTTCTCCAAAATACTGAAATGTCACATTATTTGTGTAGAGAATGGTTTGGGTTGGAAGAGTCCAGGAACTGAATTCTCTGTGGTTTCACCAGGATGTGGGTGCTGAAAACCTTCTTTGGGAATGGTGTGTAGGAGGTTTAATAGGAATGAGGGCAGCTGCTGCAACCCCCAGGGTCAGTCCAGGCTGGGGATGAAGGGATGGATGGAGAGCAGCTCTGGGAGAAGCACTTGTGGTGCTGGTGGGGGAGAGCTGGACAGGCCCTGGCCCAGAGCCCCCCTGTGCTGGGCTGAGCCCCCAGCGGGGGCAGCAGGGGAGGGGGGATTCTGCCCCTCTGCCCCCCCAGGTGAGACCCCACCTGCAGAGCTGCCTCCAGCTCGGGGGGCCCAGCACAGGGAGGAGCTGGAGCTGCTGGAGCCACCAGGATGGGCAGAGGGATGGGGCAGCTCTGCTGGGAGGAGCAGCTGGGAGAGCTGGGGGTGCTCACCTGGGGAGGAGAAACTTTGGGGGGAGGGAATTGTGGCCTTGCAGAGCCTGAAGGGAGTTGACAAGAAAGATGTGGAAAGACTGGGGATGAGGGCTTGAAGTGACAGGAGAGGAAAAAATGGCCTTAAGCTGAGGGAGGGTAAATTTAGATATTAGGAGTAAGTTGCTCCCTGTGAAGGTGGTGAGGCCATGGAATGGATTTCCCAGAAAAGCTGTGGCTGCCCCTGGATCCCTGGAAATGTCCAAGGCCAGGCTGGAGGGGCTTGAAGCAACCTGGTGTAGTGGAAGTTTCCCTGCCCATGGCAGGGGATGGAACTGGATGAGCTTTAAGGTCCCTTCCAACCCAAAGCATCCCAGCATTGTTTGTGCCTTGTCCTCCAACGGGTAAAAACCCTCCTGGGAATCATCTCCAAGCTGCGTTAACCATCAAACTCTCCCTGTTTGTCACTGCAGACCTGTAGCTCTTTCAGATGAGTTGAACAATAGAAGGATATTAGTGCCAAAAATGCATTAACTCGGGTAACTTCCTTCGTCTCTGCTAATTTGTGCCTTCGCTTTCCAGATAATGTTCATAAATTGCTAAAGCAGTACTTTAATATTAACATAAGCTGCAGTCTCTGTGACAACTGTTACAGAATGGGCTGTTTGTAGCTCTGAAATTGATTTTTTTTTTCTTTTCGCCCTTGTCTGTTTGAACTGAAAAACTGAAGAGAAAATTCTGTGTTGGGTTAAGCAAAAACGTGGCCAAAAAATATTTGTTTCAGGTCGAATAAAACATTTCATCACATTCAATATTTTCTTTTGTTCAGACTTTTAAAACGTTTTTTTAAAAGTAAATTAGCTTCAGAGATGCCTTGGGGAGAGGGGAAAAAAGTCCAAATGTTTCATGCAGAGGAGAAAATGTCTAAATAAACCACTTTCACTCTTGACACCCACTCCTCCCCTTTCAGGCCAAATGGGCTTGATGGGAGCTCATGAACAGCTTCGCTTGACCCACATCTGTGTCGGAATTATTGTGCCAAAGATGCAGAGGGGAAGAGTTAATGACTCATTTTTAATGGGTATCTCAGTTGGTGAGAGAGGGACTGAAATTATCCATTTGAAAGAATAATAGGACCCTGGTTAGGTGACTAAATCCTGCTCTTAATCATCCTGGGGGCGGCGGAGAGGGGAAATTGGGGGTTGGATCATCCTCATTAGGTAAGTTGGGGGTGAGGAGTGTTTTTCACTGGCCTGGAGTCCTGCAGGGGGTTAGGATGGATGTAGGGGAAAGGCTCTTCCCCTGGAGAGTGTCGGGCACTGAACAGGGAATGGGCACTGCCAGAGCTCCAGGAGCCTCCAGACAGCACTCTCAGGCACAGGCTGGGATTGCTGGAGTGTTGCAGGGCCAGGAGTTGGACTGGGTGATCCTGATGGTTCCTTTCCAAGAGAGGGAACCAAACCCAGCTGGCAGTTCTGGTGTTGATCTTCCTCATCCCAAGGGCTCTCAGGCTGTGCCTGGTGGTGTGTTGGGCTCCCAAAGCCAGGGGCTCTCAGGCTGTGGCTGGTGGTGTGTTTGGTTCCAAAAGCCCTGCTCTTGACTGTGTTTCACCATCAGTTCCTGGTGAGGAACTTTCCATCAGGAAAAGTTTTGGCTGTTTCCTGGTGAATTGTGGCTAGAGGACACAAAAGAACCACACTCACTTGTCAAGTTGAGAAGTGAGAAGAGAAGGAGGAAGTTTATTATGGTTTGGGGTTTAAATAGGGTTTGGAATTTGTTCAGGGATTGGGGGATGAGAGTAACACCTCTGTGACTCCAGTGGTCAACTTAGAAGTTCATAAATTTGTCCTTCCCCCTGGAAGGAATGTGTTATTTACCAAATATCAGTCTTTGCTTTTCTTACAATTCATGAGAAAGCTCCAGTCCAAGAATGAAAACATCAGAAGGCTGAAAAATCAGGGTGCCAGTGAATCCTTACCAGGGAAACTGGGGCTTTCTCAGTGCAAAGGGAATCTCCCCTTCCCAACATTCCAACTCCTTTGTCGTGAAGCGCTTGGAGAAAATCCTGCTGGGATCTGCTGGTGTCTAAAATGTGCAGTGAGCAAAGGGAAATCATCAGGGTAGGACCTTTGTAGTGGTCCAGATCTTCTGCTGAACAAGTGCTGTTTTCCTGGGCTCATCCATTTGGATGCATCTCCTCCAAGTCTGCACGTGGAGCGCTGGGAAGGCTGTGATCTGTTTTTTAGTGCAGTAATTGAGCAATCTCATTGTTCTGGACATAGCAACTAATGATTTTTTTCTTTATGATAATGCATCTTCATTACTCTGGGGAAATCATTTGCTCCTGTGAAGACAGGCCTCTCATTCCTGGGTTAAGGGGGAAGAGACTAATGGCTTAATTAAAAGGTTGGAGAGAAAAATCCGTCTTAACCCTTTTTTTTTGTGCGTTTGAAGCGTGCCGTGGGTAGAGAGATGCACAAACAGGCACACCCTTCATCTCAGAGAGTGTTTGGGACCAGTGGACACGAATTCCAGGTGTTCCATCCATCACCTGTGTCTCCCACAAGCTGGAATGGGTCAGCGAGGGCCTGAGCTGCGTTTGTTTGTGGCCAACTCCGAGATTTATTCCGTGCGAAAGGGGAGCGTTATTTAAATCTGCACATTTTGCAGGATGTGAAAGCAGCTCCCTGTAATCTACAGCCCTGGTGTCCGCTGGGAACGCTCCATTAGCATCTTTCATTCCTGGAGTTGGATGCTTTGCAGCTCCTTTTAGCGGTGATAATCCAGCAAAGGGCCCTGTGTTGTTCACACTGCAATATTTATGGAGCCAGCCTTCCTTTGAATTTCCACGCTGGCTTTGGCCAAAGGCACAGAGAGAACACAAACAGTGGCTTTAGCAGCACAGTAGTCCAGGCTTTTCCCTTGGTGGGGTTTAGGGCTTTCAGCCTGTTTGGAGCTGACTTGGGAAAGGAATAGGGAGGGCTGAGTGTGTCTGGCAGGGATTGTGCTCTCACAGCCTCCACCCCAAGGGAAATATTGGCTCAAAGCCCTTTCCTGCAGGCAGGTGAACGACCATAAGCAGAGGAAACAGGACCAGTGGGTGAATTTCTGGGATTTTCAGGGTGCAGGGGACCTGAATCCTTCCCTCCAAGCCTTTGGACAGAGCAGTGGCAGGGTGAGACATCTCTTTGTGTGTCCCAGAATCATCAGTGTTGGAAAAGATCTCACTCTCACCTAACTCCCAGCAGCACCACAATCACTCCTGCACCATATCCCCAAGTGCCACCTGCAGAACAATTCCAGAGGTGGTGACTTCACCTCCCAACACCCAATGAGAAAAGCCACCCTGCACAGGAGAAGTGCTTTCCCTTGTGGTTGTTTTGGGGGAGCCCTTCTCAGGTGGGGCACACCTCTGGGTGACTTTATATTGGGATGTGGATGCCAATGGTTTCCTTATCCATGGGGTTGGATGGAGCCCATGGTTGGGCCCATGGAGATGGATTCCCCCACAGTTTCCTTATCCATGGGGTTGGATGGAACCCATGGTCAGGCCCATGGGGATGGATTTCCCAGTAGTTTCCTTATTCATGGGGCTAGATGGAGTCCCTGGTCAGATCCATGGATTTCCCAATAGTTTCCTTATCCATGGAGTTGGATGGACCCCATGGTCAGGTCCATGCAGATGGATTTCCCAATTTCCTTATCCATGAGGTTGAATGGACCCCATGGAGATGGATTTCCCAATAGTTTCCATATCCATGGGGCTGGATGGAGCCCCTGGTCAGGTCCCATGGAGATGAATTCCCCCACAGTTTCCTTATCCATGAGGTTGAATGGTTGCCCCATGGAGATGAATTCCCCATGTTTGTTTTCACGGCTGCTCCATGTGGTGCCTTTCCCTTTCCCTGCCCTGCCTGCAGCGCTCCCTCCCCGCTGTGTTTTCCCAAACTGGAGGGCTCCTTCCTGTGCCAGGGGAGCACCCTGGGCAGGTCCCAGCTGGGGTTGGAGCTTTGGCTGTTTTGGGTGCCCCCCTTGGCTGGGGAGGAGCGGAGCCCCCGGCACACACGTGCCTCTCTCTGCAGCTCCGATCCCCCAGCTCCTCTCTCTTCATTTGACACAATTAAATATTAAAGCCAGTAAACACTTTAGTTCGTCTGCACAGCACTGTCTGCCCAATTATCCTCCTGCAGGGCTGTCAGACTCTGCCAGTTGCTTCCCTGGGTGCTGGCAGCCTTTAGCCTCCACACCAGCATCGCTCCGGGGAAAACCCTGCTCTCCAAACCTCCCTGCCCAACCTCTCCATGCAGCTCCTCATGCCTTGGGGTTACCTCAGCTATCCCAAGGCAGTGTTGGCCTGCCTGAGTCTTTTCAAAGGGACAGAAGGAGCTGTTTGTTCTTCTAAAGCTGTTTTGCAGCTATTGACTGGGGAATAAAGAGGGAGTTTAGGCAGTGGCTTCTTAGAAAACCTGTGAATAGAGGTCAGAGCTGTTGTTGTCTGTGAAGTGCAGAGCGGGTTCTTCTTCCCCTGGAGCTGCAGGAGGCTGCTCCCGCAGTTTGTGTGGAGCTGCAGCACCCCAGACACGCTTCCCCGAAGGTGGGATTTTGCTGCTTCCAAAATATTGGAGTTAAGGGTTTAGTTTTCGTTTTAAGCTTTCAGGATTGTGGTGTGCAGTCTCTCCTCAGCCCCTGCCCCAGTACTGAGGATGCCCCCCCTGGCCACTTAAACCCTTTTTGTATTTTTATAAGGCCGGTGAGATTTTGCTGACAAGTGAAAGGAAATTGCTGCAATCCTCCCAGCCTCAGTCAAGCAGAGCTGGTCGGGGATGTTTTTTCCTGTTGCTGTTGTGTTCTTGCCTTTCAGGGCCTTGACATTCAGTGGAGTCCATTTCCAAGAGGGATGGGACAGCAGGATTTTACTGTGGTTTCAAAAGACAGTTTAAGTGCTTGAACTGCTGCCATCACTGAGTTACACGCCTGAGTCTGGCCTTGACTGTGCAGGTTGAATTTCTTGCTCTGATTTTCAAGGCAGTCGGCATTAGCAGCTTGTCCTCTGCCAGACAGATCACTGGGAGCAGCTAATGGGGTTTCTCTTTTCATTCTCTCAGCAGTGATGTGCACTCCCAGACCTTGGCACCTGAGCTGGTCGCTGGGAATATCAGCAGATATCAGTGAGGAGTCTCTGCCTCGCTCCAGGGCTGAGATAATCAGCCTATGCAGAGTTCCAGCCCAGCACAAAAATTCAGATTGGAATTTTTCCTGGTCTCCATTAAAACTTATTACCCACAGGGGTTACTATTGACCAGCCTTTCTCGCCAGTCTGTATTTCCTTCCCGGATCAATAATCTCGGTATTGATTCCAAAATAAGTTGGTATCTTGGAAGTGCAAGCGATGCTGGCTCCGGGCAGCTCGGGGCTCTGCTGCTCTGGGAATTCCCCCCTGCAGTTCTCCAGGTTTTATCTGTGGGCTGCCACTTCCACTGCCAGCAGCAGGATTTGGTGTCTTGTGTCTCAAACCCCTCCAGAGATGGGACTTCAGCCGAAGGGAGCAGCCTGGGTTTGTTGTCTCAGGTGTAAAATACTCCTGTCCTGTGCTGTGATCCCAGCTCTGCACAGCCTCAGCTCCCAGGGCTGTGGATCTCCTCTCATCCCTTGGGATGGCTCCTAGCCCTCCCCTATTAGAGGGTGCTGGGTGCAAACTGCAGGCACAGAGAGGGAAAACTGCTCCTTTTGGGCTTCCATAAATCTTCCATGGCATCTTACAGCTCCCCAGGGAGAGGCTTTTGGGAACCTGAGAGCTCAGTGCCACCTTCTCCTGAGTCTTTCTGTAATACCTCTCTGCCTGCAGCCATCCTTGGTTATTTCTTTTTTCCCCCCACTCAATGTTTTGCAGGGCAGAAGCTGCTCCTCCCCATGGAATTGTTCTCAGCTGCCTCTGGTTTTCAGAGCTGTTGAATTGACCAGCAAGGCCCTTTGCACACTTTGTCCTCCAGCCCAAGGAGGCCTCCTGGAACTCCAGTTAATAAAGCCCAAACCTCTCCAGGCTCTATGAACTCATCCCTGTGACGGCTGTTGTCCTGTGTGAGGTGTTTCATAAGAAGCTTTGCTGTTCTGCAGCACAGCAGAACCTGCAGGCTGAGCTGCCTGAGGAGCAGCTGAGGCACCAGGCAGGATCCCTGATGAAATCTGTTGGGAGTAATGAACCACAGATGACTCTGTTTTCCGAACCGATGCGGAGCTGCTGTTTCTAGAAAGCTGCCAACCACACAAGTGTGAGGTTAGAGATGGAAAAGAGCTTCCGTGGGGAAGCTGGGAAAGCTGTTGGTGCTGTCAAATGTCTCTGCTTTCAACCCAAGAGGCTTCTGCCTTTCTGTCATGGACAAAGTGTCTTCTGTTCCTGTTCTCTCCCTTGCTCCTTCCACATCCTGGGAGGTTTCGTGCAGTTCACGCTTGCAGAGCACTTGGGTAAAGCATTCTTGAAAAGTGCAAAATATTTATTAGTATTTGCATAGCAGCCCCTGACCTGCTGTGAAGAAGCAGCCCTTCAGCTCTTCTGAGTAAATACACCTTCATTAAATAAAACTCTGCCTGTGCTGCACGGCACCGCTCTGTCTCACCTTCATCTGCTTTTTCATGTGTAAAAAGTCTTAGGAGTATTTGACTTTAATGAATTTTGAGCATGCAAAGTGCTTGCCTGGCCCAACAGCTCAGCTTTTGACCCTGGTGACAGGAATGAAGAGGATCTTGGGGGGGCTGCTGAGGAGTCATTTCCTTACAGAGTCACTGAGCACTTGGTTATGGCTGGAAAACTGCAGGGGTGCAGGGTCAGAGGGGTGTAGGGTCAGAGGGGTGCAGGGTCAGAGGGGTAAGAGGGGTGCAGGGTCAGAGGGGACACAGGGTCACAGGGATTCAGGGTCAGAGGGGTGCAGGGTCAGAGGGGTAAGAGGGGTTCAGGGTCAGAGGGAAGCAGGGTCAGAAGGGTTCAGGGTCAGAGGGACACAGGGTCAGAGGGGTAAGAGGGGTGCAGGGTCAGAGGGGTGCAGGGCCAGAGGGGTTCAGGGTCAGAGGGGTCCAGTGTCAGAGGAATGCAGGGTCACAGGGGTTCAGGGTCAGAGGAATGCAGGGTCAGAGGGGTTCAGGGTCAGAGAGGTGCAGGGTCACAGGGATTCAGGGTCAGAGGGGTTCAGGGGGTCAGAGGGGTTCAGGGCTGGATTCCAGCTTGGTTTCCTCGGAAGGTGTGTGGGTTGGGGCTCCTGAGGCATCAGAGCCACCCTTCAAACCTCCTCTGCATTCCTGCTGCTGCAAAATCTGCCCGTGTTGCAGATGGGATGCCAAGGCTTTAGATGCTCTCAGTGGCCCATAAAATCTTCTTGAGCTTTACATGACGTTAAAGCTTGAAGAGGCACTATTTAAAGCAGAGTGTTTTCACAAGTGCTCGAGGTTGGCTTAATGCTGCTCTTGTTGCAGTTAAGCCCAGTTCAAACAAACTTTGTTCAGCACTGAGCACCCTCTGGAAATATTCCCCTCTCCCCCAGAGGAAGGCAGGCAGATATTTGTACTAGAAGAGTCTCTGTACAGCTCAGAGGCTCCAGCCATTTCCAGGCTGACTGGAAATGGGGAGGACAGAAGGCACTGGCCATGATCCACCAGCTCTCCAGCCTTGGCAGAAATGGTAAATAGGCTGCCAGGTAATGCTGAGTGTTAAGAGGGTATTTCTGCTTTATAATTCATTGAGCAGCTTACAGGTTCAGCTGGGAAGCCGCTTTCTCTTCAGCATCTTTCGTAAAAAAAAAAAAAAAAAAAAAAAAAAAAAAAAAAAAAAAAGTTGCACAGCTCAACAGATTTCCTTGATAAATTCCTGAAGTGTATCCTCATCCTTCCCTCTTGTCAGCTGACAAATGACTGTTTTGTCTGGAGCTCCTTATTGACATTCTTGTTTTTAATACAATGCAGAGAGCAAAGAACCCAGGCAGCACCAGCCCCTTGCTTGTAGCTTTGGGGGTCTCGTTTTTCATTTGGGAACTGAGATGCCTTTTTATTTTCTTTTTTTTTCTTTTTTTTTCCCTTTTTTTTTTTTTTTTTTGGTGGTTTTTTTTTTTTTTTTTTTTTTTTTTTGGTGTTTTTTTTTTGTTGTTGTTGTTGTTTTTTTGTTTGGTTGTTTTTTTGGTTTTTTTGGTTGGTTGGTTGGTTGGTTTGGGGGGTTTTTTGGGGGGTTTTTTTGTTTGTTTTTTTTGGTTTTGGTTTTTTTTTTGTTTTTGTGGTCCCTCATTTCCATTCAAGGCTCTGTTGCAGGTTATAAAATACAATGTTCAGAAGAGAAATCGACTTGTTTCCTTCACCAGTCACCCCTTGTGAAGGAGGTGCCACATTTTGGGGGCACTGACTGTGCACCTGCTTGTCTTTGCTTCCCTCAGTCCCAGTGTTTGCTGTGAGAGCCAGACTGGGATTGTGCTCGTAGCTGTTGTGCTTGGAGAGTCTTGTGAAGCTTCCCCAGGAATATGTGAGGGATAGAGAATAAACACCAGATGCTGCAGTGCCACCGAATAAAGCTGAAAAAGCATAATCCACTCACAAGTGCCAGATTCATCCCATCTCTGCTTTGTTCCCTGAGCAGCCTGCTGGTCTTAGAGAATCCTGAAATCCCAGACTGGTTTGGATTGGAAAGGACCTCAAAGCTCATCTCATTCCTGCCACGGGCAGGGGCACCTTCCAGTAGCTCAGGTTGTTCCAAGGCTTGAGGGCTCTGCAGCAACTTCTTGGTGCTGTGAAGGATTTGTGCTCGTGCTGCCTTTCCCCTTAAGCTGCCAGAGATGGGATTTGCCAAATCTTGAGCTCAAATTCAGCAATGGGATTAGAGCTGCTGGAGAGGAGAGGAGTTTCACACGTGGGTGTTGCTGTCACTTCTGTCCTGGAGCTGCCAGGCTGGGGGGATGCTGGAGTAATTTGGATCTGGGTCCATTTTCTTTTTTAGTCTTCAGTGTCTGAGTGTCTCTTTAAGACAAGATCACTTTGTTTTCTTGCCTGGAGCACCAGCCACTGTCATCATCTGCCTCATCTCCCACCAGTTTACGACAGGTGAGGAAGAATTAAATACCAGGAGGATTATAAGAAGACAAAATGTAATTACTGAGGGAGAAATCCACCAGGATTCCGCTGAATATCCTGTCTTATAGGGACTTTTGGGGCTTCTCAGCTGTCTGGGATCTGCTAAAACTGCTTTGAGAAAAGTAGCCTGAAGTCTGCAGCATTGGGGGGGCAAAGGTTGCTGGGCTGGAGGTGATGTTGGGATCGTTCTGGATTCGGGGATGAGGTTCAGATCCCATATTTGTGGCAGTGGGATTGCCTGTGGTGCAGCCTTTGGTGGGTTCCTACACCAGTGAAATGCTGCCAAGCTGCAGGGTTGTGTGGCCTGCCCAGCTCTAACCCAGTCTGAGGGGGTGAGTCAAATCCAACGGAGAATAAAACACCTCCAGGGCTAAAGGAGGGTTGGGCTGTGCTTTGTGTGTGGCTGGTGGCCCCAGTGTAAGGGTCAGGAATAGAGGTGCAAAGCAGAATCAGCTGGTTTTGACAGAGAAACCCCCAAAAAGTGCCTTTTCCTCTGAGTGGGAAAGGCACTGACTTTCCACCAACTGTGGGAGAGGTGAGAGAAGAACTGAACACTCTGCTGGACCAATTTCTCCAAGGTGACCCTCCTCAGGTGCCTCCTTCCCCACCCAGGTGCCTTCCAGGACCTCCCTGAGTCCTGCCCAGCTGTGGATGGTGTTGGGCTCCCGCTGCTCCCTCCCCCTGCCCCAGCACCATATGTCATCAAAATGCTCAGACGTGTGGAAAAGGCCTTGACAGAGATGCAGGGAGACAGGGGAGCCGTGGCTGAGCAGAGACTTTGTCAGATGGAATGATTCTGACATTAGTCACGGTAACCAGGGGGAGAAAGATACAGCCAGGGGAGGGGGAGAGGGCCGAGGACACGGAGTGACAGGGCATGAGGAGAGAAAGGGAAAACCAGAGCAATTTCCAGCTGCAAATGGAGTGGAAAGCAGCAGTGGAGTCGGAGGACTGGAGCATTGTCTTCCTTGCAGTGCAGGGCACTCAGTGACCCTGCCCTGCCATGTTTAGGTCTGAGATCAGCAGCAGGAGGGGTTTTTTTTGGTTTTTTTTTTGTTTTTTTCCTTTTTTTCCTATTCTCCACCCTTTGCCATGCCAAGAGCTGGTTTGGGAACCTTTTCTCACTGAGTGTCCTCCCACAAGCCTGTGAGAAAGATGTTAGCCAGTTCCAGCCTCCACCTGGGGCAGGTAAAGGTGGAAAAAGAACCCTGGGAGGAAAAATAACCCATCTGGGAGGTGGAGAAAGGCAAGTCTGGTGTGTGCCCACTGCAGTGGGGAGGTGCAGGATTCCCTCTACTTCCTGCTGCTTTCCTGGAACCTCCCTAAAAACCCAAGTCAGCGCTGGTTTGCTGCTTGTTTATCACGTTTTGAAGGTATTTTTTTTTTCCCCTGCAGAAAACACCTCTGAAATTGCTTTGTGATCCTGTAAAGGAAATAAATGAAAGGAAAAACCTTCCCTGCTCCCATTGATGGGAGGAATCCAAGCATCCACGTAGGAGGCGAGCGTGGCTGTTACGGCCCTGAGTGTTTGATATTCAGGGCAGGAAGCTGGTGGGGAAAACCCAGCAAAGAATTTCCTTGTATCGTTAGTGCAAATACGCCCGTGGTTCAGCAAAAATCAAACAAACCAGACACTTGGAGAGCTGGGAGGGGAGTTAAAAAAGCAATTCCCAAACTCGGCGCAACCTGCAACAAGAACGCGGCTCCCGCTGTTTGAAGAGGCTGGGCTGGAGAGCTCCGGGAGGAATCCTGTCTGGGAGGGCAGGAACAAAGGAACCAGCTCCAGGTAATGAGTCTGGAGTGAGCCAGGGCACACCACTCCACTGGAGGGAAGGTTCCTGCACAGCCCTCCTCACCACTGAGCTCAGGAGAAGTTGTTTTTTTTTTCTATTTATTTATGAACAGCTGGAGGCCGCGAGTCTCCAGCCAGGAAGGGTGAGCTCCAGCTGTGCCCCCGTGCCTGGTGTGGAAGGGCTCAGCACGGCCCTCGCTGGGAGGTTTCCTTTTAAAATTACCCACCTGGTGGTGATTTGAAAGGGATTAAAGGGATGTGGTTCCTCACATGAGGAGTGGTGAAGGGTGGTTGGGGCTGGAACACTCTGATGTCCTCTCAAGTGGCTGAATTGAAGATGGGGCATCCCCACTGCCTCCCAAAGGGTGTCGTAGTCTCCTGCCTTTATTTTCCCAAGTTTTCACTGTGTTCCCTGAGGGATGTGTTGGTCTTCAGGTGTGAGGACAGGTTGTTGTGGTTTGAAAGCAAAACGAGTGAGAGGCTCCAAGTCAGAAATACAATTTAATAAGAAGAAAGGAAAGAAAAAAGTAAAATAAAATAAAATAAATGCAATAACACAAAAGAGCACTGACAGAGTCAGAACACACCCTGAGCAGGGTGGGGGGAGCAGTCCAGGTGAGGGGCTCTTCCTGAAGCAGTGATCCCACAGAAAGGTCTGGGAGCTCTGCTCCTCTGGGAATCCAGTGGCTCAGGGCTGCTTGTCCTGTCCCAAATCCCAGATTCTCTCCAGGTGGGAATGCTTGGCTCCTCCCCCTGGGCATTGGGAGCATCTCCCAATGGGATGAGGAGTCGTGCAGTGGCTCCTTGATGGCCCATTAAACAGAGAGAGCTCCTGGAGGGAGTTCCCTGTGAGTCCTGGGCAAGGCATTGATGGGCCATGAGCAGAAGAGCCCAAAGGAGGGGCCTGGGAAAACACTGCCCCACCTGGTTCCAACAGCTCATGGGGATGGGGATGGAATAAACACTGTGTGCACATCCTACACCACAACCCAGGACACAGGTGTTTGCTGCTGGGCAGGTGCTGCTTTGGGGAGGCCGAGCAGAGATGGTTTATATGGTTTTCCCTGGGACTTGGACATAGAACCGTGGAATATCCTGAGCTGGAAGGGACCCACCAGGATCACCCCATCCAACTCCTGGCCCTGCCCAGACACCCCAACAATCCCACCCTGAGAATTGTCCTTGGAGCTCTGGCAGCCTCGTGCCATGCCCATCCCCTGGGGAGCCTGTTCCAACTTATATTTACCAGAACTTCATATTCCCCTTAATTTCTGACCTGATGGCTGATTTCTGGGTGCATTTCTCCTCTCCCCAGGCTTCCAGCACCGTGGTTTTTCCTTCCATGAGTCACTCCCAGACAGGCTGTTACTCCTCTCCAAGTGGCCCCATCTAACACAAACTTTGTGCTCTTAAGTGCCAAGGGAAGCGATCTTGGGGGGAGAACGAGCTCAATTTGTTTAACGCTGTAATTCACTGTTAGAAATCTCTCTCTTTTGTCACAGACAGAGTCACTGGATGCGTCAGCCTTTGATCTCAGCTGCTGATCTTCCGCGTGGAAGAAATTTCAGTAACACTCTAAATTATGTGTCTGAGATACCCATTACCCAACGTGTTGCGCTCGGGATTTAGGGAGACTGTTGAGCAGTGGATAAATAGTACATGAGGCGCCTTTTAAAATACTTTTATTACACCAGTATTTTTTCTCCGCGAGACGCTCTTAAGAACTGGGAGACTGCATTTCCTCTCCTGCCATTTTTTTTAAAAAAGATGCTCCACCAGCCTGGGTTTATGGTACTCTGCCTAATTTGATAGATGTTGATAAATGGCATGTCTTATAACGAGTGGCTTTGGGGCTAAGTGTGCACCGTGGTTGGATTCGAGTTTGCTTCTTGCTCTGCAATTAATTCCTTCGGTGACCTTGAGCGTATTGCTTCAAAGCTGTCTCATTTTACTGTCTTATCTCCAAATGAAGTCCCTCGGTTTGGAGAGGGAAGCCTAAATGAAATCTCTGCTGGCAGCTGGGAGCTCACCTGGCTGCGTGCAGCAGGTTGCGGAGCGCGGTTGCATTTCACCCTCGGGTGACACGATGCGCTCTGTTGTGTTACACTGGAGTTAAATCCGGCATTTTGCTCTCATCTGTCAGGCTTCTGAGCTAAGGAGATTCACCTTGTTGCTTTTACACAGCTCCGGGTCCCTCCGCTTCACTTAATGGGATTGTCTGTCCAGGAGACAGCTCGGGGAAAATTTAAAGATGTGCTTTCTGCCTCCCTGTGTTCTCGGCGTTGCCTGCCCGGGAAAATCTGCCGGAGCAAATCTGGCAGGGTTCACAGGGACTGCTCAGGAGCACACGCCGAGGCTTTGAAATCTCCTCTGCAAGTGTCCACCCAAGTGCCAACTGCATTTTCAGCTCAGGCTTTAGGCTGAGAGGTTTGAACTCCTGTGCTTTGTGTGCGTAAGCTGGGAGAGAGGTGGGCACCAAGATTATGGAATCAGGGAGTCACTCAGCATTCTGAAGGAATGAAACTGTTTGAGGTATTAAATGAGGAGCCCTGGAGCTGGGAGAGGCTGTGGCCAGTTTGGCAAAGCATTCCAGCTGAGGAAGGGAAGGTTTTGATTTGATGGAAGGAGTCCTTTACTCCGTAAGGGTGGTGAGGCTCTGGCACAGGTTGCCCAGAGAGGTTGTGGATTCCTGATCCCTGGAAGTGTCCAAGGTGGGCTGGATGGGGCTGGGAGCAACCTGGGACAGTGGAAGGTGTCTCTGTCCAGTGCAGGGGATTGAATTGGATGGGCTTTAATGTCCATTGGGGTGTTCTGTGGGTCTGTGAACCTGGAGCTGCTGGAGGACTTGCTTTGGGTTTGGGAGCATCTCCCTCTCCCCAGTGCCCCAGACTAGGAGCTTTAGGGTCTGGCTCCCACCCATGACCTGAGGCAGCAAAGAGCAGCAGCCAATGCCATGGAACAGCTGCTGCTCCCAAGGCCCTTCCTGCTGCACCCACATCTCCAGCTCCCACCCCTTCCCCGTGGTGCTGGAACCCATTTAATGACCCACAGCAACAAAAGGGACTGGACTCCTTGACACATCCAACGCTGTGACAAGAGAATGGCAGCATTTCCCAGAGCTGAGAGCCAGGAGCTGCTGCTAACAGCGTAATTTCCAAGCTGGTGTTCTCCTTTGAAAGCCCATGAATGGGAGATAGGAAGTGTCAAATTTGGAGCTTTTAGCTGCTTGACCTCCAGCTTTGATTTTTGAACGTGTTTTGTTAGTGGCCAGCTGCAAAGGAGAGGATTCAAGGGAGCATTGCCTGCACCACAGGGCCCTCCCAAAGGGATTTTGGGTCCCAGTGGTGCTGGCTGTGTTGTTTCACAGGTGACAAAGGCATCTCTAGAGATGGACTCCAGCACAATAAGGTACATTTCTAAAGGAAAGCTGTTTTGTTAAACACAAACGTGCACCAAGAGATGATGTATTTCTGATCAGAGGAAGGGTCTGTGCTTCTGGAGGCACCGACACGGAGAAAAGGATAAAAAGATTTTCCTTAGGTGGGTGTTAAGAGCAAAGACACATCGATTGCTGGAGGCAGTGAGGGCTGGTTCCCACCCACCAGCCCAGGGCCTCTGCTTTTCCCATCTTTGCCTCGTGGATGGAGCTTTCCCCTTTTCCAGCACGAGCTCAGCAGAGCTTGTTTCCCTTTGAAGTGCTCCGAGAGCTTCGGGAGGTAAAAAAAAAAAAAACCTCAGTAGGTGCGAGAATCTCTTGCAGCGGATCATTATTTTGGTGTGCCTGGAAATACTTCAAGGGGGATGCAAACAGAACTGGCCGTGGGGCACACTGGGCTGAACACCTGTGGGCAGGGCTGCTCTTCAAAGTCCTGTATGGACTGATTGCAGTTCCAGGCTGCTGGAGCTGGGGATGGAGCCCAGACACTGAACATTTTTTTTTCAGTGCAGTGACAAGAAGTGCAGGTTAGCAGAGGTCCCTGCCAGGCCTCCTAATGAAACACAGAACCTTTCACCCTTAGCCAAAGCTTCTGTAAATTGCAAACGGGGATTAAAGCAGGAGCAGGAGCTCAGAGCCCCACTCCTTGTGGTGCAAGGCACATGGGGAATTTTGCTCTCGTGGAATTAAAAAATCCACAGCCAAGGAAGCAAGTGTTATGGGCCAAGGGAGCAAGTGTAATGAAACCAACTGTGACTGTGTTCCCCAGATTAAATCCAGAGCATTTGGTTTGCAGAGAACTCCCCGGGCATGGGCACTCCTTTATTCCTATTAAATAAAGCAGTCATGCTGTATCTGGAGGAATCGCAGAGATGGAGCCACTGGGAGGGGGGAGCACAGGGAGGTGGAGATCAAAATGGGTTTGTCAGTGCAAAGCTCACACCGAGCACAGCAAAGAGACAGGGAGAAGCAGCTCACACGGGGAGGATGAGACTGAGCCACGGCCAAGGTGTCACAGCAGGTTTGTCGCTGCCAGAGCCAACTGGAAGTGAAAGCGTCACGGGGAACCAGAGGCAGATCGAGCCTGTCAGGGAGGTTTAACTCATCTGAGGGCTGAGAATACTCCCAGCCCCTCTGGACTGGGCAGGAGAGCAGGGACAGGCAGGTGCTGAAGTGCCCATGAAGTGGGAAGAGCTGCTGCAGCACCTCCAAGCCCTGCCTGGTGTCCAGGGAGTGGCTGTGCCACCCCAGAGCCTGACAGCCCTTGGGGGAGCCCCAGGGAACACTCAGGGCTTGTCTTGAGCTCAGCAGGAGCTGAGGGAAGGTTGGTGGCTCTCTCCAGGTGGAGTTTGGGTGGTGGAGGGGCCCCAGCACAGGGTTTGCCTTCCTCCCTGCATCCACTCACCAGCAAAGCCCCTTTTAATATTCCTCCCAGCTCCCTTGCCCGTGACAGCCAGGGGATGCTGCTGTGCTTTATTGCCACCACATTAATGAAAAGGCCATTGTGGCTGAGGCTCCTTTGGTGACTTGGAGATGGATTTCCTCTTAAGGCGAGTAAAATGAGCCATCCTCAGCCCGCGTGGAGATAAGGAATGGTGAGGGATGGTGGGGACTGGAGCAGATTTTGCTGGGTGGAGGCCATCCCTCTGCCTGACGAGTTGTTTAAAACCCTGCAGACGGTCCCTTCTTGTCAGGCAGAGCTATGGATGGGGCAGGTGGGGCTTTTTGAGAGTCATTGAATCATTGAGTTGTTGGAATAGATTTTAAAGCCCATCCAGTGCCACCCCTGCCATGGGCAGGGACACCTCCCACAGTCCCAGGCTGCCCCAAGCCCCAATGTCCACCCTGCCAAAATGCCCCGTGGGGATCTCCAGGTGAGGGTTTGCAGGGAAGCAAAAAATATACAAGTGGTTCCTGTGAGCAGCACCTCAACCCTTCCTGTAATCCCAGAACTGCAGGGCAGGGACGCTGAGGCACAGAAAGGGGCAGGCAAGGGAAACTGTAAAATTCTGCATCTTCCAGAGTTCAGGATAAGGTGGCAGATTGTCCAGAGCAGCTGTGGCTGCCCCTGGATCCCTGGAAATATGTTGTTCTATTATTTTTCAGCCTTCTGATGTTTGCATTTGTCGTGGTTTGAAAGCAAAATGAGTGAGAGGCTCCAAGTCAGAAACACAATTTAATAAGAAGAAAGGAAAGAAAAAAGTAAAATAAAATAAAATCAATGCAATAACACAAAGGAGCACTGACAGAGTCAGAACACACCCTGAGCAGGGTGGGGGGAGCAGTCCAGGTGAGGGGCTCTTCCTGAAGCAGTGATCCCACAGAAAGGTCTGGGAGCTCTGCTCCTCTGGGAATCCAGTGGCTCAGGGCTGCTTGTCCTGTCCCAAATCCCAGATTCTCTCCAGGTGGGAATGCTTGGCTCCTCCCCCTGGGCATTGGGAGCATCTCCCAATGGGATGAGGAGTCGTGCAGTGGCTCCTTGATGGCCCATTAAACAGAGAGAGCTCCTGGAGGGAGTTCCCTGTGAGTCCTGGGCAAGGCATTGATGGGCCATGAGCAGAAGAGCCCAAAGGAGGGGCCTGGGAAAACACTGCCCCACCTGGTTCCAACAGCTCATGGGGATGGGGATGGAATAAACACTGTGTGCACATCCTACACCACAACCCAGGACAGCATTTTTATAGTGGATTTTCTCACAGATTTTCATGTAAACAAAGTGATGTTTACATTCCTCTGTGGAGGAGGGACCATTGATGGACTTGTATTTTGACCAGTGTGGTTGAAGAGGTGGCAACCTCATCCTCCAATCCATGGGCATTGTCCAAAATCTATATATATAAACTGAAGTAGAAAAATAAACTTCTCTCTTTTTGCCCTGATTACCTGACCCTGTGCACATCATTCATTTCACGTCCTGTAGTGACAGAAGTGTCCCAGGCCAGGCTGGATGGGGCTCAGATAAACCTGGGACAGTGGAAGGTGTCCCTATCCATGGCAGGGGTGAGACTGGATGGGCTTTGGGGTCCCTCCCAACCCAACCCATTCCATGGTTCTCTGATAATTTGGGATCATGGAGCACTTGGGTACAGGGCAGAGACTCTGCAAGGGCTCAACGTGGTGCTGAGTCCACCAGAGTTTGGCCTTCCTGCTGAATCTGATGCATGTTGTTCATTTTTTGCACATTCCTACTGCAGAAAGG
The DNA here is from genome assembly GCF_965231275.1 of Zosterops lateralis. Classification (NCBI taxonomy): domain Eukaryota; kingdom Metazoa; phylum Chordata; class Aves; order Passeriformes; family Zosteropidae; genus Zosterops; species Zosterops lateralis. Next base: position 6,316,075 of record NC_139785.1, on the reverse strand, counting down.
CTGGGTTTAAAAAATAAGGAGGGGAAAAGTTTGCTATCTGCTTTAAATTAAAATAAATCCAGAGCAGAGAAGGCCTTTTGTAAGGTCTGCTGAGTTAATGGATTCATAATGACTTTTAAAGCTTCACTTGGGTAAGAAATACTGTTCATTTCATAATTGCATATAAATATACTTTCTCATAATCCAGGACAGCATAGCAAAAGGAAATCTACTGGCTTAATTATAAATCTTTTTATTAGCTGGAACCCCGCTGGAATAAAAAAAAGCACCACATATTGTTTTTATCTAGGAGGAAAAGCACGGGGAAAGGAGGGAGGGGGATGTCTTGGGGATGAGTTATGAGGAATTAAACTGGAAAGAAAACAACTGTGATTACTGGGGGGCAGCAATGCAGGTTCTGAGGGTTTCTGTGAGCACTTTTCTGATGGATCCATGGCAAGGAGCATCCTCACCCTCACTTCCCCCAGAGCCAGCACAGCAGATCAATTCTCTATCCAGCCAGTGGCTTTTCCAACATGTATTTTTTATCTCTTTGACCCACCGTGACCCCAGCTGAAGCAGATTTGTCTCTCCCAGGCTCCTGTCCACCTCGCTGGCACAGGCAGATTTCTCTTTTGGAGCTGCTGGAGCAGGACTGGAGCAGGAGCCTGGGGTGGAGGAAGGGATTGGGGACTGGTGTGGTGCTTTGTGCACCTGGGGATGCACAGAGGCCTCCAGGGGTGTGCTCTGGCTGGAGGTGACACACCTGCCCTGTGTGGATGGCCCTGGAGCAGAGGGATGGGAGGGATTGCTGGAACCAGCTCTTGCTATGGGGAGGAGAATCACAGAATCACAGAATGTGAAGGCTGGAAGAGACTTTCGAGTCAAACCCAACCCTGACACCTCAACTAAACCATGACATTGAGTGCCACATCCAGTCTGTCCTTAAACACACCCAGGGATGGTGACTCCACCACCTCCTGGGCAGACCATTCCAGTACTTTATCACCTTTTCCATTAAAAACTTCTTCCTAATTTCCAACCTGTATTTCCCCTGACACAACCTGAGGCTGTGTCCTCTCCTTCTGTCAGTCACTGCCTGGAGAAAGAGACCAACCCCTGGCTGTCCACAACCACTCTGAAGGGAATTGCAGAGAGAGAGAAACAGCAGGGCTGAGCCCAGTTCTTTGGGCATTTACTGGTGTTACCCCTTCACTTAGAGGGGCAACACATTGTGACGTGGGTGTGGACCCTCACACAGGACAGCAGGCAGCAGCAGGGTGAAACATGGAAATCTTTACTTTTTCTGACTCCAATTAACTTATATACACTTTTTACAGAGAGCCCAGATTGACCCAAGGAGGTCACAACCTCCTGACCCCATTGATCACTGTGACCATCAGTCAAATTCTCTCTCAGAGAACCAAACACACAGATAAATTCTAAAAATACATATAGTTTTCATCGAGCAGCCTGAGAATGGTGCTGCAAAGGTTCAAACACTTGAAAGCAAGAAAATCAGGAGTGACACACTGGAGCAGAGTTTTGGGGTCCTGGGGCTGGGGTGGAGGCTGAAGGATGGGGCTGTTGTGCCCAGCACATCCATCACTCCCTGCTCCCCTTCTGGGGGAACTCAGCACCCAAGTGCTGCTTTTAAAAACAAAAAGGAAACTAATTAAGCGCTTAAAGGTTGAACAGCCCATTTGCACCTGATGGAGACAAATGAGGCTGCCTGGTGCCCAGGAAAGCTGGCACTGCTCTCCTGCTCCCAGGTGGCTTTTTTCTTTTTTTCTTTTTTTTTTTTGCAATTCTGGGCTGCTGCAAACGCCGGCAGTGCCAGGCACCTGCTGCCTGCTCTGTCTGCAGAGCCAGGCCTGGCATCCACCTGCCCAGGGAATGTGGTGGGAGAGGTCCCTGGGCATCACAAGTCTGGAGAGGGAGCTGGGGAGGCTCAACCTGGAGAAAAGGAGGCTCAGGGGCACTTTCTCAGCCCCCTGAGAGGAGGGGACAGCCAGGTGGGAGTTGAGTCCTGCTCTGGACTAGTGACAGCACGAGAGGACATCATGTTGAAGTGCACCAGGGTAGGTCCAGGTTGGACACCAAGAGGAATTTCTTTGGGGAAAGGGTGACCACCTGCCCAGGGAACGGGGTGGGAGAGGTCCCTGGGCATCACGAGTCTGGAGAGGGAGCTGAGGGGGCTCAGCCTGGAAAAAGGAGGCTCAAGGGCACTTTCTCAGCCCCCTGAGAGGAGGGGGAAGCCAGGTGGGGGTCAGGCTCTGCCCTGGGCTAATGACAGCATGAGAGGACATCATGTAGGGTAGGTCCAGGGTGGACACCAAGAGGAATTCCTTTGGGGAAAGGGTGACCAGGGAATGTGGTGGGAGAGGTCCCTGGGCATCACAAGTCTGGAGAGGGAGCTGAGGGGGCTCAGCCTGGAGAAAAGGAGGCTCAAGGGCACTTTCTCAGCCCCCTGAGAGGAGGGGGAAGCCAGGTGGGGTTCAGACCTTCCTCTGGACTAGTGACAGCATGAGGGGATATGTAGGGTAGGTCCAGGGTAGGTCCAGGTTGGACATCAATAGGAATTTCTTTGGGGAAAGGGTGACCACCTGCTCAGGGAATGTGGTGGGAGAGGTCCCTGGGCATCACAGGTCTGGAGAGGGAGCTGGGGGAGCTCAGCTGAGAAAATGAAGCTCAGGGGCACCTTCTCAGCCCCCTGAGAGGAGAGGGCATCCAGGTGGGGGTCAGGCTTTGCTCTGGACTAATGACAGCATGAGAGGACATCATGTTGAGGTGCACCAGGGTAGGTCCAGGTTGGACATCAAGAGGAATTTCTCTGGGGAAAGGGCAATCAGACACGGGAATGGGGTGCCCAGAGAGGTGGTGAAGTCCCTGTCCCTGGAGGTGGCACTTGGTGCCCTGGTGGTGGCTCACAGGTTGGGCTCTCTGATGATCTCAAAGGCCTTTCCCAACCTCAGTGATCCTGTGGTCTCTATAAACCCTCCTCACCGTGCCCTGATGCCCCACTGTGACAACTTTAATCTCCACAGCCACAGCCAAGCCCAAGGGCCTCCTGCTGCTACTCCTCGTCCTGCTCCTCTCCTGGATTTGGGTGCTGGTGTCCTCTGAGCTGTGTCTGAGATGGAATATATCTGCTAACTGGGAAATCTGAGGGGCTACAAGCAATTTCAGCTCAAAGAATGTATCATGTTCTCCATCTCTCTGGATACAACCCAGTTCTTTGAGAGAATTTAAAGCACCAGCATGGCTGGGCAAATAATTTCCCTGTTTATTTTGCCTTGTGTGTTGAGAAATCTGATGGCAATTTGTTCCTTTTTTAGAGGAACCCAGGAATGTTTTATCCAAGCTAAATTGCCGGCAGTTTTGGCCAGATCTTCCCTGGATCTTGGATGTACTGATGGAGGTGGGAGGGAAAGAGAAAGCCAGAGCCAAAGCAGAGAATTGAAGAAAAGCAAAGCAGGACAGTAATATGCTTTTAGATTTCTTTTTCATGTTCTGAAAAGGAAATAAGAATGGGAAAAAATATAAAATAATCTCCCACCCTTCCCTCCAGACCATGGAATTAAATCTATAACCATTAGAGAAACATTTTGACCGAGACATCTTTTTTTTTTTTTTTTTCCTCCCCGCTCCTTCTCCGCATTCAAAAGCCTCCAAAGTGTCAGCATGTTTCCATGCAGGCGAGATGTGCATTGCATCTAAACAACATCATGTCAGTGTGGTGGAGAAAATTCCCACTGAGGGCCCTGCAGGTCAAAGCAAGCTAATGTATGATGCCCTCCCCTGCACTACTGAGCGTGAGTTGTGCTGATAAGGCTCCGCTCTCTCTGTCTATTAAATCTTCTCTCCTGTATAAGCAATGCAGGCACTGAGTTATTTACTTATTTTTTTTTTCTGGCCTTCCTCCTCCTCCCCTCCCCACCAGTGAATTGTTGTCCTTGAGGAGGAGGGACCTGCTCAGCCGTGGGATCTGGTGGTAGCCATCCTAGTTTGGTTTTTATTTTATTTTATTTTTATTCAGTTTTTTTTTTTTTTTTCTTCTGGCGAGTTGTGTCTGGTTGCTTTATGTGCTGCTGTGAGTTAGCTCCAGGGCCTGTCCTCACTTCCCCGCTGTCAGGGGTGTGAGGTGAGTGCTGGATCTCCCTCAGCTCCTTTGGAAAGTGGCTGTGGGAAGCAACTGATATTTCTGAAGCTTTTGATGTGCAGGATTTTTTTGGGGAGGGACCTGATTTGTTGGGAATTGTTGCTCTTTCCCTCTGCCCTCATCCTGGACTGCCTGGGCACTGAGTCTTTCTCATGTTTTTGCTGCTCAGTGCAGGCATTTTGGTGCCCTTTTCCCATTTTCTGAGTCTTTTTTCATCCTGGACTAACAAGGAATGCCCCTCCATGGATGGCAGTGGAACATTTCCAGCCCAGCCCTTGCACAGAGCTGGCTCATTAACCACACCAGCCCTCAGCAAGGAGGGACAGAGGTCAAGCTGTGAGAGCTGCTCAAGTGGGGCTTTTTTTTAGGGAACTGTTGGAGCCTCTTGGAGGAGAGGCCTTGGGGACTCATTATGGGCTGCTGGAGTTGCAGGGAGTGAGCTGGATGCGGGTCTGTTGTTCCATGTAAACAGGTGCACAGGCCAGGCACTGAGTCTCCTGTGCCTGCTGCAGGAGCAGAAGGATTGGTGGGCACACGGAACTTGCAGGGGTTTGGGTAGGAAAGGTTAAAAACAGGAAAAGGAGGGACTTGTGTGAATTGAGGGGTTTGGGTAGGAAAGGTTAAAAACAGGAAAAGGAGGGACTTGTGTGAATTGAGGACTTGCTGTTCCCTGAGCAAAGAGAGTGATGGTTGTGCAGGTGAGGGGCTCTGAGTGCTCCCACTGTGGGGATTGATTTATTAAAAAACTATGGATATTGATCTAATACCAATATCCAACGGATGAGGACGTGTCTTTAGGAGTGATGGAGGGAGCTTGTGCCGTGGAGAAAGGGCAAAAGAAACGAGGGAAGACAGCCAGATAGACACCTTTAATCTTTTATATGAACTGAGTCGTTTTGCCTGTGGATTTGGGGAAGGCAGCTGGCTCCCTCAGAGCAGGGCTGGCAAATGAAAAAAGGGATGAGAGCAGATCTCTGATGCTGAGAGTGGATAATGCTCGGAGAGGACAGAGCTGGGGAGGGCATGAGCAGCCAGGGGGGAGCGGAATCACCAACATCTGCTCTCACACTCAGTCCTCACACTGATCCCTCCTCCAATCTGACAATCCCCTGCTCTAATCCCTAAATCTGTGCAGCCACCAGCCCGGACACTCCATCCCTGCAATCCCTCCCGGGCTCAGGGAGCAGCTGCTGGGCAGGACTGGACCCAGATGAGACACTGCCCTTGTCGTCAGGCACTGAGGACTTTCCCCACCTGCCTGAGAGAGGCAGAGACAGGAATTAATCAAACAAACCTCGGCTGCTGTGGGGAACAACTCCCAACAGTGTCCTGAGACAGGGGGTTCAGCTGGGTTTGGGGTAGGGAGTCGTGAGCCCACAAATCCAGCCTGTGCTCCTCTGCTCTCCCTCTGGGAACCACAAAACAAATCATTAAAAATCCAGGGAAAAGCTGGCAGTGTTGCTGTGACTCCCCCCTGCCCTGTGAGTGCCCTAAATGTGTGTTCAGGCCCAGGAGGACAAAGACATCTTGGCAGGAGGCTCAGCTGAAAACAGCCAAGGCTGGGGAAATCTGAGTCAGTTTTGAGGAGCAGGAGTTGTGTGGGATTGTCACATCCCTGCCAGGGTTTCATACAGTTGGAAAGGGGAAGAAAATGAAGAACAGCTCCCAGTGGGGTCTGAGACAGTGGAGTTCAGCTGGTTTTAGGGTGCGGAGTCAACCCAGAGCCTGCTGACTGTGTTTTTCTGGGATCCACAAAATGTATCAGTCAAAATATAGCAAAACATTTTCCCTATAGGGCTGGTGGTCCAAACACTCTGCTGGAGCTTCACCTGTGCAGCTTTTGAGGTCCAGACTCACATCCTCTGTGCCCTCTCAGTAATGTCATGGTTGTTGCTGATGTGGCTCTTTCAGTGGGCAGTGCTGCTCCTCCTCTGGGAAATGTCAGTCTGTCCCAATCCAAACTCTGTGTGGACACCAGGGGTTGGGAAAGATGGGACAGGAAGGGCTTGTGGATATGATTGCCTGGTAAGAAATGCTGGAGATGTAAAACCTGTGAGTGAAATAGAAATGAAGGGCAGCTCTGAGATGTGCTCATGGCAGGCAGGAAGACGGGGATGAGCTGGAGATGGGTGGAAGGACAGAAAACAAAAGGAGCCAAGGGTGCAGCCCCTCTCCACCCTGCCAAGGCATCAGGGAAAAGGGGGATAAGAAAAGTCTCTTTAGAGTTTAGAATACAGGATGGTGTGGTGATAGAGCAGTTCTCATGGGCTGCAGGCAAAGTCTGTAGGGTTTGTATCTCGTGCCGGTTGGTCACTGTAAATCAGAATATTCAACACAAAAGGAGATGGAATGGATTGGAACAAGGTCCTTGCTCTCTCTTACCCCTCTCAGCTCTTTTACCTCCCTCACCTCACCCCCCCTCTCTCTCCCTCTCTCTTTGGGGTTCCCTCCAGCCCAGGCTGGTGGCTGAAGGCAAAGCCCTTTTTACCCACCACCCTGCAATAAACCCACGTGTGTCTAGAACATCTCAGCTCTGCAGAGTTCCTTCTCCCTGCTGTCCATGGATGGTCCCACAATCTGGCGCCCAACATTGAAAATGCTGATTCTACCACCAGGGGTTTTCAGGAAGCCTTTCTGGCCCTTGTGCACAGGGACATCCCAGGGAGATGCTGGGGGATCACAGGATGGGAGTAAAGCAGGTTTCTGGGGAGCAGAGGGACATTCCCTGGAGGAGAGGCACATCCCTGGCTGCTGCAAGGCTGGTTCCACTCCAAGGAACACTCTCGCGTTATTTTAACGTTTTAAAACATTTTTGTTTTCCCAAAGCTCCCATGCCAAGCTGTGGCTTCTTCAGACATTACCTGAGGCCCCCAAACAAACCACAGGCTGCTGCAGCAGAGCTCAGGGATGGACTGATCCAAATTAAATATCCCAGTCATTCTTCTTAAGGAAAAATGCGAGGTCCTTTAGGAGGAGGGGGAAAATCTCAGCTGTCTGAGATGAAACCTGTTGGCTTGGGAGAAGTGCTGAGATGCCACCCGTCATCTCTTTAGCACCTTGTCAGTGGCTGAAGCCTCGTGCCCAACCACAGGGGCTATTAGGGAATAGCTCAGCAGCTATTTTTACACTCCAGCCAGCTCTCTTGGCTGGGATTTTATTTTTTTTTTTCTCCTAAGATTTTTCTCCCCCCCTTTGTCCTCTCAAAATTAGCTGAATTTTCAATGCTTGATACAAAATAAGTGATTGGAAAAAGAAAAATGCAGAAAGGCCTCTTAAACCTTTCCTGACTCCTGGAAACGTGTCCCTGTGCAGAAGGAAAAACGTCTGTGCTCTCTCCAGGAGGGAAAGTGATGTTTGTTCTGTGGCTCGTGGGCATGTTTATGGTGTTTAGGGCTGGCAGTGACTCTGCTCTGGGGAAAGAAGGTGGATGTGGCCTGTCTTGTCCCCTCTAAAGGTGTGATCTGGCTCCAGGGAAAACCTCTGTGTGCTCTGGGAGCTCTGCTGAGCCTGCCCAGTGTGACAAATGCTCCAGAATTGCCTCACCAGATGGAGCAGAGCAGGGTTTGCTTTGTGGGGCCACATCCTGGGTGTCTGTTGGGGTTTTGTTGAGTGCACAGTGTGATTTATTGCTGTGGGAAGAGCTGGGGAAAGCCAAGCCCAGGTACAGGACATCCTGCACCACAGGGGGCCTGTGGATCCCGGGCTGACACGCAGGGATGGGCCTCTAATTAGTGTAATTAGTGCTGCCCCACTGCCAGGGGCAGCTCCCAGCACAGCCCTGCCCCTTCAGGGGGAGTGATTTAAATGGCACTCAGAGGCTGCAGGCACTTGGATGGAATGGGGAGGGAGGGTAAAATATGGTGTGTGTGTTATAGATCTGTGCAGAGGTACAAACTGACACCAGAGTGATGACGCTCCTTTGGTCCTTTCCTTTTTTTGTGAAGGAACAGAGGGATGAAGAGCCTTTAGAGCTGAGGCTGACCATGCTCAGCTGGCCCCTGGGGTCCTGTGCCGTGCCCTCAGCCCATGGGGAGCCAGGCAGTGAGAGCAGAAACAGCTCAGGAATACCAAAATCCCTGGCTGGGTTCCCAGGGGAAGGACCCCCCGAGGTGGGTGGCAGGAGCTCAGCAGCAAAGCTCACACAGGGATGGGTGTTTCCCTCTGGAACCTGGTGCCTCAGGGGCCCAAAACCTTGGTCAGGACTGAGGTGGGAGTGTCAGAGCTGGTCTGTGGGTGGGACAGGGGAGAGTGCCCAGCCCTGGCTGGGAAGGCTCCCATGGCACTGCCTGCTGCTCTGAGCTGCCTGTGGAACAGATCACTCTTGGCATCCCTGAGGGCAGGGCAAAACTCTCCTGGAGGCCCAGAATCTTCCCCGAATTCTGTTTTAAACAAACCTTGTTTGCAGACATTTCCTCATCTCTCCTTCCCTGCTCCTTCCCCAGCAGTGAGGCCACACAGCTTCTGCCAAGTCTGGGGAAATCTGAGTCACTTTGGGTGCAGCAGTTGTGTGAGTGGGATTATCACACCCCTGCCAGTGTCTCTCAGTTGAAAAGGGTACAAAAAGTGCATTTTCCTCTCCTTGACAACAAAATTGAGGCTCCTTCTTGCTCTCCTATGGCTAAATCAGCTGAAGCCTTCCTTTTTGTTTAGGTAACCTTCTCTTATATTAAACATATACCCAGCAAGCCAGATTCATTACTTATTAATTTGCAAAGTGGTAAATTTCAAAGCTGTCATAATGCTGAAGTCATGTTCGCTTTAGTTATTCTGCATAATTAATTACAAAGTAATAATTTGTACATCATGATATTTTCATTCCAACATGAAAGCCAAAGGCTCGGAGCCGTAACAGCCTCAGGCACCAGTGAGGGGTGAAGGAGGTTCCCAGACGTGCCTGGCTGAGGAGAATTTCAACTCAGCCTCTCTCCTGCCCTTCTGGGGAGGTTTTTCTTCTTTCTCATTGGAATGGCCTCTCCCCTGTGCCTGGAGGAGCTTCCTGAGGGCGCTGGGATGGTTCAGGTGGAGCAGAGGAGATGAGGGCAGAGCCTTGTGAAATGCCCCTGGAGCAAACCTGGCTGTAGGGACAGAGCGGGGAATGAGGGGCTGGAGAGGAGCAGCACCACGGGAAAAGGATCTGGGAGTTCTGGTGGGGGCAGGTTGGACATGAGTCACCCCTGGAGCCCCAAGGCCACCGTGCCCTGGGGACATCAGGGGGGGATTGTCCTGCTCTGCTCTGGGCTGGGGCAGCCCCACCTCCAGTGCTGGGGGCAGTTCAGGCACCACAAAATAAATTGATCTAAAGCTGTTTAAAAACCATCCAAAGGGGGGACATGGGGATGGGAAAGGATCTGGAGGGGCCACACGAGGAGCAGCTCCCTGAGGGCACTGGGCTGGTTCAGCTGCAGCAGAGGAGATGAGGGCAGAGCTCTGGGGGCTGCAGCTCCTCCCCAGGGGCAGCTCCAGCTCTGCTCTGGGACAGAATGGTTGGAGCTGTGCCAGGGGAGGTTTAGGTGGATTTAGGGAAAGGTTCTGACCCCAGAGGGTTCAGGCACTGCCCAGGCTCCCCAGGGAATGGGCACAGCCCCGAGGCTGCCACAGCTCCAGGAGAGCTTGGACACCCAGGGGTGTCCAGGGTGGGATTGTTGGGGGGGTCTGTGCAGGGCCAGGAGTTGAACAGGATGATCCTGGTGGGTCCCTCCAGCTCAGGACATTCTGTGATTCTCTGGGAATGTCACAGGGCAGGACAGAATATTCCTGTTTCCCAAACCTCATCTTGCACAGCTGGTTTGCACAGCCCGGTGCTGAGAACAACTCATTGGATGTCACAAAGAGGTTTCTGGTCCTCTCTTTGTGCTGATGTGAAGCTGAACTTGCTCAGGGGTGCCTGAGCCCCTGCAGTGGTGCTGCACCTCTGGGGCCTTCTGGGGATGGTAAAGGAGAGCAGGGTGAAGGCTGAGGGGGTGAACATAGAGCAGAGATGGGTGAACATAGAGCAGAAATGGGTGAACATAGAGCAGAAATGGGTGAACACCATCACGCTGTGCAGGATGTTGAAAAATAAATGTTGGCTCGGGAGGGAAGAAATGCCAGCGCTGGGGGAGCTCCACAGGAAACAACCCCCAAGATTGCATCGATTTGCTCTTTTTGATGCTTGTTTTGATAAACAAAAGGAGCAGTGGGCTGTGTCTGGAGCGCTTGAAGAGCTGAGGCAATGGACACAGGCTGCAAATGCATCTGCAGGGATGGAGAAGCAGCTTCTCCCCTCTGAAGTGAGGTTTACACTCAAGTGCTCCTCTCCACCCCTGCTGAGGGTGCTCCGAGCTTTCCTTTCTGCCCACGTTGCTTTGGAGGGGGTTGATCTCATTTCCCATCTTCTCAGCCGTGGAATTAAAAACTCCTCACTGACAGCTGGGAGGACTGGACTCACCCGACCTGTGGAGCTCAGCTTTGGGTAAAACTTCAAGAGATTCCAGCAAAAACTCCCCGTGAGCTCAGTGGCATTGATTTCCCTCCAGACATAATGAGCCTGAGCAGCTCCGTCAGCTGCACATCTTTGATCTCTGTTTTACTGTAAGATTCCTTCCCTCTCCAAAAAGCTCTGGTTTCTGGTTCCCTGTGAGTCAATTCCTCTCGTTTTTACGTTTCCCTGAGACAAGCATGGCAGCTCCTGGCCCCTGGGGTGGGTTTTGTTGTTGGTCCCTGATCCAGCTCCTCCTCAGAGACTTGGATGTCCTCACACCTTCCCCTGTTGGTGCTGTTGTCCCCAGGGGGGTGTCCCCAAGGTGATGCCACCTGAAGAGGTTTCCCCAGGAGGTTTTGGAGACCGTGGTGAAGGGAGGAGATGCAGAGGAGGATTTGTACCATGGGTGCAGTGAAAATCCCCTGACTCTGGGTGTGCACCAAAGGTGAACTTTGATTGTTGGGGAAGATGATGCTCCTACAGGTGGAAAAACTGGTGTGTGCTCAAGGACAGCCTGTGCTTGCTTTTAATTGCCTGGCCAGGGGTGATGGATGGATGGATCCCTTTGGGTCTGGGCCCCTCCCAGAGCAGCAGGTGCAGTGTGATGTCCCAGCCAGGTCACAGCAGGCCGTGGGTCACTCCTGTTTTACTGCCCGTGTCCAGCCTGGCCCTGCTGGGAGCCTCCTGAGCAGCACCAAGGAAAGGGTAAGGCCATCGATCTCCCTCAGCAGGTCCTGACTCCGGTGGGAATGTCACTTCCCAGCCCGACTGCGGGAAAATATCTCCTGTGAAAGTCTCACCCGTTAATTGTGGTTGATGATGTCACATACAATCAGAACAGTGAGGGGCGAAGGGGACGTGACCAGGGAGTGCTGGGAGTGTGAAAAACAAGGTTTACTTTTTCAGGAAATTTTAAGAAATAGGTTTAATAAAAAAATTAGGACAATTAGGAGATAAAAAAGGCAAAGTACGGCCGGGTGACTCGGCACTCAGCCAAGTCCACACTCTGCCATATCAGAGACATTCTTTAAACACCCTTTCTATTGCATCAGTTTGATGAATATTCATATTTTTCCATAAATTAGTTTCTATATTTCAGGAACTGTTTCCTGTGGTCCTTGGGTTTGCCTTTTTAGAGCCTGTGTGTTTCTGGGCTGTGTCTTCATTATCACCTCCAGCTCAGGCCTTGGTCCAGACTTTCTTCAGGTGGGAGATGCTGATGGTTGGTGTATCAATAGCAGAGTCTTCTTTACATGTTCACTGGATATTATTCCAACTAAACAGACAGTTTAAGCATATTTATATCAACTTCTACCACTATGCCTAATTTTCTTTACTAATAGCAGAAATAAAAAACTCATATCCTATATCCTCACCACAATTTATTAATCATACAGCACACACCTTGCCAAAAGCCAATTTTATAACATACATTTATAACAGGAGGATTTCCCACCTTCCCTGAGCTTCGTGTCCTTCAGCACAGCCAGCCCTGACATCCCATCAGCAGGAAAATACACCCTGGGCTCATCCAGCAAAGCCTTTGCCACACTCTGGAAATCAAGGCTGTGGTTTTGATGAAGTCTGCCCATGTTGATTTCCTGGGAAAACAAAAAAACATGATATCGAAAAGCACAAACAAGCTTTCAAAAATTGAGTGGTGCGAGGGTAAACTTGTAATTTGGGAATGGTTGTTACATTCACCATTGCAAAGATCAATCTATAGCCTTTGTGAGCCGGTGATTTTTGCCCAGTCTTGAGAACTTATTTTAATCACTTGACGCTAATCTCATTTCCAAGCCTGAAAATGGTCCCAAACATTGAAATTATATGTTAATATAGCGAGATTGACAAAAGGAAGCTGCTTGTATCGACTTGGAATTAATGAAGCAATTCAGCGATGAACAATATCGCTGGCAGGAGGTGTTAAGGAGAATTGTTGCAGTTGTTAAATTTTGGCACTGAGAGGTCTCGTTGCTCTGAGGAGACGCTCGGATCACAGCGAAATGAAAATTACCTGGGAACTTCACAGGGTTTTAGTTATTCTGAGTCATTTCACAAGGAGCGCAGCAGAAAACGGGGAAACAGGGGTGGGGGGACTCCTGGTTATCCAAAAGTGCTCTGGTTATCCACAAGTGCTTTTCTGCACTGGGGAGGGAAGAGTCCTCTCTGCAGTTCCATGATGGGGTGGAAATAACACTTTCCTCACCCAGGCTGGGCTGTGCCCCCCTCCAGCCCCTGAGGATGAGCTCAGTCTCACCCCAAGGATGTGCTCAGTCTTACTCTGTGTTACAGCAAATTCAGCTCTGGGGCTGAAGGGTCCTGACCATTTGGAGCTGTGAATTTGCAAGTCCTGAGACAGCATCACTGAACCTTCTGAGCTGGAAGGGACCCATCAGGACCATCCAGTCCATCTCCTGGCCCCCAGCAATCCCATCCTAGGCATCCCTGGAGCAGTGTCTGAGCTCTCCTGGAGCTGTGGCAGCCTCGGGGCTGTGCCCATTCCCTGAGGAGCCTGGGCAGTGCCAGCACTCTCTGGGTTCACCTTTTCCTGAAATCCAACCTAAACCTCCCCTGGCACAACTCCAGCCATTCTGGCTCCTGTCTCTGTCCCAGAGCAGAGCTGGAGCTGCCCCTGGGGAGGAGCTGCAGCCCCCAGAGCTCTGCCCTCATCTCCTCTGCTGCAGCTGAACCATCCCAGTGCCCTCAGGGAGCTGCTCCTTGTGTGGCTCTATTCCCCTTCAAATCCTTCCCCATCTCCACATCCCTCCTTTGGATGCTCTTAAACACTTTTATATCTCGTGTTGAGGTGCCCAGAATTGCCCCAGCCCAGAGTTGAGGCTGCCCCAGCCCAGAGCAGAGCAGGAGCATCTCCTCCTCGCCAGGCTGTGGATGCTGGGCCTGATGTCCCCAGGGTTCTCCTGGCAGGTCCCAGGTGTGTTTTCCCAGCAGGTCGTGGCTCAGGTGTGTCCCCCTGCACAGCTCTGCAGGGGGAACCTTTGCTTTGCTGTGGGTCCCCCGTTTTTGTGGGATCTCTTGTTTTATTTGGGGCTCCTTGCACAGCTCTGGCTTCCTGCAAACTGCTCAAGGCTCTGTGGGGCTGCTGACATCTCCAAAGGGTTTTTTCCCATCCCCAAGAGCTCAATTTGTGCTGCTCAGTGGTGTCAGCAGTGAGGGCTTGGAGGAGCCTGATCCAGCTTTTGATTCCTCGCCCAGCGATCCAGCCCAGCCAGGAGACACAGAGCATAAAGCTGCACGTCAGGAGGAGAGCAAAACTTGTTAAGAAATAAAAAATTTCTGTTCTTGGGGCTAAAATTCCCCGGTAAGGCTCTACAGAAAGACGCCGGGAATGTGTTGCTGCTGTTAACATCTTTGAACTCGTACACGCAATACTTGAGAGACAATTTGGAGCAAACTGAATTCAAGGCACAGCAAAAAAAAAAAAAAAAAAAAAAAAAAAAAAAAAAAAAAAAAAAAGGTTTTAGAAGCTGCTCGCTGACAGTGATAAACATGTGAAAACTGAGAGGGAGGTGCCCGATGGAGTTTGAAGTCGCTGCTGGTGGATCTGTTCCTCCGAGGGAGCCAGAGTTGAAAGTTGGAGCATGTTTACCAATTATTGACTGGGTGATTGATGGCTTAGGAAGGTGAACGAGACATGGAAACAGCGAGTTTCCCTCCAGATGAGGGAGATTCTGCTGGGGCGGGGCAGGACTGTGAAAAACGAGGTTTAGTTTTTTAGTAAATTTTAAGAAATAGGTTTAATAAAAATTAAGACATTTAGGAGATAAAAAAAGCAAAGTACGGCCGGGTGACGGCATTTAGCCAAATCCACCCCTGATATATCAGAGACATTTGTTAAATACTCTTTCTATTGCATCAGCCTATGAATATTCATATTTTTCTATAAACTCTTTTCCATATTCTAGGAACTTTTGCATGGTCCCTCCTTCGGTTTGCCTTTTTAGAGCATTTGTGTTTCTGGGCTGTGTCTTCATCATCACCTCCAGCTGGGCCTTGGTCCAGATTTTCTTTAGGTGGTGGATGCTGATAGTTGGTGTATCAATAGCAGAGTCTTCTTTACATGTTCACTGGGTGTTATCCCGACCAAACAGACAGTTTAAGCATATTTATATCAACTACTACCACTATGCCTAATTTTCTAATAGCAGAAATAAAAAACTTATATCCTACATCCTCACCACAACATTATTAATCACACAACACACACCTTGCCAAAAGCCAATTTTATAATATACATTTATAACAAGACCATCCCAGGCAGCCCCTGGTCCTCCCTTTCCTCGTGGCTGCAAATCCCATCTGGTTTGGGGATGTGCCTTTCCTCGGCGTCCTGGATTGATGTCCATGGACAGCTTTTTGCTCATCACTCCTCAGCTTCAAATGGATTTTGTGTTCTCTGGAGTTAATCTGTGCTCAGAGAGTTTTTTTTGCTGCAGCAAAATGTCTGTGCTGCTTCCAGGTGTGGCTAAACTTGCAGCCTGGGGTTTTAGGGGTGGAGGAGATTGGCAAAATTCCCTTTTTTTTTTTTTTTTTTTTTTTTTAATATATATTTTATTTCAGTTTTCCTTTGCAGGAGGAGGGGCCAGGGCTGCCTCTGTTTCCCACTGGTAGTTTTTCCTGGAGCTCTCTCAGTGACAAACCCTTATTGAGGTAAAATACAGAGCACTTTGAAATTACAGCTTTTTCTAGTCCGGTACCTGGTGGAGGGTCCCAGCGGGCTGGGGGGTCTATTCTGGTTGGAAATTAAATACAGGTGGTTTATATTCACCAAAGTGAAGTTTCCTATTGATCTGCAGAGTACACTGCAAACAAAATGTTTATTTTTAAATCTCAAGGCGACTAAAAAAAATGTAGATAACTTTTTTTTCCTTGCAATAATGAATGCCAGGGTTGAAAATACTTTCGCTTCACGAGCTGAAGGTGTTCTCTGAATCTGTAGCTCAGATTTGCAAAATTACTCCAAGACCCCTCTCCAATTTTTTTTTAGCTTGTGAACCCCCCTCAAAAACCTGGAAGAGATAAAGGTCCTGGAGAGATAAAGAACATTGCCCCTCTCCACCTGGTTTCAGCAGATGATAATAAGAATACACATCCCTGGTTACATCCTGCACTGCAACCCAGGACAGCAAAAAATGTCCTTATTTCATTCTTTCACCAGTTCTTATTTCATTCTTTGACCAGCAATGTCCCTGTTATCCCAGAGCAGTCAGGCTGACCAGACATGATGTCCTCACTTCTGTTCTTGCCTGGAGAGGAACAGAACTGTTTATCTTTTTATGTCTCCCTGTTTTTTCCAGGGCCAGAAGGTCAGAGGAATCACCCAGCTCAGCCTCTGCAGCTCTCTGGTGTTCCACACCTCATCAGGGCTGGCTGTGGCTGGGGAGTCACTTCTGAGCAAAGATGTTTTATCTCACATCCACCAGCACATGTGAAATGTCCCCAAATTTATTTCCACAGAACCACAGAATGGTTTGGGTTAGAAGAGACCATAAAAAAAAAAAAAAAATCTCATTCCACCCCCTGCCATGGACACTTTCCACTAGAGGAAGTTTTTCTATTTGGGCATTATTTTTGTTTTGGAATTAAAAATCAGCCCTGTTAGGGAAAAGCAAGGAGAGTCTGACAGTGAGGATTAGAAATGGACACGGGTGAGCAGTGAGAGCCCAAGGTAAGGACAGGCAGGGGAAAATGACGTTTCTATTTGCAGGGTCTGTTTGAAACTAATGGAACAAGGAGGGAGGAAACACATTGTTTTTTCTGCTCTGCGGGAGTTTGAATGTTAAATAAAGTGAGGCACAGAAATCCTCCTGCCAGAGCCCCAAGTGTTGGTGTTCTCAGGCCCCTCTGTTTGTGTCTGAGATCATCACTGGGGTTTGGAGCTCAGACCAGGGAATCCCACACTGGGTTGGGTTGGGAGTGACCTTAAATCTCATCTCATCCCACCCCTGGTGTGGACAGAGCACCTCTCACCAGCCCAGGCTGCTCCAAGCTCTGTCCCAAATGAATTGTTCTTAATTTCTACTGGAGTTTTCTCACGCTTGTAACAAAAACACAAAAACTAATGTTGGGTAATATATTATATATATATATAAAAAAATATAATATATATAAAATAAATATAATAATATATATTTTATATATTATATATATTATATATAATATATATAATATATATAACATATAATTATATATATATTATATATTTTATATATATATTATATATATTATATATATAAATAATAATGCATTCCTTTCTGAGGGGAAAGACAAATTAACAGATTCCTGAGCTAACCACTGGGGTAGGAGAGGTGTTCCTCTTGTCCCCCAATCCTTGACCAAATCCCAAAAATTATATAAGTCAAGATCCCCAAAAACTATATAAGTCAAGATCCCCAAAAACTATATAAGTCAAGATGCCCAAATAAACTTCCCTTCTTTTATATAGGTGAGTGTAGTTCTTTTCATTCCTCTTGTGACAGAGCATTTCCTGACCTGTCTTTGTTTTGTGCTGGCCCCCAAACTCTCCTTTCCTTGCTCAGAAATCAGCCCTGAGAGATGCTCAGTCCCCCCAGCCCACCTGAGCCCTTGTGGTGCCTTTTTTTCCTCTCTCACTGCACTACTCATCACCCCAGTTCTCTGAGCCTTTTTTCTTGCCTTTATTTTTCACTGCAAAGACACAATGGGTGTGTAAAAAAAGGCAAGAGGCAGTGGAGGGGAGGTGAAGCTTTTAGGAGTCCTGGGGATGGAACAGAGCAGTTTATCCTTCCTGGCTTATTAGTTCAGGGTTTTGCTGCCTCTTTGACAAAAGAAAGTCCAGCTTGTCACTTGGCTTCCCTCTGATGATTCTGGGGTTTTGTGGGAAAAGCCAGTCTTTTCTTTGGTGGAAAAAGCCAATCTTTTCTTCAGTGAAAAGCCAGCTTTTCAGTCAAAGCCTGGTTTTTCAGTAGAAAATGGCTGGGAATTGATCATCCCAAAGGAAAACCTGCCTGTGCAGCTCCCTCTCACCAGGACTCGAGCACAGGGGCTT
This sequence comes from Zosterops lateralis, assembly GCF_965231275.1. Taxonomy (NCBI): domain Eukaryota; kingdom Metazoa; phylum Chordata; class Aves; order Passeriformes; family Zosteropidae; genus Zosterops; species Zosterops lateralis. The sequence goes on along the minus strand of NC_139785.1, from coordinate 6,298,426 downwards.
TGGGCTGGGTGGGGTGGGAAAAACTCTAATTATTTGTCAGATAAGAACCCAACCTTCTCTGCTCACTGCTGTAGTTAGGCTGTCCACGAGCCGGGATTAAAGACTTTTGCATTATTGGCTGAAGATAAATAAAGATGGTTTAACATGATTTCAGCAAGGAACCTTCAAGAGCATCTGTTATCCTGCCCCAAATGCTGCGGGTGAGTTGAACCCCCGACCCTGAGGCAGTGAGTTAGAGCTTGGAGATGTCTCCTGGACATTTTTCTGAGTGCTCAAGACGATGGCCCTGAACCTGACTGCTGGGGCTGCTTTCTCTGTGTGTGGCTTAATCGGTTTGATAGACTGTCCATCATTTATTTTTATTTATTTGCGTTTAGTAGAGGGGGGGATTCGTTGTTTGGGCTCTGTCAAAGAGATGTGGGCAGTGGCAGAAAACAGAATCTGGTTTGGCCCCTGCAGGCTTAGGGCAGCCTAAAATAGACCAGGGGGTGTTTGGTACAAAGTGGGGCCATGAGGAAAAGCAATAAGGGGAGGGGACTTTCCTCTCTCAGCCCAAGGACTGGGGAGATCATGCAAAGCAGGATTTAATCTTCTTTTAGTGGAGTTTCTGGAGAAAGATTCTGCAGAGACAAAGCCCAGAGATCATCCCCTGAGAGCTGAGACTTGGAAAACGCCCCTCACCTGAGGTTTGGAGGTGGTTGTTCCATCTGGAATGAAACCAGCCCTCCTGATGGTCCTGCAGTGGGAGGGTGGCCTGGGGTGGGATTTCTGCTGCTGTTCATATAAAAATTGGAGTAGGCTGAGGTTGGATACTGGAAAGAAATTGTTCCCTGTGAGGATGGAGAGGCCCTGGCACAGAGAAGCTGCCCCTGGAAGTGTCCAAGGACAAGGCTTGGAGCAGCCTGGGACAGTGGGAGATGTCCCTGCCCGTTTTCAGGGGCTGAAAAAAATGACCTTTAAAGTCCCTTCCGGCACAAGCCTTGCCATGATCCTTTACTGGATTTCTACACCAGGATACTCACAAATGGTTAAGCTGGAGTGCAGTGAAGTTGTGTTTTCCTTTTTGTCAGTGATTTGCAGGCCACAGTCGGGGCAAGAGGAGAAAAGCCTCGCCTGTTCCGCGGCAATAACAACTGGGAAACGAGTGCCTGCTGATGTTCATCGTGTTACTGTGCTCCTTAAAACACATATGCCTTGAAGTCTGCCAGGCGTTTTGCTCTACAAAGCATATGGTTTAACAGATAAAATGATTTCTGACCTGGAGACCTGAACTGACAACTTCGGAGACAAACAAAAACCAGGATGGCTCCATCTGTCAGGGCTGGTTCATGTCCACGCTGCTTACTGACATTTATGTGTGTGTGCATCAGGGAACTGCTGCAGTGCCCCTTCCCCTCCCCTCCCCAGGAGCTGCTCCTGCCCACCCTCCTGTTCCTGCCTTGGTGCTCCCCTTCTCCTCCAGGCCCTGGCCACGACCTCTGCTCACAAGGGCTTTGCCAACCCGGTTTCTTCAGCAGTTCCCTGCTCAGGCAGTGGTTTGGTTGCTGGGCTCAGTTTTGTGAAACATGAGGTTCATTTTCATGGTAAATTTTAAGAGATAGGTTTAATAAAAAATTAAGACAATTAGGAGATAAAAAATGCAAAGTATGGCTGGCCAGGTGACTCGGTATTTAGACAAGTCCACACTCTTTAAATACTCTTTCTATTGCATCAGTTTGTGAATATTCATATATTTCCATAAACTAGTTTTATAACTGTATTTCAGGAACTGTTTTGCTTGGTCCCTCCTTGGGTTTGCCTTTTTAGAGCATTTGTGTTTCTGGGCTGTGTCTTCATTATCATCTCCAGCTCAGGCCTTGGTCCAGACTTTTTTCAGATGGGAGATGCTGATAGTTGCTGAGCACTCCTCCCCAGGTGAGCACCCCCAGCTCTCCCAGCTGCTCCTCCCAGCAGAGCTGCCCCATCCCTCTGCCCATCCTGGTGGCTCCAGCAGCTCCAGGTCCTCCCTGTGCTGGGCCCCCCGAGCTGGAGGCAGCTCTGCAGGTGGGGTCTCACCTGGGGGGCAGAGGGGCAGAATCCCCCCCTCCCCTGCTGCCCCCGCTGGGGGCTCAGCCCAGCACAGGGGGGCTCTGGGCCAGGGGTGTCCAGCTCTCCCCCACCAGCACCACAAGTGCTTCTCCCAGAGCTGCTCTCCATCCATCCCTTCATCCCCAGCCTGGAGGGATTTGTAGCTGGGGATGGTCAGTGAGGTGCCACCAGCTCTGGGTGATGAACTTTTCCTCTGCTTGCCTTCCAGAATAAACTTCCTTCCTCCTTTCCTCATTATTCCCTCGACATCCCCATCGCTCTGTGCACATCCAGGGGTGGAACAGCTGAAGGGGGGATTATTTCTGCTCTCACCAGCAAATCCATCCACATGTAGTTATTTAAAGCTGAAACCAAAAAAGCCGAGCGGTGTCTGAGAACAGAAGCTCAGCTAAGAAGTTTTAAACAAACATTATTAGATATGAACTCTTATTTATGAGCGACTTTGCAAAGGGAAGTCTGTTACCCTCTCCCTGCCTCAGCAGAAGCCACATTTTCCCAGCCACAATATCCCCGCCAGCAATCAGTCTGATTGGAGTTCAGGATGATGCAGTAAATATACCAAAGCTGAATTTAAACAGCAGAGCAGCAAATAATAATAACTCGAGGCCTTTGGCCATAAAAATGCAGACGTTTACCTTGAATGTTGACTCAAACCATTTCAATTTTGTGCCAAATGAGGCTTGAAATGTATCACCCCGTGTTCGGTGTCCAACCAATAAAAATGGCCTTAAATATTGCACCTTCCTGCTGGCAGTGGTGCAGGAGTGAAACCACTCTCTCTTGGTCAGGGCTCCCTGGAAAGCCAGGCAATAATGACGGGGTTTGTTTGTTTATTTAGGGATCTCAGAGCAAACTGTGAATATTCACTGATGTTGTGGAGGCTTTTTTTTTTTTGCATTCACCTGGGCTGCACTGCGAGGTAAAGCTTTGTCTCCCTGCTCTGACACCTCCAAACCTGCAATTCCAGGTGGAAGGAGAGGGATGTGGTGCAGGAGGAGCGCGGGTAGGTAAAGGAAAGCAGCCAAAATCTTTATCTCTGCACTTTACTCAGCTTCCTGATTCATTAGCAGGCCTGATTATCCAGTTCCGTGGCTGTAATCCCTAATTAAACACCACTGCTGACAGCGTGTTTGTGCCAAGCTGAACATAAGTGGCCTCTTCTCAATAAATGTGTAAGTCTGATCTCTGTACTGTTAACAGCAAAACTGAGAGCCCCAAGTTCCTGCAGAGGTAATTGCCAGAGGGACTTGCTCTTATTTTACCCCTTAAATGCACAGTCGATGACCATTAATGTTCAATATCCTTTAAATTGTAATTCCTTGAGTGAAAGGGTTGTTTGGAGAGTGGAGGGGAGGCCTCTGTGTGTGCCCATCAGGCAGCGAGGTGGGGATGGATACAAACCTACAGACTTTGCCTGCAGCCCATGAGAACTGCTCTATCACCATCTCATCCTGTATTCTAAACTCTAAAGAGACTTTTCTTATCCACCTTTTCCCTGATGCCTTGGCAGGGTGGAGAGGGGCTGCACCCTTGGGACCTTTTGTTTTCTGTCCTTCCACCCATCTCCAGCTCATCCCCGTCTTCCTGCCTGCCATGATCACATCTCAGAGCTGAATTTCATTTTCATTTCACTCTCAGCTTTTCCATCTCCAGTATTTCTCACCAGACAATCATATCCACAAGCCCTTCCTGTTCCATCTTTCCCAACACTTCCCTCCATGTGAAGTTGTGCTCACGGCGGGCAGGAGCAGAGCCCTGTGGGGCTGGGTGGAGAAAGGGGTTTGCAGAACAGACAGAAGGAGTTCTTCCCCTTTTGCTGTGACCTCTCTCCTCTCCCTGCCCAGCCCCGGGCCGTGGTTCAGCTGCAGAGGCTGCAGCAGATGGAGAGGCTGTCCCGGTGCTGGAGGCACTGCTATAAATTCCTGTGCCCTCAGAGCTGGGTGTCACACAGGGAATGTCTCCTTCTGGTGCTCCAGGCCTGGCCTTTTGCTGTCTCCATGGAAAAAACCCAGATTTGGGGTCAGGGGGTGCTCTGGGTATTGCAGCCTGGTCCCCAATGGGCTGGGGAAGGGCCAATACCTGGTCCCCAGTGGGCCAATACCTGGTCCCAAATGGGCTGGGGAAGGGCCAATACCTGGTCCCAAATGGGCTGGGGAAGGGACAATACCTGGATCCCAAATGGGCCAATACCTGGTCCCAATGGGCTGAAGAAGGGTCAACACCTGGTCCCAAATGGGCGGGAGAAGGGCCAATACTGGTCCCAAAAAGGCTGGAGAAGGGCCAATACCTGGTCTGAAATGGTCTGGAGAAGGTCCAATACCTGGGGCTGTGGCCCCCCAGCCCAGACAGGTGCTGTGAGGTGAGATCCCCCTCCCAGCCCCATTTCCTATGGGGTGTCCTTCTTTAAAGGAGCCACATGAGCAATATCAATCCTCTCCCCCCCACCGTCACCACCTTATCTTTTATATTTTATTTTCCCCGAGCAGATGTGAAGATCGTGCTTTTGTCAGCTTTCCTCCCGCTCCAAAAAAAAAAAAGAAAAAGGGAAGAAGTATTTGAAAAGAATATTAAATTCAGGAAGGGTGCACAGAAAAGGGATGGGAGCAAGTTTTCCTATCTCACATCAGAGCCTGGTGTCCCACATTCCCCTCCTCGAGGCGGATCCTTTGCCTTGATTTCTTTACCTTTTTCTTTTCTTCTGTCATGACTCCTGGAATAATTAGTTACTAGCAACTGTGTGTGTGTAGTTTTAAAGGCAACTTTTATATCAGCAGCATGGGTTCCTTTGGCACAGCTCTGCAGTGCCTCATTCCCTTGAAGATATGCAATCAGCACTTCTCCTGAACCCACTGATATACTTGGCCATCACTTAAATATCATTACAGGAAAGATTTCGACGAGATCACTGCACGTTAGACTTTAAAGTTTGACTTTAAAAGAATGTCTGGGCTTTGCTAAAAGGCATTAGTAATGGGATTCTCTATCTTTGAGCTTAATTTATTCTGAAGAGAAAAAAAAAAAAAAGGCCATTATCTTAAATCTTTTTTTTTTTTTTTTTTTTTTTTCCCTTTTCCTCCTCGTATTAAAAAAAAGAAAGGGAAAAGCAGCCTCTGAAGTCCAGCACTTATGGCAAACCCATTGTTTAATTACTTGCTCTTTTTATCCTTTGGAGGGAGGGGAGCCTGGGGGGAGGCGGCAGCCAGGGGTGTTTTGGCGTCACGGCTCCTGTTGCTCCACAAACAACGCCAGGCTCGGGGTATTTTTTAACTCACCCTTCTCTCGACCTGCTTTGCTGCAGGATTAGTGAGTTATGGGATCATTTTCCATGAGAAAAGCAGGGTCATTGCTGTTATGCAGTGTTGTGAGTGAGCCTTGACTAAGCCTGGACAGGCAGAAAATCTGGGATTTCTCAGTGTTGGCCAACAACTGCAGGCTGGGAACCTTCTTCTGAAAGAGTTTGTGACAGACCAACTCTGCTCTCCTTTGCAGAGCTCTCATTAGCTGTGCCAAAAAACAGACCAGGAGTGAGTCCACGGATGTGTTTTATGTGTGGACACTGCTGGGAGCAGCTCTTGGCTTCTGGAGGATTTGATTTCCATCAATACCATCCGAGCAGAGAGACTCCGCAAACCTCCTGTTATTAGTGCTCAGCCAACCCTGAAATTTTTGGTGCATCCCAAGCCCGCGTTGTGCTCGTGCATCAAAATTGAGCAAAAAATGCCTTGCCTTGGGTTTCATTCCACCTGAGGACAGGTTTAGCCTTGGGTTACAGCACACAGAATTCTCAGATCAGGCCAGAAACAGAACCCAAACAACCCAAAACCCAAATAGCTTTCAGCAGCAGAAGTTTGGGTTTTTTGTTGATTTTTTTTTTTTTTTTTTTTTTTTTTTTTTTTTTTTTAGCAAAACCAAGGAGAGAAACCCTGTGAAAGGTTCAATCCCAATTTTTCCCAATTCAGAGCCAAATGCAGTTCCCTGGATCTGGGAGCTGGAGCCTCCTCCTCTGCACTTGGAACGTGTGTGGGGCTGGAGCAGGGAAGAGCAGAGGCTTTGCCCCGGGGCCGTGGGAGCTGAACTGGTTCCAGCTGTCCTGCACTTGGGCTGGGACTCTCCCATTTCACTGGTTTGTGCTCCCTGGGCTCTCTTGGTTACAGGCAGGGCTCCATCCCTGGGAGCTGTAGCTGCTGGAGCCGGAGTTATCTGACGAGCTGAGGATCAATTATGCATTAGAGACCTGCTAATGATGAGAATTAAATGAGCTTTTGCTGAAGTGCGCTGTGCTTCTGTTCACCTTCACACGGAAACTGCTCTGGAGAGCACCAACATCTGCACAAGTAATCCATCTCCTGGCAGAGCACACTGAGCCCCTGTTTACAGATGGGAGGGCTCTCCTGGGACAGGGAGTGAGGGATGTGCTGGTTTTCCATGCCTGGGACATCCACATCAGCACTGATATCACAGTTCTGGGGCCGTGGACGCAGCAAGGTTGTTAAAAGTCTTTACAATCTTCCCTCCCTCCTGTTTTCAGGCAGTTACTCATCATGGAAATGCTGGGAGGGCTGGGAGAGCCTGGAGAAGTGAATTGGGGAGAGCTCAGAGCTCCTTCCAGGGTCCCAGGAGGTCAGGGCTTTGTGGAACATCTACCTGGACACCTGTGGATGCTCCAGCTGCTCACAGGTGTGTCTGGAGGGAGTTGTCTGCTTTTGGCAAAAATGAAAAAAGGGTTTTTCTGCTGCACCACTGCCTCGTGAGCCCAGGAACCAGCCTGGATGGTTTGATCACCTTTTGTGCTGGTATTTGTCTGTTGTTCCTTCAGGGAATCCCAGAATCTTTGAGGCTGGAAAAGACCTCCCAGGTCATTGAGTCCAACCTGTGGCTGATCCTGACTTTGTCACCCAGCCCAGAGCACAGAGTGCCACATCCTGGCCCTCCTTGGACACCTCCACGGGGACTCCAAACCTCCCTGGGCAACCCCTGCCAGTGCCTGACCACTCCTCGAGTGAAGAAATTCCTCCTGATCTCAAACCTGAACTTTTCCTGGCACATCTTGAGGCTGTTCCCTCTCCTCCTGTCCCCATTCCCTGGGAGCAGACCCTGACCCCACCCTGGCTGTCCCCTCCTGCCAGAGCCACAAGGTCCCCTCTGAGCCTCCTTTTCTCCAGGCTGAGCCTTCCCAGCTCCCTCAGCTGCTCCTTTTCACAGGACTGACTCTCCAGACCCTTCCCCAACTTCACTGCCCTTTTTTCTCCAACTTTAGGGTTGGAGCAAAACCACCTTTAGCATTTTGCTTGTCCCAGGCCTGGATGGTTTTAAACAAGGTCCTGACCCGAGGATGTCTTGAAACATCCAAGGGTTGCAATGCTTTGGGTATTTTCTCATGGGTTTGGTCTTTTGCAGGATTTAAACCTTGGTCTCCTGACTCCAACAAGTGTCACTGTAGAATAATCTTTAATTTGTGCAACTTGCAGAGATCAATGCAGGGTCCCCAGGACGGCCCAGGCCACTGGTTAAAACAGCATCAGTCCAAACTTTCCTTGTTTGAATCCCTGAGATCCAGTTCCTCCCCGTGGCACAGCCGTATGATGACACTTCCCCATTGCAATGCAGTCCTGCAGGTTAATTTATTTTTTCCAAGGCACTTTGCGAACATTAAGCGTTACATAAATCTCGGGTATTATTATCCACAAGATCCATTGATTCGCAGTGTGGTCGTGTTGTCTGGATTTCTTTTTTTTTTTTTTTTTTTTTTCCCTTTAAAAATTTTCAATCCATTAGAAAGAAGGGGGAGGAAGGAGCAGGGGGAGCCCCACAGGTCTTATATGAGACCAAATAGTTCCACAAACACAGAGCTGAGAGTGGCTGATCAATGAGAAGGCAAACGGGGCCAATTGTGCATCAGCTCCTGCCTCCAGTTATGGTTTTCAGTGGGGACTCTGGCCTGGCTGGGATCAATGCAGGAGGGTGGGGATCAGCTCCCACAGCTTTTGGGACATTTTCCCACTTTTCCCTCAATTCCAAGCCCCTCGTGTGACTCTGCTGAGCCCGGCTGCCTTTGGTTTTGGAAAGGAGCAGCTCAAGTGTCGTTGGGAAAATCCAATCCTGCCATCAGTGCCATTTGTGCTCCTGTGGCACTGTTCTCCCTCTGGGGAAATACACACCAGCATTTTGGGGGTTCTGAGGGTGCCCTCAGGGAATAAATCATGAGAGAGTCCCTGCTCTCCAGTGCTGCTCCTAAAACTCCTCCATGATGCTGTAACTTACTTTATCGGGAGCAGCAGGACAGCAGAGATAACTGAATGCTTTCTGTTAGGCTGGGGGCTGACAAACTCGGGGGGTTATTTTTTGGCTGAGTGACACTCTAATGGCAAGCATTGTGTTCTTCTCCATTTTTATTTGGAAAGCTAAGATGGAGCAAGCTGGGACTATCTGTCTTTTCGGCAGGGAAAGGTGTCCCCACCCCAGCTCCAATCAATCATAACTCTCCAGGAGTCATTGATTTACAGACAGCACCAAACCACCTGCTCACTGCATCCCCAGGCTATATATATATATATATATATATATATATATATATTTTTTTTTTTTTTTTTTTTTTTTATTTTTTTTTTTTGTGAGAAACTTCGAATTCTGCATTAGTGGGAGGCAGAAAGAGACAGGACAGTTGTAATCACCCTCGACCTGTAACAGTTGTACCTCCCTCGACCTGCTCCTCTGGCTTGCAGAGCCCAGCTCTGTATCCCCAACTCACATCTGAGACCAAGCAAACTTGTCTATTAGTCAGTAAAATCCTGTTTTTGAGTGAATGAGATGGGAATTGCTGATCCACAGGGAGCCAGCTCTTGCCACTGGTCCCTAGTTGGGTGTTGATGGTTCAAGTGTTGAGTCTTTTTTGGAGCAGAGTCATCTCAATCCTCTTGGATTTTCACTGGAAAAGGGGATTGCAGCTCTTGTGTGACTCTGCCCATGACTCTCCTGTTGAGGATTCTGCTGTGCAGCCCTGCTTTCCCAGACACACAGAACTGCAGAAGCAATTCCTTTCCAGCCAGCCAAGAAGCCACGCAGGGTTAGACTGTGTTCATTGGATGGGATTGGTGTTTGCAGAAGTGCTCTGAGATTCTGGGCAGATGGACCCGGCAGAAACGCGACGCTCCGTTTTCCTCCTCCAGCGACAAGACGTGAACGCTGAAGCTGCACTTGTAACAAACTTGCCCCAAATCTGAAGTGTGCCAAGGTTTCCGAGCTGATCTGCCTCTGCTCTTGAGAAGAGTGGCCCTTGTGAGGCAGTAGATTACAGCAGTGAGTAGTGCTGGGAGCGGGATCTCGCTCCTGCAGAACACGCTCCCATTGTCCCAACCACAGTTTGGTATTTGCCATAAGCCACGCTCTCTTATGAAAAACCATTTGCAAGATAAGTAAAGGAAAATGTAATCCCTGAGTGGAATGAAAGGTGCTTTGAAATGAATGGGGGATAATCCTTTTGTTGTCTGTTACAAATGCACTTTATTTCTGCATTATCTGAGCATGAGAATAGACTGTTCTCTCAACCAACAAATCCACTGCAGCACCCTCTCCTCAGCGCTCAGACCCCAGAGCCGCCTCTGAACTCCCCCAGCTCGGCGGGTTGCAGCAAAAAAAAAAAAAAAGGGCTCTTTTGAATTTCAAAATCCTGCTGGCGTGATCATTCTGGCGTTTTGCAGTGTGCAGAGCCTTGGCTTAAGTCACGCTAAAGACGCGGGTTGGGATGCAGGAAGTGGTCTGAGGGATTTAGCTGCCTACCTGCCCCTGCCTTCCCATCCAAACAGGCGGCCAAATCTGCCTAAATTGCTTTTAAAATCACAAAGCCTCTGCTCCGGGGACTTGCAGTCGGGGTCGAAGGATTTCTTCCATCTGCTTTTCAGCCCGTTTTCCTTTGTTGGCAAATTTCTCTCGGCGAGTTCGAGCCCGTTGATTTATGCAAGGAGATGCTTCCAGCCTCTGCTGGGCTTGGTGACCCCTGTGGCAACGGCCAGGCCGGATGGATCCGGCCACTCCAGCAGAAAGGGAGGCTCAGAGCTCAAAGACTGAACACTGCAGAGCCTGGAATGATAGCAGCTCTCTCCAGCTAATGTTAAAGTGCTTTAGTTACTGCAGGCATTGATTCTGGGGCCCTGGAAAATGCATCCCAGCAGGGCTTCTCCTTGGATTTTTTTTTAGTGAGTGACCCAAGTTCAGGAGATGAGTCGTGAGTCATTTGTTAACTCTGGTTTTATGGTCTGCCATACCCAGCCTCCAGCCAGTGGTTCAAAACTTCTTTATACTCTTCCCTCCCTCCTGGTTTGATGCAGTTTCCCGTCATGGAAAGGTTGGGAGAGCTGGGGGTGCTCACCTGGAGAGGAGAAGCTCCAGGGAGAGCTCAGAGCTCCTAAAGGGGCTCCAGGAGAGCTGGAGAGGGACTGGGGACAAGGGATGGAGGGACAGGACACAGGGAATGGCTTCCCACTGCCAGAGGGCAGGGCTGGATGGGAGATTGGGCAGGAATTGTTCCCTGGGAGGGTGGGCAGGGCTGGCACAGGGTGCCCAGAGCAGCTGTGGCTGTCCCTGGATCTCTGGAGTGCCCAAGGCCGGGCTGGAGCAGCCTGGGACAGGGGAAGGTGTTCCTGCCCATGGCAGGGGTGGAATGGGATGAGCTTTAAGGTCCCTTCCCATCCAAACAATTCCAGTATTCTCTTTCCATTCTGTGCCACAGACAGGATGCAGATTTTCTTTTGGGTTTTCCTTCAGGGACGTCCTTGGAAGTGAGATCTGTCCTGGGTTGAGCTGCTGTACCTCTTGCAGGCTGGGCAGTGCCTTTCCTGGGGTGAATTCCCAATGCTCTGTGCTCCAAACCATGAGATCCCATCAGAGCCCAGCTGTGCAGGGACCACGGTGGGTTCCCCAAATCCACAGTTCCAAACCCTGGAGCCTCCATTATTATTCCCACTGCCAATGCATGGATGGTTTCAGTCTTGGAGTAATCCAGTTGCTTCTAGTAAAACAATTACAGCTCTTATGATTTTTCTTTGCAAGCAGAGTAATTAGAGGAGAATAGGAAATTAATTAAAAAGCTAATTATCAAGCCCATGGATGCTGTTTTCAAATTTTTTTAACGGATTTGCTTTTGCCAAATGCCGCCATTTCTGTTCTTTTTCCAGCCCTGGTGGTGGCTGTGGGTTGGGAAACTGAGGGGATCCAAGTGTGGGCTCCTGACGTGGCGTGGTGCTGTGCTGGCTCCTAAGGGGATTAGGACACAGATGACGGAAAAGACACAGGAGCAGCACTAAGCTGCCTGTAAGCCTGTTGTCTTCCAGCTTTTTCCATTACGGAGCACAAAGGAAATTCAGGTTTTCCGCCTCCTGGAGCCTCGTGCCATTGTAATCTCAGAGTAATCCTTTCCAACAAGCCTTTCCCTGCCCTTGGAGCAGGTTTGCCATGGGGGTCTGGCTTGCTTGGGAGCCACGAAACTGCTGCAATTAATCGGGGTGCTTAGGTGGCTTCTTCAAGACCACATTAGGCTCAGCAGCAATTTAAAGCGAGTGTCCACTGGTGAACGGTGAAAACCACCCAGGGAAAAGCCGGGATGTTCCCGTGCATAGCAAACGAGTCATTAGCATCCCAACGATTACACGGGAATACCAAAATGACCTTGCAGTCATTAGGAGAGAGGTATGTTATGACTTAAGTTTAGAGGGACTGGCATTACAATGTAACATCTAATTAGTGTTACCTCTGCTAATTGCTACATATTGCTGAGGTATATAAAAATAAATGCCTGAGCGGTAGCGGGGCCAGCGGCGCCCGCGTTGGAACAGGGGGGAGAAGTTTTCTGCCATAATGAGCAGCAGCAGCTTGGTTGCCTTCGCTGGCAGCTTGTTAATGTGGCTGTTGTTGTCTGTTGACTGTAAAGAGGGTTTTTGGGTGGGGATTGTGGGTGTTGGGTTCTCCAGTGTCCTTTTGAGGTGGTTTCCCCTCTGCTGGAACCCCAGGAGAGCTGGGGGGGATTGCAGGGGGATTCCTCCAGTGGTTGGTGCTGGTGGTTCTGACAAAAAGGTGGTTCTTGTATGAGGCTGCAGTCATGGATTTGGGGTCAGAGCCTTCACCTGTGCTGCCAGCAATAAACCACGGAATCTTGGAATTGTTGGGGTAGGGAAATATTCTGAGATCGAGTCCAACCATCGATCCAGTGCCAGTGCCATGGGAGAGACCTCTGCTCCCAGGGGACAAGCCCAGAACGAGAAAAAAAAGCCTCAGGCTGCACCAAGGGAGGCTCAGGTTGGACATCAGGAGGAATTTCTCCATGGAAAGGGAGCTCAGGCCTTGGAAAGGGCTGCCCAGGGAGGTTTGGAGTGCCCATCCCTGGAGGATGTCCAAGGAATCCTGAGATGTGGCACTCAGGGCTCTGGGCTGGGGACAAGGGGGGATTGGTCACAGATCCTGGAGGTCTTTTCCAATCTCAATAATTCCATAATTCTCTGTTCACCACTAAACCACGGCCTGAAGTGCCCCCTCCAGCTGTTCTTTGAGCACTTCTGGGTTTGGTGACTGCACCACTGCCCTGGGCACTCTGTGCCAGCACTCCACAACTCTTCCCACAGAGAAATGTTCCCTAATCTAAACCTTCCCTGATACAACTCATAAAAACAACATAAAGAGAAGAAATAAAGGGAAAAATAAAGAGAAATGCTGAGGCTTTTATCCCCAAAGGCCTGTGAGTCCTTTCCCCAAAGCCAAAACTTTTGGAAGATCAGTCTCTCTGGATAAGCCAAGAATAAGAGACGGGTTGACCAAGGAATAATCTCTGCAGGACGCTGTGCTCTGGGTAATTTCATATATACAGGTGATTATCAATTACTCTCTTAATAAAGAGAATAATTTTGTCTTCATCCTGCCTTGCTGATGAGTGAGGAAGGCAGTCTTGGAGTTTGGTGAGCAGATGTCAGGAACAGCCTTTGTGTGACCAGGACAGTTTTCCTTCTACTGGAACTACAAGCAAAAGGGTGGAAAGACACTGGGAATTTTAAAAACAAAACTCCCTGTCTGCATTCCTGGCTTGTGAACACATTCACTTCTCAGCTTCACAACATTTCAGTTTCCCAGCTGCCTGCGTGAAGTTTTGAGAGGTTGGTTTGGGTTTGTTTTGTTTTTTTAATTGTTTGTTTGTGATTTGTTTTGGTTTTCTTTCATTTTCAACAATGGGGCTCGGAGAAACGGATATGCTGATAATTAAAGTGAAATCTTTGTTCCATGTGGTCTTTAGTCCTAAGATCATCATCAGAGCCAGACAGTGATATTTTGATATTCTAGACAATTTTTTTTTTGATATCTGGAGGGAAGTTACAAAGCAGGGAAGGATGGCAGGCCTGGCAGTTTTATAATCTCTCTGTCTAACGTGCAGTATCATGGGACACCTCTCAGATGTCTCCACGGTGGCTTCTGTGTGCTTCAAACACGTGTGCTCTTAACTGCAGAAACCAGCTCCTGAATTAATGACTGCGGCTTCAAAGGGCCCTCCCCCTCCCCACGCTGGAGATCTGAGGGCCATCTCCAAGTGGGTGACGTGCCTTTGAAAATTATGCAGCGCAAACAATAAACCTCATTAAAGGAAGTCGGCAAAAGCAGCTCAGAGTAGGGACATGGTGGGGACACAGTCCAGGATCTCTGTCCAGGCAGGACCAAAAACTCTGTGAGTGAGGGGAAAGGGCGTGTGAGCCCAGAGTGAAGTGCCAAGTCCTGCCCTTGGTCACTCCAGCCCTTTGCAGAGCTCCAGGCTGGGCTGGGAAGTGCCCGGTGGGGGAGGAGCTGGGGGTGGTGGTCAGCAGTGGCTGGACATGAGCCAGGTGTCCCCAGGTGGGCAAGTGGCCAATGGCCCCTGGGCTGTGCCAGCCCCAATGTGGGCACTGGGCCAAGGCAGAGATTGTCCCTTGACACCAGCTCTGCTGAGGGACCTCTGATCCCGTGTCCAGTTCTGGGCCCTCACAACAAGAAGGACATTGAGGGGCTGGAGCATGTCCAGGGAAGGGTCTGGAGCCCCAGGAGCAGCTGAGGGAGCTGGGGGAGCTCAGCCTGGAGAAAAGGAGGCTCAGGGGGGACCTTCTGGCTCTGCACAACTCCCTGACAGGAGGGGACAGCCAGGTGAAGATCAGGCTCTGCTCCCAGAGAACAAATGATAAGATAAGAGGAAACCACCTCAAGCTGCAGCAGGGGAGGTTTGGGTTGGATATTGGGAAAAATCTCTTCACCCTAAGGATTGTCAATCACTGAAAGAGGTTGCCCAGGCAGAGTCCTCATCCCTGGCAGTGTTCAGACAACGTGTGGATGTGGACATGGCCTGGGGGTGAGCACAGTGCTGGTGTTGAGCTGACGGTTGTATTTGGTGATCTCAAAGTTCTTTATGAACCTTTAAAATTCCGTGATCCCGTGAGTGCCCATCCCCATGGGGCTGCACCGTTCCCTCTGAGGAGCTGTTCCCAGGCAGAAGGAGCCTGGTGGGATGTGCTTCATGGGCAGTTGAGGGGCTGGGATGAGTTTCTTGTCTCCTGAGATGAGCTGGGCAGTGCAGGGTGGAGCTGCTCACCTGCTCGTTCTTCATCTTGGGGTTTTCTAAGCAGAGTGAAATCAGTGCCTCAACAGGCAGCAGTTCCACATCGACCAGAACCTCTGTTAGTCTGGGCCACCTCACTGAGCCCCATCCCCAACTCAAATAGAACTCAAAGAAAACTCAAAGAGAACTCAGAGAACCCACCCCTCTCATCAGGCTTGGGGCCAGCCCAGCCGCCCCAACACTCTGCCCATTTCGAAATGAGGATTAATGAGTTCTTCCATCTGATACTTGTTTGAGATTTGCCATTTGGGTTCATTTTAAACTAATTTTATTCCCCGTGTCACCGGCAATTTATGCAGCAAACGCAATTATTGGAGATGAACGCCTGCCACAGCTGAAGGCTACAAGTGCCACTTCCTTGGATGCACGAGGAGCAGAGAGCTGGGGAATTGGGGTAGGGAGGAGGGAGAAGGAATATTAGAAAAATAATCTTTCCCCACAATGCTCTCAGAGTTGATACACACACCTTCATAAAAAAGTAATTTAATTTTCCCAGTGCAGCACGAAAAAGGAGATCTAATTATCCACTTCTAAATTGCTTCCTTAATTTTTCAAAACATGGACTTTTTTTTTTTTTTTGTTTCTGCCTCTCCCCGAGCCCTGCCCGGAGCCTGCTGTGGAGCTCACCTCCATCTGGAGGTCAGTGATAAAGCCACCTGGAAGGGAACTTGCTCCTGAGAGCAGGTTTTGGAGCTCCTAATGTGCCATGAGAGCCTTTTGTCCGTGCTAATGGGACTCCTCCACAGTCCTCTGGTGACTCTGGGAATTTGGGAGGCAGCCCCGGAGCTTGGCTGGGGATGCACATCAAACATGGGTTCTTTTCTTGAGGCTTGAAGGAGTTTTGCTGCCTCAAAGCTCTGCAGGAGTTCTGCTGCCTCAAAGCTCTGCGTTTTGCGCCTTCTGGGTTTCTGGGTTGCTCCAGCCCCACGTCTGTTCTGCATCCCTACCAAAGACTTTAATCCTCCAGAATAAAACTTCTGGAGTCTCCCCAAGAGATTCCTACAATTTCTGCCTTTTAGGGTGTTTATTTACCTTGGGCCTGGACAATAAGTTCTGCCAAGTCCCCAGGGACCAGCATTCCTGCAGGAAGCTCTGGTAAAAACCATCATCTGTGTTTGAGACAAGTGTTTGAAAAACCAGGTTTTGATCAAGTTGCATCGTGCTCCTCTCCGTGCTCCGTGTATTCTTCCCGTGGATTTCCCTAAAGTTCAGCTCCCAGGCTTGCTTTGGAATGTGAAATGATGTACACACACGCCTCCTCTAATATTTATGGGATAAATGCTAAGCTGTACTTCAGTGATTATCAGGAGCTGCTCAAAAACAGGTTTCAGGTGTTGGAGCTGACATGACACCTTCAATTATTTACTGGGAACTGGGTTTCAAACTGCTGGCTGTGGTTTGTTCAGGCATTTAGAGGCTCACAAACTGGAGCTGTTCAGACTGGGGAAGCTCCAGGGAGAGCTCAGAGCTCCTAAAGGGGCTCCAGGAGAGCTGGAGAGGGACTGGGGACAAGGGATGGAGAGACAGGACACAGGGAATGGCTTCCCACTGCCAGAGGGCAGGGCTGGATGGGAGATTGGGCAGGAATTGTTCCCTGGGAGGGTGGGCAGGGCTGGCACAGGGTGCCCAGAGCAGCTGGGGCTGCCCCTGGATCCCTGGAGTGTCCCAGGCCAGGCTGGACAGGGCTTGGAGCAGCCTGGGATAGTGGAAGTTGTCCCTGCTCATTGCAGGGAGTAGAACAAGATGGTCTTTTGAGGTTCCTTCCAACCCAAACCAGTCTGTGATTCCATAATTCTATGAAACCAGTTCCAGTGTGTATCGCCCATATTTTAAACTTCTTTTTGTGTTACATCCCGTGGTTAAACTCCCCCTCTCTGTGCTCCCTGCCTTGTTGGGTCTGAGTTCTGCACTGAAAGCTGCAGGGATGGGGTTTTTTTTAATTCCCTGTTTGTCTCACTGGTGCTGGATTGGATTCTTTAGTTTCACCCCATTTTTCCCCCACAAATATTAACGGCAGCATGCAGAGCTTCTCAGGGTATCCTATAGAACACCAGAACGGCTTGGGTTGGAAGCCACCTGAGGGATGCTGCAGTCCCAAGCCCTGATGTGGCCCTGATGGGTCAGAACTCCCACTCCCCCAGCCCGAGACGAGGGGTCAGGACGGCGAGAGCCGGAGGCGGCAGCTGCCGGCAGAGCTCTCCCGCAGAGCCTGGCTGTTCAATAATGCTCTAATTAACTACTGCAAACTTCAGAGGACCCAGCTAAACTCTAATTGAGAGATCAACAGAGGCTGCAATGAAGTTAGATGTGCATACTAATTACTGAATTATCTAACACCTGCTTTTTGGAGAGCGGCACCAAAATATAAATACATTTTGCATTGTGAAGGGGCCTCGCTTTGAGGCAGGCGAGATCTTGCCTTGTCAGACACATCTCAGATCCCTCACTGAGGGCTGCAGCTTCCCAGAGGCGCCTCCTTGGAACAGCTCGAGCCTTTATTTTTGAGGCTGTCATGTTGCAGGCTCCACTTGCGAGCAGCCAATTAAGCAGGACTCCAAATATTAACTCAGATACTCCCAAGGTGGCGTTGAGGATGATGATGATGATGATGATGATGATGGTGATGACAATGATGTCCTTAGCAAAGCCTGGGTGAATTCTTGTGGTGCTCTGAGTTTCATGTCAAAGTCCAAATGACACTCAGCTGACTGGCAGCTCCCAAAGCTACTGTAAAAAAAAAAAAAAAAGAGAGAGAAAAACAAGAAGATTCATTTTTCAGCTGCTGAGGGGCAAATACAAAGGTTAAATATCCCAGGCATTAGTGCAGGGATCCATCAAAGGGCTGTGGCCAAACGCTTTTGGAATGAGGAACAAGAGAAGGGAGAAGAAAAGCTGATTTGGTTTTTTTTCTTATTATTATTATTATTCCATTCTGCTGGGGTTTTTTTTGCATACTCATCTGAGGTGCGATTTCCACATCATCAGCTCAGCCAGCCGTCACCAGCCGCCCTCTGAAGGCAATAATTTTCTGCTAAGCAATTTTGTCACCGTGCTGGAAGGATAAATGAAACCAATGTTTCAGTGCTCTGTCCAGCCCGGAATCAGCACGTGGGCACGTCTTCCCTCAACAAGTGGTTATTCCCTATTTTCTTTTTGTTGAGGATTAAGCTGCTCACCAAGGCAAATGTGTGAGCTTTGCTATTTCCTCCTCCTTTTTTTTCCTGTATTTTTGCTCAAGTGAGACTCGTTGGCTGTTTTGATGGTTTGAGCAGTGCTGTCTCCGTTTGATACAGAGCTGGTTGGAATGTTTTCCTGCTCACAGCTGACTCTTCCATCCCTCCTGAAAGCTGTTGTGGAGCCTCCTGCTCTCAAAACACTCCTTTTGCCCACGTTGTGATATACAAAACCTTAAAATCTAAAATTCTTGACTGTACTGAGCTGGAGCCAGGTAGGAGAGGGGGTCTGCAGAGCAAAGAACCTCCCCTTTTTTCAGTATATTTGCTCAAGTTTGACTTGTTGGCTGTTTTGATGGTTTCAGTAGGGAAACCATCAGTTTGTTACAGAGCTGGTTGGAATGTTTTCCTGCTCACAACTGACTCTTCCATCCCTCCTGAAAGCTGTTGTGGAGCCTCCTGCTCTCAAAAAACCCTGCTTTTGCCCACATTATGATATACAAAACCTTAAGATCTAAAATTCTTGACTGTACTGAGCTAGAGCCAGGTAGGAGAGGGAGTCTGCAGAGAAAAGAACCTCCTTTTTGGAGTCCCATCCTGACTCCAGGTTGTCCTGTTGGAAAAGACAGACACAACTTCTCTGTCCCTGCCTTGTCCCCACAACCCTCTCCCCTGGTTGCTGATCCCGTGTCCTCACGTGCCTCCCCACGAGGTGCCTGTGCTGTTTTGGGGAAGGGGGTTGTTAGAAATTCCCCTCGCGCTCCTCTCGCCCGCCGCAAACTGGGATTATTGACTGCCTGTGATGCTAAACTTCCCTCAGCCTGCTGCTTACTTGGAAAATCTTTCTGTAACCGCAGTTGCCAAGCAACTGTCAGCTGTATTTCCAAGATGCTCAGGCTGCCTTCAAGATGTTTGGACCCAAATGGTGCCTCTCCAACTGCCCAAAATTGCCTTTTTCCCTGGGCAGGCAGCTTTGGGAAGGCCAGGTAACTTTGTTCCCATCCTGATATTACCTTCCCTGGATTTATTTGCATGTTTTCCCAAAGCTTTCTGCCCACTCATCCCATTGATTGTCCTGCTGCTTGGCTCTCCCCTCCAGCATGTGCTTGGACAGCTGGTGTGGTATTGAGTGGGAGAGAGAGTTGGAAATCCAGGTGTTGCACCTCATCACTAGTAAAATAATTCCAGTCTTTATTATTATTATTATTATTAGTAGTAGTAGTAGTAGTAGTATAATGCTAATTTAATAATATCATATTATTATTAAATAATATAAATTATTATAAATATAATAAATAATATTAATGTTATATAGCTATATAGTATATCATATTAATATATTAAATTTTAATATAATATGATATTTATGTATTAAATGTTAATATAATATATACTATTGATATATTAAATATAATATATAATATATAATATATAATATATAATATATAATATAATATTAAATAATATTATATGACATAATATTATATGATGATGATGATGAAAACAAGCGCGAATTTTTAATAGGAGCTAAGGTGGGCTTGAAGGTCCCTTCCCAGCCAAGCATTCCACGATTCTGTGATTGTATTGAGGCCTTAGGATTGTATCTTTTATATTTTTCATCTATTTGTAACCCTGCAGTTCTTGAACTCCAAACCCCACACACACTGTGAGCTGCTGCTTCCCCACTTTGGGCAGACACAACAATTCCTCTCCAGGCCTGGGGATCAAGGGCCCCTCACTGCCTCAGGCCCCAGAGATGGGAACAAAAGGGAGTTGGGGGCAGCAAACTTGGGCTCAATGACTTCATGACCTGGAGCTGGAATTGGAAGATGAACCCCCAATGTGCAAATGGCCCAAACTGATCAAAGTGTGCAAAGCTGTGACCATTGTCCATTTTTGATGAGATTTCTCCTCATTAGCAACCCAATAACGTGGGCAAAGACTTGTTTTTTCTTTCCATCTGTGCCACCACTGCATTTGTCCTGCTCCCTGCTCCTGGGGGGTGCTCAGGAGTGTGTGAGAGCTTTTGGGGGATTTTGTCTGCCCTAAATGTACCTCTGAAGACCCTTCAATAAATAAAACTGCTTTTTATTCCCTTAATTTTGCCTGGCCCCTGTTTTTAGGTGGTGCCAACAAGGCACCAGTGCCATGGAGCTGGTGCCTGCAGTGCTCTGTGGGTGCTGTGTCAGGTGCTGCTGGTTCCTGCAGTGCTGTGGCATCACCTGCCAGGCTCCAAACCCTCCATCCTCACCTGGAAATGCAGCTGCTCCGGGTTGTTTTCCTGCAGCAGGAGCCCAGTAATGCCTGGGAATGAGAGGGAAGGGCAGAAATGAGAAAGCCATCAAACTTTGCCTAGAGAAGTGCTCATTAGCAGCCTCCCTCTGTCCATGGCCACGCATGGCTTGGTTCACTTTGGAGCCAGCCTGCTCCATCTGGGTTAATAGAAGGAATCTCTGTTCCATTAGGTGCATTACAGTGACAAAGAGCCCAGGGAGAGGGAGCTGGTGCCTGTCAGCAGCCCGAGGACCGGGCTGTCACTCCTGCCATCAAGCCTTCCTACTTATTTGCAATTTTATTTTCAGATGTGATTGACATCTGGAGGCTCTGACATTCTCGGCACAAACATACAGCCTGTTATTATGCTTGCATTAACATTTTGATAAACACACAGTGCGGCATTGAAAAAAAAGTAATTACATGTCATCACATCTCTGCCTCATCAAAGGAAACTTTGCTGTGTAATTGCTCCAAGATTTACCCAGGTACAATGTGCTGCTTCCACTAAAGGCTCCTTTCTCTTGAAGAGCTTACATTTACCTTTTAAGATGCACAATATCTTTTTCCCCACGGGGCTTTCTAGGGCTAAAATAAACTCGGCAATATAATTTAGCTTTTCATAAGTACACTTGGATATTAGAGCACGGTGCTCTTTGCATAATATTTGTTTAATGCTGGATGTAAATACGCCGTGTATTATATGGGCGAAGCTATCAAGGGAAGTTTTTTTTTTTTGCAGACAGGTAGAAATAGCACATTGTTACCCTGGCTCCTGCATTAGCACAAGGGCCCTTTGCACTTGTATTTATATGGGTACTTCTCACAATGACATCTAATTTTACAATAAAGTGAGCTTAGCTGAAGCGCCTCGCTGCAGATTCTAAAATATTGGCTATTTCCTCGCTTGTAAAGGACTTTTCTGATGGGTCTCTGAAAGAGGTATTATATGGAAGAATACAAATAATTTCAAGAGGGGCTTTTTTTTTTTTTTTTTTCTTTCCCCCTTCCTTCAGAGCCGAGTAAGGAAGAGAAAACCTCATTGATGTTCAGTCAATAAATCTTGTGAGATAGGTGCTGATAGACCTGAATAAAGGTAGAAGGGAAAAGCAGTGTATGATGATAAACCAGGTGAAGTGGTCAATGCAACAATTGCTGGCCACGGAGTGTTTCAGATTCTTTTCTTTAAGGTGCTCTGTGCTGGCTGAGGCACGTCCCTCCTGCCTGGGAAACCAGGATAATACCAGCCTGTCTCCACTGCTGGCTGATGGGATTTTATCCCTTTTGCTAAAGCAGTGCATGTTTTGGGCTCTGGAATTACAAATTTCATGTTGTGCCCCCAGTTCTGATGGGACTGAACCCTGATATTTCCTACCAGAATGTGAAGTGCTGAATATTTGGCCTGAGTGGTTCAGTTCTCACATTACAAGGTTTCTTCATGGTCTGTGGTCCCTGGAGGGATGTGGAGGTTTGAGCAATTAAAAATTGGTCTAGAGCTGCTTCTGGAGTGGGGAATAATCCTTTGGATTGTTCATGAGAGGAGCCTCATGAACAAATCCTTTGGGAAGCCTCTTCTCCCTGGCTGTAATAATGAGGGAAATGAGTGAGGAATGGCCTTAACAGTCCCTGCTTCCCGTCTTCTTTATTAGGACTTCTGTTTCCAAAGGAAAATAGTCCCCCTTCTTCTGCAGGAACACATTTTCTCCACTTTCTTCTAGAGATGTCAGGGAAATAACTTCTGATTCTTTTCACCCAGGGTGGTCAGGGAATCACAGAAATCACCAAGACTGGAAAAAGCTTTTGGGATCACCAAGGCCAACCATCAACCAAGCCCTACCACATTCACCACATCCCCAAGTGCCACATCCACGTGTTTGCTGAACACTTCCATTGGGATGGTGACTCCACCACATCCCTGTGCAGTCTGTTACAAGGCTTGACAGGTCTTTCCATGAGGAAAATTCTCCTAATATAAAATTTTTCTAACCTAAACCATCCCTCAGCATCCCTGAGCATCCCTCAGCATCCTCAGCACCCTCAGCACCCTCAGCATCCCTCAGCATCCCTCAGCATTCTCAGCATCCCTCAGCATCCCTCAGCATCCCTCAGCATCCCTCAGCATCCCTCAGCATCCCTCAGCATCCCTCAGCATCCCTCAGCATCCTCAGCATCCCTCAGCATCCCTCAGCATCCCTCAGCATCCTTCAGCACCCTCAGCATCCCTCAGCATCCCTCAGCATCCCTCAGCATCCCTCAGCATCCCTCAGCACCCTCAGCATCCCTCAGCATCCCTCAGCATCCTTCAGCACCCTCAGCATCCCTCAGCATCCCTCAGCATCCCTCAGCATCCTCAGCATCCCTCAGCATCCCTCAGCATCCCTCAGCATCCCTGAGCATCCCTCAGCATCTCTCAGCATCCCTGACCATCCCTGAGCATCCCTCAGCATCCCTGAGCATCCCTCAGCATCCCTCAGCATCCTCAGCATCCCTCAGCATCTCTCAGCATCCCTGAGCATCCCTCACCATCTCTGACCATCCCTGACCATTCCTGAGCATCCCTGACCATCCCTGAGCATCCCCCAGCATCCCTCAGCATCCCTCAGCATCCCTGAGCATCCCTGACCTTGCTGGCAATGACCGGGGCCACGGGGAGCATTAGGGCCAGCCAGGCTGATCCCAAGTGTGTTTAATGGTTGGATAATGCCCTGTTAATGTCTATTAATCCCCCCAGGAGCTCGGTATTAGCTCAGCTTTAGCGCCAGACCGAGTCACTGCTCTAACAGGATGCGCTGGGAACATCTGTATCTCACATCTGTATTATGATGATTATAGGCTTGTGGCCTATATACGGTGTCTATGAAATTAGATCTGGTATTATACCTCAGCTGGGGGGGTTAATTCCCTCTCCTTCCTGCTAATGAGGGCTGGAAGGGCTGGAGGAGGGAGCCTGGGAGATGCTCAGGGATGGTTTGTTGCCAGGGCTGGGTTGGTTTTGGGGGTGGGGGGAGATGCCAGGCTCTGACCTGCTCTGTTGAAGGACAAAATCTGTCTGGGCAAGTGAAGGTCAGACAGGAATTGTTGGAATGCTCTCAGGCACAGGGTGGGATTTTTGGGATTCTCCTGTGCAAGGCCAAATATTGGACCCAATGATCCCTGTAGGTCCCTTTCCAGCTCAGGGGAATGTATGGAAATCCATGAATTACAGCACAGGGGGGACTTTTTGTCACTGTGTTTGACCTTCTGCTTTCTTGCCTGTTGTGCTCCCTGTATTTTATTATTTTCCATCCCAATGAGTTGTGAGCTTCTGTTTTACCCTAAAGCTTCTAAGTGTGGTCCCCCAAACTGTCAGCTTTGTAACCATGAGGAGCTGAGGGATTTGATTCTCTGAGGTGACACCCCAACCAGAACTGCCTCCAGCTCTGGGTGGGGTCTGGAAGCTCTGGGTGGGGTGCAGGAAGGACCTGGGGCTGCTGGAGCCAGTCCAGAGGAGGCCACAGAGATGCTCCAGGGCTGGAGCCCCTCTGGAGCCAGGCTGGGAGAGCTGGGGGTGCTCACCTGGAGAGGAGAAGCTCCAGGGAGAGCTCAGAGCTCCTAAAGGGGCTCCAGGAGAGCTGGAGAGGGACTGGGGACAAGGGATGGAGGGACAGGACACAGGGAATGGCTCCCAATGCCAGAGGGCAGGGCTGAATGGGAGATTGGGCAGGAATTGTTCCCTGGGAGGGTGGGCAGGGCCTGGCACAGGGTGCCCAGAGCAGCTGTGGCTGCCCCTGGATCCCTGGAATGGACACTGGGGTTTGGAGTAACCTGGGACAGTGGGAGATGTCCCTGCCCATGGCAGGGGTGGAATGGGATGGGATTTAAGGTCCCTTCCCCACCCAAGGCAGTGTCTCGTTCTGGGGTTTGGCAGCAGCAGAGCCTGGCTGCTGTCTCCCAGCAGGAACACATCCCCACTGACGTAGGAAGAGCTGGGGGAGTCCCATGTGCCACCCTGGCCTGTCACTGTTTATTGCATTACTTATCCCAAGGAGCTGCTGCAAGTGGCTCACGATTCCTCTTCATCTTTTCCGTCCTTACCCATTTGCTTTCAGAACATTTACATTTAAATGTGTGTTTCTGCAGAAGCTTTACAGGAAAGCAACGTTGGACCAAAAAAAAAAAAACAACCAAAAACAAAAACAGAGAGAGACTCTAAAATGCATTTTTCATGCTCCTTCATACTCTATTGATTTTGTTTTTCTCATTTTTTCTTATAAAGGGAAGGTTTTCTAATACATTTTTCAGAAATAAAGGAGTCAGCAATTCCACCCTCCTAAAGCAATAGTTATTCACCAAGATTACAAACAGAATTTAGGAGGGAGGACTATTTATATAAATTTCCCTTTTTCAATGAAATGAATGTGGTGAGAAGCAGGCGTCTCCAGAGCCGTGTTCCCCAGCAGAGAGTTCTGATCCTGAGTTTCTCCCTTGCCTGGACTTTTGGGGATGTGTAACAGTGTGGTTTTTTGGGGTGTAGCTATAACCCTTCTATACCCCAGTCAGCCTCTCCATAGAGAAACTGCTGGGGAAGAATTCAGGGATCAATTCCAGCTCACACATCCACACACGTTACAAGGCTGGAAGGCTCCCAGCCCCAGATCAATTTCCAGCAAGTGTTTATTCCATGTGCAAAAGGTGAATCTGGAGCAGAAAAAGGAGAACATGTGGATTTTCTCAATTATTTGGGGTCTGAGGTTCAGGGGTGGTACAAAGGCAGGGGGCAAGTGGCCAGAGGGAAGAGAGGAACAGGACACCAGGCCCCAGAGCCAGTGGGGGAACAGGGACAGGGGATACCATGGGGTGTGTGATGGACTTGCCAGACCCAGAGAGAAGATTTCACAATGTCTGCAGGGATCCATGGGGGAGAAGCCTTTGCTTACACCTGGGGGTATCTTCAATCTTCACCTTTCCAGGGCAAAGCACCTGGAAATTCCTTTAATGGCACAAGTGACTCCACAGTGATGGGTAATTCACTTCCATGAAATCACAGAATATCCTGAGCTGGAAGTGACCCACAGGGATCATTGATCCAGCCCCTGTCCCTGCACAGACACCCCAAAAATCCCACCCTGGACGTCCCTGGAGTGGTGTTCAAACTCTCCTGGAGCTCTGGGGCTGTGCCCATTCCCTGGGGAGCCTCAGCAGTGCCTGAACCCTCTGGGGGAAAAACCTTTCCCTGAAATCTGAAGGATATTCCCTGATATCCCTCTCTGATATTCCCTGATATCCCACACTCTGCCCCCATGTAAAAACCAGCGAGGAGGGAGCTGCAGCCTCCCAGCACTTCCCTCGACAAGCACCTCGTGGGCAAAAATATCAGTTTTCTCTTGTCACCAGGCGAGAACTTATTTGTAAACCCTGGATTGCTGCAGTTTGACATCACTGATGTCCAAAATTCCAGCTCCTGGTTTGAAATGGCTGTTTTCAAATGCTGTTTGTGTTGGTCTGTTTGAAGAAGGGAAGGGAGGGAAAAAAAACCAGGACGACAAACAGCATGTCAAAGTTATTGAGAAGAATTGCTGTCACTGCCTTGCCTGCCTAATCTCCCAGGCTTTTTTTTTTTTTTTTTTTTTTTTTTTTCCAGTTGGGGACTGTTTTTGAAATGTTGATAGTATTGGGTGGGTTTTTTTGCATTTGTGAGCATCATTATATTTGCTGTCTCAGAAAAAAAAAAATCATCCCAGGCCCCTCTGTGTAGCTGCATTTTGCTGCAGCCAGCCATGGATCTTGGTTAAACCCCTGTTTCTGGCCAATGATTGTCAATAATGTGCCCTTTTATACAAAATCTGCCTTCTCACGTCGGTGGAACACAAACGGGAGCACATCTCCTAAATGACAAAGTTTGGCTCAGAGGCTCAGCTCCTTGTGTTTGGCTCTGGGAATATGGGGCAGGGGTCAGACAAGGGACTGGTCTTGTGCTCCCACCTCAGGCACCTGGAAATGAAGAGGTTTGGGCAAATAACACAAATTTGGACTCAAACCTCATGCTCCACCTTCCTCTCCCCCTCCCATTTTTATACTGCTGCTGTTATTAAAAGCATTAATTGCTTTAAATCACAACATTGCTGTTATTTTCATTTAATCAGTGATGATTTTTGCTCGCTAGGTGCCTCTGGAAACATCCTCCCCTTTGCTCTGAGTCTCTGCAGCCTCTCCCTGTTTGCTGCAGACAGCTCTGCCTTCTTGCTCAGGGTTATTTCCTCCTCCCCCACTCTTCTGGACCAAAAACGTCTTTGCAGAGTGCGGGAACCTCCCGCTTCTATTTATCCTTGTTCTTTGTAATCTCGTACAATGTGGCTTAATCAACCCACTGGTGCTCTGCCGAATCCTGTCTGGGAGACACAAAGGAATTAAAAGAGGTTGAGTGTTGAAAAAGCTTTTCCCAGTGTCTGGGTTGGCTCTGGGGGAGCTGATGCTGGTGCAGTCACAGATCACAGAATATCCTGAGCTGGAGGGACCCATCAGGATCCAATTCCTGGCCCTGCACAGACCCCCCAACAATCCCAGCCTGGGCCCCCCTGGAGCAGAGTCCAGGATGGGGATCAGCCCTGACCTGGGCTGGGGGCTCTGCCAGCCCCTGCCCCCCAATTTCACACTGGCACCCCTGAAATGTTCCCCCCAGAGCTCATGCAGAGCACCAAGGGGCTTCTCCTGGAAGTACAAATGGATCTGGGAGTTCTGGTGGGGGCAGGTTGGACATGAGTCACCCCTGGAGCCCCAAGGCCACCGTGCCCTGGGGACATCAGGGGGGGATTGTCCTGCTCTGCTCTGGGCTGGGGCAGCCCCACCTCCAGTGCTGGGGGCACAAAATAAATTGATCTAGAGCTGATAGAGAGTGTCCAAAGGAGGGACATGGGGATGGGGAAGGATTTGGAGGGGAATAGAGCCATAGCAGGAGCAGCTCCCTGAGGGCACTGGGATGGTTCAGGTGCAGCAGAGGAGATGAGGGCAGAGCTCTGGGGGCTGCAGCTCCTCCCCAGGGGCAGCTCCAGCTCTGCTCTGGGACAGAATGGTTGGAGCTGTGCCAGGGGAGGTTTAGGTTGGATTTAGGGAAAGGTTCTGTCCCCAGAGGGTTCAGGCACTGCCCAGGCTCCCCAGGGAATGGGCACAGCCCCGAGGCTGCCACAGCTCCAGGAGAGCTTGGACACCCAGGGGTGCCCAGGGTGGGATTGTTGGGTGTCTGTGCAGGGCCAGGAGATGGACTGGATGATCCTGGTGGGTCCCTCCAGCTCAGGACATTCTGAGGTCTGTGACTCTGGGTGTCTGTGCCCCAGGATGGGCACACGAGGCTGGGGCTGGACTCACCCTGCAGGTGTTGGAGCCCCCAGAGCCAACACATCCCTCAGAGCTGCCTCCCCTCTGTCCCTGTGAACTGTCCTTTAATTCCACTCCCCCATCCCCTCCCAGTGCTGATCCCAGCACACTCCCCAGCAGCTCACAGGGAAGGGCATGGAGATGCCCCACAGGAATATTCCCTTCCCACGTCCCATTGGATTCATTAATAACAACATTATGTTACGATGTTTTTTCCCCTTGTATTATTCTATAGATCATTTTTATTATGTAGATACAAACCCTTTGATATTGTAATTGTGAAGTACACGTTATGAAGACAAATGTGTTTGGCTTAATGAGAATGGATTGCCAATAAAAGCTGAAATAGAGGAAAGCATTTTATTATTTTTTTTTTAGTATTAGCCCTCGCAGGAAGTTGTTGTCAGACTGAGCGTGCAGCAGAAAAGAGCCACGATGCAAAGAGTCTTTTTAGTCTGTTGATGGAGCACTGGCTTCTGCAGTGTTGTGGTTATTTGATCAAAAACAAACTACCTCAGGTGGCTGCACAACTGAGAAAATCAACAAAAAAAGACGAAGTGAAGTGTGATGTGTGCACTGCAGAGTCGGAGCTGGATCACTCCCAACAACCTGGAAATTCTTTTGGAGAAACTCCTGAGTTTGCAGGTCTGTCTGGTGAAGGGAGAGATGAATTCAGATAAATTCAGTGGGGCTGGTGAGGTGCTGGATACCTCAGGCTGGGAGGGGCTGGTCTAGTGGTCCTGCAGTCTCAGAAAAAAATGATTTCCTAGAGGAAGGAGGCAATAAATAATTTGCCTGAAATAGAGAGATCAGGGCACTGTCCACAATGTGAGGAGATCTTTGCTGTGGGCAAACTGCAGAGAAAGTGTGGGGTAAAGCCATAAAAGACAGAAACCATCAGTCTTTGGGAGCAGGGACCTCTCTGAGCCCCTTCATCATCCTTCCAGTGCCTGAAAGAGCTGACAAGATGGAGAGAGATTCTTTACAAGGGCCTGGAGTGACAGGACACAGGGAATGGCTCCCACTGCCAGAGGACAAGGTTAGATGGGAGATTGGGCAGGAATTGTTCCCTGGGAGGGTGGGCAGGCCCTGGCACAGGGTGCCCAGAGCAGCTGTGGCTGCCCCTGGATCCCTGGAGTGCCCAAGGCCAGGCTGGACAGGGCTTGGAGCAGCCTGGGACAGTGGGAGGTGTCCCTGTCCACACAGGGAGTGGAATGAGATGAGCTTTAATGTCCTTCCCAACCCAAACCAATCCAGGATTTTATTATTTCAGGGGCCAGCAGCCCTGTGTTGAACCACCCTGCAGTGCACCCTGTTCCTGCTCTGCAGACAGAAATGGGAACTCTTGCTGCACTCAGGGAAAGACCCAGGATTTCTGGATGTGAAAGAACTCGCTGGGTGTGGGTGGGTGTCACTGTTTTGGACAGACAAAAAACAAGCAGGTGGCAGCAGGTCAATCAAGGAAAGCTCCACTTTATTTTCTGACTCCAAAAACTTAATATACGCTTTGTACAAAAACCACCAGCCAGCTTTGGAATCTCGGGTGAGAAACAACCAGATTAAACCCCGAGAGAGGAGGGACCATTTGGGTTTGCCCTCCTGAGGAACCCCATTTGGAGATTTCCTCCCAAATTTGCCCTAAACCAGGACAAAGAGTCATCTCCAGGCTGGGCTGTGCTCACCTGTGGCTCACTCAGAGCCCAGGAACTGCTGGTGAACAGACAGATGGAAGGAACCCTCTCCCCATCTGACGCCAGCGCGGATTTAATCAGCTCACACTTCCCTCTTCCACCTGGCACAGGCGCCGGGAAATGGATCTTGATTTGCGTCCTCCCAGCTCTCCCCGCAGACTCTTTGACATCTTTGTTTTCTTGTGACTTTAACGGCAGCGATTGCAGCCCAGCACTTTGCCACCTGTCGCGGGGACGGGCCCGGTCCCTCCCTGGCTGTCACTGCTCTGCTTTTTCATTTTGTGACTCTGCTTTTTTTTGTAGGAGGAGGCAGGATAGAGATACAACAGGACGAAGAAGAGAGTTCGTCCAGTGATGGGACTGTTGGTTTTTTATTCTGTCTGGTTCATTTCCACACTCCTGCTCTTTCTTCCCAGCTTTAAAAAAATATTTAGGCTCAGCTTTGTCCCAAATATTGCTAAAAATGGGGCTGTTCCACCCTTGTAGGTGTTGCTTGTTAACTTCTTAATATTTCATGTCTTGCTGTCCTGGAACCCACCTCTTGGAGCTGGTTACTGAACATTAAAGTTGTTTTCAGTAGGGAACAGAGGGGGAAAATATCCCAAATGGCCCCAGGCACCATATTAAAGCTTAAAAATATGATTTATTTCCCTTTGAGATTAATGAAAGGCCCAGCAAAGGAGTTTTGTTGCCTGGGAAGGATGACCCCAAAAAGAGTCCTGCTTTGAATAGAACCTGCTGAGGGTCTTCAAGGAGACCTGGTGAGGGTCTTCTGTGGTTTGGATGGGGAAACTGAGGCACAAACCCGAGCTGATGAGAGAGGAGAGAAGCCAAGTCCCACCTGCTGCACACAGTGGCCTTTGAGTGCAATATCTTCCTGTTAGAAAGGAGATTAATTCATATTAAAAGAGATTAATTCATATCACCTCATGTGAAGTGAGGGAGGGGAAAAGCCCCTCCCTGCCTGTGCTGTCAGAGGGATTTGTGTGCCTCAGCAGAGCTGTCAGAGTTAAATCCAAACACAAACCATTGGAGCCAAGGAAAAAACTGAGAAGCGAAAAAAGTCTTTTATTAACATTCTGCTATTGATTTCTTAATGGCTTTTCTTCCTGGAAACAGGCAAATATTTACTGTGCTTGGGAGATGCTTGGGGCAGGGGCTGGGAGGTGCCATGTCCCAGGCTGAGCCCCAACCTGCCCCTGGAGAGGAAATTCCCAGTGTGGGAAGCACAGGAACTTTGGCAAGGTTGGGTTTGGTTCCCATCCTCATGCTCCCCTTCCCCCTCGAAAATATCTCTGTTATTTTAAGCTTTGAGTGCAGCAAGGGAAGGGAAAGAAAAAAAAAAAAAAAAAAAAAAAAAAAAAAAAAAAAAAAAAAGAAAATCTCTTTCCACTTGGAAATTATTGTATAAAGCACATCAGTGGAGCAGAGCGAGGTGAGGGATGTGGGATAACAACACCAGCCTGGGAGGAAATTCCTCCTTTGGCTTCACCTCCGCCCCACCAGTGGAAAAGGGATGCATCAAACCCACTCTGCTGCCTCCTGGTTGTTCCACTGAGCAGCCTGGAAAGCTCAGCACCTTGTTTGCTCTGCTTTTCACTCCTGGTTCGTCCCTCTCTCCACCTCATTTTATTTCTTTTTTTTTCTTCAGGACTCTGTTATATGAATATCCTCGGCTTAATTTGCATTGCATTAGAGTAAAACATTTTAAATTTCTTCGCAGCAGAAGTAAATCTGACAGACTTTATGAAGCCATTATACCTGCAAGGTATTTTATACTTTTAAAATACATTCTTGTCAAGCCATCTTAATTATATTATTATATGTACTTTTGAACTCGGATCCACTCTCGGGTGATATATTACACCCCTGACAGTGCAGTCCTAAAAAGCTACAATTTATATCAAAGCTTTTGTGGCTGAACAAAGATGTATCTATTATGGATTCGGGGGAGAATTTATTAATTTACTGTTTTGGAACGCTTACTCATTGACAAAGCTTGCTGGCTTTAAAATTTCCAGCGGGCGATTACGGCGCGCAGTGATTCCAGCGTGGTGTTGGAGGTGTTTGGGTTTGGAGCTGAGAATGCAGGAGAGCAGCTGGAGGAACTGCAGCCTTTGTCTGGATTTTATCTGGGGTTAAAGTTCCTGTGCCAGTGGCCACACTACAGGACAGCCCCAATGCTCTGCAGGACCTGCCCTGCAAAAAAAAAAAAAAAGTCTTCAGTGGGTCCTTCGACAAAACTTTAGTGTTGGAAACCAATAGGAGTTCAGAGCGTGCAAAGGAAGTTTTTTGCTGCAGCACAAACCCTGTTTGCAGGAGGGATTTTGCTTGGAGAAATCAGAGAATTCCAGAATGTTGTGGATGGGAAAGGACCTCAGAGATCACCGTGTTCCACTCTGTGCCATGGGCAGGGACACCTTCCATTATCCCAGGTTGTTCCAAGCCTTGTCCAACCTGGCCTGGGACACCTCCAGGGATCCAGGGGCAGCCAGAGCTGCTCTGGGCACCCTGTGCCAGGGCCTGCCCACCCTCCCAGGGAACAATTCTTTCCCAATATCCCATCTAACCCTGCCCTTGGCCTGTCATTCCAGGCCCTTGTAAAAAGTCTTTCTCCATCTTTCTTGTCAGCCCCTTTAGGCACTGGAAGGGGCTCTAAGCTCTCCCTGGAGCCTCCTCGTCTTCAGGCTGAGCAACCCCAGCCTGGCTCCAGCCCTTGGGGCATCTCCTTGCCTTTCTCTGGGCTTTTTCCAGCAGAAGAGCAGAGCAGAGGGGGAATCTGTCCTGTTGGCTGGAGTTGTCTTTGGTCTGCGCTGTGCTTGAGAATGATGAGGAGTCTCAAGGTTTTGGTTTTCTTGGTTTCCCACGTTGTTTATTAATTCTTATCTTACAATTCTCTGTGTCCGGCCAAGGTGTTCGCAGCAGCTCGGACACGAGGGGACTGCCCTGTGATGGGAGGTCACTCTGCCTTTATACAGATAATTATATGGTTATTATTTACCATTTCATACCAATGCCCATCACCTGCACTAACAGGGTCATCTCTACTCTGACCCAATCCACTGAAACTCCCTTGTGCCCAGGTCACTGCAGACAATGGACGCCAAGGGAGAAGGAGAAGAACCCAGGGTTCCACCCTAAATCCTCCGTCTTGTCCCTTTGCACCTACATTCTAAACACCCCAAAACTACAAAATCTTCTACCTGGTGATAAACCACACCACTGTGTGTCACATATTTGTGACTTGCAATTCTTCTCTGTGTTGGATGTTTTTCTCATGGACCAAAATCAAAGCCTGTGTCCTCCTGGGCTCTGTGCCAGGCAAACCCCCCTGCACAGACCCCAGACCCTCTTTTTTGGTGTCCCAGATCTCTCTACTGAGCTCTGTGACTTTCCAGGGTGCCCAGAGAGATGCCCTGGACTCCAAGACAGAGATGCAGCAAGACAGGAGCGTTTATTCCAGGAACCTCCTTCTCCAGTGAGCGTTCTCCTCGCGCCTCTCCCCAGATTAAGGAGGCGAGCAGAGCTGCAGGAGCAGCATTAGACTTTCTATTCTGAGCAATCACCAAAATCCACTCAGGAAGTTTAATTGCTTCAAGTAAAACTTGTAAATACCGACAGGGCACAAAGCACTTGAGCAGGCAATTTTCTTCGCTGCTTTCTGAGGATCTAAATGATATTTTTTTCATTCCCTATTGTTGTTCTAAAGGTTTTAGAAGAGCACAGATTTTTTTTTTCCCTTTCTTTTTCTTTTTTTTTTTAGTAATTTTTTTACCTCTTCAAACCCTGCATTTCCCTCCTAAAACATGTTCCAGTCAAGTTCATTGAAATTGTCTTGGTATTGTCAGAAAAATCAGTTTGACTGCTTCATCTTGTAAAACTTTCAAAGCTAAAAATTAACTGACATTTCCAAGTGAAATGTCATTTTGCTCCAAATAAATAAATAAATAAATCCGATGTTTTGACATTTTTAAAGCACTCATCCTTTGTAAAAAGGGAAAGGAGTTCTTTAAATGAAAGTCTTGTCAAAACTGACTTTTTTTTTTTTTTTTCTGGGAGAAAATTTGACTTTTATGGATTTTTTTCTGTGAGTAGATATGGTTGTGGTTCACCCATATGGTGTGGCCCTAAGAGTGACTGAGGGAGGATCCTATGAGGATCCAACCAGTGTGGATGGAGAGGCACTGGATTAAATCTTGGCAGGACAACTGGATGGTTCTGCACCCCTGGCTGGATATAAATGTACATTTCTCATCCCTGGAAGTGTCCAAGGCCAGGCTGGATGAGGCTTGGAGCAGCCTGGGACAGTGGAAGGTGTCCCTGCCTTTCCCAGATTTTTCTGGCTTGGCTGGAACCTCCATGTCTCACCTGGGCAGGGAATGGAGCAGGAGCCTCCCTGGGGGAAACCGGGCACAGCTCAGCGATTGGAGCAGGTGGATCAGGAGGTCAAACATCTCCTGTTATGTTCATTAAAGTTCTGCCTCTGGGGCAGAATTGGGGCTGGAAATAGGATTTCACAGAATCACAGAATCATAGAATAGTTTGGGTTGGAAAAGACCATAAAATTCTTATTCCAAGCCATGGGCAGAGACACCTTCCACTATCCCAGGTTGTTCCCAGTCCCATCCAGCTTGGCCTTGGACACTTCCAGGGATCCAGGGGCAGCCACAGCTGCTCTGGGCACCCTCTCTGTGGCTTGGTGCTCATCCCCTCCACATTCATCCTCCCAGCCTGCTCAGGCTCCATTGGAGTGGCCAAATCACTTCCCCAGCCTTTCCCAGATTTGTCTCTGGCTTGGCTGGAACCCCCATGTCTCACCTGGGCAGGGAATGGAACAGGAGCCTCCCTGGGGGAAAGGCAGGGCAGGAGCAAACCTGGCACAGCTCAGTGATTGGAGCAGGTGAATCAGGAGGTAAAACATCTCCTGTTATCCTGTTCAGTAAAGCTCTGCCTCTCACCTCTCTGGTGCAGCCTCATTCCCTGTGCCAGTGCCCAATATCCACCTGGTACCTCCATCTCCACTCTCCCTCCTTCCACCACTCCTCTCCAGGGCTGGCTGGTGCCAGGGCAGCATCACCAACCCTCCAGCAGTTATTTCAGAAGGAGGAAAAGTCCTTTGGCTATTCCTCGGCGTGGGTTCAGATGATCTGAGACCAGCCCAAGCTGGAGCTGAAGCCCAGACAGAGCCCCAGGCCCGTGGAGCAGAGCTCTGCTGTTCTGAGAGGAGAAGGAAGGGAGGATCTAATGGGATCTGTAAGGGCAGGCGAGGAGGGAGATGAGAGGTAGTCAATGACATAAGAGATGTCAGGGTTTATTTCCAGTAAGAGCCGGTGAAGCTGGGAAAATTGCTCATTAATGCTTTATTGATATTCATGTTCCTATTGAAGAAGTCTGGGGATGGGAGGTGGAGCAGAGGGGGGGGAGTTGTGCCCCTGTTAATGGGGCCAGGCTGAAAATAGGTTCTTTTATTCCTGGGCAAAGGGGATGCACTGACCACGGGAGGTTTGCCTGTGTCAGTCTCTCTAAATAGAGCCTGGATCAGTGCTGTGGCTGAGCCAAAAGCTTTGGAGGAAAAAAAAAAAAACAAAACCTAATAACTCAGGTCAAACCATGCCAGGAGCGCTGGAGTTCTTGCTCGCTTTTTTTTTTTTTTTTTTTTTTTTTACCACAAAGGAAAATCTGAAGCAGATTGTTGTAAAACTATGCAAAATGTTCGTCTGTGGGGTTTGGGACTATTTAACCCTCGTGTTTGCTTTAGCGTTCTGTTTTTAGAGTAATTTGAATTTAAAATGCTCTATCAAAAGGAATTTATTTCCAAAATGTCAAATTACTTTATTTCAGAAGTGCTGACGGTAAAACGTTTGGCTTTTGAAAAACAAGGCAAACTCCATTAGCAGTTTGGCATTGGTGACATGCACAAATATTTTCTGTTTCCCT
The DNA here is from genome assembly GCF_965231275.1 of Zosterops lateralis. Taxonomy (NCBI): domain Eukaryota; kingdom Metazoa; phylum Chordata; class Aves; order Passeriformes; family Zosteropidae; genus Zosterops; species Zosterops lateralis. Next base: position 6,263,297 of record NC_139785.1, on the reverse strand, counting down.
GAAACTCTTTATTCCACACATTTCCTACATCCTGCTCAGTTTTATAGCCAAGGACCAGGCTGAGCAGTGCTGCTCCACAGGGAGTGTCCCCAAACCAGTTCCCAGCATGGTCACAGCTTTTGGGGCTCACTGGGAATGGGATTTCGTAGAATCACAGAATCATAGAATGGTTTGGGTTGGAAAAGACCATAAAACTCTTATTCCAACCCCAGCCATAGGCAGGGACACTTTCCACTACCCCAGATTGTTCCCAGTCCCATCCAACCTGGCCTTGGACACTTCCAGGGATCCAGGGGCAGCCACAGCTGCTCTGGGCACCCTGTCTGTGGCTTTTCATGTGCCTGGTGCTCATCCTCTTCACACTCATCCTCATCCCCTTCACACTCATCCTCCCAGCCTGCTCAGGCTCCATTGGAGTGGCCAAATCACTTCCCCAGCCTTTCCCAGATTTGTCTCTGGCTTGGCTGGAACCCCCATGTCTCACCTGGGCAGGGAATGGAGCAGGAGCCTCCCTGGGGGAAAGGCAGGGCAGGAGCAAACCTGGCACAGCTCAGTGATTGGAGCAGCTGAATCAGGAGGTAAAACATCTCCTGTTATGTTCAGTAAAGCTCTGCCTCTCACCTGTCTGGTGCAGCCTCATTTCCTGGGCTGTGGATCAGCAGGGAGCAGCTGGTTGCTGCAGCCCTGTTGGCACATCTCAGAGCTCTGCCACGCATAATTCCCTTTTTTTTTTTTTTCCTTTTTTTTTTTTTTTTTTTTTTTTTTTTAGTTTTGTCTCTTTGTTTGTTCTCTCTGCTGTTCCCATGTTTGATCACGGCAGGATTTGTGGAAGGGCAGGATGTAACACCCCCAATGCTGAGCCAGAGCCCAGTCTCCCTGCTGAACCATGAACTGCTCCTTTTGGATGTTATTTTAAGCTCAGCTCATTCCCTGCTCTCCTGCACCCAGCCTGACCCTTCAGTCTGCTGGGACACTGTTTTAATGGAGCACTGGGCTTTCCACAGGTGGTAAGAAGCTTGTCCTTGTTGTTCCTGGTGTATAAAAGCAGACTCACCCTTCCTGTTTTATAGGCAGAGAGCATTTCCCCTGACGATGTCTCTGCCAGTCTGCTTCCCCAAATCAGGACAAATTCCCACTGAATCTGTGCAAACCGGAGCCAGGGCTGGGAAAGGGTGTTCCCTTTTTGGGGAACACCTGCTGGGGCACTCAAAAGATGGAAAGCAGCTTGCAGATCCCTTCCCCTGTGTAAGAACAGGGAGTGATGAATGTTTATCGGGGCTGAGATGATGGAAGATGCTCCCGTCAGGGTTATGGCACTGCTGCTCCCAGACCTAAGGCCATGGAAGCAATAACACACAGGAGATCGCTCTCCACAGTTTTATGGTCCTTTTCATCACCAGAAAGGTGCTTGGTTCAGTTGGAAGTTGATTAAACTTGCAGGGAAGGATGGTGATTTATGCCCGACCAGTCCTCCCAACCACTTTGTAGCCACTGTGTTGAATTAAGGCTGATTAAAAATCGAGGGAATGTTCCCTCCTGCCTCACAGTGGGGTTTTGGATTGGGATGTTGGGAGCATCCGTCCCTGCCTGGGCTCCACCAGGCCCATGGCTGCCAGGCACTGATGGGAGAGGAGGGCACGGGCCAAAACACAAGAGCAGGACACTTATTATTCCAAATGAAAAGCTGCTTTTCTCATTAAAGCTGAAAATTATGGTCTGCAGATAACTCTGGTGGTGGTTCACAGAATCAATAAACCCCCAGTTTGTTTTGAAAGCCAAGTTGCCGAAATGCCAAAATACATATTTTGCAAATTGCTTAATTTCCATTTGAAAAGATCAAACCTTATTTCTTCTGAAAGCTGAGAGGTAGGATGGGGGAGGTGACACACACACAGCAATTTCAATCTTCTTTTTTCCTGAAAGATCATCATTTGATGGAAACTGAGAGCAGTGGAGAAACTGCTTCCTTTTGTTTTATTTTGCTTTTTAAACAACCACCCTGCCGGGAAGCTGATGGTCTGAGTTATCAGGGAGTCTGAGCTGATTCCAAAAGCAGCCAGAGCTAATTTTTGGAAGCAACATTTCTGGCTGTCAGGGCACCTTCCCTTGGCAGCTTCTGCTTTTTTGGAGGCGTGATGGTCACTGGGGCTCTCATGGACACTCCTGGCTTCCTAAAACCCTTGTTCACACTGAAATGTGGGATGTAAAATGTAGGAGCATCTGTGGATGGCAGGGACAAGGAACTCTGCAGAGCTGAGATATTCTAGAAACAGGTGGTTTTATTATAAGGGTCATGGGTAAAAAGGGCTTTGCCTTCAGCCACCAGCCTGGGCTGGAGGGAACCCCAAAGAGAGAGAAAGGAAAGAGAGAGAGGGTAGAAGAGAACTAAGGGGTAGAAATGGGGTAAGAGTAGGGGGAAGAGGGCAAGCAAGAGATTAGGGGAAAAGAGGGTGGAAAAAGTGTGGAGGAAAAGCAAGAGCAAGAGCACCTTATTATATCTCTTTTTGTGTTGAATATTCTAATTTACAGTGACCAACTGGCGCCAGATACAAACCCTACAGACTTTGCCTGCAGCCCATGAGAACTGCTATATTACCATATATTCCTATATTCTAAACTCTAAAGATTACTTTCTTATGCACTTGTTCCCTGATGCCTTGGCAGGGTGGAAAGGCAACATTCCTGAGTCTTTTTGTTCTCTGTCCTTCCACCCATCTCCAGCTCATCCCCCTCTTCCTGCCTGCCATGATCACATCTCAGAGCTGCCCTTCATTTCTATTTCACTCACAGGTTTTACATCTCCAGTATTTCTTACCAGACAATCATATCCACAAGCCCTTCCTGTCCCATCTTTCCCAACAGTAAAGGCTCCTGTCAGGGCTGCAGGCTCACAGGAGCACTGTGGAATCACAGGGGAGCTGCAGGATGGATGAGGACTCGGAATGCTGCGCCTGGAGATTCCCAAGGAGTTTTGTGCCGAGCTGAGCACAGGGGCAGGAGTCAGGTGTGCACTGGGCATGTGGGGCCTTGTAGCTCTGGTTTGTGCCTGACGTGGTTTGGTTTCTGAAATTCCTTTCCCAGGGAATTTTCTGTAAATAAGAGACCTGTTTTGGTAACAGCAAAAATGTTTACATATTTCCCCTAGGAGGGGCTTCTTCTTGATGTCCCTCTGGTCTGACCAATGGGATTGAAGAGGTTTGTCTTTGTGTCACCAATCAAACTGGTCTGTGTAGAATGGTATAAAACGAGAGACATTTTCCGAGAATAAGGAATCACTTTTTCAGTCTTTTGAAAGTTGGAGTCTTTGTGGTGTTGTGGTGTAAAACAGGGCCTGGCTCAGCCCAGCTGTGGAGCTGAGCATCCTTCAGCCCCTCCAACCTGTCAATAACACTCACATCAATTGTCTGCTGACTGCTCAGGAAGGGAGAACAATGCAGGGGGGCAGAGAAACAGCTGGAAGGATAATTTACTTCACAGGTGCCCGTTGCACACACAGCCCTGCCCTGTGCCTCCACACCCAGGGACTTCTCTTTCTTTCCCACAACCACTCGAAAAATAAAGATGTATGATGCCTACTTGAGCAGAATAGATTGTTTTCGATTGCTATTCATCTATTATTTTAGAAAGTAAAATGAATAAAAACTTATGCAGGTCACAGACATTAAAGAGCATTTTTATATCAGTTTGGGAGCGCTTGTCAGCTTTGATTTATTAAGTAACGTTCCCCGACTGGCTACTGGTGTGTGTTGTCAGTCTCTTGATAATGGATAGACCTCACAGCTGAATGCTCTGTGATTAGACTTCTCAACTATATATTTTTAAATAAAGGCATTGCTTTTTTGGGTTTGCTCATTTCCCTCTCTCAGGCAATTTCATTCATCTTCCCTCGCCCTCCCTCTCTCCTGCTGTAAATTTGTTGTTGTTGGAAGCTGTGAGGATGCTAAATGGGACACATCTTAGAGGGTTTGGGTTGGGATTTTTTTTTTTTTTTTTTTTTTTTGTTCCCCTCCCTCAAGCTTGCTTCCAACTTAGCTTGATGGATTAAATGTCACGGGGGGACAAGAGTGGGTAAGAGAAGCTATAGAACACCTTTCCAGAGTGAACACAGCACGTGCTGCTCCCTTACTACGGCTGTGTCAGCATTTTTACCGTCACACTGCTCTTCCCTGGGGCTCAGGGATGGAATTACCAGGGCTGCACGGAGAGGTGGATGTGGGAACCCTCAATATCTCCAAAGGGAGCAAGGGTTGAGCAAACCCAACACTGCCAGCTCTGGTTCCTCCTCTGTGATGTTGCAGGGAGTTAATGGGAATGAGAAACCTTGCCTGGCTGATGAGGAGCGCTCAGGGAAGTTCAGAGTCGCTCTTGTATCTCTTCTCACCACAACAGTTTGTTTTCCCTTTGGAGGATGGCCCTGAGCTGCCTGGCCGAGCTCAAATCCCACTGCTGGGAGTCTCTCCAAGGGTGGCTCGGGAGCCCCTTGGCCGCCAAGGGCAGGGATTTGCAGGGTTGGCTCTGAGCTGCTGTCACCAGGCACATTCTGGGATCTTCTCCTGGGAACGGCAGCAAACGGGACTGGAGATGAGCATCCCGGGCTGAAATCCTCAGCTAGAACTGTAATTATGCTTTCATAAAGAGCTGAGCTGGAACGAGGATGAGATTGTTTCCCCGGGGGCTGCAGGAGCACTGGGACTGACTCATTAGCGTGGAATTGCAACAGCGCAGGTGGGAGGCCACCAAGTGCCTCTGTAAATGACTCCTGCAGATCCTTCAGGAAGGGCAAAACTCAACAACCTCCCCGGGATGCTGGGATGAGGCAGCAACCTCTGCTTTTGTGTTCCAAGGCTCTGGTCTCAGACCTAAACCGATCTCTCTGACTTGGGAAAATGCAGAATGCGCTGATAAGGAAGAAAAATATTGCACTGATTTCATAAGCCTTTTCACTCTTGTCTGACTCCAAAAAATTGCTTTTGATCTAAAGGTTAAAACCTGACAAGCCAACAGACCTTACAGATCTTTTTTTTTTCCTTCCCTGACTCCTTCAAAACTTGAAAGATGAGAAGGTCTGTGTAGGACCATCTCTATGGGGAGGGGGAGCAGCAATTCCTTTGGGAAGTGCTTCCTGCTGCCCCTCCACTGCCAGCTGGGGACACACTGGTCACACAAGGACTTGGTTTCCCCAGGCTGTGTCACCCTCTGGTCCCTCTCACAGCAAAATCCAGACCTGGGCTGAGTGACCCCATGGGGGAGAGGTGGAGGGGGTGAGGAAGAGGAGAAATGAGGAGAAATGAGGAGAAATGAGGAAAAGGGCAGAGCAGGGTTTGGAGCCGCGGTTTTGGAAGGACAAGTGACGTGTCCGCGGTGATTTGATGTGATGGGTGGCTGCAGGAGGCCCCTCTCAGAGACCAGGCTGTGCTCCCAGCAATGTCTTTGCAGTTCATTAAGTGACTCCTGCTGCTGTTTCTCAGCCTGAAATGGCCTTAGTGGCTTTGCAAGTTCCAGTGGCACTGCCATTATCTCCTAATAACACACACATTTATCATGAGGCCAGATTGTTCATTTACACCTTGAAATGATAGCGCTACTCCTCAGTTAAATCCAACCCCAGCGTGCTCTGAAGAGGCTCATTAGGGGCATTTTTGCTTTCTCCCTGCTGACTGTTGTTTGTTAAGCTGCCCTGGTGACAGGCAGGTGGGAGTGTCATGGACAAATAAGTGCCTGAGGCTCTGGAGGGTCCCTGCTCTGGGGGAGGTGGATTTGCCATCAAGAAGAGGAATGAGCTGCCAGGGCCCTCAGATGTGAAGAGAAGGGTCTCTATTGGAATGGGGCAACAGATTAGGGCCAAATTCCCTCAGCTGGTGGGGAACCATCCAGTGAACTCCACTGATGTGTCCCAACCTTGGCACTGGGGGAAGAACCCCTTGTTCTGGCTCTTGGCATCAGCAGCTGGGTTGGTTGTGCCACCTTTGGCTCCATGAGGAGCTCCCTGCCAGGCTCATCCTGTGGAAAGCCAGTGCCATGTTTTAGGTGGGAGCAGGGCTGAAATCTCACAGAGTATTTCCCATGGCCTGAAGGCAAACAGCTTCAGCCCTTCAGTGCTTTAGACCCAAACTGGATGCAGGAAAACCTCCATGTCCTACAGCAGGATCCACCCAACCAGGTCCTTTATTCCTCTTTTTTGTCCTTTTTTTCCTCTGAATAAAAATGTCTACATTTCTCCAATTTACCAGGTAAAATCTTGGAGTATTTCTCCCTGACAATGCGTAAAACACCATTCTCCAGTTTCCCAGTGCCAATGGTGGTTCTTCTCCCAGGCCCTTTATTTCTCTTTTTTTGTCCTTGTTCTTCCTCCGAATAAAAATGTCTACACTTCTTTTTTGTCTTTTTTCTTCCTCCAAATAAAAATACGTAAATTTCTCTAATTTACCAGGTAAAATCCTGAAATAGTTCTCCCTGACAATGTGTAAAACACCATTCTCCAGCTTCCCTGTGCCAGTGGTGGTTCTCCTCCATGGCCCTTTATTCCTCTTTTATGTCCTTTTTCATCCTCTGAATAAAAATGTCTACATTTCTCCAATTTACCAGGTAAAATCCTGAAATATTTCTCCTTGAGAATGTGTAAAACACCATTCTCCAGTTTCCCTGTGGTTTGCCAGAGGTGGTTCTCCTCCCACTGAACGTCCTCCGCGCGCCCTTCTCCGAACGTGACGCCCTGCGCGGAATTCCTGGATTATCAGCAGGAGTTATGACTTCCAGGTTAGGGACAGTGAGGGAACATGGACGTGCCATTGGATGTTCCCAAAGGGAATCTCCTGCCTGGCCCCCCCCAGGCCTCCCAATTCCCACATGGCTCCTGCTGGAGCACCAGATGGGCTTTAATCAGGAGCACCGCGGCGCCGCAGGGTTATTATTGAGAGACGTCTAGTTCTGGATGAGAGAAGATTATCCAGGGTTTATTTCCAGCTGATAACACTCTGCCCTTCCATAACACCTTTTATCTGAGGATCTTGGAGCTCTTCACAGACTCAAGTTAATTAAGACTCACTTTGCCCCCTGGAGCCACGGGTGAGACCCGGGTGAGGAGCTGCAATTAGGAGGGATCGGCTCCGGCGGGCAGATAAGGCACACCATCTCCTGCCTCGTCTTATTTGCATGTTTATCTCCCCTGTGCAGTTGAGAACAGTGAACCCAGAGGTTGCACCGCCTGCCCAAAGTTCTCATGAGGTGCTGCACTGCTCTGAGAAGTTGTGGATCCCCTTTTCCAGCCCCAGCACGAGCTGGATGCAGAGATGTGTCCGTGGTGCACGATGCTGATTTTGTCCTCTGAGTCTCCCTTTTCTCCTTTCCCAGCGCTGGTTTTCCATGGGCTCCACACCTTGGCTCTGCTCAGGAGTTTCCTTCCTGCAAACACAACCTCCAAGTCTTCCTTTGCTCGAAAACAACAACAAAACCCCTCGCAGGCCTCCAGAAAAAGAGCTTTTGCTGCCTCTCCCCACAGGGCCAGATTCCTCAATAGTGATTTCTCTGGAGAATAGCTGGGCTCGAGGTTTCCTTCCCCTCCTCTTTTCTTTTCTTTGCTTTCCCCTAACTAAAAATCAGGAAGCTCTAAAATCCTCTTTGAAGTAACACTGTATGAAGAGGATTTATCCTTGTCCACTTAAATATTCATGACAGCTCGCATTTCTGTTCAAAAAGACACTTGTTTATTTAGATAAGATTTAATTTATTCATAATTTACCTAAATTTGCAGGAGCGTGCATGTACATTTTAGCTTATAAGTAGCGTAATACATAAAACATTATTGAGGCATGCAAATTACACAAATACAGCATTGGAAACTGCCTGCTTGTTTTAGGCAGATAACTAATTTCTTACCCTGAGTAGAGACACAAACACAATTGCCTGGGCTTGTTGCCTGGGATTTGGCGACTCTGAATTATGCTCCCCTTAATGCAGGAGGCACAGCTTTAGAGCAGGGCCGTGGCAAAGCCCACTTTTCTTGGACTGTGAACTGTAGTAATGCCAAAACCCTTTGCTGGAATGTTTTTGGTTTTTTTCCAGTCCTCTCTCCAGGGACTCAGTTTGGGTTTGTGTCAAATCTCAAAGCTCCTTTTTGTTTCCTTGGGATGGGGTTAGAATTTCTAGCAGGGTGTTGTCTCACCAGTGCCTGGGGGGAGCAAATATCCCTGGTCCACACAGGGACCTGCTTTTCCTCTGAGGGAACTCCTCAGAGTCAGCAGTTGACCCTAATTAATCCCTGCACCCCTCAGGGTGATATGGACACTTGTTGCTTTCCTTAGGGCAGAGCAACAAATGGCCCAGAAGTTCCTGGTAGCCCTCAAACATCCCATTTTCTACTTGCTTCTAGTTAATAACTGCACAAATTAGCAGCCACACGATGTGTTAGGCTGAGTGTCGTGGTTTGGAAGCAAAACGAGTGAGAGGCTCCAAGTCACAAATACAATTTCATAAGAAGAAAGGAAAAAAGGTAAAATAAAATAAAATAAATGCAATAACACAAAGGAGCACTGCCAGAGTCAGAACACACCCTGAGCAGGGTGGTGGGAGCAGTCCAGGTGAGGGGCTCTTCCTGAAGCAGTGATCCCACAGAAAGGTCTGGGAGCTCTGCTCCTCTGGGAATCCAGTGGCTCAGGGCTGCTTGTCCTGTCCCAAATGCCAGATTCTCTCCAGGTGGGAATGCTTGGCTCCTCCCCCTGGGCATTGGGAGCATCTCCCAATGGGATGAGGAGTCGTGCAGTGGCTCCTTGATGGCCCATTAAACAGAGAGAGCTCCTGGAGGGAGTTCCCTGTGAGTCCTGGGCAAGGCATTGATGGGCCATGAGCAGAAGAGCCCAAAGGAGGGGCCTGGGAAAACACTGCCCCACCTGGTTCCAACAGCTCATGGGGATAGGGATGGAATAAATACTGTGTGCACATCCTACACCACAACCCAGGACACTGAGGAAAGCAGGCTGGGCTTCCTCCCAAATCTCCAACCCCTTGTGCCATGGGACAGCAGCACGAGAGCTGAGGCTGGAGGTGCAGCAGGGGATTTTGGGCTCCAAATTTGGCAGCTGGGAAACAGGCACTGACTTAGCAGCATCACTGCTCTCAGCACTGTTAGAAATCATTCCTAACAGGAGCAATTCCGCTCAGGAATGAGATGTTTACAGGTGTATGTGTGGAATGCAGGGTTTGCCTCTGTGCAGCCTGTAGGAGATCTCTCAGAGACGTGGATATCAGGCAGATCTTGCTGCGTGGGGCTGTGTTACCCACAACGTGTAATTAAGGCTCTGTGACACCTCCCACGAGACTCTGCATTCCCTGCCTCTGCCTGTGCCAGGCTCAGACTGTTTGGGCTGGAGCTCCCAGGGCCAGATGTCCTCCCGGGCTCACAGGCTTTGTTTGTTTGTTCTGCAGGGATGGACGAGGAGGGATGGGGACAGCAGGGCTGCCTGGTGCTTTTGCTTTTCCCCCAGCTGAAATCAGAGCCAACATTTTCTGTCCTTTCCAAGACTGAGTTTAATGGGGAAAATACATTTTTCCTTAGGTTTTGCCTGCTGCTAAAATCACTAATGAGCATCTCCACAGCCTGAGCGCTTCGAGACAGGGACAGGTGGTTTTGGTGGACCATGAAAATGCTTTATTTTAATCTTGGAAAAGCCCTTGCACCTCAGGGAAAGAAAAAAAACCTTTTCCTGGCATTGAGAACAGCCTCGAATCTGCAGGTGGATAGGGAGGGTAGAAACTGCTGGGGAAATCCCCCCAGGGAGCAGTTTTTGGTGGCAATGTCCCCTTGTGTCATTTGTCCTCATAACCTCAAGGCTTCCAGGTAAACCAGAGCAGGCCCAGCCTTATTTCCATGCTGGGTCATGCAGTGAGGAGAAGGAGGTGGCTCTGCTGCATTTGCTTTATAAGAGAATTTAATTACAGAGGCTTTAATTACACAGTCACAGCATATTTGGGTTTCCAGCAGGTCATGCCCTCACAGGGTGGACAGAACTCACCAGCTGAGCTGGTTGTGGTGAGGAAAAAACTCTGTAGTCCAGGAAAAAACTCTGTCTCAGAGTAATGGGAAGCAAAATAAGACCTAAGGAGAAATGCTGGTATTAAACTCTTCCTGATGAAAGGAGCTCTGGCTGCTGTGTGGGCTGGAGATCCTGGGCTGAAATGCGCAGGGAAGGCTTTAGTGGCTTTAACCTGGCAATGCTTAATTTAGTCAGAGATGGTGTTATCTGGCCACAATCTCCCAATTGCTGCATCCCTGTCTGCAGAGAGGTTCCACAGGAGGATCAGAGGTGTTTTTATACATCCACAATCCCCATTTTGTCCTTTTTTTCGCCAGGCCTTAGCTGGAAATCCTACATAGGCTGTGCTTTGAAGTGAGAATTTTATGATGGAGTGGGCAGACTCCAAAATCTGACTTCGCTGGGACCTGTTGGATGTGCAGAAATGCAGCAGAATTGTACATGTGGTGCTGGGCTGGTGGGAATAATGGAATCCCAGAATGGACTGGGTGGGAAGGGACCTTAAATCCCATCCAGTGCCACCCCTGCCATGAACAGGGACACCTTCTACTGTCCCAGGTTGCTCCAAACCCCATCCAGCCTGGCCTTGGACAATTCCAGGGATCCAGGGGCAGCCACAGCTGCTCTGGGCACCCTGTGCCAGGGCCTGCCCACCCTCACATGGAACAATTCCTTCCCAATATTTAAATCTCTCCATCTTATAGTTTATTTCAGCTCGTATTATTTTTAGTTTTTATCAATGCCATACAGGTGAAGAAAAACACTCTCAAAAACCTGTTGAGGAGAAGGTGTTGGCCTTCCCCAAGATTTTGGCAGGAGCTGAGATAAGGGAGTTTGTGTTTAAGTATGAAGAGTGAGCAAAAAACTTCAGATTTCAATTCATTGACCACCTTGATGCCTGCCCTGTGCAGAAGGGGAAACGCAGTGTTTGGCTATTCCTGAGCACACATTAATTAAGGGAGGAGATGAATATTTACTGACCAGCAGCGGGCAGGGTGTATCGGAAAAGAACGCGGCATCGATCGGAATGAAAAATAAATAAATAACAGAAATGTGTCCGTGTCCCCTCCCCAACACCACCTGTAGATGTATTAGGGAGAAAATATTGAACTGGGCTCTCCTGGCTCCCATGCAATTGATGCAATTTATTTTCAATTTGTCAAATGTGGCATTGGAGCAGCAATTGGTTTTGGTGATTTATTAGGAATTTTCTAACCAGGGCACTCTGTCATTGGAGTTACTTCACTTGTGCTCAAGTAGATTTTTGTCTTTTTGCAAGCTCAAGCTGTGAAGCCAAGAAAGTGAGTTTTTCTGTATTATCCCCCTCCTTTTTTTTTTTTTTTTTTTTTTTTTTTTTTTTTTTTTTTTTTTTTTCTAAACCAAAAGGGAAAACTGAAAGAAATTCAGCCAAAAAGGGAAATGGGGAAAAAGTAGCAGAATTGACATATTTTAAACATCATGACAGGATGGGCTGTTTAAATTGCCTCTGTGAATTGATTTAAAAGCTGTTGGAAGGCATCTCTATTTCATTAACTGTCTTTCTCCTTCATTTCAGTCACTGGAGTCATTGCCTCTTATTACCTTCCAGGTTCGTGATATCCATCCACATGGTTATTTTAGTTATTACTATCTGTATACAGAAAATGTAAGAGGCAATTTTGGGACAGAAGCGGCTCGGGAGGGATGTGGGGATAGTAAAATAAATAATTTGATTTCCGTGTGACACCCACAATTCAAAGTCATCAGGATTACCGGGGTGTTTGTGCTGGGTGTGCATTTTTGGTCAGCACCTGGGGGAAAATCCGTGGGGGTTTTTGTGGTATCCAATCTGGATCTGGTTATGAGATTGAACAACTTGAACACATTGAATAACCAATAAATGAACCCACAGCAAGTTTTCTCCTGGGAATTAGGTGCTGCAGTGTGCTCACGGTATTTTTCAACCCTTGTGACAGTGGTGATATCGGGACTTTGGTGAGTTTGAAATGTATTTTCATTTGCTTTCCTCCCCGAGGTGGAGCTTGAGGAGCAGGAGGACCCTTTCCTTATCCTTGGGGACACTGATGATCCTGTCCTTCAGAGAACATTGATGCTCCCCTTATTTACCAGGTGAAAAGGTGCATGTGGTGCCTGCAGAGGCTGCAGGATGTTACCAAGGTCTGTGGGGTGAATAAAAGGGAAAAGCATTTGGGATGCCTTTCCCACAGCTTTTCTTCTCAGACCTAAACAACGCAGCGAGCTCCAGATTATTTTCCCATTTTCAAAAACGCTGGAGCTTCCAATCTGTTTTCCCAGAGCTCTGCGGAGTCATTAGCTGCTCACAGCACTTAAAAGAAAAATGTGGGGCTTCGGAGACTTCGCTTCTGTTTGCTGTCTTTACCACCAACTAATTGGTTGGATAACGAGCAAATATTTTTCCTCTGTTCCTCAATTTCCAAGATTTTTTTTTTTGACTCGCAAGCAGGAAGAGCAGAAGCTGCTGGTGGTTGGCAGGCAGTGAGAGGGGAAGGAGCTGTGGGGAGGTGGCTGGAGCCACGCTCGGGATGGGATTGCAGGGCCTGGATCCGGCTGTCCCCACCATTTGTGCCTCTTTTGTTGGGCTTTGACATCCCCAGAGCTCTGCTCTGACTCATCCCTGAAGGCAGGTGGGGAGGGAAGGGGTGAAGCTGTGCAGGGCAGGGTGACCAACAGTTTCCCATTTGGTGAGAACAAAGCAGCCCCGATAGGAGGACGGGAATGATCCTATTAGCAGAGTAACTGTGGTGAGCACAGACAGCTCCTGGCTGCACCAGCCAGCATTACCTTGATTTAAAGGCGCTGTTTGTGGCTTTAAATGGAATCCTCTGGCCCGGCTGGGGTTGATTCAGCCCTGAACAAGAGCTGTGTGTGCTGGCAGAGGAGGCTTTGTGCTGCTCTGCTGCAGAGCGCCGTCGCTCATCGTGAGGTTCCCCAGGGCTCTGAGCACAGAGAGGTGAAAAAGCACCAGCCACGGGGAGCAGGGACACCCTGAGTGCCCCAAGAGAACAGAGAACTCACCTGGGATGTCTTAAAGGAGCTAATCCAGCTCAGGCTGCACCAAGAGAAATATAGGTTGGATATTAGGAAGAAGTTTTTAATGGAAAGAGTGATTAAATATTGGAATGGTCTGCCCAGGGAGGTGGTGGAGTCACCATCCCTGGATGTGTTTAACAAAACTGGATGTGGCACTTGATACCATGACCTAGTTGAGGTGTTGGGGCTGGGTAGGACTCAATGATCTTGAAGGTCTCTCCCAACCTGCACATTCTGGGATTCTGTGTGGTCCCCAGCACAAGGACAGCCCTGCAGTGAAGAGCAAAACTTCCCATGTGGTGACTGTGCATGACTTGCAAAGTCTTCCCAGACTGGAACCTTCACCCAAATTCTGGGACCTGGGAGAGGCACCTCTGCCCGGGGCTCTTGCTGAGTTGTCTTCCAGATAAGTAATTTCTTACCCTGAGTAGAGACACAAACACAATTGCCTGGGCTTGTTGCCTGGGATTTGGTGACTCTGAATTATGCATCACTCTGAATTATGCCTCACCCTGCATCACCCAGGCCCAGCAGGAGCCTCAGGTGCCAGGGCTTTACCCCCTCCTCTGCTGCTGCTGCTGAAGTGAAGCCAAGTCTGAGATGGTGAAGGATCTCAAATTGCTGAATGAGGAGTGGCTGAGGAAACTTGGCTTGTTGGAGGAGACTGAAGTCAGACATCACCAGGGGCTGCAGCTCCTCCTGAGGGAGGGACAGCTCATTGTGACCAGGGACAGGAGCCAGGGAATGGCTGGAGCTGGGCCAGGGCAGGGTTTGGGTGGATTTAGGGAAAGGCTCTTCCCCCAGAGGGTTCAGGCACTGCCCAGGCTCCCCAGGGAATGGGCACAGCCCCGAGGCTGCCACAGCTCCAGGAGAGCTTGGACACCCAGAGATGCCCAGGGTGGGATTGTTGGGGGTCTCTGCAGGGCCAGGGGCTGCACTGGATGATCCTGGTGGTCCCTTCCAACTCCTGGCCGCCTGGAAATGTTGCTTTGACCCCCTCCTGCCCTTTGAGCACCATAAATGTGTGTTCCCAGAAGAATAAAGACACCTGGACAGGAGGCTCAGGCCAAGAGCAGCAGCCTGGCTCCACCTCACCTGCCCCTCACACCTGGCTTTGGGAATGGCACAGGGAGAATGTTCTGTGCTGGTTTAGCTTTTCCCTGTCACACTCTGAGCTGTTTGGAATAGCTTTGTTTATCCTCTAGTCAGCGTTCTGTGCTCTGCATGAAGGGAATACCAAACTCTGGGAATTTGCAGGACTAGTGGGAACTGGCAGTGCTCAGAACGTGGATTCTCAGGTTCCAGGCAGTGCCTTGAAGCCTGTGAGGAAGCCAAGTACAGAATTCTCTCAGTCTGGCCTGAGAAATCATCAGGAGGAACCCAAAACAATCCCTGTAGACACCATCCTCCTGACACCTGGTGTTTTGCTAACTACTTGTTTACTTGTAAGAAGACAATTGAGAAGTGTTGCTGTGAATGACCAATCACATTGATTGTACAGAAATGCTGTATAAGAGTCTGTCTCTAAATAAACTGGTCCTATAATGCTCTCTGAAGAAGGGAGGGCATTATATTATATTATATTATATTATATTATAACATTACATTACATTACATTACATTACATTATCTATTAAATTATATATTATATTATATTATCTATTAAATTATATATTATATTATATTATCTATTAAATTATATATTATATTATAATATATTATATTATATATTATTTTTATATATTATTTTTAGATATATATTTTAATATATATTATATTACTTGTTGGCTCAGCAATATCCTGCATTTTGCAGCATTTGGGAGCGGGGAGAACATTCAGAGTTCTACGTATGGTTACATGAGCCACCCCAAATCATAACCATAAGGTGCTGCCTGTGGCATCCCCCAGAGTCACCCCTCACACCCCAGAGTCACCACACCCACCCCAGTGGCAGCAGATGTGACCCCACTGTCCCTCCACCCATTAACTGTGAGCACATCCCTTGCAGGCCCCACTTTCCACTGGGGAATGTTGATGCTGTTTCCTGGATAATGGCACTTCCCAACGTCTGCTTTCATTTAAAATTCACCTTTTTTGCCTTTTTTTTGCACACAACTCTTGCTGCCGGTGCCACCTCTCACCTGCAGGGTGGCAGAATGGGAAGTGGCAGTCTCCAGCCCAAACAAAGCACATCCTAAAATTTAATTAATGAAGATTTGCAGCTGCTGCCAGGACTTGGTAACCACCTGCAAAGGCTGGTGACAAAATCCATGGGGTGAAACATCCCAGTGATAAATATCAAGTGGGAGTGATGAGCAAGGCGTGGACAGTTCATGAGTGGGTTTTTCACGTTGGCTGGGGAATAATTTGGTTTCCAGCCGCAGCAGAATGTGTTGTTTCTCCTCTCCCTCTCTCTCTCTTTCCTCCGCCAACCTCCTAAAGACGCTGCAGGACTGAGCTGGTGCAGCAGCAAAAGTGTTGCAGGCGCTCACCTCGTTTACAAGCCAAGGTTGATCAGCCTTGAAAGGAGGAGCTGGTGAAGCCTGAAAGCTGGGACGTGCTTTGGGCGGAGAGGGAAGGGCTGTGGAGTCAGGCAGGTGAAGGCAGCAGTGATAGTTATGGTAGATAATCACCCTGCTCCATCTGGGCTGAAAAAATTTTGTTAATTGAGGCAGGGAGAAATAACCCTCCTGTTTTCCCGTGGGAGAAATAACCTTCCTGTTTTCAGGGCTCTGACTGTGAGGGTCAGGGGTCCCTCAGGAGATGCTCCTCAGCTCATCCCAAGGCTGGTTTAGCTGAAGCTCTATCAGCTATTTTCCTTCTATTTTCATCCATTCCTGGCACTCCCCATCTCCAGCTCGTTACGGGCTTGGCAGGGAGAAGAGGATGGGAGAGAAATCTTTCATTTCCATTTCCAGAGCTGCGCTTCACTCCCCAGGAGCAGGCACAGAGCTGATGGTGCTCACGGAGCTGCCTCTGACAGCTCCACGCCAAAGGGAAACCTGGGCTTCCATTTCCAGCCCTGTCCCCCCTGGGCAGAGCTGAGGAGTTCGTGGGGATCAGCAGGGAGGAGGAAAACAATTTGATCAAGGGGCCCTTGAGTCAGGCACATGGAGAAACTGGTCTGGTGGGGTTTTTCAGCTTTCATCAGTGTCAAGTTGATTTTATTTTTAGAGCAGTGATGATATTAAAAGTAAAAGGAAGGGGGGGATGAGTAAAGCACCTACAGGTACATGGGGCAGAGCTCCCCTCAGCTGCTCAGCTGGTCCTTCCTGACCAGCTCAAAGCTTTTTAGAGCTGATTTTAGGATATTTTACAAGGTGGGTGGGGCCACAGGTGTGTTATTCACACTCACCTGTTGGCTCAGCAATGTCCTGCATTTTGCACTGTTTGGGAGTGGGGGGAACAGTTTTTGTGCCATGGAGAGTGTGGTGTGGGGGAAAGGGAATTCCTGGGAGAGCTGCTTCACTCTGTCAGTGCCTGGGGACTGGGCTTGGTGACAGTGAGGACAATTCCAGTGAGCCACGTCCTGTCACTGCCTGGGACCAGCCTTAGGGATTTCTCAGGAAAATTGAAAAAAAAAAATGCTGCATCAGGCAGAGGTGAGGGTCCCCTTTCTCCAGAACAGGTGCTGCCCTGACTCTTTAATTGCCAAAAACTGCTTTAATTGAGGCCTGAAGCCTGAGCTGTTCATTGTCTGTCCCAAACTGCTCCTCCCTTTCAGCATCAACTGCCCTCACTCACCCTCAGCACCAAAACCAACCTTTGGTTCCTTCCAAACCAACCTTTGGTTCCTTCCAAATCCACCAGGGTCAGGCTCCTGCTGCCCCACACACCCC
Organism: Zosterops lateralis; assembly: GCF_965231275.1. Taxonomy (NCBI): domain Eukaryota; kingdom Metazoa; phylum Chordata; class Aves; order Passeriformes; family Zosteropidae; genus Zosterops; species Zosterops lateralis. The sequence continues at coordinate 6,246,379 of NC_139785.1, read as the reverse complement.
AAGAGAAGAGAGACACATCCCCTGTTCACGGGCAGTGAGTGGGGACCGTCTCCAAATGTGTCCCTCGAGTTTCTTGAGATGTTTTTCATCTGTGAGAGAAAGGCAGGCAAACCTGTGGGTGGCAGAGAAGTTGCCTGGAGAAGTTTTCTGCTCTCACTCAGCCCCAATTTCTTCCCTGCTAATGATGGCCATATGCACATATGTGAGACTATTATATATTTATATTTTTTTTATCATCATCATTATTATGGTGTTCTGAACTGCCCCAGCAAAGCCACCCTGCTTTCTGTGCCAACGAGCATGAAAATAGGAGGGGTTTTAGACTTCTCTGATGTTTTCCTTGCCTTCTGAGCAAAAAAAAAAAAAAAAAAAAAAAAAAAAAAAAAAAAAAAAAGTAGCAGGAAAGCAATAAAATAAGGCTTCCAGTCAGGATTCCAGCTGCCAGGAGAATTATTAGTCTTTTGCAGCCCAGGCTCAGGAAGGGCTTTTTTACATCCCAAGCCAGGCAGGTGAGACCAGACACTGGTGCTCAGTGGTGCAGGGCAGGGCTGCCTTTCACAGGGCAGCTGCAGCCAGCAGTGAAGAGGGCAAGCCCTCAGTGATGCCAGCCCCTCCCTGAGCCTCGTGTCAGGGAAAACAAAGGGAAAAACAATGTATTTCTGTGATTTTCCTCTCCTTTGTCGCAGAGCTCGTGCTGCTCTGGCGCAGACAATGAGGCTGTGCAGAGCAATCATGACCCTGTGCTGGCAGAAATGCCAGGGTGCTTTAATGAAGAATCCTGAAAAGGGCATAAAAGCCCCCACACTAATGCTGGCTCGGAGCCCACAGAGGTGAGCTGCTCCTCTCGAGGGAACAATGGGCAAAAATTGGCCTGCACAGCTCTTACCCAGCCCCAATTAATGGAGATAATGCTCCACTCGCAATGAGCCACTTCTGCTTTGCCACTTCTCATGACCTCGCTGAGTTTCACGGCATCGCTGGTGACACAAACACATGAAACCTGTGCCAGGAAAGCCCAAGGCTTGGCTGGGGAACAGGAAAGATGGAGCAGAACCTCATCTTTGTGGCCAAACCAGCCAGCCCACAGCAATGGTGGGCAAGCAGAGAGTCTTCAGTGCAGCCACAGGTGACTTGGGCTGAGCGCAGCAATCAAGAGCTTATTTATCCCAGCTTGGAGTGTCACGCTCTGGTAACCAGAGCACTTCTTGTTGCTCATCTCGAAATCCCAATCGAACGCCTTCATTATCACCCAGCAGTGTTTCCTTTGTGGATAACAAGTCATACCGCGAGCATTAATGGAGCGTCGGATGGATTTGTGTTGTGGGATTGTTGTAAGCGCTGATTGAAGTTTTGCCTGTGATTAGGGGGCTTAGTCAGGTGTGAGGGGAGGGAGTCTCTGCTGCCTCGTAAGAGCTGGGTCTGCAGCGCCTCTCTGAGGGGTGTTATCGGGGTGTTCCTGACAAAGTCAGTTTAATGAGTTCTGTGCGTGACGTTCCAGGTTTGGTTTATCCCATCTGGCGCCCGTCGCTGGCGGTGTCACCATCCACACAGGAGCTCCAGACACTGCCTGGGATTTCAGCAGTTGTCTGAGGGGTTGTGGTGGAGCATCGTCCTCCCTGTGGGATCCAGACCTTGTTCTGCAGAGGTGGACACAGAGGAGAGGGAAAGGTGTGAGCTCATCTTCTCACCCGCTCAAGAACAAAAAAACGTTCCAGGGACAAGAGAATCGTTCTTTTCTTGCTGTATGGAAAAAACAGGACGTCAGGTGGGGTGGCAGCTTCTTGTCCAGCAGCTGTGGCAGTTGGGAGTGTGCAAAGTTTCTCCACCCCAGCTGAACACTGTGACACTTCTTGAGGAGATCCAATGTGATTCCTTAATCGGGATGAACGTGGAACTGGGGGAGAGGCTGGTGGCACAAGGTATCAATTTTAACAATGAAAAATGATGGCAAGTGGCATCCTCCCTGTCTGGCAGGCTCCCAGCCCCCTCCCCTGCACACCTCATTATCCCGTTCCACTGCTTCATCTCCACAACATCCATCCCTAATGATGGTGGAGGGATTTTCATTTTCTGGAGGGTTATTTGGTTATTACCCACCCAACCCCAGTTCCCTCTGGAAGGGGAATGGGGAATATTTCCAAGACCTCATGGTTTGCTCAGTCTGGACTGAGGGGTACAAGCTGAGGGTGAAGGATGTCCAGAAGGAAGTCCTGCCTGGTGTGTGTGATATTTCCAATTCAGCCTTTCCATCAGTGTTTTTGGCCAGATTCCCCTTTCCTTGGCTCCAGGAGAAACTTGAGCAGGAGAAGGGTGCTCAGACCTGCCAGGGAGTCGTAGAGCTGAGTTGTGGCTTAGGCAGAGAGCTGGGAGGTGCAGTAAAATGGGCAGAGCTGGAGGTTACACTACAAATGTGTGTCCAGACAATAAATTCATTAAATGACCCTGCAGGCTGTGGGCAGAGCGGGCTGTGAAACTGCTCCCCTCCTCCCTGGGGAGCCTCGTGCAGGATCTCAGGGCAGCCCTGGACACTGTGGGGTGTCCTTGTGGATCTCCTTTCTCTCCCCAGACTTTTCTCTGGTTCCCCAGGCCCTCCAGGGGTTCCCATTCCTGAGAGCCCCACTCATGGGGCTGGACACTGTCCATGGTTCCCTGTCCAGTGAGAGGTGCCAATCACAGCTCCCGCGTCCCCCGACTCCAGTAATCCCTTCAAAGGCTCCTAACAACTTAATAAGGATTGATCTGCTTCTCATCAGATCATCTTGGCTGTTCTTAATGAACCTGGGCATTTTCAAGCCTTTCTTTCCCCTTAAAAAAAAAAAGAGCTTCCAAATAAATACTCTTGTTCCAGTCGATGGGCAGATGATTTCTTCTCCATTTCCCCAGCCTTAAGGTTTGGATTGAAGGAGACACCCCTCAGCTTTGTGGTGGTCACAAAGTGTTGGCTTTGGAGGGAGGCTTAAGTCGAGCAAATCTTACATTTGGTCTTAAATAAAGATGGATTTAATTACAATTAACTGTCTCGCTGAGGGGTGGTTAGAGAAAGCCGGCTCAGCCCTGATTTTTCAATCTAAGGTTTAGCTGTAAGCCCTGAGAAAACACCCAAATTTTAATTATCTCCTGGACAGGCTTAAGCCTTGAATAGTAAAAATGAAGGTGGGAAGAGCAGTTCAAGAGGAGCCCTCAGAGCAATGAAATTACAGACTTTTTTGTCAAAAAAAAAATTATTTTTGCCTTAGGCAGCTGGGCTAATCCACCCTGCTGTCTGTTAACATCACCAGGAGAGAGTTTTCAGAGTAATGAGGTCTTTGAGAGATCACTGATGGTTCTGGTGTAAATGTGCACCTGCTGCTGGAACTCTCAGTTCCCCGTTTTACCCGTTCCCAGGGAATCCACAGGGCTGAAGTCCTGCCCTGTCATTGCTTCCCCTGTTTGGTAAATCCCCCATACACATGTTGCCATCTGCTCCCTAATGCTTTGTGTCAGTTTAAGTTCCCCTAAGCTCTTATTGACCATTTCTTGTGTTATCTGCACCCTCCCTAATTCCTCTTCTCCTCTCCCCGGGGATCTGATCCCTGACTTAGGCAAATCCTCATCCTCTTCATTTGTGAACACAGATGCAAAAGTAAATATTGTAAGTGTCGGTGTCAGCTTCTTATCCTCCTCTGCCTCCAATTTCCCTCTGTCAGTCTTATCTGTGCTGGATCCACTTATCTCCTGTGTCTGTATAATGGTCTTTTCCTTCTGTGTTTTTGTAAAAGCCGGGAGATTCTCATCGTTAACTGTCGTTTCTCCTTTAATTATATCCCCGTGTGTTTACCTTCCCCAAACCCATGCCCCTGCTTCTAACACATCCCCACTTCTAAGGAGGAGAGTTTTGCTTTGTACCTGACTTTGATTAAAGATCGGAGCGTCGCGAAATCCCGCGTTCTGGAAACTCACAACTTGGGGCTGTTTGAAGCTGAGCCTGGGTTCTGTGTGGAGCCAGCACCGCTGTGGGGGCACTGCTGTGACTCCTGGGGTGGGACACAAGGGAGGTGTGGGACATCACACAGCCCTGAGTGATGAACTGACACAAATCCAGAGGGGATTTATCGCCGAGCGTTTTGGATTTTCCTGTCCGCGAGATGGGGAGAGTGATTCCTACAAAGAGTAGGAGTCATGTGGTGAAAGCAGGGCTGAGCTGCCCTTTCCTGTGTGATTTTTATGGAGCATTTTGGGACAGGCCAGAGCCAAAAGGCACAGGGAGTTTAAACCAAAACTCCCCAGGTGCTTTGGAGTGTGTTTCCCCTTGGAGAGCTGCAGCCTGGCGGGTGCTCCCTGCGTTGTGCTGACATCAGATCCACCCCAAAGCCCCGGGATTTACAGTCTGATCTTGGCTGATGTTATAACCTGGATAAATCGATTTATTTCACCTGGAAGTGGCCCACAATAGTGTTTATTACATAACAATTCCTATCAGGGAAGTGTCTCGGTGTATGATGTACAGCAACACTAAACGCCGGGGTAGCGGGAGGGCCCCGCTTTTTTTTTTTTTGCAAGCTGTAGCAGTTTGTAATTTCAAGATCAATATGATGATGTGTTTTTTTGAATTTTAATGAATAAACTGCACTGGTGTTTGTTGTTTACCTGCTTTCTGATTTTTTTAACAAGTGGCTCTGGTGATAATTACCAAAATTCTGTAGTCGCAGAAGGAGGGAGGAGGGCTGGGGGGGAGAACCTGGATCCTTCAATAACTCTCCAACTGGGCAATTATCTCCATACTGTATGTGCTGCTTTTCTATAAATGTTGAAATTCAGTAATTACCACTAGAGCCAGCCGTGACATTTCGAAAGCAGATACATAACAAATAGGGATGCCATGGAGTCATTAAAATTCAGATATCAAAACAGCTCTCCCTATTCTTCTTTGCATGAATCCATCTCTTTGTTTCATGAAGAATTCAGTTGCCAATTAAATACCTTTTCTTTCCTTTTCCTTTTTTGTGTTTTTTTTTCCTTTTTTTTTTTTTCCCTATTTTCTTTCTTGCTTTTGCAAATGAATTATAATCTCCATGAAAGGAGACAAATTGACAGTCGTGACAGTTGGTGCTTTAGGAAAAAAACATGGACGAATTTAGTCCTTCCTGAGGAACCCAGCCAGCACCTCCCCAGCTTTGGAAATGGTGAGGTTATATTGAAAATCATGGGAGAAAGGGATGTTTTTTTCCAAGAAATTCCCCTTCTCTCCTTATGGCACCTCTTTTTCCCTGCTCATCCTAAAAGGAAAAGCATCTTCCAAGGTGTCCAGTAACTTTGGGAAACCTCTTTTTGCCTGTCCCACCAGAGCTGTGGTTTCATGGTAGTTCAATTATCTCCCAAATTGTTATTCCTGCTGCAGCCTTGTAGCAATCCCTGGCATCTGGCAGTCGGAGCTTTTTATTAGCTGATTTTTTTTTAGTGGTTTGGCTGTTTTTTGGGTTTTTTTTTTTTTTTTTATTTTTTAACAATGTTGTCTTGTTTACGGGTTTGACTCTTGGAAGACAGGATGTGATGCCTCCCAATCAGTGCCTAATGAAACGGAGGGATTGACAGGCTGGAATTGATCCTTCCTTTGTAATCCAGGAGCAGGCAGACAGGTCTGACTGCAAACCTGTCAGGGGTTGTGTGTAAGACAGGTGTGATGAGGAGCCTGGGCGCTGAAAACAAGGAGAACAGCGCCTTCCAAAACCTCACAAGGCAGCAAAACCTGGAGGGTTTTTCAACTCCTCCCTCCCTGTGTCTGAGAGCTGCTGGTGTGCTTCGCCAGGAATGTTGTTTGGAGACGGCAGGATGGGTTTGTTCAGAGAGGGGATGGCATGTGGAGTCAGTCCTGGTCCTTAAGCTTGGGAAAAAAACCATGAGACTAAATAGTCACAGTGTCACAGGCATGGAATGGTTTGGATTGAAGAGACCTTAAAACTCATCCAATCCTACCCCTGCCATGGGCAGGGACACTTTCCCCTGTCCCAGGCTGCTCCAAGCCCTGTCCAACCTGGCCTTGGACACTTCCAGGGATCCAGGGGCAGCCCCAGCTGCTCTGGGCACCCTGTGCCAGGCCCTGCCCACCCTGCCAGGGAACAATTCCTGCCCAATCTCCCATCCAGCCCTGCCCTCTAGCACTGGGAAGCCATTCCCTGTGTCCCGTCACTCCAGGCCCTTGTAAAGAGTCTCTCTCCATCTTTCTTGTCAGCTCCTTCAGGCACTGGAAGGATGATGAAGGGGCTTGGAGAGCTCCCTGCTCCTAAAAAACAGATGATTTTTGTCTTTTATGGCTTTACCCCACACTTTCTCTGTAGTTCACCCACAGCAAAGATTTCCTCACATTGTGGACAATGCCCTGACCTCTCTATTTCAGGCAAATTATTTATTGCCTCCTTTCTCTAGGAAATCATTCTTCTGGGACAGGGAGCTCTCCAAAGGAGGAGCTGCAGTGGTTTGTACAATTTAAGGAGGCCTCAAGTCCATCCTTTGGTTTTCCAGCAGTGGCCAGATCTGCTTCTCCTCCACTTTGGATGATCCCACTCAGGAGGAGCTTGGCTAAGGTTTATTCTCCAGCCTGGTGTTTATATATTAAGGTGAATAGGAATACTATTCACTTCAAGGAGAGATGAGGCCCTTGTGTTGACTACATTATCATTTATACGAACAAAAAGAGCTTAAAATGTTAGCATATCCTTTTGAAAACAGAGCTTTGCATCCTATTAGGAGAAGGAAACACAACCTGCGGCGCATTATATTTCCAAGCGCCTGTCAAGAAACACTTACGGCTGTCGCCTGCTCAGGGAGCATCCAGCCTGAGGAATAAATTGGGAACAGCTCCCCGAGAGCTGATCCCCCCAACAAAGGGATGGGAGATGCTGCTCAGTTAAAACCCAGTGTTGTGGTTTGGAAGCAAAACGAGTGAGAGGCTCCAAGTCAGAAATATAATTTAATAAGAAGAAAGGTAAAAAGGTAAAAATAAAATAAAATAAAATAAATGCAATAACACAAAAGAGCACTGCCAGAGTCAGAACACACCCTGAGCAGGGTGGGGGGAGCAGTCCAGGTGAGGGGCTCTTCCTGAAGCAGTGATCCCACAGAAAGGTCTGGGAGCTCTGCTCCTCTGGGAATCCAGTGGCTCAGGGCTGCTTGTCCTGTCCCAAATCCCAGATTCTCTCCGGGTGGGAATGTTTGGCTCCTCCCCCTGGGCATTGGGAGCATCTCCCAATGGGATGAGGAGTCGTGCAGTGGCTCCTTGATGGCCCATTAAACAGAGAGAACTCCTGGGAGTTCGTTTCCCACAGGAGCTGTCCCAGTGCTGTGCTCCCGGTGGCAGCTGGAAAGGTGTTTGTAACACACCCACGTTGTGGTTTGGACACTGTCTGTGAACACTCCTCACATCCAGGGACTGGGGTGGGCAAGACCCCAGGAGGGGACACAGCCAGGCCAGCTGACCCACACTGACCACAGGGATATTCCAGACCCCCAGCTCAGATCAAAGAGCAAAGGAAGGGACGAGGAATGGGGAGCAATCATTATTTGTGGACACCCATTATTTTTATTTGTCTCCCAGCTTCCCAGGAAGTGGCTGAGCATCCCTCACTGATGGGAAGGAGAGAATAAACCTTATTTTTCTCTTTGCTCGTGCGTGCAGAGTTTGCCTTTTGCTTTAGTAAACTGCCTTATCTCAGCCTGTGAGTTGTTTTCCATCTTATTTTATCTCCCTTGTCCAGCTGGAAAGTTGGAGCAGCTCTGTGAGCACCTGGTGTCCAGCCAAGGTCAACCCACCACAGTGGATTGTGAAATCAGAGAATCCAGGAATGGTCTGGGTTGGAAGGGACCCTAAAGATCATCCCTTGCCATGGGCAGGGACACCTTCCACTATCCCAGGCTGCTCCAAGCCCTGTCCAGCCTGGCCTGGGACACTGCCAGGGATCCAGGGGCAGCCCCAGCTGCTCTGGGCACCCTGTGCCAGCCCTGCCCACCCTCCCAGGGAACAATTCCTGCCCAATCTCCCATCCAGCCCTGCCCTCTGGCAGTGGGAAGCCATTCCCTGTGTCCTGTCCCTCCATCCCTTGTCCCCAGTCCCTCTCCAGCTCTCCTGGAGCCCCTTCAGGGGCTCTGAGCTCTCCCTGGAGCTTCTCCTCTCCAGGTGAGCACACCCAGCTCTCCCAGCCCATCCCAGTTCCTGCTGTCTCATCCTGAACAAATATTTCCTTTCAGACTGGGGTCCCAAACATCCTCATAGAGCAACTTTCCCGAGCTGCAAATGCAGACACTTTTATTTCAGTAAAGGCCCTGTGTGTCCTTTCCTGCTGCTGGGCAGGGCCTGGGGATCTCCAGCTGTTGTAGCCCTGCAGGGTGTGTTGGCCAGCAGATCCTGGGTGGAGCAGTGGGCATGGACAGGTCCTTCCAGGGGTCCAGCATGCACAGGGTGCAGGAGATGAGGTGAGGAATTGTTACCAGGCTGGGAGCAGCTCCATGGGGATCCGTGTTCCCCCAGTCCTGGCTGTGGGCACACGCCCCAGCTGGCTCCAGGAGGGATCAGGTGAAATGAAGATGTCTCACTGTCCTTTCTCATCAACACTGATACATCTGAGATCGCAGTGATAGGCAGAGCACTGTTCCCTCACCTGTCCACTTTGATTAATTTGGTGCCTCATTCCTGGGCTCTGTGAATTTGTCTTGGTTCTGCTCTTCCCCTTGAGGCAAAAGTTTCTCCCCCTCCTTTTAACCACTTTGTTCTGCTACAAAGCCCTGCACAGAGAAACCTACAGGAGATGATGAGCAAGCTCCTGTGCATCTGAGAGCACAAAATCCAGCCATGAATCCTCTTTACAAGCCTCCAGGAAGCATTGCTAACACCAATGCTCTGGTCAGAGAACCAGGAAAAGCGCTGGGGCTTCCAGGCACTTCAAACCCGGCGCTATCAGGAGGGCTCTGGGCTCACACAAAGTACTCCCAGCTTTAACACGGAGCAGAGAATAAAAGCTGGAGTCCGTTGGAAAGGTTTCCTGTGTGTGCAGGAAGATAATTTATGGTAATGAGGACAGCACCGAGTTGCTGTAAGTTACAAGAACTTATCACTGCTCTCTGCTGTTGCGGCACATTCCCGGGATTTGGTCTCGCCAAAGCAGCGTGAATAGATTTATTTTGCATTGTTAGACTGTCAAGTCACTGCAGAGCAACAACTTCCAAATGATAACTTGTGCAGCGTGCAGGAGTTGGGAATTACACGCTTTTAGTCCCTGCAAAGAGCCAGGGTGGGCTGACAGCTGCTCGGCAGGAGCCTCTTCCCAATCCCGCTCCCCAATCCCTCTCCGTGCTCGGTGTGTATGGTCAGCAGTGTCGTGGTTTGGAAGCAAAACGAGTGAGAGGCTCCAAGTCACAAATACAATTTAATAAGAAGAAAGGTAAAAAGGTAAAAATAAAATAAAATAAATGCAATAACACAAAGGAGCACTGACAGAGTCAGAACACACCCTGAGCAGGGTGGTGGGAGCAGTCCAGGTGAGGGGCTCTTCCTGAAGCAGTGATCCCACAGAAAGGTCTGGGAGCTCTGCTCCTCTGGGAATCCAGTGGCTCAGGGCTGCTTGTCCTGTCCCAAATCCCAGATTCTCTCCAGGTGGGAATGCTTGGCTCCTCCCCCTGGGCATTGGGAGCATCTCCCAATGGGATGAGGAGTCGTGCAGTGGCTCCTTGATGGCCCATTAAACAGAGAGAGCTCCTGGAGGGAGTTCCCTGTGAGTCCTGGGCAAGGCATTGATGGGCCATGAGCAGAAGAGCCCAAAGGAGGGGCCTGGGAAAACACTGCCCCACCTGGTTCCAACAGCTCATGGGGATGGGGATGGGATAAATACTGTGTGCACATCCTACACCACAACCCAGGACAGGCAGCTAGGCATCAGCTCCGTCCTCCCCACCCCATGAGGCTGTTTTTAGGGATTATATCCATTTATTTCTAGTGGCAGAGTGTGTCAGAGCAGCTGAGGGAGAACCATGGAGAAGAGGGCAGCACCTTTTACTGATTCCCATGTGATGTTGGCGGGGCTGGGGCTGGTTGGGTTTGGAACAAGGGAAGAGGCCCAGGCAAGGGGAAATCTTGCGAGGGGACATCTGGAACATGAATCCCAGGAGGAGTGGCTGAGGGGGGATTGGGGTTCTTCAGACTGAAAAAAAAGAGGATCGGGGGGACCTTCTGGTTTTCCACAGCTCCCTGACAGGAGGGGGCAGCCAGGGGGAGGTCGGGCTCTGCTCCCAGGAATAAGTGACAGGACGAGAGGAAATGCCCTCAAGCTGCACCAAGGGAGGTTCAGGTTAGTTATTAGGAAGAATTTCTTCATGGGAAGAGTGGTTAAGCATTGGAGCAGAGAAGTGGAGGAGTCATCCCCCTTAGAAGTGTTCAGAAAACAAGTGGATGTGTTATTTCAAATTATGGTTTAGTGGGCCTGGAATTCAGCTTGGTCAAAGGTTGGACTTGATGATCTTGGGATCTGTTGGTCTTTACCAACCCTAAGGATTCAATAATTGTGTGATCTCCTCTCCTTGCCTGATGGATCAGTGTGTCACTTCCTGGGCTTTGGCTCCTGTCGCTGTCCCTGGCACTGGAGATTTGAGTGTTGGGGGTGACTTCAGTGTGGAAACCACCAAACTCTGGCCCCACAGCCACAGGAGCTGGGGAGTGAGGACGTGGGTGGTGTTTAGTGGTATCACTGGCCACAGCTGTCGGTGACACCCTGGAAATGTCCCCGTCACAGGGTGTCCTGCAGCAGGACACGTGGTCCAGCCTTTCCACAAACCTCAAGGGCATGGAGAGGATTCCTGTAGGAGCAGGGGCTCCTCTCAGATGAGGGATAAAAGGAAAAGAGTGACACATGGAGTCACGGAGATGAAACACATTAAGAAGCTTGGGAGGAGAGCTCAGACTCACATAACTGCTCTTGTGCTTTCATTTGGTCCTGAAAAGGTAAAAATAACATCTGGTCCTCCTTGGTTATGACTACATTGCCTTTTTTTTTCCCTTTGCTTTGGCTCCTCTGAACATCCACACAAGTTTATTTCTTCTTGTGGTGGGTGTTGTGCGCCAGGTCTGGTCTGAGCCTTTTTCTGGATTCCTGCAATTATTGGGCAGGGTGTAACTTCCCAGAAATCGGTGTTGCAGTGCCGCCTGCCTCGTGCTGGGGAGGTACAGGCACCAGCTCAGGAATGCAGAGCACCCTGCTATAGCCTTCAGGCTGGAATATTTTGCTATTATTTTTTTTTTAATATTCCACTAGAGTTTGAGACTGTATCAAGAAACTTCTTTTGAAAAGGAAATAAACCCATAAATTATAGCACAGTCTTTGCAGGAAGGCAAAAAAAAAGAATACAAGATTGTTTAAACGTATTATTTGCTGACCTTGACAGTTTACTTGTAATGTTATTTAAACATTTGGGTTTGCAGGGCGGGGAGTTCTTATTTATTTATTTCATAAGCTGCCAGCTTACAAATTGCAAAACTTTTCGCGGCTCCTCTTATCTTCCACAGAACCACTGAGATGGCAAAATATATCCTTGTGTCTCAACAATCCCGCCTGCATTTGCATGAGGAAATTGGAAAGCGAGTTGTTTTCCCTCGTCTGCATGACAATACCCCGAGCACAGTGCAATTCACCCTTTAATTTGGGATAGTTAACGTGGGAGAAGGATGGGCCCAGCAGCTCGACACCGTTCTCTTGCTGATGTTGTCGCCCGTAATTAAAATTGATTTATTAGCAAAGGCAACGAAATCTGTGCTCACCTGTTTATTCAGCACCTTGTCAACCTGCAGAGCACAATAGCCGGGGTCGCCGAGGTCAAATCTACTGCAGAGCTGGAGGAGTTTTCGCCAAATTGAGTTTTCAGGGAGAGACTTTAATTAGTGAAACATTTCCAGATGGTTGATGGCGAAAATAGCAGACCCAAAATGGGTCCAGGACCTCCACTGGCTCTGCAGGAGCATGACCTGGCCTCCATCAGGACATCCTTACGTGGATGCAAACATGGATTTTGTGGGATAAAACATGCCAGGAGTGACTTAATCCTCGTTGCATTAATTTGGCAGCAGCGGCACATCTCTGCTGATAAGAGCTCGGGGCAGTTAATGAGCACTTGATTGGATTGAGGAATCTCCTGAATGCAGGGAAAACAGCTGAAATGAAGCTGGGATGGAAAGCAGCCCCTGTGGTTTCTCAGGGTTTTGTGTAGCCCTGGTTCCGTGCCTGAGACATTTTGATTTTCTGAAATTCCTTTTCCAGGGAATTTTTGTAAACAGGAGAAATGTTTTTGTAAACTGTACCTTTGTTATTCATTCCTTCTCCTAGGAAGGACTTCTCCTTGCTGTCCCTCTGCTCTGACCAATGGGAGTGAAGAGGTTTGTCTTTGTGTCACCAGTCCAATTGGTCTGTGTGAAATGGGATAAAAGGGAGACACATCCCAAAAATAAAAGAGTCATTTTCAGCCTTCTGAAGCTCGATGATCTTGATGGTCCTTCCAACCTACACATTCTGGGATTCTGGGATTCCTGGGAACATTTCCCTTTTTATGGTATTTTACACAGACCAATTCAATCGGTGACAAGAAGACAAACCCCCTCAATCACATTGGTCAGACCAGAAGGACATGAAGAGAAGTCCCTCCTAGGTAAAAACATTCTTGCCGTTACCAAAACATGTCTCTTGTTGACAGAAAGTTCCCTGGAAAAGGAATTTCAGAAACCAAAACGTGTCAAGCACGAACCAAAACTCCACATACCCACAATATTCATCCCCTAATTGCAACAGCCAATCTTCATATTACCAACATATACCAAATGAAAAGATACAGCCTCAGGGATGGTTTGTCTCAGCTGAAAATGGGCATTTGAGGAGACTTGCCTGCTAAAAGTGCTCATTTCTTTCTTTTGGCTGTAAAAGAAATCTCAAGTGAGGGATTCATCCGTCAGTGTCTGACTCGAGCCATCCACCCTGCTTGCTCCAAACAGCATCGAAGCTTTTTGGTGCTTTCTGAGTATTTTAAGAAGAAATGAATTCCCCAACTTTGGCTGTACATCGCTGGATTAATCCTGGAGCTGGAGACAATCTGTTTGGAGCGAGACAGCGCTGTCGGAATTATGAAGCTGTTGAGACAACGAGGACTGTGTTGGACAACTGGTTTGGTCACAAAGGAGCTTTGAAAGGCAGATTTAGGCCGATGCCAAATAGGCTTTCAAAATCCCCCTATTTGCTCTTCAAAATATGCAGGAGCGGAGATTTTATGAGTAATCCTTGTACTTCTTCAACACAAAGAAATATTAATATTAGATAGGGGCCCACTGACTTTGTAAAAGGATAAATAAGGGCAGAAAGATTGAATGGTTGAGGAGAACTGTGCAGCAAATGAAAATCCATTTCACTTGCCTTCAACAAGCACAGGCCAAGGTTGGAAAAAGGCTGGAGTTTTGGAATGCTTTAAATAAGGGTCACTGAGGAGGAGCAGGAGGAAATAAGTGTTCACATCCTTAATGGCTGCAGTTACCTCGAGTGGGATTTTTTTTTTCCTTGTGTTCAAGTGCTGAGGGTGGCATAGATTGAAAGTTATATTATGAGGGGTTGAAGTTTATGATGTGAAAGAGAAAAGATACAGCAGTAAAAAAAAAAAAATAAAACACTCCTGCAGTGCTGCTGCAGAACTGAGGCTCCTAAAAAATACTAATAATCCTTGATAAGAGTTCCCTTAAAGGAAGGGATTTCTCCAACCATGGAGTGCCATCCCTGTCCTCTGTGGGGGACTGGAACTGCATCATCTCTAAGATTCTTTCCAACCCAAGGCACTCTGTGATTCTGTGATACTACCAATAGAAATCTATTTTCTGCTCCCATACAAAAAAACAACCTTTGGGGACATCAGGGGTGTCAGGGAGGTGTGGGCACCTCCTCCCGTCCATCCCCATGTGTTATAAATGATTAGGAGCCAATCCAAAATAAAAGAATTTATTTAGCAATTTCCAAGATCAATTTAAAAAGCCACAATAAAATTGGACAACATTGATCGAATGTTGGGTGGACAGAGAACAGCAGCAAAGGTGCCATCCAACCTTGCCCAGAAATGCTGGGTCTTGATGTACAGTTTTTTATAGTTTTTCTGTCCAGAGGCTAAGTCTATTGAAAGTCCAAATTTTCATGTATTTCTTTATTCCCAAGTAAGGTTTTGAAAGGGTTTCCTGTCAGTATGAAAGATGTCCCAAGAATCTTCCCAGACTCCTCCTTTGGGGTGCTGATTTGATCAAGATTGATATCAGATCTTGAGTAGCCCTAAAGTGGAAGTCCATCCTTGAAGAATGGCCCATCTCCAGTCCAGCCCTGTCATTTCTGTTACAAATTTTGTGGTTTCACAGCTGCACGATGGGCCTTGGAATCACAGAGACGCCCTCGAGTAGCTTTTAATAGTCCAAGCTTTTAATACAATATTTTATACACGAATTTATACACGACATCTATCACACATGGAAGAGACCTGGAGCTGGGGGGAGTCACTGCCCACCAGACCCAGCCTGGAAAAGGGGAGCTCCCAGTGGAACTCAGGTGCTGGAAATGCCCAGTGGTTTTTTGCATAGCTCTGTGTAGTGAGCAATGTTTGCCATTTATGATATTTCAAGGGAGACCTGACTTTATAAAGCATTCATGAGCTTGGCCTCCTGGAACGCATTTTTTTTTTTCCCCCTGCTTATTAGGAAATATTCAAATACTGCAAACAAATGTCAGTCTGTAGAATATTCATGAAGTCTCCTGTTCGAGTGGGTCCCCCAAGTTGCTGCTGGCTGGAATACATCAACCTAATGCTGATTGCATACATTTAGGGTTGAATAAAGATATTCCGCTAAATAAGCGCGGAATGGCTTTTTCAGGTTCTGAGACTCTGGGAATTGAAAAGGCTCACACAGGTCCCGGTGCCAGGGAGCTGCTAATGGAGGTTGTTTTTCTGTGTGTTTGGCCATCGTTTGGAATGGAGGGTGGGATTTATCCCCTCTGGCTCTGGCCATCTGAAATCCCTGCCCTGAGGTTTTATCCGGGTTCCTCTCTTTAGTCAAGAGGGGCAATTTCAGCCCGAAATGCGACAAAATGACACCATTTTGACATCATTTAAAGACAAATAAAAATCCCAAACCCCACCCAGACAAACCCCTTCCTTCAAATGATTCGTTCTTTCATTCAACATATACAAACTGTGCTCTGGTGGTTCTTGCTTACTTTTGAAATACCATTTAATTTCAAATTAAATACTCGGAAATACTTTTACTTACTTTTGTAATACTTCTAAAATCCCATTTCATTCCAAAAGGGCTCAGGCCTGCTACCAAATTGTCAGAATAGGATGTGCCACCACTTTGAAAATGACTTTGTAAATGCCTATTGGCTTGGTCAAGCTGAAAACGGTTTTGAAAAAAAAGAGAAATGTTTCGGACAAAATAATGTTACAAGGTGGGAAAATGGTTAGGGGAAAAAAAATAAAAGTTTAGGGCTTGGTCTACCCCTAATTTTTATCTCTCTTCTAGGTATGGATAACATACAGAGAGGTGAGAGGCAGGGATGGCCTGATCCCAGGGCAGTATTAGGAAGGTGGTTTGGTCTGGCCATCGGAGAGGCACTAAAACCCAGCAGCTGGAAGATGAAAACTAACCTAGGCTAGAAAATAATCAACACCTTTAACAGGAGCCTGATTATCTCCTGGCACAGGGTGCCGGGGGTTACAGGAGCTCTTTTGTCACTGGAGGTGTTTCAGTACAAACCAGATGTTCTGCTCTCGCCCAGGTGTTGTAGCTCAGGCAGGTGTTGGCAGGGGAAACCCTTGTGGTTTGATGTTTTCTCAGGTTCCTTCCACCCCAAACTATTCCCACTGAGCCCAGAGGTGGAAATAACTCATCCCAATGGTCCTGAACACCTCCAAAACCTCTGGGTCCGGTCTCAGGGAGTCCATGAATGCTGCTGCAAAGCACATGGATCACAAAAGACTTTTGTCATCCCTTCCTGCAGCAACCACTTCCTTTTTTTAGTGCCCATCTTTAGCATGCGAGCCGCGGGGAGAAATAATTACATTTAATAGAAACGGGGCTCCCAATGAAGATGTACAGTGCTGTACACAGCGTGCTCCTAATCAACAGAAATGTCAGGCCAAAATAAGAGATGAGAAGGATTAAAATTCTCCGAGGTGGGTTGTGTGATTACCCTGCTTTTGTTGCCAGGCTGTCTGGAGCCACCGCGCTGCGGCTGGAGGCAGGTGTGGGACGGGAGAGACCAACGGGGTGATCAAAAAGAAGGGAATCCCACAATGCTTTTGAGAGCTGCTAATTAAAGGGTTTAATCTCAGGTTGTTTGCTGAGAGGGACGGGGAGGGGCTGGGAGGGGAAATGGCTTTGTTTGGCATCCACAGTCCTGGGGGGAGATGGGCAGGACAAGCTCACCTGGGGCTCAGGTGAGACCTGCAGGTGAAAATGGGTAGGACGAGCTCTCCTGGGGCTCAGGTGAGACCTGTGGGTGGAAATGGGCAGGACAAGCTCTCTTGAGGCTCAGGTGAGACCTGCAGGTGGAGATGGGCAGGACAAGTTCTCCTGGGGCTCAGGTGAGACCTGCAGGTGGAGATGGGCAGGACAAACTCTCCTGAAGCTCAGGTGAGACCTGCAGGTGGAGATGGGCAGGATGAACTCTCCTGGGGCTCAGGTGAGACCTGTGAGTGAAAATGGGCAGGACAAGCTCTCCTGGGGCTCAGGTGAGACCTGCAGGTGGAGATGGGCAGGACAAGCTCTCCTGGGGCTCAGGTGAGACCTGCAGGTGGAGATGGGCAGGACCAGCTCTCCTGGGGCTCAGGTGAGACTTGCAGGTGGAGATGGGCAGGACCAGCTCTCCTGGGGCTCAGGTGAGACTTGCAGGTGGAGATGGGCAGGACCAGCTCTCCTGGGGCTCAGGTGAGACCTGTGGGTGGAGATGGGCAGGACAAGCTCTCCTGGGGCTCAGGTGAGACCTGTGGGTCGTGGGAAGGCAGGGCAGGCCTCCCTTGTTTGCTCCCTCCTCCTCTTTTTATCACCGTGGCCTCCCTTATCTGTGGGGGCTCTCTGGAGCCTGCAGTGGGACTGAGGAAAGCTCTCTGCACTCCCTCTGTTTCCTCCTCCTGGTACTGAAATTCCTCACATTAACCACAGCTTGTGACCTCGTCCTGCTGAATTTTCATGAGGTGCTTGGCAAGCTGCTGTTCTCCAGCCAGTGCACCTCCTCGGAATAAAATCCGAGAGACCTTAAACCTTGCGCTTAATTTTTCACTCCCTGGTAAAATTGCTGCATAAGGATATTTGAAGAAGTCATTGCCCCCTGCGGATATTATCACTTAATCTTTTTTTCCCTCTTAATAAAAGCCTGGCACAAAAGTCACTGGCTGAAAACAACCCTGTCCTGTGCTGCCAGGGCCTCGCTACAGTATTTTTTAAGATCATAGCTCATAACCACAGGGAGAGGTCTCTGAGGAGAGAGCGAGGAGTAACTTTCTGTTTATAGCCATTTACCTTCAACTGTAATGTATTTAAGAAGGAAAATTGCCGCTTAGACTTGCAAAGCAAATTGGCTTGTGCTCAGTAATGGCTTTCTAGTGTCTGTCTAGGAAAGGTCATGCTGGAGACTCCTGCACTGCAGAGCTCGGTGCTGGTGGCCAGAGGGACATGGCATGGCCCCGGGCTGGCATTTTCTCCAGCTGTAAAGACCTCAGCACCACCTTTCTCACATTCTCCAGGTTCCTCCATCCTCTCCATCCTGGCTGGGATGCAAAGCTGTCCTTGGTGTGTCCTCATGGAGCCCCCCAGGGGCACCAAGCCCTGTGTCCCCCCTTGGCTCCAACTCCCCCTCTCTCCAAAGGCATCAGCCCTCCTGTCCCACTGCACAGAGGGCCTATGTTCCGGTTTTTTGATGTTATTAACCATCGCCGTGGCAACAAATAGAGATGTTGTGTTTGCAGTAGCACCGTTTTCACAGGTCCCCGAGGAGCCTTTACCCTTGAGTGCGTTTAGTTGATAGCGAAACCGAAGCGCGCGTAAAAACAAGCAGGTTGGGAAAGAGGCACTGGCCTTTCTCTCTCTCTCTCCAGTCGGGCTCCAGAGTGTAAATTATCAGGTGTGGGGATGCAGCCGACTGTCAGGCTGTGTGTAAATCTCCCCCTCTTACCCATCCCCAAAAGTGTAAAACAGGCGGCATTACCAGCCCCTAACAGCCGCAGCTCTGGCGAGTCTGGCACAGCAATTATCTTAATAACTTCAATAGCAACAGCAGTAATGGGAAATGCGGCTCTGTGTGTGTCTGAGGGATTCTCACCTTTATCAGGGATCAGGCTGGGGCGGCAGCGGGAGGTGGGAGAGAGGTTTTTGTTATCACTGTGGGAAGCAAAAACCATCTCAGGTAATTGTGGTTTGGGCTGTTGTGGGCATCGGCCTCCAAATGCAATCCAGAAATCCCTGCGAGGTGCCAAGTGCCTGGTGTTGGACACTAAAACCTCCCTGAGGGCTCAAGGCAAGGACAGGAGGGTGATGAGGGTGCTCAGACCCTGACTGACAGACGTAATAACCAAGTCGTGAGGGCAGTGGCAAGAGCTGGGATTTAACAGGAGCCTTTCTGTCAGCACATTAATTGGACAGGAGAAACTTCCAGGGGTCCAGCAATCCATCTTTGCCTCAGGAAACAGTAGCCTGCCCCTGTATCTCCCTCCTCCTAAAGCTGCTTCGCATCCCCCCCACCCTTCCCTGAGTTTTCCTCTCATCCTGAACCATCTCCTTGAACCCGATGAAGCAAAAACTGGCATCACCTCATATTTCCATAATTTTCCTTGCAGTGCTGCCCTGATTCCATCTGTCCATCTCAGCCCAAATGACACCCAAAGTACATTTCCTGCAGCGTGCACTGGCAAACTGTGGGATGGCTCTTCCCTCTTCCATCAATCCATCATCCACAGCTCCATAAAATGATCTCCCTGGCCTTTGGAGCATCATTAAATTGAGCACAAGCAGACCCTGAATTTGGGCTGGAAAGGGGAGATTCATCAATGATTCCTGAAAAACTGAGGAAATGTCCTTGGCATGAGGCAGAGGAGGGAGTGGCACAGCAGAGGCTGCTGAAGGATCCTGCTAAAGGGATGCCTGGGGCTCATTACAGTGGGAGTGAAACTGGGAGGTCACAGTGCCATGGGGATGTCCTGGGCTGAAGGGAGAAAAGAAGGAATAAAATGTATTGGAATTGTCTTTTGTCTCTGGAGATTCCAGGCACGGCAGGCTCAGAGGGCAAACCTCTCACAGGAGGCTTTTCCTGCTCCTCTTGCACAGAGAAATTTAATGGAGGTGATGAGTGTCCCCCTGGCACCTCTCCTGCCTGTGACAAGGATTTCAAACCAATGTCCTGATGAAAGTTTTCTGTTTATTACAGTTAAACTTTCCTGGGTGCTGTCTCATGGCCTGGGCTGGGGTTTTTTTGGGAGGAGAACATTGCCTTCCCCTTTCCCGGGGCACAGGAATAAGGAACTTGTACTGAGGGGGGAAAACATTTTATATTTTCTGTTTTATATTCTCTGCCTCCAGAGAAGGGGAATTTCCCTTTACCCAGCCTCTTTTTACATCTTGCTTTTTTGTTGCTGTTTATTTTAGGCTTTCTCATATTCCTTTTTCTTCCCTTTCACAGTGAAGTCTCATCATCCCTTGTCAAGTTCGGTTGAGATTCACCAAGAATTTCAAAAGTACTCACAAGACAGTTGATTGATGGACCAACAAGGCTGTCAAAACAGCTTAAGGAAACGAGGGTGAAACTAAAGATAATAATTAATGAAATGGATAAGGAGAGGGGCTGGAAGGTTTTCCAGCTGCTGGATCCAGTGGGGATCATACAGGATCCAGCACCTGGAGCAGAGACTGTAGAAAATGAGCTGAAAGGTCTTCTGCTGAGAACTGTGAGCCAGACAAAGTCTGACAATGTTTTCATCATCTGCCAAATACATTTTTTTAGGGAAAAAAGGCAGAACGTTCCCCTAGAAGACACTTTGATTGATGTACCTGGAGAGCTGTTATACCTTGGTTTCCTCTGCAGATGGGTCTTGGCTGCTGGCACCACTTTTCTGTGATGCAGAGCCTGTCAGAGCTCTTAGAGAAGGTGAAACAGAGGCTGAGGGAGTCCCAAATCCCTCAGGGATTCATGGAGTAGTGTGAGAGACTGACAGGTACAATCCCGAGGATGGTTAAAAGCAAAGGTGGTTGGATGTCAGATCCTTTTTCCGCCAATTGATTGTCTTCTGATCAAGGATGAAGGGCTCTGAGATAGCCAAAGGCAATATAGGTTGTTCCAGCCCCCGCACGCTGATGGATCTGAGGTTTGGGGGGCTGCAGCAGGTCTGAGCTCTGCCCCTTCCAGCCAATCCCTTCCCTGACTGGCCGAGCATCCCCTGCCCCGTGGGGAGGGCAGCAAAGGGCTGAGCCTGCCTTGGACAGATTAATAAAAACCTGAATGTTTTCTCTGAGTGTGAAAAGGTGTGGAGCTGCTGGAGCCAGTCCTGAACAGCCCAGGGAGATGCTCCAGGGCTGGAGCCAGGCTGGGAGAGCTGGGGGTGCTCACCTGGAGAGGAGAAGCTCCAGGGAGAGCTCAGAGCTCCTAAAGAGGCTCCAGGAGAGCTGGAGAGGGACTGGGGACAAGGGATGGAGGGACAGGACACAGGGAATGGCTTCCACTGCCAGAGGGCAGGGCTGGATGGGAGATTGGGCAGGAATTGTTCCCTGGGAGGGTGGGCAGGCCCTGGCACAGGGTGCCCAGAGTAGCTGTGGCTGCCGCTGGATCCCTGGAGTGTCCAAGGCCAAGTTGGGATAGTGGAAATGTCCCTGAGGTGGAACACGAGGGTCTTTAAGGTCCCACCCAAACCATTCTGGGATTCTGTGATTTGTGCATGTCCCAAGGGCTGGGAATTGAGGGCTCTGGTCAGCAAGAGCAGAGGTGAAGCAGCAGAGCTCAGGTAAATGTGTGGGATGGCTGGGGGATGGCCCAGGAAGGTGCCAGAAGCAGGACACTCCTGATCTGGGGCTTGGATGCACACACAAGAGTGTTTTGCTCTGGCTGCTTTGGCTTTGATTTTCCCTGAAACACTGATGAATTCTTTTGGTTTCTGAGAGGCCAGATGGGAATACCAAACCCTTGGCCAAGTTTTGCAGGAGGAGCCTTCTGCCCTGGCCGTGCTGCACAGCTCAGCCTGGTGCTGCCTGATGAGCACGACAGAGCCTTTACACTCGACACCTGTGTTTATAAATATGGAGGAATTGTCTCAAGCTGGTCAAAACACAATTATTTCATTTTCTTCCCCATTCAGGATTGTTGTTGTTTAGGAATAAATTGCCGCTGCTGATTTACAGGATCAACAAGGACAGCATGAAATGGGCTCAGTGAAGTGATTTTGAATTTCCACTACAATTACTCTTCTCTTCAACCATATGATTCCCTTTTGCTCACATGCACCAGCCAGGGCCGGGTTTGTTTTCTCACTGCTGCCCTGGGAGCTCTGCCTGCCCTGGCTGTGCAGCAGCCCCAGGCTGAGCCTGCACAAACAAACCTGAAGTGCTAAATTGCACTTTATTCGAGGGAGCTGGCAGGGAAGGTGCATCCCAAAATCCCACTGCGCTGGCGCCCAGGGATGGTGATTCTCTGGCTTCAGCAGTGAAGTCAAGAGTAACGACCCTGGATTTGTTATGCCGGTGTTGTGTGTATCTACTGAGTAAATTCCTCCTCTTCTTCTCCCTCAATTTCTCTCCCAGTTCACCCTGGGTGAGGTCTCTGACCCCACGCTGAGCTCCTCATGATGCCCATGTGGTTCTTTTGGTGAAACAAGGTTTTGCAAGCTCACACAGATGGGTGACACTCTGTGTGTCACCATTAAAACTCTCTGTAGCCTGGAGAGCCCCAGGGAAGGGGCTGCAGACTCGGTAGAAATTCATCTCCCAGGGCCCTGTGTGGCCTCCAGCCCATTCAGTGTGCCCAGGGTGACATCTGGGCTAAAATTTCCATGGTCAGGATGGCAAGTGAGGAATGATCTCCTGGGTCTGTGCATCCCTCAGAGTAAAGGAGCAATTTAAGTGAACAGAGAAATAATTTGTAGGAATTCAGCTCTCCCTGCTGTTTCTTGGATTAGTTTGGTGTTGGAGAAGGGAGTCACCATTGCCTTTAAGCTCTGTTTGTTCCTTTACCCCTTGAGTCTTCCCATCCCCTTTACCAATATCTGCAGGAGCTCTGTAGAATCCCAGAATGGTTTGGGTTTAAGATGAAAACTTAAAACTCCTCCAATCTCACCCCTTTCCATCAGCAGGGACACCTTCCACTATCCCAGGCTGCTCCAAGCCTTGTCCAAGCTGTCCCTGAAGCCCAAAGCCAAGTCCTGACCCTCCCATGACACTGGAATGTTTGGATGGCGCTGCTAATTCAGGACTATTGTCCCCTCTTGCATTGTTTAATGAAAGAATTGTGCTGGGGACCCGAAGTTATTAACAAACCCTGAGCTCTGCTAACAGCACGAACACAAACCCACGCCGGTGACGCTGAGCTCTGAACAGTCTAATAAATGTGAACATCCCGGGTAATGTGATTTATTATCGACAGCGTGAATAGGAAAATAATAAAACAATGTAATGATTCTGCAAGAAAAGTGAGGGGGTTTTATTATTATTCATACTTGGAAGGGTGTTTACAAGGCAGGAATGAGGTCAGATTTTTTAAGAGAGATGCCAGATCTCAACCTCATGCACGTGAGGAGAGGTAATCCCCCTCCTGTGGGTTTATTTGTGTGGGGAATTGTGCTCCTCATTTTCATGGGGAATTGTGCTCCTCATTTTCATTAGCACCAACAGACCCTGCCTGTGCCTGAGTGGCTCTGTGAATATTGCAGTGCCGGGTGTGATGGAGAACTGGAGCTGCACATCCCGACAGGAAAGTCGCTTTTCCACGCCTGGCAAAGGGAGGGATGGGGCTTGGAGTGGGGTTTGTTGGTCTAATTCAGGCTATGAGATGGGATTTGGGGGGGCTGGGGTTGGAAAAGAGGGGTATCCAAAATGCTGCAGGGGTTTGGCGAGAGGGAAACTGAGGCACAAAGGGTGATGGAGCTGATCTGGGATGGGGCTGTCGGCAGAACTTTGGGCTCCACCCAGGGATGGTCCATCAGGACACAGCCTGGCACAGGTCTTAGCAGGGCACTGTTACTGGCACCCAAACACACCCTTTTCTTTCCCTATCAGTTATCCCCACCAATTTCCAAATTCCTGCTGTTTTCCCAAGGATAACTGAACCCATCATCTTCCCCCTGTAGTGCCTGGTGTATCCAGAAACTGAGGGAGCAGCTGGAGCTGTGCTGGGGAGGTTTAGGTTGGATTTAGGGAAAGGTTTTTCCCCCAGAGGGTTCAGGCACTGCCCAGGCTCCCCAGGGAATGGGCACAGCCCCAGAGCTGGGGCACCCAGGGGTGCCCAGGGTGGGATTGTTGGGGTGTCTGTGCAGGGCCAGGAGTGGGATGGATGATCCCTGTGGGTCCCTTTCTCAGTCAGGATATTCCATAATTCTCTGACTCCAAAGAAATGTTCCATCTGTGGTTTTATTTATCATTCTGTCTCCTGCCCCACGCAGCAGCACTTCCCGCAGGCAGGACTAAACATCCCTCATTTTCCTCTTTATTTTACATCAGCCCGGCTCCACTCCAAGCCCAATTGGATTTTTCATTACCGTGGCAGGTTACGATCCTTCAGATACTTTTCCTGTAATTTTCATGTTTTCCTTTTAATATTTCTCATGAGATTGAAAGCTTGGGATAAGAGGTGGGAAGCTTTTGCTCAGCACGTTAGAGAGGAACCTCTGGAATTTGAATGAGGTGAGAGATGCCAGGGCTGGTGGCTGTGGAGATGAGGGGAGGTGATGGAGCTGAGCTGGGGAAAGCTGCAGCACACGAAGAGCATCAACAAAAAAACAGCATTTCTTAAGGCCCAGCAGTGCTAAATCTCTGTGCCTCTCTGACAGCTCCTACTGCCATCAACATCTCCCATATTTTTCAGCCAAGTAATTCTTTTAGATGCTTCAAATATAGATGGATTTTTGTGTATTGAGGGGTTGGGTTTTTTTATATTTATATAAATATATATATATCTACTGTCAGCTGGTATTACAAAGAGCATAAAGCACATCTCCAGCTCCTGCATGTTCAGCCTGGTTGGGATCTTTGAGAGGACAAATGAGCCAAACTCCAACATTTCTCCTCATCAGGGGGGCACCTGGGGGGGTCCTGATGTTTGAATGGCTCTGGGATGCTGCTGGTGGCTGAGGGACTTCAGGATGCTTTGGTAGGGAATATGTGTAACTGAGCATTTATGGCCCCTTATTTCCCTCTGTATGAGGAAAAAAGAGCACTTTGGGTTTTTTTTTCCTCGAATTACTTTGCCTGGAGACTGCCAGCTTCTCTGCCTGCATCCCTCTGGGAAGCAGAGGCTTGTGGAACTCCTTTTTATCAGCAAATTGGATAATGGCAATTATCTTGATGATCTTTTTAAGGTCCCAGCCCAGCCCATTCTACAGTTCTACGATCTTACTTTTGTGCCATTAAATGCTGGCAATGACTCTCAGCTTCCCCCACCTCCTGTGGCAGAGAGAACATCATTTCACTTGGCTGCAGAGCCCCAGCCACAGAGGGATACGGTGTCGGTCCGCAGGAAATCTCAGCCGTGGGACCCAGATATTGCATTTAGATGTAGTTGCTTTCATTAACTCCCTATTTTATAGCGCTCATCAGTCTTTCTCCCCTGCCAGAAAGTCTCCAATGTACTGAGGAATATTCAGGCCTCTTTTGGCAAGCGTCAGAGATAAGTGGATAATAAAACACACCTTGAAAATATTCTCCATCCTATTATTAGCCACTTTCTTATTATACTTGCAAAGAAAAAAAAAAATAAAAATTCCAGTTATAAAGCAGCGCACTCCTCTGTATTGTCAGTCCATCGTGCTCAGACACTCGCAGAGAAAGTCTTTCAATAATATTCCCACTATTGTTTGTTGATTGGCTCTATTAATCACTTTTCACAGCCTCAGCTACACATTTCCATGAGCGTGCACAGTTTAGACCCCCCTCCCTCCCCGCAGCCTCCTTTTATGCTCCCATGGAACTTTGAGGATGCCTAAACCCCTGCTTCAGCAGGAATGAGAGGAGACAGCTCTGCAAAGCTGCCTGCTCTCCTTTTAGCAAGAACAAAAGCTCCCTGGAATAGCAACTGTTATTTACTCATCTCTCATCAGCAGATTTGACCTAATTTTGCTCTTCCCATGCCTTTGTTTCAAACACCTGGCTGCGGCATCACCAGCGGATCCGGCGCTTTTACAGCAGCGCCTGGGTTTACTCGGTGGGGGAGGCTGGTTCCTCCTGGAAGAGCTGAGCCTGCTGGCCTGGAGGAGCCCTGCAGAGCCAGACCCCAGTGCAGGAACATCCGAGGAGGGCAGGGAGCAGGAACTCTGCAGAGCTGAGATATTCTAGAACACGTGGGTTTATTGCAGGGTGGTGGGGAAAAAGGGCTTTGCCTTCAGCCACCAGCCTGGGCTGGAGGGAACCCCAAAGAGAGAGGGAGAGAGAGAAAGTATGAGGTGAGCGACATAAAAAAGCTAAGAGGGGTAAGAGAGGTAAGAGTAAGAGCGTGAGGACCTTGTTCCAATCCATTCCATCTCCTTTTGTGTTGAATATTCTAATTTACAGTGACCAACCGGCGCCAGATACAAACCCTACAGACTTTGCCTGCAGCCCATGAGAACTGCTCTATCACCACATCATCCTGTATTCTAAACTCTAAAGAGACTTTTCTTATCCCCCTTTTCCCTGATGCCTTGGCAGGGTGGAGAGGGGCTGCACCCTTGGCTCCTTTTGTTTTCTGTCCTTCCACCCATCTCCAGCTCATCCCCGTCTTCCTGCCTGCCATGATCACATCTCAGAGCTGCCCTTCATTTCTATTTCCCTCACAGGTTTTACATCTCCAGTATTTCTTACCAGACAATCATATCCACAAGCCCTTCCTGTCCCACCTTTCCCAACTCTCCAGCATTTTGCTTTTGGGGAGCCTTTTTCCTCAGCACCCCGACATGCCCACAGTGGGTGCTGGGGGCAGTGACTGCTGCCCCGAGGAGCTCAGCCACAGATTTGTCCTGACTTTCCATTTAAAATAGCCTCCAGCCCTCCTGTGGCAGTGAGGAGGCAGCAGGAAGGGAGATGCTCTGATGAGAAATGCGGGGGCCCGAAATTCATTTTTCAAAGATGGCAGCAAAGGCAGTGATTTATCTGCTGTCACCGCGGCCCGAGCAAACCTTCCCCACCAGGTGAGCCATGCAGGAAAGGTAACTCAGCAAACACAAAATACAACCAAGTCCTGTCAAGCCTCCTCACCTAGAGATGACTTTTATTTTCGGCCCTGAATGTAATTAACAGCACCAACTTGAGAAAAGTAATGAACTCTCTCTCCCATGCGGTCTCTGGGATCTCTCAGCCAACTTCCCCTGCTCTTTGCCTCGTGCATTCCCCATCAGTTTTCCCTCTGTCATCTCTGATTTATTACCTTCAGAGCAGGATCTTCATCCCCAGGGCTCAGCAGCTCTGAACTGGCAAAGAGAGACCTTTGGTGTCATTGGGACAGACCCACTCAGGCGATGTTGGAGTTTTTGGAAGTTTTGGGTCCCTCGAGGCACTCATCCATCCTTTACCCAGCCTTCTTTTCTTTGGAGCTGGCTACAAACCTTTCCAGCAGATGTTTTGGCTCTTTTAGAAAAGTTGTGTGTTGTGGAAGTCACCTCTCCCTCCTTCCCTCCATCCATTTGGGAACCACGGGGTGTTCCAGCCCCCACCACTTCACCCCCTGTTTGTGTGGGGCAGCCACAGCCTGACACAGCCAAGGCCAGGGGAAAAGCCAAGCAGGAATTTGGGAAAGCAGCACAGCCAGGGTGCAGAGAAGACTGGATTTATTTATATATATTTATTTGTTATTTTTATATATATTATTAATATTATTATATATCATTAATAGAGTGTATAATATACTATTAATATTTCTATATATCATAAATAGAGTGTATAATATATTATTAATATTTTCTATATCATAATTAGAGTGTACAATAATATATAATATATAATATAATATATATTATAAAAATATTTTCTATTGATAAATATATAAATTTAATATATATATAAATTGATATTCATATATTGTTATATACAATTATATATTTGTATACTTATATATGTATTTATATATAAATATTTATTTATTCATATATAAATATATTTATAATATAATAAAAATATATAACATATAATATATAATATTTACATATATTTACATATATTTTTATATATTATATATAAAGTATATAGATTGTTATTGTTATATATATTATTTATTTCTATATATTTATAATCCAGTATATATTTATATACTGTCTTTTCAAACCTCCGGGTTTGAGGTATTTGTGGTATCATGGAGGCTGGAGAGGGACTCTGCTCCACATTCTGTGTGTGCACACAAATCCTGCAGTGCAGGGAGGTCCAGCCTTGTGGGGGGTCAATTCTGCATCGGTGTTTTTGGATCTGCAGGGTTTGTGCTAATGGCAGGCTCGGCACAGGCTTTGTCCTCTATCCCCATGGCCTTTCCAGAGGCATGAAAGCTTTTTGCAAGGAATTCCTGGGAATGGTGTGTCCGGGAGGTGAGCCCGGATGGGAAGAGGTTGTCACACATAATGCACAGCCCTGAGGGGGAGTCCAAGGTGTGACTGTGCTCTTGTGGAGCTGTAGGAACTATGGAGAGATCCAGGGTGTTGGGAGGTCATGGCCAGTGTAAAGGGTTTTAGTATTAAAGGTATTTTTCAGTTGGTTCCTGCTGCTGGAATTGGGGTCTGACACTCAGAAATCCAGGTTAGTGTCTCCTGCTGGCTGCATGCCCTGTGCCTGGGGAAGTGGTGGAGTCTCTGTCTCTGGAGATATTCAAAACCCACCTGGATGTGTTCCTGTGTCACCTGCTCTCCGTGACTCTGCCTCAGCAGGGAGGTTGGGCTGGATGATGCCCAGAGATCCCTTCCCACCCCAACTGCTCTGGGATTCTGCCATTCCCAGAGCAAGGCAGGGCAGACCAGCTGAAAAGTCTCGCTGGAAAATAAATTATTTAGCGCACCCTCAAATAAAAACCAGGGGTCTTTGCTCTCATATTGTTACAGCTTTCTAATAAAGGTGCCAAGAAACTGTTCAGCCTGGGGGGTCACTGCTGGTGCATGGAGATCACTCACTCTCCAGGCAGATTGGGAGGGAGCTGCACGAGCCGGGGCTGCCATCCTCGCTGGGTCATCCCTGGTCAACAGCTTAGCTGGGAAATCAATCACAAAGCTCAAGATGCTGTCAAATAAGGCTGGTAATTCCTTCTCTTGGTACCCAGCAAATAATGGGGGGTTTATGTTGGGCTTTTTCAACCAAAATTGAGAAAGTAATCACCTGCCCGTGTATGGCTTGAAGGAAATTTCTAGAAGCTTGAAGGTGCAGGCTATGAGCTCTACTCAAATTTTAATTTTTTTTTAACTACAGTGATTTTCCCTCAATCCCATTTTTTTTTTCTTTTTTTTTGGTTTTGGGGTTTTTTTGTTTGTTTATTTGTTTGTTTTTGGTTTGGTTTTTTTTTTTTTTTTTTTTTTTTTGGGTGGTTTTGGGTGGCTGAGTCGTTCTTGACCTCCCGCCTCGAATCCTCATGGTTTGTTACCGCCCGTCGTTAAAGAGCCGCTGTGCTCCACACCAGGATCGATGCAGCTCAGGCCCAGGGAAATGAATCCTGTAGCCAGTCAATTCTAATCACTCCGGGACCCTTCTGAGTGCAGGGAAGTTCTATAAATGCAGCCAGGACAGGGAGATGCATGAGCTCTTTCCAAGTGCCCAACAGGTGTGGATGGTGATTGCTCTTGAAAACCTTTCCCCTGAGGCTTGGCTTCGTTATTAAAATTATTTCAGGAGCTCCCCAAGATCTCCTTTCTTCCTCCTCTGTGACAGCACAACCTGGGATTGGACTGGGCTGTTCTAATGCCACAAATCAGGTTATTCCATTTAATTACATCTGCTGAGAGGTGCCTGAAGAAGGAGCAGGTCCATGTACACTCTATTTGCCTGGATTTAATGGAAACTCTAGTTTTGCAGTCTGACTGTCTCTGTTTTTCTTTTTTCTCGCTGTGTTGGGTGCAAAGCCTGTGCTGAAGTTTGGGTTCTCAAAGCTGATTTTGGGTCTTTCTTGCCCTACTCAGCCGAAAATCTGGAAAAACCCTGCAGTTCCCCATTACCTTTGACATAAAGAGCCTGGAGTGACAGGACAAGAGGGAATGGCTTTAAGATGAGAGAGGGATAAATGGGATTTTGGGAAGAAATGCTTCCCTGTCAGGGTGGTGAGATCCTGGCACAGGGTGCCCAGAGAAGCTGTGGCTGCCCCTGGATCCCTGGGAGTGTCCAAGGCCAGGTTGGAGGGGGTTAGAGCACCCTGGGACAGTGGAAGGTGTCTCTGCCCATGGCAGAGTTGTGGAATGAGACATTCTTTAAGGTCCCTTCCAACCCAAAACCATTCTGGGATTCTGCGCTGAATTTCATGAAGTACCTGCTAATTTATTAACGCTCCACTCACTTTTATTAATGCTCCTAATGTGCCACTGACAGAGGCAGGACTTTGGGAGAGGGGATTGTTGTTGTCTAAAGGAAAGGTTATATTTTACTCTGAAAGGCAACACAAACCGGCGCGAGACTCGCGATAAATCACGCGCTCAACATCACCCCGGCCGCGGCGGAAATTAATGGGAGTTGCAAGGCAAAATTCCCCATCATCTCTTGCAAATCTCAACTGGAGTTTGTGTTCTGTGTGCAGCCCATGCCCCCACACTCGTTCTTCACGGAGAAAGGGCCCTCCAGCAGCCTGTAAAGTTTATGAGGAGATGGAGCTAAACTGTGAGCTTTTTGTCACCGCCAAACGCCGCCACTCCGGGGCTCGGCTGTGGGAGGGAAGCAGAGAAAAAGCAGCAGAGCCTTCAGTCACTCACAAAATATGCAGAGCTGGTCGGGAGCGAGGCAATAACCTTGGAGTTGCTCTCCCGACTCTAATAACCCAAATGTTGGAGGCGCTGGGTTGTAGCTCATCAGGAGCGGAGCTCCTCCAGCTCAGCGCGCTCAGCACCGCCGCAGAGCACCGGAGTTGGGAAAGGTCCTTAATGAAGCATTAATTCATCCAGCACCGCCTGCTGCTCACAGAGGAGGCCACACTGTGTGTGTGTCTCTGCTGCAGGAACCTCTCTTGCTTTTCCTTTTCCTTCTCTCTTTTTTTTTTCACTTTGAGGAAGGCACCGTCTTTGCAGGTAACGAGTTCAGCGCAGGTGGCAAATCACCAGATCCTGCCATGCCCGTGGCTGCTGTAAAAAAATTTAAGGCGCCAACTTGTGTGAAAGTGCCTGTAATGAACCATCCCCTCGTTAGCTGCGAGGAACACGATGTGGGAGGCTGCTCTCCCTGGCGCACACGTGCACACTCCCTCTTCTGGAGTTATCTCACAGCAGCGTCGGGGCTTTTAAAACCTCTTTGATTTCTTCTCTCACAACGCAGCTCCTGCTCAGTTTTCTTAAAAGTTAAAGAGAACATAAAGGATCTTACCGCCGGAAGCATCGCGTCTCAAATTCCATGGAGATATTTTTTTCTATTTATCATATTTTTTCTGTGGGCTTTTTGAAGCCTGGTAGTACAGCAGACAATGAAAAGGCCAAGCAAAAATGCCTAGAAATATAGTGGGAAGGAATCATAGAATCATTGAATCCTGGAATGATTTAGGTTGGAAGGGAATTTAAAGCTCATCCAGTCCCACCTCCTGCCATGGGCAGGGACACCTTCCACTAGACCAGGTTGTCCCAAGTCCCATCCAGCCTGGCCTTGGACAATTCCAGGGATCCAGGGGCAGCCACAGCTGCTCTGGGCACCCCTGCCAGGGCCTTGCCACCCTCTCAGCCAAGAATTCCTTCTCATTATCCCATCTAACCCTGCCCTCAGGCAGTGGGAAGCCATTCCCCATGTTCTGTCACTCCATTCCTTGTCCACAGACTCTCCCCATCTTTCTTGTCAACTCCCTTCAGGCTCTGGAAGGGCACAATTCCCTCACCCCAAAGTTTCTCCTCCCCAGGTGAGCACCCCCAGCTCTCCCAGCTGTTCCTCCCAGCAGAGCTGCCCCATCCCTCTGACCATCCTGGTGGCTCCAGCAGCTCCAGCTCCTCCCTGTGCTGGGCCCCCCGAGCTGGAGGCAGCTCTGCAGGTGGGGTCTCACCTGGGGGGGCAGAGGGGCAGAATCCCCCCCTCCCCTGCTGCCCCCGCTGGGGGCTCAGCCCAGCACAGGGGGGCTCTGGGCCAGGGCCTGTCCAGCTCTCCCCCACCAGCCCCACAAGTGCTTCTCCCAGAGCTGCTCTCCATCCATCCCTTCATCCCCAGCCTGGATTCACCCTGGGGTTGGCCTGATCCAGGTGCAGCACCTGCCTTTGGCCTTGTTGACCCTCATGGGATTCCCCAAGGCCAAACCTTGAGCCTGTTGAGGTCAGGGCAAGGATGGAGAGCCTGGGCATCTGCTCTGCCCAGTTTCTCAGTTTGGAGGGGAACCAGTTTTGCCTTTCTGGGGTTTCTTTTCTCATCTCTCCCCTGTAAGGACACTGTGTACATGTGGTGGAGATCGCTGAGTAAACGGCAGCATATGGGATTAGGATTTCTCCCTTTAATAATGCTTGAGCTGACAGCAGATTGTGTTCTCTTTTTTTTTTTTCCCCTCTCCCACAGAAAGTAAGTTGGGGGTTTTTTTAGCCTGGGCTTTTCAGCAGGAGCTGTCTGTTTCCATCAAACATTTGAGTGTGGCAAAGAAAGAACATATTGCTAATTTTGGCCAAAATTTGATGGCTCGTTTTTAGACCAAGCATTCCTTGCTTTTCAGACCCACCAGCTCGGAGCACAAAAAGGGGACTGTGGTGAAATCCTCAGTGCCTCCATTGTGCTCTGCTGCACTTTCTCATGGCAGTGAATTTCCCAATGAGCTGTAAACCTCCATCCCTGTTCCCCTCCATGAATTATCTGGTGCTATTCCAGCACCTCGTGGCAGAGCTCAGGCGGTGAATAGGCACTGTCACGAAACACTCCAGAGCTGTAATTAATAGCTCAACCTGCAGAAAGAGCTGAAATTTAGAGCTGCAAACTCTTGTAATGCTCTGCCTGGAGCAGGGACTTCTCCCCGTGTCTGCTGGGTGACCTGTGTGTGTAGTTTGGCTTTTCTTCAGGACACAGATGAGTGTTTGTGCCAGCTCACAGCCAGAAAATGGCAAGGAGTTCCATTCAGATCCAAGGAATATGGGGGCTTTAAAAGGAGCAGCCAGGGAATGTGATTCCAGGGTGGAATTTAGGAGGGTGAGGGGATACAGGACAGATTTTGCTTTATTCTGTTGAGAAAATGAACTGGTTTTCCTCAGAGCTGGGAAGGGGCCTGTGGACTCATCAAACACAGCCCTGTTTGGTCAGAAATGTGATGTCCCACCTGTGGCAGCCTCATCCTCAGTCCCTGCAGAGTGAGGAGCTGTCCCTGCCTCTGCCTCTGGCTTTTTGCACCACAACAGCAGCAAAGGAGATAAAAGTGTCCACTGTTCCTTGGGAGGAGGCATGTGGAGCCCAGGGACCCCTTCCACTGAAGGAAACAATAAATCCCAATAAATCTCTGGGAGCTCTCTGGAGCTCACCTGGTTTGCTGTCCCCTCCCTGTGCTTTGCCCTGGCCCCATCCCCGTTGTCTGCTCATCCTGAATTGCACAGGAAACATCCATGTGGGAAAATAATCCTCTCACCAGGCCAGCTGAGAAAAACAGCTATAATTAAAAACAATGATGCACTGGGTTTCGAGCAATGGTCTTTATTTCCCGTCAGGCTGCCAAAGACCAGGCCAATTAATCTGTTACAGGTGGGAGTTTATTTTAATATCGTGTTGAAAGTCAACCAGGCTGTTTGGCTTCATTTTCCACCATCTGACTTGGTCCTCCTGCCCTCTTGCCTTCATTAGTGGGAGACAGTAAAGAAAATTACAGTCTATCCCACTCAAGGCAGCTGTGCTGGAAGGGTTTTTAAAAAGACAGAAGTAAATACCAGTGACCTGGCAATTACTGGAGCATTGTTTATTCCAGTGCTAAATGCAGAAGCCACAAACCTGTTAAACTGTAGGAACATGGAAACCCATTATAAGGAAGATTAAAGCAGCTAGCCTTTGAAATAAGACTTTGTTTTGTTTCAAGGTGATGCGCACAGGATTATTTCTTTCTTCCCGACGCTTTTAACTCTTCCCCTCTGTAGCATCACACGTAATTCACACAGAGGCCAGCTGGATGTGTGGAGGGGCATTCCCAGACAATTAACTTAAAATAACCTTCCCTGGCTTGCACCCTCGGGTTGGAATACCCCGAACTGAACAATATCACCCGGTTTTACAAAGCAATTCATTAGTGGGCAAACACAGGGGTGATGGTGGAGCTGGTGGAGCAGGTTGTGTTTGCCTCAGAAATTTCCTCCAGTTGCGGGAGCGGGAGGCGAATCCTGGAAAACAATGGAGCGGAATTTATTCCGACTTAAGTACCTTTTTAATGCTCAAGTGCAATGAATTATTTTCCCCGTTAATTGGAGGATTGGAAATATCAGTGAGCATATGCAGAGCCTCACCTCGGCTGGTCCCTGGGAAAGGGGAAAGGGCCTTGCAGGGAGATGGGGGATGAGGCAGGGATGGCTCAGCCTGGTGGGAGGATGGACCAGGCGAGGCTGTGGCGTGCAGTGGTGCAGTGCTGGTGTTCTCTGCCTCCCCAGCATCTCCCCACCAGGCTGGGGCTGTCTGAGGCTGGGGAAAAGCCTGGGAAAAGTCACCCCTTCCTCCAGGGCGAGCAGGGGGTGCTGTGAGCTCTGCAGAGAGAGGCTGTGGCTCCAGCAGGAAAGCTCAGCTGCAGGTTTAAGGGGGTTCATTTCTGAGAGAGAGAAAAGCAGGGTTTGCCTCACCCTTACCTTACCTTTGTGCAGAAAGGCTTTAATTCAAGCTCCTGTAAGGCTTTGTTGCTTTGTGTGCTGGGAGGAAAGGGAGACCTGAGTCCCTCCCTGTGCATCCTCCTGACAAAGCCCTGCTCCTCCTCCCTGCCAAAGGAGCTGCTTCCCGTGGCCAGAGCTGATCATTTCCCTCTGTTCCCTTTGCTGTGGAGGTGTAGCACTCCTGCCTTTCCCTGATCTGGAGTCAGCCCAGCAGCATTTCCCCATCCACCAGGCTTTCATTACTCAATTTGTCTGTTCGGTGGCTGCAGTGAGAATTAGTAATTAGCAGTGCCCTAATCCTCAGTAGCTCGCTTGATTTGACTGGAGTCGGGGCCAGATTTTAATCTTGGTTGTAGTGGTGTAAATCCTCAGTCAGCTTCAGTGGAGTCTACCCAGGCTTTATAACAGTGTGAGCAAGACAAGAGTCCTCTGTGTCCCTTCCTCCACTGGAGCCCTTGAGAGACTCAGTCAATATCTACCCCCACCCCCATAAATCTGTATGAACTTGGCCAGTATTCCCCTAGAGAATGCAAATCAAGATGGGATTTTTTTTTTTTCTCCTTTCCTTTCAACAGGACTATCTCAGGAAAATATAAATCTAAGTATTAACTTGAGCTGCCAGCCCAGAGGGTCATAAAATGAGGGAAAAAGGTTCTGACATGGAGCAGGGACAGGGAGAGACCATTGACACCCAAGGCTTCCACAGATGGTCCTTCCAATGAACCACTGATGTCCTAAAGCTCTGACCAGCTCCATTATCTGGTGCTGCCACCCCCCATATTAAATTTGGATTTAATAACACAGCAGGAATCAGCATGTCCAGTCAAGGCACTGAAAAGTACCTTGTTTTGTTTATTAAAGAGCACATTTCTCCCCGGATCTCCAGCTGACAGAGCCCTTGGAAGGTTAAGAGCTTGCATCCCCAGTTCATATTTCCTTGCTCCTTATAAAAAAAAATTACCCAATTCATTCAAGTCATGGATTTTTCTGCAGCTGAAGCAGTTTCCCGGAGGAAGTTGTCATGCAGGCTCACAGTTATGGAAATGCCAGAGTTATTTCTGACACCAGTAAATAATAGTTCTCTATGCACTGACACTGTTTTCTTACCTTACCAGGCTGGGGCTCGAGCCGTGATTTAGATGTTTGCAGCTGATTAGCATTTTTGGGACTGTGGTAAGCAATTTGTGCAGTGTGTTTCAATCTTATTTTATGCACAGGAAGGAGGGGAAAAAAGTGATTAGTGCTCTTTGGAAAGAAATTTCTGCTAAATTGTTGTGATCAAGGTAAATCAAGGCGTCCCATGGAATGATCTGGGAGCCAATCCTCCCCCACAGCTACTCCCCATTCACTGCAGAATTAAGACCTTGTGGTTTTGTTTGCTGCGGGGTTTTTGTGCCATTTCTGCCAGGGAAAGATCTTTCTCCTGCAAAATCTCTTTTCCTTAACTAGGGAAAATAGGATCTGACCTCTTCCATCAGGAGATTTCAGTGCGTGTAGAGGGCTGAAAAAAGGAAACAGCTCCATGCCTCTGCCATGGTCACATCAAACACAATCCTGGGCAGAGGAGCTTTGCTCAACAACACCTGGCACAGGTGAGCACCAAAGAGCCTGGGAGCCGGCACTGTTTGTTTGGTTTCTTTGCCAGTGGATGCTCTTTAAAGCCAAGTTTTCCATGGCTGTGCACAGGGATGGTTTGACTGAACAGCAAGTGCCTCACCAAGCCCGTCTGACAGGACTCCTGCACTTGGGCCACGCCTGGACTGGGTTTGTCTGAGTAAAACAAAGAACCTGCAGCAGCTGAGATTGACTCCTGCATCAAGGGAAATATAGGCTGGATATTAGGAAGAAGTTTTTCATGGAAAGAATAATAAAGTATTGGAATGGTCTGCCTGATGTGGTGGAGTCACCATCCCTGGGTGTGTTTAAAAAAAGACTGGATGTGGCACTCAGTGCCAGGGTTTAGTTGAGGTGTTGGGGTTGGGTTGGACTCGATTATCTTGAAGGTCTCTTCCAACCTACACATTCTGAGATTCTGAGATTCTGGGATTCTGTGATTCTGCGATTCTGTGATTGTGCAAAGCTATATTTTTATTTTATTCCTTTTCCAGGAAGCTGTTTCTAACATCTTTCTTAACATTTCCTTGTTGCAATTTAAGCTTATTATTTATTTTTTTTTATCCAATATTCTGTGGACACGGAGAGGAGCTTTCCTCCCTCCTGCCACTGGTTGTTTCTGTGGTGGAAGATTATTCCTGTGGCTCTCTTCAGTCATCTCTTGTGCAGATAAAATGGTCCCTGGTTGCTGACATAGTCCTTTTTTGGGTGTTTTCCTGTCCCTGCTGGTGCCTGGACCCTCATCCCAGTCCCTTCCATGGGCGTTGCTGCTGCTGTGCTGGAGCTGAGCAGAGTTCAGGGATTCTGAGTCTCCTGCAGCTCCTGCTGGGCCTTGGGCAAAGGAAAAGCCAAGTGTTCGTGGCAGGGGGAGATACAGGGGATCTATTTGCAGCTGGAGCTGGGAATCTGGGAATGCCCAGGGTTGTGAGAGTCACAGGAGTTGTCCCGGGGTGCCCTGAGAGGGACTCGTTATATGGGCAGGTGGTGACAGGACAAGGGGATGGTTTCACACTGACGGGGGCAAGGCTTGGTTGGATTTGGGGAAGAAATTCCTCCTTCTGAGGATGCAAAGCTTTGGCACAGGGTGCCCAGAGCAGCTGTGGCTGCCCCTGGATCCCTGGGAGTGTCCAAGGCCAGGCAGGACGGGGCTTGGAGGAACCTGGGCCAGTGGAAGGTGTCCCTGCCCATGGCAGGAGGTGGGACTGGATGGGCTTTAAGGTCCCTTCCACCCCAAACCATCCCATGATTCTGTGATTCCGTGGCACATCCAGCCCTCTCCTCTCAGCCATCCCCATCTCAGGGCTGAGTTTGCAGAGGTACCAGAGCTTGGACTGCAGCTGGTTCAATTCTTTGCTGGCATCACCCCACAGCACTCTCAAGATGCTCTTCCAGCACTTCACAGTTCAAACACTCTCACGTTTCCCAGCTGAAATTTATTCCCGTGGCAGGATCAGTCCAGCCAGGGGTATCTCACAGACCCCACTGCTGTGCTGAAATTAAAGGACAGTGTGGTAATTAATGCCAGGACTTCTGCATCCCAGGGCTGTTTGACCCTGCTGAGAGGTGGGGAATGTAAAATTAAAGATGTAAAATTCAGAGCTCTGGCTTGGGCTCCTCTCTGGCTCCGGGAAGCTCCTCTCCAGCTGGAAAGGAGGAGCTTGGTGGTGATTGTTTGAGATGAGAGCTATTCCTGCAGCCTGGCTGTCTTCTGAAGCTCAGCTCCATCCTCTGCCTCCCTCAAAGCACCCCCACCAGCTCTGGTGTTGGTTTTTGAGTCCCCCTGCTCTGTCCCTGGGGCAGTGGAGCTGCTGTGGCTCCCTGGGTGCTGCAGGGGCTCGGTGCCCGGCACCCCTTTGTAGTTATCTCCAACCCAACTGCTCATTTCCAGCAGAACTTTAAACATTGCTCCCTTTTATGTAGCGCTGCTTTTTTAATTTCCCTCCCTAGCAGAAGCAATTGTTTGTGTTGTAAATGCCACATTAGGCCCTGTGAAATGGAGATGGGATTGATTTTCATTTCAGAGATTTCACAGCTTGCCCCAGAACTTTTCTTCTCGATTGCTGGTGCTCGGGGAGCCAGGAATGGTGTGTGCAGAGTGGGAGGCACAAACACCAGAGTCTCCCTCCCAGTGTAGGCCATGGAAATGGGGAATAGTTTGGGTGGGAAAGTGTAGGAACATCTGTGGAGGGCAGGGAGAAGGAACTCTGCAAACCTGAGATATTCTAGACACACGTGGGTTTATTGCAGGGTGGTGGGGAAAAAGGGCTTTGCCTTCAGCCACCAGCCTGGGCTGAAGGGAACCCCAAAGAGAGAGGGGAGAGAGAGAGGGTAGAAGAGAATTAAGGGGTAGAAACAGGGTAAGAGTAGGGGGAAGAGAGGGCGGAAAAGAGAGTGAGGACCTTGTTCCAATCCATTCCATCTCCTTTTGTGTTGAATATTCTAATTTACAGTGACCAACCGGCGCCAGATACAAACCCTACAGACTTTGCCTGCAGCCCATGAGAACTGCTCTATCCCCACATCATCCTGTATTCTAAACTCTAAAGAGACTTTTCTTATCCACCTTTTCCCTGATGCCTTGGCAGGGTGGAGAGGGGCTGCACCCTTGGCTCCTTTTGTTTTCTGTCCTTCCACCCATCTCCAGCTCATCCCCGTCCTCCTGCCTGCCATGATCACATCTCAGAGCTCAGCTTTCATTTCTATTTCACTCTCAGGTTTTACATCTCCAGTATTTCTCACCAGGCAATCATATCCACAAGCCCTTCCTGTCCCATCTTTCCCAACAGGAAAGGACCTTAAAACTCATCCAGTTCTACCCCTGCCATGGGCAGGGACACCTCCCACTGTCCCAGGCTGCTCCAAGCCCTGTCCAACCTGGCCTTGAACATTTTCAGGGATGGGGATGGGACAACTTCTCTGGGCATAAATAACAAGGCTGGAGCACAGGAAGTTCATAAACACCAGGGCCTGTTGAACCATTTGCTGCCAATAATTCATTATTTTATAGAAGGCAAAGGGAAAAAAAATACACAATTCTCCTATCACCTTAAAAACAAATTAAAAGAAGATGCAGAATAATCTGTCCTCTCCCCAAAACGCATTTTTGGAGCAGACTTCCTCAATTCCCATGTAAATACAAACTCCCCTCTGGCACTGGAGCCGGATCCGCCGATGTGAGCGCAGAAGGGAGGCAGGAGGATCCAAGTTAGTGGCATGAAGACAATTTGCTTGGACCGGGGAGGAAGATGCACTCTGACAAGGATAGATGGAATGAGGTTGTTGCCAGAGAAAATCTCAAGGAATCGTGAGCCAAGTTGGGGGGAGCCTTGGATGCAGTGAGCATGCAAATCTCCTTGTGGTTTTCTTTTTTTTTGGTTTTGAAGGAGTAGCAGAGCAGGGGAGGGGGGAAAGGGGGTAAGAAAAATCCAAAGAAGCTTTGTCAAGTCTGACATTCCCTTTGCATCCAAAAGTGGGTATTGATTTTCCAGCCGTGACTGCTATAAATGAGAATTTCTGTGTCGCGGCTCAGGCCCGCGCTCCTTGTGTTTCTTATCTCTTTAAATATGATTACCTGCACTTCACGGCTTCGCGGGCAAAATCGTAATGAACTTTGCCAGCCCTGGCAGCCCCCACGTCGCCTCCGTGTGCGTGAGCAAACGAGTCCCACCAGTTCCTCCTGCTCTGTCT
The DNA here is from genome assembly GCF_965231275.1 of Zosterops lateralis. Classification (NCBI taxonomy): domain Eukaryota; kingdom Metazoa; phylum Chordata; class Aves; order Passeriformes; family Zosteropidae; genus Zosterops; species Zosterops lateralis. Next base: position 6,206,938 of record NC_139785.1, on the reverse strand, counting down.
CCGGGCTACGCGTTTATTGACTTTCCGCTAATTTTCTTGTCAGGGTAATTCTCCCAATCAAGATTTAAAACAAACTGGGAGGTTACTGAAGTGCTGGTGGTTCAAGTCTGAAAGATTTTTGGTTTTTTTGGATTGAGAGACACTTGAGTGTTTTTGTTATGGGGGGGAAAGGGGGTTGTGCTTGGTCTTGGTCTTGCAAAGCTCTTCGTGGAGGGAGTGGGTTGTTTGTTTAGAGCAAATCCCTTCTTCCATGCCAACATCTGCTGCTCTGTATTTGCTCGCAGGGGAAACTATAAAAAAAAAAAAAAAAATAGAAAAAGAAAGAAAGAAATAGATTATTCCCACTGCATCAACCTACAGGCATCTGCTGGCTGCAATTTTCTTCAATTTCTCGCCGTGAAAAGCAAGAGCGTTCATTTTGTAAGTGCTGCTTTTGTGTGTGACCTATATTTTGAAAACTGATGGGGTCACCACCTCCCTCCTCCCAACCTGTTGAACCAAAGAGTCTCTGAGATCCGTCCTGGATTGTATTTATCTCAGAGATTATTTAAAAGGCGAGGTAGCTATTACTAATAAGATGGTGTTGTTGTGGTGAGGTTTGAGTTTTTGCTTTTTTTTTTTCCCCTTTCCCCTTTGGAAATGAAAAACCCCAGCCTGGCTCCACCTGACCAGGAAAGTGCTTCCCATCCTTCAGAGCTGATTTAAAAGCACGTAATCTCCCTGCACTCATCATCCCCTGGCCCTCTCTGATTTCCCCCCCGCGGGTTGCTATTACGCCGGCTGGCGCGAAGAGTCGGGAGATGTCGGAGCGTGTCAGGTGGATTTGAAGACATCCCATTTGTGCATATGGATACACACATTTCAGCACTCCACTTGCTTAATGACACATCTCATTCCCGTTTGACTGGAGCTTGAAGCAGCTCAAGCAGAGCCAGGTGAGCTGCAGCAGCCCAGATCTATCCAGTGTTCAGCACTTCTTTTTGCTCTTTATCGACTTTGGGGTCTATTTTTTTTTTTCCCCCCCATCAGAAGTTCCTTTTTATTTTTTTTTTTCCTTCCCCTTTAATCTCACTTTCTATTAAAAGTCTTCCCAGAGCTAATGTAATAAATTTAGATCCAAAGCCAGATGCATAGCAAAACTTTTGGCAGAGAATACTCTATCAGAAGACATTGCAAATGAAATATGCTTCCCCTTGGGGATTATTCTACAGTTTAATTTAATTTGATATTTCAAATTAAATTAATTCAAATGGTTATGCAGTTTCCAGGGAAAACAGACTTCATTTATGATGTTCTGCCACCAAATTGTTTTGCTCCTATCATATATCTTGTATTGTTAAGTGGGAATGATAAGTAGTGACAACGTAGGATTTTTTCATGCCCTTTGTTTTGCAATTCCCATCCTAAAGGGAGCAGAAACATCTCCTTGTGCAGCGGTTTCTCTGTGGGGTTATTCCAACATTTCCACTGAAACCTTACTGTGGCTGAAAATTAGATTTTCATCAAAACGTGTTTAAAAAAAAAAAAAACAATATCGTGTTTGTTTTGAGAAGGTTTAGGATTTGCAGAACTCCTTGTCTGGCTTCAATTTACAGAAGAAAAAATAGCAACTCTTTGTTTGGGATTGAGGTTTTGATCTTCCAGGCTTTGTGGCAAAGGCAGGAAGGATGTCAGGGGAAAAACTCTGAGCTGCTTTTCTGGCTAATTTGGTTGGTTTGGGATGGGTTTGGACACTCTGGGATTCAAAAGCAGAGCAGGCAGGACATTAAGGGAGCTGATTCTGCCCTGCTCAGGTGAGGCCCCACCTGCAGAGCTCCTCCAGCTCGGGGGGCCCAGCACAGGGAGGGCCTGGAGCTGCTGGAGCCAGTCCAGAGGAGAGGGAAATGATCACAGGGATGAAGCTCCTTTGCTGTGAGCAAAAGCTGGGAAATTTGGGATTGTTCAGCCTGGAGAAGAGAAAGCCCTAGGGAGACCTAATTGTGACCTTCCAGGACTTGAAGGGATCCTAAAGGAGAGCTGGAGAGGGACTGGGGACAAGGGATGGAGGGACAGGACACAGGGAATGGCTCCCACTGCCAGAGGGCAGGGCTGGATGGGATATTGGACAGGAATTGTTCCCTGGGAGGGTGGGCAGGGCTGGCACAGGGTGCCCAGAGCAGCTGTGGCTGCCCCTGGATCCCTGGAGTGTCCCAGGCCAGGCTGGACATTGGGGCTTGGAGCAGCCTGGGACAGTGGAAGGTGTCCCTGCCCATGGCAGGAGTGGAATAAGAACTTTATGGTCTTTTCTAATCCAGGCCATTCTCTGATTCTCAGATTTTTGGCCAGAAGTGATTTTATTTTATCAGGGGCAAGCTGGGGAGATTTCTGCCCTTCTCCACCAGCTGCAGCTTCACCACAGGCAGAACTGAGGGGGTTGTGCTGCACTTGAGGGGGTTCAGGGGTTCATCTCCCTTCATCCTTCACCAGCAGGGGGGAACTTCCTAAAAACAACCCAAACCCCAAACCTGGATCGTTTCTCCTTTAGTGTGCCCTGCCTGGAATGGGATCACCGATGTTGTACCAGCCCTAAACCAGCTTCCCCAGACCTGTGTGGACTCCCAAGGGATTCCTCTATCATCATCTTATCCAGCTTTTGCAGCGAGTGATTGATTTAACATGGCTTTTCTCCACAGGCTCTGATTATCCAGAGTCATCAAGGAACTTGCTCCAAACTCTGAAGTACATTAAGACAAGGTAATTCAGGGAAGTCTTTGCATCTGGAAATCTCTGTAAGCACTTTCCTATCTGCTGGCCTGTAGAAAAGCCATTATTCTCGACAGGGGAAAAAAATATTGCTAATATCACAAGAGGCTTTGGAAGAGAACATAAAGCTGGTTTCATTTTCCAGTCAACTGAGATCTAATATTTCCTGTACAAGATGTTGAGATGTTTTAGAAAAAGGAGCAATGTTTATTTGTCTAAAGCACCACACACACACTCACACCAGTTCTATATTGTGCTTGTGGCTTTTTTTTTTTTTTTTTTTCCATTGTAAATGGTTTTGCAGGGAGAAATCTCTTTCCCATCCATCACAGCCAGTAGATTAGAAAAATATAAATATCATCTAAAGAGAACGGAGCTGAGGCTCCTACAGAATGCACAGCAGAGAAATGACAAATGCAGCATCCCTGGTGGTGGGCAAGGCTGGGGTCTGGGTCACAGATAGCCTTGTTGTCTCCCTGGCTCCTGGGGATTTATTTCCTTACACTCTCCTGGGACAAGGCTCCCAGAGTGATATTTCTTATCAGACATGTCTTTTGGGCTGGTCCAAACCCATTTCATTGAGCAATCTGCCATCAGCAAAGGAAGGTTGGTCAAAATATTTTTTTCCCCTTAGAAGTGCATCCATTTGGGTTTGTTTTTTTTTTTTTTCTCATTATTTTTCAAGTCCTGCAAGGATTTGTTCCAGAGCAGCCCCAAAGCACTTGGGGAGCCTTGGATTTTGATGTCCCCAGGAGTGTGACAGCCAGGCTGATGCTCCAAGCTTTTGTCTTTTGAGCCATGACTGTTCCCTCACCAGTTTTAGGCATGAGGGGAGGCAAATCTGTGCCACATAGAGCTCATGGATGGCTGGATGTGTGTGAGGAGGATAAATCTGCAGCTACAGGGCTTGGGGTGAGAGAGGACCCTCCCTCATCACTTTGGGCAGCTCATCCCGTGGCTGGGAGGCTCCTGTGCACAGCCCAGCCCTCAGAGGTGGCTGAGCTGGTTGTCACCAGTGTCCCACACACACAGAGCCCTCCCTGACCTCAGGAGCATCATCTCTTTGTGTTAAATACATCAGTGCAGCCAAAACCTGTGATCCAGGAGTTGTGCTGGTTTCAAAACCTGTTGAGGGTGAGCCTGCTGCCCTCGAGGTGGTTTGGGAGTTATTGATGGAACAACCTTTGGGGGCCGAGTCTCAGCTCTGACAGAGGAGAAGGAGAAATCATTGTTTAAATAACCCCCAGGGACTGGAACTGGTGGTGACCCAGAAACAGTTTATTTTTTTTATTGCTTTCCAGAGCTTCCCCAGGCTAAAGCTGTCTCCAGTAAAGGAAAACCAGGTTGTTACTGGGGGAGTAAGCAAATTAGCAGACGAGGGCAAAAAGCTGAGCAGAGCTGAGGACCCGGGAGCTGTGACAGCTGAACAGCACTTGTGCCTTTATCTCTTCTCTTGCTTTTAGTGTCCCACTGATCTGTAGCCCTTTCATGAAGTAATCCACTTTTTATTTCATTTTTTATACCATTGTTTCAGTATTTCAGGGTAAAACCAGATGCTGACTCTTCATTGAATGGCAATTTCACTTTCAGCCTATGGGGTGCTTGGTCAAAACAAAACTGATTTCTTAATCACCGAAGGATGTTTTCAGGAGCTTTATTATTCTTTATAATTTCAGCCATGGCCAGGCAGATCTCTCCAGGCTGCTCTCTGCTATTTCAGGGAATGCTGGGGGTAGGAGCAGGAGGGGATAAATATATTCTCATTCACTCATCACTTGACCTGAATAGAGACCACCACCATCTCCATTATTGCAGGGTTGGATTTGAGTTGCACTGGATCAGTCTGGCCCTCCATGCCAGCCCTTCATGCCTGTTCTGTGGCAGCTGCTCATTCCCTGTGGGATGTTCCAGCTCCCAATCCCACCCCGCTGGTGGCTTGGCCAGCACTTGGAGGGGTTTGTTCACTTGTTTGCTAATTGGATTTTGCACCGAAGTGAGCCCCAGAGAGCTGCACCTCTGGCCAAAACCAGCACGGTGTTGACCCCAGGCCATCAGCACTAAAAGCACAAGCTGTGGCTGGGAGGGCTCCAGGAGATCTCTTGTCATCTCGGATCAGTTTGAGCCCTCACACGCTCCTGAGCACCCTCCAGGAGCAGGAGCAGGACAAATGCAGTGGTGGCACAGATGGAGAGAATAAACAACCCTTTTGCCCACGTTTTTGGGTTGCTAATGAGGAGAGACCTCATCAACCTCCCAGCCATCGAATTTCTCTTGGCTCCCATTTCAGCCAGTCAGGAACCACAGCAGCAACAGCATTTCCTGGCACGAACCAGCTCTGTGAGGGGAATATTCCCAATGGGAAAATGAGCAGTTCTCCCTTTGCCCCCTGTCTCTGATATCAGAAATCTCCTTCAGAGAGGGGATTCCACACGTTTTCTGGACAAAGCCTGAAGTCCAATCCCAACTGCCTGTCCCAGTTGAACTCCCACATTTCCCACTCTGTGCCTCCAGCAGCATCCCAAGCCTCTGTAGGATGGAACTGGGAGACTTTCCACCCTCACTCTGCAGTTCTCATTTCAGGTGCTGCTGCTCAACATTTTGGGTTTTTTTTTTTAACCACGACCTCACCTCCATGTAGGCAGAGTTGTCTTGGAATTCATCCACAGAGCTGAATTCACCAGTGCCCCTTTCAAAGCTCAGACAGCTCCATCCCTTTGCCAAGAGTTTTGGAGTTGTCCCTGTCCCCAAACTGGGCACAGCCCCCAAAGCTCCACAAGAGTTTCTGGCTCTGGTCGTGTTGCACCAATACCTCTCCCTCGCCCAGCAGCGTCTCCACTCACAAACTAATTAAAGTTCATGTCACACTGGGAAGATGCAAAACGCTCTCTGAGCACTAGATGTTATTATTTTAAGCTTCTCTTCTTTTTTCCTGAGGCACAGCAACTCCCTGAATCCCAGCTGGCACACCACATCCAGCCACAAAACACCGCTAATTGGGTGTTTCTCCTGTTGACCTCATTTCTCCAGCACACTTTGGCTGGGTTTATTTCATGGGTTTTTGGGGATTTTTTTTTTTTTTTTTTTTTTTTTTTTTTTTTCAAGAGGGCCTGGAAGCCAGATAAACAGAAACACTTTGCTGAGTGTCTTGGACAGCTCTTGGTCGTTCCTCTCCTCCAGACCTGTTTCAAGGCGTGATAATGCTGCTCTTCCACCATCACCATCTGTTTTACACATCCAAGGAAATACGAGGCAGAGGGAGATGGGAAGAAAGAGATGAAGGGCAGAGTGATGGCTTTGGAGAGGTTTCATTTGGAAGAGGTCACAGTTCTCTAGTCTAGGCAGGACCAACACTGTTGCTCCTTCCCACCATAAAGCATTGGCAGGTCCATCATCCTTAAGAAGAATTCCTGGGACAGGATTTGGATCCTGAAGGACTTTTGGGCTGAAAGGAGAAGGTGACTTGTGCTATAAACGCTGCAAAGCTCAGCCAGGCTCAGGGACAGCTCCTGCCTGATGAACACGCCGAGTTCATTAGCGACGACTTTCTTCAAGTGTCCCTGACCCGCTTCACCTCCCAAAGAATTGAGGAGTCTCCCATTAGTCCCTTAATTGTGTTATTGGGAAGGTGCCTCCTCAGGGTCACCTTGCAGAGGTGGCAGGTGGAAACTTCTCCCTGGTGTTCTCCAGGTGGTTTCTTTCCTTCTTTTGGTATTTGTGAAAAGAGATTTGATTTCCTGTGTGGGATTCTGCCCCATCCACCTTCCCTGGCATGAATTCATCATGCTGTTTCCCCCACACCATTCATTTCCTCCTTAAAAATGAATGCAGGGAGAAAACACAATTAGATGCTGCTTTGGTTAAATAATACCTTGGAAAAAAAACAGAACAATGGCTTGAAAAATAAGGAGAGAGTGAAGATCGCACAGTTTGAACTAATGATGGAAATTACCTCGAGTTAAGTTGGATTTTAAATCAGAGGTTTGGGGGATTGTATTTTTTACTTTTCTTTCCAGTGAATTATGACAAATATAGAGGCCTGCTGGATGGATGATTAGATTTTTTTTCTCTCTCTCTCTCTCTCCCATCCGCACTGAAAAATGAAATATTTCTGTAATATTAAATCCATCCAATTGATCAAAGTTTGGTGTCAAGAAATGTTGTAAGTGCTTCTTCTCACCCAACCCCTTCAGCAACTGCAAACCAGAGACCTTTTCAATCCCTTTCTGGAGGTTGTGCAAGGAATGAGTCTGCATTTCTCCAGCACATTCCCACAGCAGGGACTTACAAAGGGGTGCGGATTTGGCACATGGAACGACAACTCATGTCCTCAACTTTGAGGTTTTTCTCCTCATGGGGCCATAATCTGTCCCAATATAACCCAATCCAGTGGTGGGGCAGGAATTGGGGAATGGTGTGGCCAGAAAATGGGTGAGAAAAGGAATTTTTTCTTCTCTGGCTCAGCTTGATGAGTAACCACCGGGAGATTTATGGGTGTTTCCCCTCCCCTTGTGTTTTTCTTTCCCTGCTTACTTTCGCTGGAGAACAAGAAAACCAAACAAGCCAGAAACCTCAAATATTTGGTCACTGTTTGAGGAAGCAAACACAGAGTGTATCCAAACATTTGGAGAGGTGGGAAGCTGGGGTATTGCACAGCGGGATAAATGCAAAGTGTGTCCAGAAAAGAAGGATTTTTTTTTTTTTTTGGAAAGCTGTCAGTGAGGAAAAGCTGAGATGGTTGGGGGTTGTTTTGTGTAGAAAATAAGGGATGGTTTTCTTCAAGTGGATAAGAATGAACAGAGGAGAAAGCAGCTCAGTTTGAGCAAGAAAGCTGAAAGAGGAATAAAACCCCACTTCTGCTGGGGTGGTGGGGTGTGAAACAGGGAACGTGGAGTGTCATGGCCTCACCTTCATCAGCAGGAATAGGAATAGGAATGGGAATAGGAATAGGAATAGGAATAGGAATAGGAACAGGAACAGGAATAGGAATAGGAATAGGAACGGGAATAGGTCACCCAAACACCTGTGGCTGTTCCCATGCTCTCATCCAGCCCCTGGAGCTGCATGGAGAGTGACCCAATATTCCCTTGAATTCTCAGAATACGAATCTCCAGCACCTTGTGCTGCCTCTGGTTCTGCTGTTTTGACATGGAACTCTGGTTGTCTCCAAAAGAAAACCTTGGGGAAGGAAAGGACCCGTCTGTTTGCGTACCAGGGAAGGTGTTTGCTCGCTCCAGGAGGACTCATTTATTCCTGTGGCTGCATGGGGACGTGCTCAGAACTTCCATAAAATGTGTGAGGAGCAGTGAGTGCTGCTTCATCTCTTGGTGAACGAGCAGCAATTTCAAAGAGGAAAGCAAGGAGAGAAAGGCTCCTGTTCTCCCACTTTGTGCCTCAGTGTCCCCCAGCTCCTGGATGGGCGTGGGAGATCAAAAGGTGGAAATCTCCACTCGCCCACACATCGATCCCTTTGCTTCAGGAGCTCTTTGTGCTATCGACTCACCCTCCTGAGGGAAAATAAGCATTTTCCTTGGTTACACAAATGCACACACAGGTGTAAAAGAGATGAAGTCATTTCTCAGAAAAGTCACAGACAGAAATGAGGGAAAGTCAGGGAGTTTTTCATCTCTGGCACAGCCCCTGGTGAACCCCTGGATAACCCAGGGGAGGGTCTCAAACAGCTCCACAGAAATGCAGCAAAGAGATGGATTGCTGCAACTCTGCTGCTTACCAAATTAGAAACAATTTAAGGATTTAAGGATTAAGTACCATTAATTACTGCCCAACAAATGCTGAGCTACAATGGAGCACTTGTGGAAATGGAGAGAGAAGTTTCTGCGTGAATACTAAATGGCTTCATTAATGCTCAGTGCAATTTCATTGAGTGATAAATTAATTAGCTTGATGCTCCAAGAATTACTGAGCAGGGCCGTGGGCACATGTGGTGAAGGGACAGCAGGAGCCCGGTGTCCCCTGGCCTGGGCAGAGCAGGTCACACAGGGGTGGGACACGCCAGGGCGAGGTTAAGGGAGGAAAGAAAGAGGAAATGGGGTTTATGAGAGAGGAAAACACAAAATGCTGATCTGGATTCTCTGATCTGGAAAGCACTGGGTGTTCCAGAGGTCAGGATGAGAGCGGTGAGATCAAGGTCATTATTTTCCTGTTCCATCTGGAGATGATGCTTTACCCTCCTGCTGTTGTGCTGCTGATGGTGGGTAGGTCAGACATCATCCCTGCTCCTCGTATTTCTGTTCCCTCCATCCTCTCTGATCAGCCATAACCTCAGGGCTGAGCAGACCTTCCCAGGCACTGATTTCCTCCAGCTCCACGGCTCGTGCTGGGTGCTCCTTCCATCACACACCAGGATAAGGGAGGTTGGAGTTTGCCTCCTCTTTATCCCAACACTTGTGGCAGACACTTGGAGCATCCCAGGCTCCTCGGCTCTGCTCCAAGGGATGTTTACCTGGGCCTGGAGAAAGACTTGGTGCTTCCAAAACCTGGGAGAGCCCCGTCTGGCGTGGCAGCCCAGTGACAGCTTGAGCTGGAATCTGCTCCCCAGCAGCATTTCCTCCCCGAAGCAGTGGAGGAGGAGGGAGCAGCATCCAGCCAGGATGTCTGGCAGTGAGTAATTTCAGTTTCTCCTCAGGCTGTCATGCCATGACAGCTGCCTGGGCAGAGCCTGGCCGCCCCCCTTCAGCACGTTACCTGGAGTTCAGCATCGGATTCCTGTCCCTCAAGACTTTTTAGCCACCCGTGCCGTCACAGCCTTATTGATTGCTCACCCAGCCGTGGCTGGAGCTGGATTAGGTGTGAACACAGCACTGCCCCAGCAGGCCCAGAACAGGATGCTCAGAGCCTCCTTTCGCCACTTGTCTTTTTTTAGCTCTTTGCTGCGTTGCTTTTTGGCTGCCTCCTGTGCCTCCCTCTGTGCCTCCCTCTGTGCCTTGCTCTTCCCCAGCACATTTGCAGTGCCTGTAAAAGTGGTTTTGTAGCTCTAAGTTGATCCCTCCTCACCCCAAGGTTTGGGTTCCCTCAGCTCGTTTGGTTCTCACTCCTGAAGGCAGAGGGTGGGGAATGGCAGAGAGAGACTTTGTTCCTCCCTGCCAAGGGGGGATTGAACAGTGAGGGGGTGTTTGTGCCCCTCCATGGCTCTCCACATCCCTCTCCATCACTCCTCTCCCAAGCCCTTCAAGAAAACCCATATTAGGGTCACCAGCTGTTGATATCAGGAGACATTAGAACTCTTGGCTTGGTGCAGCCTTCAAGACTCAGCCCAAATCTTCTGGGTCTGCTTTGTCCAAGAGGGGGGGCAGTTCAGGATGCCCAAGTGGAGGAATGCAGGTGGATGTGGAGACTCCTCTCTGCTCTGAATGTCCCTCCCTGGCTCCTGGTCCTGGCCTGGCTCACATTTGGGAGCTCACAAATGAGATGAAATGAGATGAGTTTCTTACATCCCTCACCCTCCTCCCTGGCCATGGAGACGTGTCCTGGGTGGGCCATTACAGACCAGAGGAGGAATATCAAAATTAACAACCCTCACGCTCACGACACGCAGAACTCACACCGAAGTTTTCCTAACGTAACGAGCTGGTATAAAAGCAGCCACAGGGAGACATCCTCGGCTTTATTGGGCTGGCAAAGCCAGGCACGGAGCTGTGCATTCTGGAGTGCCATCTTCTGGCACCTCCAATGCGAGCTCGTTGCATCCCTGCATGGCCAAAGCAATCTGGTAACACACAGAGCTGTGCCAGGCACGAGGAAAGAAGCAGGATTTCTAGGATTTTCCAGTGTATCCTTGAAAGATTCATGGAGTGCAGAAGCTTTTTTTTTTATTTTAGCATCCCCTCTCATCCCTTTGGCTGGCGGGTACCTGCCCGTGCCAGCGCGAGGAGCCGCGCATCTGCACGGGGCCGGTGTCGGCTCCCCGCGCCAGCTTGGGAAGCATCTGTTTCCTGGTTTATTTATCCCCTCTGCAGCCACCACGGGAGGATAATCTCAGTGACATGCCACATCTTGTTTACAGCCTCCCCCCTGAAAAGTTAGAAGCGCAAGTTGTGGGGTGAGGAGGAGGCGGGGGGAGAGCGCGGAGCTGCGGACGGAAAAAGGGGACTTTGGGAAATGTATAAAATATTAAATGACATCGTGGCAAGACACAGACAGGGGGAGAACGATAATTAAAGTAAACAGCACATCAAAAGCCTGGCTAAAACTCACATTCAAATTTCAAGACAACGCAGAAGCGGCTCATGTAGCCGTGTGTAAATGTGTTTCCAGGAACCTTTTAAGAATATTAACAGTGATGGAAGCAGAACAGCAATGATTCAGACTTTATGTTATGTGACAATACAGGAGGCCACCAGACTCCTGCCTGGCTGTTGGCATAAGGAAGCTGATGAGAGCCTGGATCTTGCCAGGAGAGCAGGTTTCTTTCCAGGGAGTGAGAGATCCTGAAGTGAGCAAGAATGGAGCCTCTTCTCTTGCCAGGGATGTGCAGGGTTTCCTTCAGCCCCACGGGGGAACTGCACCTCTAAAAATTAACATGACAGGGCTTTGGTGGGTTTGTTCCCTGCCTCCAGTCCCATGTTGTATCCTGCTTTCTGCTCCCCAGGCTTTGTCTTAATTAATTTTAAACATTCCTGGTCAGGTTCCTGTGTGTTCTTGGTTGGGATCCTCCAATACGTTGCTGCTTTCTTGACTTTCAATTTGCTTGCAGCCACCAGTTGTTCCTGGTGTTGCCTCCTCCTCCATTCCAGCCTGGAGCAAGTGGAATCACCACACCTGAGGCCTGAATATAGCAGAGAACATAATTGGAAAACTCAGGTCAGGCCCGAAGCCGTGCAAGACAAGCTGAGCAGCCCCTTCCCTCCCCAGCACATTTGAATTAAGGGCCAGAAATCAGTGTCAGATTTGTCTGGACTCCAGCACTGAGCACCTTTGGGCTATAGAGCAAATCTCTTAATTATTCTCCATGCCTTTTGCCCTCTCCTGTACAAGGACTACAATAGCTCTGTCCTTGGGGAGTCCGAATTCTCCTTAGTCTGATAATACCGTGATTTACAGAGGATTTCCCAACGAGCCTTCAGGGCACGGTGTTACCTAATGGAAGTAATTAAAAAGCATTGGGAAGTGACCCCCTGAAAGTGCAGGCAGCTGCAGATGGAATAAGGGGATTTAGAGGCTGCAGAGAGCTGCAGGAACACGTGTCTCCACCCTGTGCCACAGCAGCATCCTGGGCCCAGAGTGGGGGCTCAGGAAGGGGGTGCCATGAGGGCCTGAACAGGAACATTTCAGGTGGTTTATTTTTTCACCTGACTCTGTGTTTTCACGAGCCTTTTTGGATGTTTCAAGCTTAGGAGGTTCTTGGGGGACTGCATGAAGGCTTAACTTCCCGCAGGGTTCAATTTTCCATTAGTTGAAGTCTCCAGGCTTCCCTGTTTTCTTGGAGCAGTAGAAAATGCTTCACATCCTTCTGTGCTGCAGCTCCCAAGCTGCTGTTCAAAGGAGGGCATTCGCTCCCACTGACAGCACGGAGCTGTGTCAGGAGAGGTTTAAATTCGATTTCAGGAAAGGTTCTTCTCCCAGAGGGGGCACAGGGAATGGGCAGAGCTCCTGCCAGAGCTCCAGGAGATGCCAGAGCTCTCCCATGGATGCCCAGGGGGGATTGTTGGGGTGTCTGTGCAGGGCCAAGGGTTGGACTTGATGATCCTGTAGGTCCCTTCTAGCTCAGGATATTCTGTGCTTCTCTGATTCTGTTATTTATATACCTGGGGAAACTGAGGCATGGCATGGGGGGACAAGTCTGAAGGGGACAGTGCCCATTCCTGGGGTCTCCACGCTGCAAAGGGAATCCAGCTGCTCTCTCAGCAGGCAGGAATCAGTGCTGGCATCTGGGATGAGCCTCAGGACAGCTTTACCCATGGAATATCTGTCTTGCTGCTCCTTCCCAGGGCACTCGAGGGCAGCCAGCAATGGGGGCCCTCCCTCTCCAGCACCAGATGGACACCACTAACAATTTCCAGGCATGATTGTCTTCAAAATATCCCAGTCACTCCTGGGCTATTTGCATCCCAAGCTCACAGGAGGTTGGTCCCACATCCCAAGGACAAACACTGATGGACCAAACACTTTCTTCACTGAACTCTTTGGCCCCCAGTACAGGAAAGCATAACTTGGTTTTGGGAAAGAGCAGCTCAAAACACATTCAGGGCTTTTTGATGTCTGATGAAAATCCAACACCACACAAAGCCCTTTCCCAAAGTCATCATGGGTTTAGCCAGGACAGGATTTCCCTTTTTTTTCCCCTTGCACAGAGAGTGGTGAGTCTCCCATCAGGATTTTCCCAGCATTCAGAAGTTGTTGTAACCCAGATGCTTAAGCATTCATTTACTGCTGAAGTTTTGCATTTAAAGGTCTTAAGAGTTCAGATTGTGGGCTGTCTGGAAAGCTCCAAAAGCGAAAAACACCGAGGGCAGCTCACGAGTTCCGAGAGAAAAGCGATTTGACGTTCTCATGCCTCCATTTATTGGCAGCCCACAACGAGATGTAAAGAAATGTCAGAAAATCCCATGTGCACGTTGGTTTGGATCGGGGGGAAAAAAATTGCTGTTCACCTCTGCCTGGAGGCTATGAGCCGCTCTGCTAATGCAGGAGGCACTAAAATGACCCCTTTGTTTTCCCTATGATCACTTCTGATAGCGCGCTCCGCCAGAGATATCATATCTTTGATCTCTCCGCGCTGATGTTAAGTCTCTCTTGAGTTCAGTAGCATCTCCTTGAGATTAATACTTCATGGCATTCTCAGCACCAAGCTGTCCTAACCCATACATCACGGGATGTCACGCTTCGCACTCGCCTCTGCCTCAACGACTTGGCGCTGGCGCCATAAATAACCCTTGGCCGGCCCCGGTCCCGCCGCCCGCGCGCAGAGAGAGTTCCGCGAGGATCTCTCCCGAGGTGAGGAGGGAAGGGATGCTCCCGTGGCCACAGCAGCCATGAGGATGGCCCTGCCTCCTTCCCCGCGGGGAGGAGGGCTCTGGGGTTTTGCCAGGGCTATTCCTGATCCGTCTCCGGGCACAGGGAGGGAGGGATCGCGCGTGGCGCTCGCTCTGCGACGCCTTATAGGGAGTGACAAAGCGGTGTGCCCCAAGGGGACCCATCTGCCAGCCAGGCTCCTTCCACGTCTCCTCCGTTAGGGGAGTGAGGGAAGTCACTGTCTGCTTCGGATTGCACTTTGGGCTCTGGGTTTTCTGCTTTCTGATTTGTTTTCCAAGGGCTGGGCGGGCAGGCTGGGCTCCTTTAGCAGGACAGGCTGGGTGTTAAAAACACCTGCCCCCTGCTTTGGGAGAGGTGTGAAGTGCTGCCAAAAACCCAGTGATGCAGCCCTGCAAAAGGCACAAAAATTTAGCTGTAACTGACTCAGAGCTCTCTGAAACCCTCTGATCGTCATGGGAGGTTATGGGTGCAAATCCCCTGCCTTGCTCAGAGCAAAAAAAAGGAGTTTTAAGGGAATTTAGAACATCACATCCCGCAGATGTTTGGGTTCTTGGAATTCCCAGTGTTGAGCAGGATCTGGCAATGTGGAGCAGGGATTGAAACAAGGTCATGGCTGTGATCCAGACAGAGAGCAGTGCAAGTCCTGGTCTGGGGCATGTTTGAGTATGGGGTTGGGAGATGTCCCCAGGGCACGAAATCTGCCGTGGTCTGAGTGGTTTGGAGTGAGGAGGACGTTGCAAGGTCTCTTTTTTTAATCCAGGGTCCATCACTTCCATCTTGAGTATTGCTCTCAGGCACAGGGTGTGTCCTGTGCAGTGTCAAGAGTTGGACTCGATGACCCTTGTGCATCCCTTCCAACCCAGAGTGTCCTGTGATTCTGTGGTTTCCATGGTTTTGCTGGTGCTGATGATGTTCAAGGTGCTGCTCAGTGACCCTGTTCTGGGGACACGAGTCTTGTCCAGTGCTGAAAACACCTCGGGCTTCACCTCTTCAACCTCAAAGACTCTGTGAACTCAGGGAGCCATGATGTCCCTGTGACCCCACAGGCTGCACACACAGGGTGAGGGGGGAATGAGCTGCTGCCCTTCTGTCCCCAGCCCAGAACAGAGGCTGTGTCATTTCTGCACAGCGTGGGGTCAGTGAGGAAAAATCCTTCCACTCCCTCGGACTGGATTTCGAGAGGTAATTGAAAGGAAGAAGGGAGGTCTCAGGGGAAGGAGTGAAAACACTGGCACTCAGCAGGGCTGAGATGAGATGTCCTGCAGTCCGTGACCCTCCTGTTCGTGCCAGACGGGCTCTGTGTCCCCTCAGGTCCCTCCACAGTGCCAGTAGCAGCTCCCTATGGACAAAGGGGCTGTTCTCTCTCATTTCTGTTATAATCCCCTCTTTTAATGCATATTTAATCCACCCTGGGAAGCGTTCAAGGCCAGTTTGGATGAGGAAACAACTTGATCTAGTGGGTGACTTGTCTGTCCATGGCAGGGGCTTGGGAAGAGATGATCTTCAAGGTCCTTCTAATCCAAACTATTCTGGCATTCTCTGATTTAAGGTGGGAAGCACCACTTGTCCAGAGCCAAAGAATGCCTGGCCCAAAGAGCACCCACCAAACAGACCAAAGAAGGGATGCTCACCCCACTGGGGGCACACCACGAGGCTTTTTCTCCCCACAAAATAAAGGGGATATATGGGGTGGGTTCAGTTTAATCCTGGCTGGATTAGCCATTTCCATGCCAAAGTTGAGATGTGAAGCAGACTGTGCTGCACCTCTGCTGCTCCTTCTAATAACCACCCAAATAATTAGCGCTGATAAGGCTGGTCCTAATGAGAGCCTGTTGCTAATGGGGTGCAGCAGGCTGGGAGTGCAGGTACCGTGTGTGCCTCGCGGGCTGGGCGGCTGCTAACAAGGAGGGACGATGCAATTAGAGAAACCCCCTTTTCTTCCAATTTTCCACCAGTCCCTGGGGAAAAAGGGTTTCATTTTTTAAAGTTCTGTCACACCAGGTTAGAGTATTAACAATCACGGTTCGCTGCTATCTGTATTTGTTCCATTTGTGGCATTTATGATGGTTATCCACATTAATTATTTCGCTGCTTAAGTCCCTTCTAATTTCAGAGCACTGTTATTTCCAAGAAAGATGGATATTAAATATGCCACACATCAGCACGGGGTGGCATTACACCGTGCTATTAAGTTCTGATGCGAGGACTTGGCAAAAAATAACTTTGCTATTTGTAATCACCGTGAAGTGTTTTAGTGTTGCAGCTTGGAATAAGAAATAAAGATGATGACAGGAACTGATTTCTTATTAGGACGCGGTGCAGGAGTTTACATAAATCAGGAAGGAAATAACAAGGTAACCCTTGGCTGGCCAAATCCCTGTGAGTGCCTGTTGGATGGGGTCTGGTGGGGAATAGGGGGGTGCAAAGACTTTGAGGGGACCTCCTTGAGGGCTGGAGCCTCTCTGCCATGGAGCCAGGCTGGGAGAGCTGGGAGTGTTCATCCTGGAGAGGAGAAGCTCCAAGAGACCTTAGAGTACCTAAAGGGGCTCCAGGAGAGCTGGAGAGGGACTGGGGACAAGGGATGGAGGGACAGGACACAGGGAATGGCTTCCCACTGCCAGAGGGCAGGGCTGGATGGGAGATTGGGCAGGAATTGTTCCCTGGGAGGGTGGGCAGGGCTGGCACAGGGTGCCCAGAGCAGCTGGGGCTGCCCCTGGATCCCTGGAGTGTCCAAGGCCAGGTTGGACAGGGCTTGGAGCAGCCTGGGATAATGGAAAGTGTCTCTGCCCATGGCAGGGGTGGGGAACAAGATAAGTTTTAAGGTCCCTTCCCATCCAAACCACTTGAGGATTCTTCAATCTCTACCCAATACCAATGCTCTTTATCCTCCCCAGGGAGGACCTGAGACCCTGGTTGAGTGGAATAAACCTTCACCCCAGGAAGGATGGAGAGACCCACCAGTCCCAGGGACAGAGCTGATACCCCCAGGGCTTTGGGAGCTGGTGTGTGATTGTGCAAAGTTTGGCAGTGTTTGTCCTTGGAAAGGGGTGGTGCTCCCACATTTTGGGCAGGGGTGATGAACCCCAGGCTCCAGAGGTGGATCATCAAAGGGAAGAGGGAACAGGAATTGTGTGAGGAGCTGCTCTGCAGGGTCCCAGAGGCTGGAGCAACAGCTGGGGCTGGGGTAGGGTTTGCCTTGGGTTGAGCCTAAGGAAGATTCTTTGTGATTTTCAGCAAACCAGTGATAGAAAAAAAAACAAAGAAAGGTTGAGATCAATTGCAGAGCTTTGCTCAACTCCCAAGTGCAATGTTCCCTCTTAGCAACGAGTGTTTGTGTACAGGTTTTGCTAAGAGAGAGGAATAATTTGAAATTAAATGTAAACTAAAGGGGGAAAAGTGTCCCTCTTATTTTTTTCTGCCGGTGTCAAAACAAATCCCTCTAATTCCTGGGAGGAATTGTTTGTTTATTTTTTGACTGATGTGGTTTTAGCTCCTCAAGCCCCAGAAACTTTGCCAAGGCTCTGGTGAGGCATTCCAGCATCTCCAGAGCTGTCTGTGTGTGAGCTGCATCCACCTGGCAGTCCCAGATTGAAGTCCCATAGATCTTTAAGGGCTTTTTTGGGTGTGATCCCAAGGGATCAAACCATATTTCTGGACTGAGGTGGTGCTCAGCAAAGTGCAGACCAGGAGTGTTGGATGAAAGTCCAAAATCATCCAAATTGGGATGCAGACGAGTCCTTGTGTCCCTCTCTGCTTCGTGTCTCAGCTCCCCAGCAGCTCCTGCTCAACACAGAAGGATACACCAACCTTTCTCAACTGTTATTGTCTATTAATTAAATGCTAATTAATTATTAAAAGGGTATTTATTGAGATTTAACAAGTCTGCAGCCAGAAAACAAGGAAAAAAACCCATTGGTGGCAGGTGTTCCGCTGCAATAATGAGGTTCTTAATAACCAATTGGCATTTGTTTGACTTAGAATAACATTCTTATTAAACCTAAATCAACTCTTTACTCGAAACACTTAATTACATGGGGGTTATTTTTTTCCCTGCCACCTTTCCTTGGTGCAGTGGGAGTTCCCCACCCTCATCTCCTGGTGCTGACAGAGGAGTCTGTGCCTGAATAAATGTGAAAGGTGATGGTTGTTCAGGGAGAGTGGCACTTATGGGATGATTTCCCTGAGCTCCTGTAGCCTGACAGACACAAAAGAAGAACACCCACACTTTCCAGTTGTGAGATGAGAAAAGGCGGTTTATTTTGGGTTTTGGGTTTAAATAGGGTCTGGACTTTGACCAGTGATTGGGGGATGAGGTTGACACCTTTCTGACTCCACTGGTCAAGCCAGGAGTCCATCACAGAGAAGAATGAGAAAAATAATCTACTTTATTTATGTTACAATGCATGGGAAAGCTCCAGTCCAAGAATGTAAACATCAGAAGGCTGAAAAATCAAAGCAACAAGCTCCTATCCCCTCTCATGCTCCCAGGAGCTTCCAGGGCTCCTTCTCCTCTCGTTAGTGAAGCTGCACATGGAGAGCTCCTTCCTTGGCTGTGCCAGCTCCGTCCTGGGGCAGCTCTGCTCCCGAGCATTCCCCTGCCCGATTCAGGGAGGTGTGAAAAACGAGGTTCACTTTTTTGTAAATTTTAAGAAATATGTTTAATAAAAAAATTAAGACAATTAGGAGATAAAAAAAGCAAAGTACGGCTGGGTGGGTGACTTGACTCAGCCAAGTCCACACTCTGCCATATCAGAGACATTCTTTAAACACCCTTTCTATTGCATCAGTTTATGAATATTCATATTTTTCCATAAACTAGTTTCCATATTCCAGGAACTGTTTTGTATGGTCCCTCCTTGGGTTTGCCTTTTTGGAGCATTTGTGTTTCTGGGCTGTGTCTTCATTATCACCTCCACCTTGGGCCTGGGTCCAGACTTTCTTCAGATGGGAGATGCTGATGGTTGGTGTATCAATAGCAGAGTCTTCTTTATATGTTCACTGGATGTTATTCTGACCAAACAGACAGTTTAAGCACACACTTACATCAACTACTACCACTATGCCTAACCTTCTTTTACTAATAGCATAAATAAAAAGCTTATATCCTATATCCTCACCACAACATTATTAATCACACAGCACACACCTTGCCAAAAGCCAATTTTATAATATACATTTATAACAGAGAGATTTACCAGCCTCGCCTTCCACTTGGTTATTTGTTCGAAATCCCATTTAGCGCTGGGAGAGGTTGCTGGTGCAGTGCTGAAAACCCACAGGAGGGGAAATAAAAACTCCTTCCAAACATCTGGGTGACCGTGGTGCCTTCAGGGGTGGGGGAAGAATGAGCTGCAGAAAAAGCCGCAGGAATCAGAGCTTTGTGCTGCTGATGTGGAGGAGAAAGGCTCCCCAGTCCATTATCCAGACACTTTGGTTCCTTCAGGGTCAGCAGCAACTTCTAAAACGTTTGTTGTTGGGAACATTTTCGCCTTGGAAAGAGATGGGAAGGCGGGCAGGGGAGCGACTGCCGCCTTTAATCGGGATTTAATTACTTCCCCTTTTAATGTGGCTTTTAAAAAGGAAACAAGGATCCCAACCGGGTGCTCTTGTAGCACAAATAACAACAGAGGGGGGGAAAAGGAAAAGTACCCGACAACAACAAACAGCCTGTGCTATTACAGGGTCATTATTCTGATATTATTTATTTCAGACTTTTTTGATACTCTCCAATGCTTGACTTCACAGGCTCATTTAGTTCCTTTCAAAAGCAAAGCAGTGCTGCAATTTGCCAGGAGAAAATGTGATAAACACTGAGAAAGGGGGGAAGGAAATAACCCAGGCGACCACAGGGATAAATATATTTATTTTTACAGGCTGGGGAGATGTGTGGGTGTGAGGGGAGCATCATTTGTGGCTTCAGAGCCACAGGACAGGGAGCACCTGAGGGTCTGAGGTTCCAGTGGTGGTCATTCTGTCACCTCCCAAATTTTAAATTGCCTGGGAAGATGGTGGCAGGCAGGAATACTCTCCTCCATTCCCAGATAGATTTGGGATTGTGATGCTCCAGCATTGTCAGGACAGCTCTGAGAAGTGGCCAAGCCCTGGAAGAGGCTGCCCAGGGCAGTGCTGGGACCACATTCCCTGGAAATGTCCAGAAAACTCATGGATGTGGTGCTTGGGGCATGGTTTTGTGGTGGCCTTGGCAGGGCTGGTTTGAGGGTTGGGTTTGATGATCTTGGAGGTCTTTTCCAGTGTTAATGACTTTGGGATTGCCAGAAATGCTGGGCACTGACTTCTAGGTGAATCTGTCCTGAGTGTCCCTGTTCCCCCCTCTGGGGCGATTGTCCCATGCCCAGGGGACGGGCCTGAAAAGAAAACATGTCTTGATCTTGATCGACAGGCAACAAGAGCTGCTGCATCCAATTAGTCGCAGGGATTAAGGGAATCCCTTCTGGAGTTTACTGTCCCAAGAAGGAAAAAAAAAAAAAAAAAAAAAAAAAAGGGCAGAAAAAATGTGATTTGGATTTAAAAAAACAACTGGATGCTGATGATCCTTAAGGTTCCTCCCAGACTGAAACATCCTGAAACTCTGGGATTCTGGGATAAAAAGCTCTTTCAGAGCTTGGTGAGTAACTGGTTGCCCAGAGCAGCTCTGGGAGTGTCCAAGGCCAGGTTGGGCAGGGCTTGGAGCAGCCTGGGGCAGTGGAAGGTGTCCCTGCACATGACAGGGAGTTGAACAAGATCAGCTTTAAGGTCCCTCCAAACCCAAACCATTCCAGGATTCCATGATCCTGGTGTTTGGGGTAGTGGATGGATCGTTTTGGACACGCCTTATCCCAAAATTCCTCTTGGAAAGGAGCCTGGAAAATCACCCCACCGCAAATCCTGCAACTCATTTATCATCTAAAGGACCTTGATATTGAAAAACGAGCCTTGATGTTGTGAAATGATGGAGGTGCCTGGACATAATTTAGCTGGAGCTGCCTTGTTCAAACAGTATTTGTGAGGGTTTATTTATATCTCTATTTTTTATATATCTATTTTTTTTTCTGCAAAGACACACCCTGCTACGCCCTTTCTCTTGGGGTGAATATGACCTTTGTTGGTTTCTTTTTACCTGTGGTGCACCTCAAACCTCCCTGCTGCATTCATTTGACATTTCTGGGCTGCAAAGTCGTGTCAAGTCCCCAAATTTCCCGCCTCACCTGGATTTCCTGGGGGCTGGAGGCAACCCCACAATGCCAAACCTCCCTGGATAGATCATCCTCATCTGGGAAGGAATGGGAGAAGAGGGTAAAATCACCCAACCCACTACAAAACTCCCCATCCTGAGCTCCCTCTCCCACCTAAAAAGCTCCAGCACTCCAGTTTTTATCTTGGCTCACTCCAGAGCTGCTGCAGAGCGGCCAGACTCACTGAGAATGAATTTAAAAAAAAAAAAAAAAAGGAGGGTTTCCTAAAGAAAAAATATATCAAACCCAGTCCTAAAGCAACAGCAAACTGCTCAAACAAACCAGCCCCTCTCAGCCCCTCCTGCCCTGGCTCTGGAATTCAGCTCGTTGCCGCTGTCCAGGGTTCTGAACAGAGGGATTTGCTGTCCCCAGAGCCTTGTCTTTGGGATGTGTGTCAGAAACAACCTTAAATCTTCACTAAAACCCCACCCAGGCCTGGCCTGGCTGCGGGGCTGAGCTGTAAAAACCTGCTGATGGACAGATGGAGCGGTGTAATTACACACGGGGAGGGGGGAACGAGCGCGCTGAAAATTATTGGTGTGGGCAGACAATTAGAGGCTTTTCCAGAAGATTACCCTCTCCCTCCCATCTGTGCTCCGGGGAGGAGTTCTAGCACTGCTGTTTCTGTCCTCAAACTGCTCAAATCGGGGGTCTGTTTTCCTTTGGGAGCATCTCCTGGTTTTCAGGAGGAGGAAAAGGCTCTGGTGGGGCTTTGGCAGAGGATTTGCTGGGAGTTCAGAGATCCCACCATGGGTGAGGATGCCATGGGAGGGTTTCCCTGGGGAATCCACTCTCAGGAGGTTGATTTGGGGTGGGTTTGGTTGTAGGAACATCCATGGATGGCACAGAGAAGGAACTCTGCAGAGCTGAGATATTCCAGACACACGTGGGTTTATTGCAGGGTCGTGGGTAAAAAGGGCTTTGCCTTCAGCCACCAGCCTGGGCTGGAGGGAACCCCAAAGAGAGAGGGAGAGAGAGAGGGGGTGAGGTGAGGGAGGTAAAAGAGCTGAGAGGGGTAAGAGAGGTAAGAGAGAGCGAGGACCTTGTTCCAATCCATTCCATCTCCTTTTGTGTTGAATATTCTAATTTACAGTGACCAACCGGCGCCAGATACAAACCCTACAGACTTTGCCTGCAGCCCATGAGAACTGCTCTATCACCACATCATCCTGTATTCTAAACTCTAAAGAGACTTTTCTCATCCACCTTTTCCCTGATGCCTTGGCAGGGTGGAGAGGGGCTGCACCCTTGGCTCCTTTTGTTTTCTGTCCTTCCACCCATCTCCAGCTCATCCCCGTCTTCCTGCCTGCCATGATCACATCTCAGAGCTGCCCTTCATTTCTATTTCACTCACAGGTTTTACATCTCCAGTATTTCTCACCAGACAATCATATCCATAAGTTCTTCCTGTTCCGTTTTTCCCAACATTTGGTGATTTTGGGGTTTCTCCAGCTCACCCCCACTGTGTTTGAGGATGCCATGGCAGGATTTCCCTGGGGAATCCGCCCTCAGGAAGCTGATTTGGGGTAGGTTTGGTGAGTTTTGGGTTTCTCCAGCTCGCCAGGGATGTTTTCAAGCATGTTTAGACTATGTGACCTTTAAGAGGTCCCTTCTCACTCCAGTTACTGGATGATTCCATGTGTAGGAGCAGCAGGGAGGGCAGGCAGCTCTCAAGGCCAGCAAAGGGAACAGATAATTACAGCCCCATTTCAACCCAAATCACTATTTTTGTGTTAATTGTGTATTTATTTTCAGTATTTGATGTGCTGAAGAGTTAAACAGGAATTATTTTGGATGGCTCACCACTCTTTTTTTATTTTTTTTTTTTTTTTTTTTTTTGCTTTATTTATTTTTTTCTAAACCCAAGTCAGGACATTCTATTTCAGCACTGAAAGGTTATTTCTCAACAATTTATTTTTCACATTATGGTCACTTTGGCTTGAAAACATTGCCACTGGCCATTTGTTGAGTTTTCTGAGTCAGGAAAAAATTAATAATAATAAAAGAGAATATCTGGGTGATTCACGATGTCCTTTGTCAGCTTTTCTTCCTCTTGGAAAGAAGATGATAAATTGGGTGCAAAGTTTCTCCCGGCTCCCATGACAACACTGGGGATGGTTTTTGTTTGTGGTGAACCTGTGATTGTTTCCTGATGTCCCTGGCTCTTATCAAGGGGTGACAGCAGCTCCTTTGGAATGGAAACCACTCTGACACACAAATTTATATGTGTATGTGTATTTAGATGTGTGTAACACATTTATTTTCCCTCTTGCCACGTCTTAAAAGCCCTGTCAGAATCCTCTGCTTCAAAGTCCTCCAGCCAGACCTTGAGGCTCCCTGAAGCCTGGGGACTCCTTTGTGTCCTGTAAATCAATAGAACATGAGGAAATACAGAAATAAAATAAGGATTCAGTAACATGAATAAGCTGGTATCAAAACAAACAGGTTGTAGGAAAAATATAGGAAATGGGAGATGGGAAGGGAATTGGGAGTGTGATTCTTCTGAGCTTGTCTCTCTGGCCAGCTCTGCTCTTCAGATCCCACATAAACCAGTTATTCCTTTGGGTCCAGATTTCATGATCTTGCTTGGGAGAAGGAGCAGCTCACACTTGGTGGTAATTAGGAGGGTATTTATTTATATTGGTGAATATACCAATATATTGGTATATATATTTATTGTGTATATATTTATATACACAACAAAGCCCTGGTGTCAGAGAGAGTGAGAGTGTGAGTGAGGATTTTGGATCTCCCTTGCCCTTAAGTCCAGGGGCGTTACTGATGGAAATGAGGGGGAGTGATTTGGGTACAGGGGGTACTGACATTGATATTTTGGGGTTAAAGGGGTGTGGGGATACCTGAAGCCTTGGCTGAACCATCTGGCTTTGCCAGAGCCATCAAGTACCAGGGTGTGCCCATTGATAAGGTACAATAGAAGGTACAATAGACTGGGAGAGGCTATTGAGGGGGCACAATGGGGAGGGTGAGGCCTATTGATGGGGATATCAACAAGAATTAGGGAAAGGGGTGAGGGTAGGGATGAACCATTACAGAAACTCAATAACAAAAAATCATACAGAACTTTAGAAAACCCAAAATGCACATTGCAACATGGGAGGAGGGATTTTCTCTGAGAAAGAGAAAAGTGCAGCTCACAGCCCAAGAAGTTTGCCAAGCACCTCCCAAGGCAGAGATGGATAGGGAACCATCTCTCCCTGCTCACTAATTTACAGCCCTGACAATACGATGCCGTTAGTGAGCATCCATCTTCATGTACAAAGGGTGGGGAGGAAAAATGAAAATAATAATAAAAAAAAAAATCATTATATGCCTTTCAGCATTGACCAGCCCGAGGAGACGCGAGTTATTCTTAAGAAAGTCATGCATCTTCTTTACTTTGGCATCAGCATAAATAAAATTACTTATCTCTCGGATTTAAATGCTCTGCACCTTTCGCAGGCAATAAATTCTTCTCTCCTGTCCCTTTATGTATTTATTTCTCGCTCCATCCTTCACCTCTGAATATGAAACTGCAGCTTCCCTCCCCGAGCAGGGGGAGGACCCCAAAGTTTCCTCCATCCTCCCATTCTTGTTTTCCTGGGAAGGACGTGCAGTGCCTGAGGGATGTGTGATCCTTCCCAAATCCAGCCTCACCTTTCCCACCACTCTGAGCCCCACTGGGGCTGGCAGGGCTGTTCACTTCCCCAGGTGATGGGTCAGCCCCAATTTTCCATCATTTGGGGGTTAATTCTTGGGGAGACCCTGCTGATGTTGTGGTGCTCCTGTCACCGCTTAAATCCCAAGTTTTGTGCCCTGCCAGGGGTGGCAGTGGCGGGGCACGGGGAGCTGGGAACACACACAAATGGTCTGAGTTCATAAACATTTCATCCTTTCTTCCCTCTCTCCTTCCTGTTTGATCTGACATGACCAACTCTGCTTCGCTGTGCTTCCCCTCCTGGATTTAAAATAGAGATAGGTCAGTCAAAATAATCATTGCCATGGAAAGCCACGTGGATCCTCATGGTGAATCCACAAAGTCCAAACTGCTGCTTTCAGTGGGACAAAGTGAAATTAGTTCATGGAATCACAGAATTGGTTTGGCTTGGAAGGGACCTGAAAGATCATTTCATTCCAATCCCCTCTTGTTCCCACAAGGAACGGCTCAGCCCTGAACCAAGAGGGGACAGGTCCCACTGGCATCATCCCACTCAGCAGGCAAAGAAAATCCTGCTGGAAAAATCCATATTTTCCTCAGAATGAGATTCAAGCAGAAAACCTTGAATCCCAGGATATCTTTTGTCAGGAAGATTTTGCTCTTGCTCTTGGAAGTCCAAAGGGGTTTGGGATGAGCAGTTTGTCTCACAGGTAGAACTGCAACAAGAAACAGGCCCCTTACCTGATTTTTTTTTTAATTTAGAGTCCATGTTTTCCAAAGCCTTCTCTTTCTTTCCCAGCCCAAAAAAATAAACTGGCAGCAATGACATTTTAACAGGAAATTAAATGAAAACATTTATTTTGAATTGACATTTTGACTTGAAACGCTGATTTGTTCTGGATTTTTAAGCCAGAGATCAACAACGCACGGTTGTTGTAAATGAGAAAAAAAAAGGAGGAATATATGAAAAAATAGCCACGAACTCTCAGGACAAAGAGGAGACACTTGACTCCTGGGGAGTTCTCTAGGGAAGGACACAGGAGCCAGACTCAGCTTCTGCTCCAACCCACCTTTGCATCTAATTTGAAACAAGCAAAAAAAAAAGGGCAATTTTCTGTTTTCATGAGAAAGCCAGAAATTTCCGTGAGGCACAGAGAGTGAGAATGGATTTTTTCCCATCTGCCGTTCTCCACTGCCGTTGGAGGGTGATACTGTTGATGTGTTGAGGTTCTGCCTTCTTTAAATATCACTGGTATTTATTTTCATTACTCTCTCTTAATTCTAACGAAGCTGAGTTCTCCTCTGTGCTCTGGTGGGGAATTTATCCCAAAAAAAAAAAAGCATCTAGAAACGTTCAGATTCTTGGTCTGCAAACATCCTTTCATCTCTCCAGCATCCCATCTGTCTGTCTAGCTGCTCCTCCACTGCTTCCTTCCTCTTCCCTGTGATCGCAGCCACCACGACCTGTGAAATGAACATTTTCATAAAATCTTCGTTTGCATTTCAAACGAGGCAGAGGCGCAGAAACCCACAGGAAAGGAGGGGAAAAAAAAAAAAAAAAAAAAAAAAAAAAAGCACAAAACCCAACTTTGCTTTCTCGGTTCCTCCTCGTTTCTCACATCTGAAGAGATTATTAAACGTGTCTAAAGGTAAAATCTCAACTCTTCGCTACGTGCCTCCAATGGAAATGGTTTTCCCTTGGATATTTTCTCCCCCTCGGCCTCTTCTGGTTCACTTTGGATGGGCTTTTGTGCTGTTATAATGAATTTGTGTGATGTTGCCCTCTAATGGCTGATCAACAGGAATTTTAAGAACCCTTCTCAAGAAATCCTCCTTTATTTTCTTGTGGGAAACGATGGAAGTTTGGAGATAAAGGATCTGGGGGCTCCTCCATACCCAACAGTGGAGTGAAAAATACACATAAAACTCTTGTGTCGCCTCTCCAACCCCCTTGACTCTCATCCTTCTACCCCAAAATAGAAACAACCAAAATTAGATGTTTAGGAGTGCATTTTTTCCCCCAAAAAAAAGCTCTTTTTTGGTTGCCTTCGTGCTGCAGAAGATCCTTGAGGACCCTCAGCAGATGCTCCCGGCACCGCAGCCTTCCGCCGGCAGCTCCTCCGCGCCGTTCCCCTCTGAACAAGGGAAAACATTTTGACTTGAACTTTTCACACATAACGATGAGGGTTGGTTACCCAAATCCACGCGTTTTCTCGAGTCGTTTTCATTTACTACTGTTTTGAATTATTTCACAGCCTTGCAAATCTCCTCCTGACAGGCAGAGACCAGGCACGGAAAGGGAGAGAGGAGAAAAAAAAACACTAAAGCGTTCATTTCTCACATAATATATTCCAATCCTGTTAGGTCGTGCTGGTGAAGGTAATATTTCTGGCATTCATTTAATGAAATTGACAGTGATGAATGGTTAATTATACAAATTACATTCTTATTAAATCCCCTGGAATCGCTGCCTTAGAAAAGTCTTAGCTATGGACTTCTCGTGCTGGATATTTTTTTTTTTTTTTAAGGAGCATCTTTACTGCTGGCTGCTGCAAAACCGCCTTCCAAAAAACCTTGAAAAGCATTAAAAATCCTCTAGTTAAGTCAATTACTGCAGATAACTTAATCTTAATGGGATGCTTAAACCCCTGTCCTTGCATGAGTTTACTTTTCATCCCCCGCTCTGGGCTCTGGAGGGGCTGGAGAGAAAAGTTTTCTCGACGATTGTTGTGACAAATGGATTAAGTGTGGATAAACAGGGCTGGATGCAAAATTTGCATTCAAACTGGTTTTTTTTGGCAGAATTTTCTCCCCGAGCTGGAAGTGAAATGTCCCATTTTGGGGTGGAGAGCAGCGGGATGCCTGCGGGTCCCACTGGATCAGTCACCGGATGGGGACGCAACGCCCCGGGAATTGTGGGCTGATGATAAAGAATCGTAAAATCATGGGATCATTTAGGCTGGAAAATCCCTCTGAGAGCATTGAGTCCAACCACTAACCCAGCACTGCCATGTCCACCACTACACCTTGTCCCCAAGTGCCACATCCACACGGCTTTTGAACATTTCCAGGGAAATAGCACCAAACTCCCTTCTCTAAGGTGGACAAAACCAGCCATGGACAAACCTCATTTCCTAAGAAGTGTTTTTAGGAAAGGAAGGCACCAACCTTTAAACTCTGCTTATTCCCAGGGTGCTAAATCTAATTCCCAAACCCTCCAAACACACGGAGTGGTTTTAATTGCAGGGCACGGGATGAGCTGGGATTATTAAGCAGGGAGGCTCGGGAGTAAATGTAATAAATAGACTGTTAAGTTAAGCAAGTTTTCAGCTTC
The DNA here is from genome assembly GCF_965231275.1 of Zosterops lateralis. Taxonomy (NCBI): domain Eukaryota; kingdom Metazoa; phylum Chordata; class Aves; order Passeriformes; family Zosteropidae; genus Zosterops; species Zosterops lateralis. Next base: position 6,178,986 of record NC_139785.1, on the reverse strand, counting down.
AGCAGTGAGAGTGGCCATCTATCTTGCGTGGCTTTCTGCATGCTTCATTACCACATGTAACCACACTGGAAAAATCAGCTTTATCCCTTCTAATTAGATGATAAGTTCCCTAAGATGTGTGTTAGTGCTGCCAGGCACCCGACGCTCCGCCGCGGCGCCCACTTCCCGCAGCTCCCGGGGAAATTTATTACCCAGCCTCATATTAGACTTAAGTTAACATCACTTAATCTTCTTACTCGACAGAGTTATGTATGAGGCACTCAGGATATATTGGCCAGGATTTAGTGGAGGGAAGAGGGGGAGCTGTGCCAGAGGTGGGTGCAAGGGGGGTTGGAGTGCTCTGAAGGTGATCAGGATGCACTTATTTCCCCATCCCCTTATTTCTCCTGATATCCCAAAGGGACAGAGCATCTCCTGCATCCTCTCCTTATTCTTTAACTAAACTTCAGGCTGGTTTTGCCTGGCTCTACCCAGAGAACAGCAGCAGTCAGTAATTAAGAAGGAAGCCATGACCTCTTTGAGGAGGGAAGAGAGCGTGCAGCGTTGCTGCCACAAATAGAGTGTCAACAAAAATCAAAAAAAAACCCTCTAATGATGTAGGCTGCAGAATAATGTTCATCAGGTCCAAAAACTCTCACTGGGAGCATCACCACCCACTCCCAGCAGCTCTCTGGTCCTGGGCTGGCCCCAGGTTCTTTCAGCCCAGAGGAAAAATGGGCGTCGTTTTCTTCCTTATTTTCCGGGGAGATGCGCAGAGGTTGCAGGGAATTGTCACAATTGAACAACTTGTTTTGATTTGGATTTGGGGTTTCATCCATCTCCCTCCTCCCTTCTCCCCAGGATCTGTGTCTCCATAGCAAAGTGCTGAGCCCCTGGTGCCTTCTGGAGCCTGGAATAAGCCAAAGGCAGCAGAAATGATGGAGCTGCCATCACATCTCCCTCTTTTGACTCAATAAGCTTCATAATCTCTGTATAACCACCTATATCACACCAAGACAGGAGGAGCAGGGGGAACTTTATGAGCTGGTTAGAGCAGGCAACTCCATCACCAGCCATGACTATTATTATAAAATATTCTGGAAGTTAACTCAATAAAAAAACTAATAATGAGAGGAACCATCTCTGCCTTTGTTTATGGCTTCTTTAAGTGTATAAATGAGCACGAGGTGATTAATGAGGGTGATCTGAGAGAGAAAGATTTGCATGCACAGTGCTTGAATTATTTCCTTATTGCATGTGCTTCCCAGTCCCTCTGTTTATTGTGCTGCTCGACGCTATTTAATACAGAATGACTAAAGTTATGAGATCCTATTTATTCCACCTGACACTGTCCCCTCTGCCAGCTCAGCCCCTGGGACAGATAGCGCATGCACAATGAATTCAGAAAATATATTAAAAAGCAATTATAAACTCCCTGCCTTTGGTGTCCTGGCCTTATTCTTCACAGCGCTCCCTGAGCATTTGCATAATGTCTACAGGCTCTTGTGGAGTTATCAAAACACGAGCAGTTCTCTCTCTTATTTTCAAGAACTGATGGATTTAGGAGTTAAAGGTTGCCAAAGGTGCCTTGGTGCCCTCCTTCTCCACCCCCTGGTAAATGTTACTGGTGCAGGGGCTCATTCCCTGCCCCACCAGCCACCCCAGGAGATGGTGGCAGCGGGAGTTTTGCTGGCTCAGGGCTTGTTTCTTGCATTAAACAAGGTCCTTTGCTCTTCCCACCACAATGGCTCTGATATAAGATTTTCATTATCTTCCCGGGCTGCTTTCCTCACTGATTTCTGCTTTATGGACTTCTCAAAAACCTCTCTGAGCGACAGGAAGAACATCAGACCCAGCCGTTCCTATGTGATGGGTCATTTTTCTGGGCTCTCAGCCCTTGCAGGGTAAGATCCTGATTTGACTGTGAGCTGGATTTCACCTCTCACTCTTTCCCCAGAGCTCTTCAGCCAGAGAATTCCTGTTCCACACCGGGTGTGCTCTCAGTGCTGGTGTGGCACTGGGAGCATCCTGCACACATCCTGCTGTGCTGAGGCACAAACCCACCACTCTGAGACTGTTTCCCCCAGCCAGCCCTGCAAGGGTGGCAGGCACCAAAGAGCCAAAACCACGACTCAGGCGCTTTTTGAAGTTGTAACAGCACATTGTGTAGTTTCAATGGGATTTTTGGGTTAAAATGATGGTGAAAATGGGGTGTTTCACCACTCATAACCAGGGAGAACTGCAGCAACATCAATGCAACTTCGCCAGCTTGCGCTGGAAAAACTTCTCACCTGGATATCCCACTGGTTTATTATTGATGTCTTCTCTTACGCATAATAAAGCATGGATATGCTGCAAATCCGAGGTGGTGTTGAACCAGCTGGCACTGTGTGTCTCCATCTAATTATACACAGTCCTTTGGGTTTCATCCCAGCCCCGCCATAATTCTCTTCCGCAGGATTTTAACTCACTCCCGGCACAAAACGCTTCATCTCCGTTAAAAGTGAGGGTGCGAGCAAATAAATTAGCATTTCAGGAAGTACTTGAAGGCTTTCACAGCCTGTCTTTCCCCAGAAACTGTTTATCAAGCATCTTAATACCGACCAATTTGTACACCTCAAAAAATACATTTATTCCGTAAATTGTTTATAGAAAAACCAACAGAAGGAAATGGGCTTTGCTGCTATTGAATTCATTAGCAGCAGACTGGCTGATTGCTTTTATTCCTCCTAACCTATTGTATATTTGATTTGCTTGGGATGTTTTATACAGCTCTGTGCTGAATGCATTCTGTGCCAGGGGTTTCAGGGAGTTAAATCAGCCCCAAATTGCTTTTGGCCCCACATGTTGGTTTTGTTGGAATAGCAAAGAGAAGATGCAGAGCTCCTGGAGCAGCTGTAAAATAAAGTAAAATAAAATAAATGCAATAATACAAAAGAGCACTGCCAGAGTCAGAACACACCCTGAGCAGGGTGGGGGGAGCAGTCCAGGTGAGGGGCTCTTCCTGAAGCAGTGATCCCACAGAAAGGTCTGGGAGCTCTGCTCCTCTGGGAATCCAGTGGCTCAGGGCTGCTTGTCCTGTCCCAAATCCCAGATTCTCTCCAGGTGGGAATGCTTGGCTCCTCCCCCTGGGCATTGGGAGCATCTCCCAATGGGATGAGGAGTCGTGCAGTGGCTCCTTGATGGCCCATTAAACAGAGAGAGCTCCTGGAGGGAGTTCCCTGTGAGTCCTGGGCAAGGCATTGATGGGCCATGAGCAGAAGAGCCCAAAGGAGGGGCCTGGGAAAACACTGCCCCACCTGGTTCCAACAGCTCATGGGGATGGGGATGGGATAAACACTGTGTGCACATCCTACACTAAACCCAGGACACTTTCCCTTCCCTCTTTGCAGGCTGGGGAAGGCAGGGAGACTCGGCAGAGGAAAAGGGTGGATCCAGCCCAAAGCTGTGGTCTTGTTTTCTGTCAGACAGAGACAAAACTTTCTGCTGAGCTCGACTTCAAAGGCAAGCGCCGAGCCTGGAGACATTCATTTTAGAAATTCATGTACAGCTGCATTAGTTCGGGGCTTCACATGTTTTATCCACTTGTCACGATTAGACATTATTATTATTGCTGCAAACAGAGATGGCTGAGAGATAATAATTCTTTATGAACCTCCCGTCACAATTAATGTGAGCTCCATACTTGTCCATTTACTGAGTTTTAAGCTAATCATTCCTTATATGTTTCAAGCCTTTAGTGAAGTACAAATAATTTGAACTAATTAGCTTATTAAAAGAAGGGAATGAAAACAAATGGCACATGAATGAATTGTGGGATTTCGTATGGAATTAATATCTCACTAATACATGTGGATTTGGTAAATTCATTATGCATTCATAATCAGACCTGATGAATCACCTAGCTAATTCAGGAGTAATTAGCCATGAACCACTGACACTTATTTTAAAGTGCGACCAAACTATTTGGCTCCATCCTAAGGACTCAATTACAGTCTCCGAGGCACAGGGGAGCTCTGCTGTGTTTTCTGCCAGGGTCACACAGTGAGACCCTCTGGGAGTTCTGGCCGTGCTCTGGAGATCAGGTGTGAGGTGCCCACAGCTCCAGCCTGGCAGCCCACACTGGGAGATATCCATGTCCTCTTTCCTGGAATTAACAGTGCCACTGCTACCCTTGGAACCGGCTCATTTTTCACTCCTTGGCAGCTGATGCATTAGCAATCCTTGTAATTATTTACTTTTTGTATTATCACCATGGCTCACGCCGTGCAGCACCTTCCTTTTCCTGCGTCCCAGGGGATGTGGGGCTGATCCAGCCCCCTGCCCCAACCAGCCTCAGGGAGGGGATCAGGCACTCAGGGACCCACAGGGGTGATGTGGGGACACAATCCCAGACAGCCAGAGGGGTTTGGAGGCAAAAGAAGAGCTGGAGGAGCTGCTGCTGAGAACCACAGTGAGTGGGAGGGGTGGAAGAAAACACCAAGGGAAGTGTGGAATCAACTGGAATAAAGGATGGGAGGAGTGGCCGTGTCACAAGGAGGGCAGAGCACAGGGACAGTGATCTTTGGGCTGGGATTCAGGCAGGACACGGGCAGGGAGAGTTTTCATTGCAAAGGCCAGAGGAAAGGGCTGGGGTGCCCAGGGAGGAAGGCTCGGAGGAGGCCCTGGGCCCCTGGCAGGGGGAGGATGATGCAGGAAGGGTTTGTGGGGAGAGCAGCAGCATCCCCAGGCTGAGGTGGTGACACTGTGCACGGGGATTAGGAAACAGCCTGAAGAGCTCTGTAGCAGCTGGGTTGGGCTTGACCTGAGTGAGGCATCCCCCAGGAGAGGCAGGGAGGCAGCTGGGGCCGGGTGGGAAGCACCCACAGCTCCCTCTGAGCCAGAGAACTTCCCATCCCTGAACGGAACCTCCACACCGATCTGTGACTCATCTGCCTCCAGGTACCAAATTTGTGTTTGCAGATAAGATTATCCAGGGATTAATTGTAGAGGGAGAAGAGAAATGTAGATTAGTCATCCCTTGAGAACAGACATAGATCAACAGCATTTAGAATTACCTTTGGGTGTTTAACAGCCACGGATCACCAGAGTACCTGAACACCTACCATGTAAAATCAACACTCTCGTTAATTATGAAAAATAATTCATGTCACACCAATCTAAACCCACTAAAATCTCTTCTGCATTCATCCCAGAGGCGGCTGTATCATTCCTGCACTAGCCCCAGGGCCAGCAGGATGTCTTGAATACCATTTCTTCCTACGCCTTCTCCAGAAAACCGGGGTGGGAAGGCCTGGCAGCAGCACTTTTCCATGGCTTAATCCTCCCTTCTGCAGGAAACGCTGCTGCTGGTGGCTTCCAGAGCCAGGAGTGCACCTGGGGAATCATCTCTGATGTCTCCACCCGTGCTCCTCCCTGCAGTCACCTCCTCCCTGTGCACCCAGGCTGCCCCTGGCCCTGCAGCAGTGGGAGAGGATGGATTTGCTCTATTTTTCCTGCACTGGGTGTGTGTCCATAGGTGCTCCACGATTCCCAGCCCCTAGAGATGGACAGAGCTCTGCACCCCCAACATCCCATCCCTAAAAAAGTCCAGGGTGCAGAAATTGGGAGCTTTGGTTCCACATCTCAGAGCACGTGTGAGTGACAAGAGGATCTTTCCTCACCCAAGAGAAGGAAAACAAAGTGGGGAATCACATTCCCTGCACACCCACCAAGGGCTGGAGCTGCCTGGATCCTCCAGGAGGGCTGGGCCCCTCTCACCTCCTGATTCTGATCCCAGAGTGGTGCAATCACCAAGAGTAAACAGCAGCAATTACTTAATACTTGCAGTGATGGGGTATTGAAAATTAGCGCCGGAGTTAAGCGCTAATAAGACACGTAACACACCGTAGGCCCGTGAATTTTATAGAGTGGAATCAAGAGTAAATAAAATTACGATTTAAACAAAGGCAGATAATTTAATTATCTTGTAGGCACAGTACTAAAATTTGGAGTGATTGGCTAATCAATACGTTATTACACAAGGCAACAATGCGACCTGCCTGGGAGCTGGTGGGAAATGGATCCTCAGGAATCAGAGAGAGTCGCTGGCTGGGGGGGTGGGAAACAGCAGTGCCAGACCCTGGTGTAGGATCATCTGTGGAGGGCAGGGAGAGGGAACTCTGCAGAGCTGAGATGTTCTAGACACACGTGGGTTTATTGCAGGGTGGTGGGGAAAAAGGGCTTTGCCTTCAGCCACCAGCCTGGGCTGGAGGGAACCCCAAAGAGAGAGAGGGAGAGAGGGGGGGTGAGGTGAGGGAGGTAAAAGAGCTGAGAGGGGTAAGAGAGGTAAGAGCAAGAGAGTGAGGACCTTGTTCCAATCCATTCCATCTCCTTTTGTGTTGAATATTCTAATTTACAGTGACCAACCGGCGCCAGATACAAACCCTACAGACTTTGCCTGCAGCCCATGAGAACTGCTCTATCACCACATCATCCTGTATTCTAAACTCTAAAGAGACTTTTCTCATCCACCTTTTCCCTGATGCCTTGGCAGGGTGGAGAGGGGCTGCACCCTTGGCTCCTTTTGTTTTCTGTCCTTCCACCCATCTCCAGCTCATCCCCGTCTTCCTGCCTGCCATGATCACATCTCAGAGCTGCCCTTCATTTCTATTTCACTCACAGGTTTTACATCTCCAATATTTCTTGCCAGACAATCATACCCACAAACCCTTCCTGTCCCATCTTTCCCAACATCCTGGCACATCCCTGGGGCTGGGATGTCCAGGAAGCATCCAAGGGTACCCATGGGAGCAGAGGTAGAAAGGCAGAATCAAGGCTGGAAAACTTCTCTGGGATCATTGAGTCCAACTGTTCCCTGCCAAGGCCACAACTGTCCCCAAGTGCCACATCTACAGCTTTTGGACACCTCAAGGGATGGTGATTCCACCATTGCCTTGGGCAGCCAGTGGCAGTGCCTGACCGAATTCCAGAGGGTTGGAGCTGCAGAAGGAAGCAATGTCAGGAGCTTTCTCTCATCCCTTCATGTGGGTTTTTTTTGATCCAGAAGTTTTCAGCACTTTGACATTTGAATTTGACATTTAAATTGAACTTTCTGGAAATGAGCAAAATGAGGGAGGTAAGGCAGAGCTCTGAGAGCAGCGAGGAACTGCCACCTGCAAATACCTGTGTAAAACCCCTCCCCAGAGCAGCAGCTCAGCCGTGGTGTACCTGTGCAAAACTGCCCAGCCTTGACCATCAAAGTGCTCACAGGGTCTTTGGAGCTCTCCTGGTTCGTGCCTCACATGTTTTGGTTTCCAAAATTCCCTTCCCAGGGAATTTTCTGTCAACAAAACACCTGTTTTGGTAACAACAAGAATGTTTACATATTTCCCCTGGGAGGGGCTTCTTCTTGATGTCCCTCTGGTCTGAGCAATGGGATTGAAGAGGTTTGTCTTCTTGTCACCAATCGAATTGGGCTGTGTAAAATACTATAAAAAGGGAGACATTTGCTGAGAATAATGGAGTCACTTTTTCAGCCTTCTGAAATTCGGGGTCTTTGTGGTGTTGTGGTGCACAATATCGACACTCTCCAGTCTGTCCCCTGCCTCAGGTGGGGCCTTTTCAAGGGGAAAAGTCTTGTTTTCTCTTGGTGTTTCTTTGTATTAAGCCTTGAGGTGCGTTCTCCATCCCTGATATCCTCCAGGCACAAGGAGGTGCCACTTCTCAGGGCCAGCTGATCTCACAACCCTTTTGCACCCAGAGATTCCAACCCCTGAACCCAAACATCCCTCCTAAATTCCTCCTAAACATCCCTCTCCATGTGGGACATGCAGACCAGCAGGACAGTGCTGTCCCCTCACACACATCCCATCGGAAACGTGCACCATGAGTGTTCCTCCAGCAGGGTCTGGGATCACCATGCTGGTCTTGGGGGGGCTCATGCCAAATTCCACCACCTGAGGATTTGGCCGCTGCACACGAGGTTTGTGAGGAGCAGGAGCTGCACAAATGCCAGGCTCTGGTTCCACACCGATGCCAATCTTCTAAGGGAAAGCAGCTCCTCTTTCCAGCCCATTGTATTCCGCTAATTTAATTCCATCCTGGATGTCAAATCGCATTACATATTCACGCCGACGGAGGATCTATTTTTTTTTTCTTTTCTTCTTTATTAATATTAAGACATTTATTTGTCATTTTTTAACAAAATTGAAAAGGAATCAAAAGCTCATTTTCTGGAGAGGCGGCGCGGTTGGCGTGCGGGCGCTGCTGCAGCTGTCTCGCTGCGTGTGCCTCGCCTCTCCCTGCAATTTTTATTTCTTTTTTTCCCTTTTCCAAAGCCCAGCTCTGGCACACAACTTTCCCTGTCACTGTTAGGGACATGAAAGAGCCACGCACTCACCAATCAGGTTGAAGCCTAAAGTCTAAACCTATTCCCCTTTATCCTGTCCCTCCATCACTTTTCCCCAGTCCCTCTCCAGCTCTCCTGGAGCCCCTTTAGGCCCTGGAATGAGCTCTGAGCTCTCCCTGGAGCTTCTCCTCTCCAGGTGAGCACCCCCAGCTCTCCCAGCCTGGCTCCAGCCCTGGAGCATCCTCTGCAGGCAAGGACAGGGAGCAGAGTGATTAGGAGAGGGGATTTGGCTTCTCCCATGAAAATCCTCCTGCAGCTCTGCCACGGGTGATTCCAGCACCTTGTGCTGGTGCAATGACAAGATGAACATTCCACTTCTCATGAGGACATGACCTCATCCCATTCATTTTGTAATTTCCTCTCCGAGACTTTGCACTTCTGTCTGCACAGAGAACGTTTGAAGTGAGCAGTGAGAGCCTGGGAGCCCTTCCAGCCTCTGCAGGGCTGAACTCCTCAATCCCATGGCTGGGAACTGTCCAGGGATTCAGTGGACAGGGGCAGGAGATGGGCTGGGGACTCTGAGTTTGGAAATCCCCTGACTGGAAGGTTCTGGGGTCCAGCCAGACCCCAGTTACAGGACTGGAGCACACTCCTCACACTCATTGCAGAACAGGGGCCTGGGGACAGTGTGGAAAACCTCCCTCTGTGACCTTGGTGGGGAGTAATGACCTCTCCAGCTGCTGTGAAATAATTTTAGTGATGTTTCAGGGAGAGGATTATTTTTTGACTGAGAAACTCTGGCATATCATGGAAAACTCCTTTTCCCTGTAAAAGCTGAGGATTGACAGCTGGGGGAAAGGAGTGAGAAGTGGCAGTGGCCATCTGAATTTCACAGGAGCATTTCCCCTCTGTCTGCCTGCCTGGTGCTTTGTCCCCTTTTTCCCAAGCAAAACGATCCCTGACAGCTTTGATTTTTCCCTTTTCTTAAAAACATCATCAGTTTGGGGGTTTATTTTATTTTATTTTATTTTATTTTAATTTTTTTTGAAAGGTGTTAATTCCTTGCTCTGACCAGGGGTAGCCCATCATGTTTTACAAGGCACTGAGCTCCTCTCTCCACTTCCAGCTCTGAGCTGGGTAGCTCAGGGTTGTTTTTTCCCTGCTTTGAAGATCTTTGGGGACAGTTTCTTGGGAGAATCAAATAGCTTGGGAAAAACTTTGTTCAGCTCCAGCTGCTGTGGATCTGAGCTGTGGCTTTGTCCCTTGTCCTCCAGCAGAAGAGTTGCTGGAATTAAGGACACAAAAAGGAGTGAAGGGACATCTCTGCCCTGTCTGTGCACATTCCCACACCACACTGGCTGGGAAGGGGTTGGGTGAGTTTATGGAGTTTTTGGCTAATGAAGCAAAGATCTGCATTGCAGTAATTGCAGGGAGGGGTGGAGATCCCAGCAGGGGCTTTGCAGGGAGTGCTGACACAGAGGCAGGAGCAGCTCGGGGATGTTTGCTGAGCTCTGCAGGTCACTGTTTGTGGCACCTGGGCTGCTCCAGGGCCAGCACTGGGAGTTGTGCAGTGATCAGTGTCACACTGGGCAGGTTTGGGCAGGGCTGGCACTCACAGGTCCCCGTGTGGCCTCCTGCCACAGGCAGGGCCAGCTGTGAGCTCCTCCACCCCAGCCTGGCTCAGAGATGCTCAGCTCACCCCACAGGGCTGGCTTTGGCTCCCCAAGTCTCTCAGCTGACAAATCTTGGTGGCCCCCCAAGGTTTCTTTCCCCCTTGCAGGATGGATGTTCCAGCAGGGTGCAGCCCTTCCCTGGCATTGCCCAGAGCAGCTGGGGCTGCCCTGGATCCCTGGAAATGTCCAAGACCAGGCTGGACAGGGCTTGGAACACCCTGGGGTAGTGTGAGTTGTCCCTGTCCATGGCAAAGGTGGGACTGGATGGGCTTTAGGATCCCTTTCAACCCAAACCATTCTGAATTCACCAGATTTTTCTCTACTCTTACTGGTTAGTTGGGGACCAACCAACAGCATTGGCTGTCCCTGCTGGTGAGATGCCACAACCTCTCCCAAGATGCCACAGCCTCTCCCAATAAATCACTGATCTTGTTCCCAGAGCTGAGAACGGGCAGCTGGAACCCCAAAAGAAGGGCAAGGAGCTGTGTCAGGGTTAAGTTGGATATTATGGAAAGGTTCTTCCCCCAGAGGGTGGTGGGGCACTGGAACAGCCCCCCGGGGAATGGGCACAGCCCCAGGGCTGCCAGAGCTCCAGGAATGTTTAAACAATGTTCTCAGGGACAGGGGGTGATTTTTGGGGTGTCACTGAACTCAATGATCCCTTGTGAATCCCTTCCAACTCAGATTTTTTCATCATTCAGTGATTCTACAATTTCTCCTTCTATAGGAGACTCCAACACAGCACAGTTCACCTGAAGCACAATAAAAGTTGGGATTTCTTGTAAAATCAGATGTTTTCTAGAAAAATATATTTTTTAAAAAAACATTAAAAAACAACCCTCCCATTCTTTTCCTGCTGTATCAACATAACCTGATAGCAACCCATTGCTTTGATGAGGTCTGTGTGTTTCCTTTCTGGTTTATGGTACCGTATGATTATAAAGTTGAAACAATAAAAGCAAATCAAAGCCCTTTGATAGCATGAAAACAAAACGTTTGGGGTTTGGCTAAAATGAATTATATTGCTGGAGCTGCACTGAAGTGCTTGGATTTTTAGGGCTGCCTTGTGGTGCTTCTAAAAAAAACCCAAAAGCTTTACATTAAATTTAGGTGAATTTTAAAACAAACCATCGTTTCAAAGAAGAAAAAAAAAAAATCCTGATGCTGTGCTTTGAGGAGGCAGAGATAAAAAACTTCCCAATTTTTCCCATAGAAGAAGAGTATTTCCAATTAGAAGTGTTTCAAGCTGGTTGTCAACGATTTTGGGACATTATCTGACTCTTCAGTTTTCAGCAAATGAGGTTTCTGATTGGAAGGCGCTCACCCATCTGTAGGAGAGTGTCCTATATAGAGGACTAATAATGTTGGCATGAATAATTCATTGATCTTTATTACATCGGAAGGTATGTGAGGAGTGTGATGCACACACAGCCTCATCAAAGAAAGGCACATTCAGTTAAAAATAATCAGTTTGACTGTAGATTCTTTGGAGTGTTTGATGGATTAACTCCAGCAAATCAACCTCCAAACTCGACTTTTTTGTTTGTCTCCCTCCCTGATCTGTAGGGAGATTATTAATATCATGTAACATTCAGTTAATAGGTCAGATGTGAGACCTTATTACGGATCGGGGATAAATTGCCTTTCTGGTAGCACATCCCTGACCTTCACAGACTCCAGAGTTCAATATTCAGCCTTCATCCATCCAGCCTTAATTACTGTGTGCACGAGCATTAGCAGCACCACGAAAGGGCCGAGTTCAGGCAGGCAGGACCCTGCTTTGCATCGTCTCTGTGCCAGGGAAGGACACAAAAAAGTCTTTGACAGGGTTAGACCCGGCGTCTTCTTCATGCCTAGATTGTCTTTTAGCTGTTTTTCACCCAAATGTTTGCTCTGGCTTCTGTGGGATTGAGGGACTGTGGTGCTTTCTGCCTCATTAATAACCCTGAGAGCTTTACAGATATTCATTAATTGATCTTGCTGCACCCGGATTTTGGGGGTGCCTTTGCAGGGTGTTTTTCCCAGGAACAAGTTCTCAGTGATTGCATAAAACAACTGCACAAGGGTAGAGCTGGTTCTCCCAAAAATCCCACAGATCAGTGAGGATTTGGTTTGTTCAGGGGGGGCATCACCATCTGCAGCTTTGTCCCTGGGGCAGGTGCCAACCTCCTCTCTCTGGGACAGGGACAGGAGCCAGAATGGCTGGAGCTGGGCCAGGGGAGGTTTAGGTTGAATTTTGGGAAAAGGTTCTTCCCCCAGAGGGTTCAGGCACTGCCCAGGCTCCCCAGGGAATGGGCACAGCTCCTGCCACAGCTCCAGGAGAGCTTGGACACCCAGGGGTGCCCAGGGTGGGATTGTTGGGGGGTCTGTGCAGGGCCAGGAGCTCCTGAGCTGGGAGAGACACACCAGGATCCTGGTGATTCTCTGATTTGCCCAGGAGGGTTGTTGGGCTTTTTCCTTGCTTAGGAGCACAGAATGATTTGTGCTGTTGTCTCTAATTGAGGATGGATGAGACCAGGGGTGGCTCTAAGGCCAGAAATGTGGGTTTGGAGATGGATTTGAGGATCCCACCTGCCCCATCCCTGGCCCAGCTAAATGAACAAAAGAGGGATTGGCAGGTGGCCCCCCAAGGAAAAGCTCAGGAGTGTCCTCAAAGAGAACTTCCCTGGAAATGTGTCTTTTCAGTTTTACTCAATTCTACTCATTTTCACCGGGGGAAAGTCGATGGCCTTCATTACGAGTCAGAGCAGGTGACATAATTCTCCTTCTGTGCTTTCAAATCTATGAACACACGAACTTAATATTAGCAACACAGATACAAATAGCATTTTAACGCAGTATTTATCACTGCGCCTTCTCGGGAGAAAATCTATCAAAGCTTTAAATCTAAAACTCTCCCATTCTTCTCGAGCAACAAGATCAATTCATTAATATTTGGAAAGCTCTCGGGGTTATTAATCATCTGTTATTATTTTATTTATGCACCTCTTAGGAAGAAAAAGTGGACGAACCAAGGCTGGTCTCGCTGATTGCAGCTTTTAACTTGGGGGAACGCGACGGGAGAAGGATGGGAACAATTTTATTGGGGGGAAAAAAAAAATAAAAAAACAACCTTCGTGCTTTCAATTTGCATGGCAGAGGTAATGAAAGATGCAGCGAGTCATCTAAAGGCTGAGAGAGGTAGCAGGTTAATTGTCTTATCATTATGAATTCGCTTTGTATCCGTGGCCTTAGCAGAGATCATAATGAATTTATTTAGTATTCATGGGGCCGTGGTGGTACCTGCCTTCCATCGGGGTGGGCACACCTGTGGCTGTTCAGGAGCTGGTCCAAGCCAGGCTGCAGTGGATGGAGCAGAGGAGTTATTACACCGTGCCACAGACCAGCCAGGCAGGGAGGTCAACCCCCTTAAATGAGTTTAGCTCTTCCCCGGGTCTATCTCAGATGAGTACCCACAGCTTGAAAATAAGTTTGTAATTGACTGATCCAGACAGATGAGTTTGGGAAGAGGTGATGGATGTCAGCAATATATCTGAAGGCAATCAGCCTGGCCCAGAATACTGATCTGACAGCCTGTGGCAGCTCAGAGCTGCTGCTCTCACACACTTTGGGGAAGTGGATTGTGCCACTGGTGTCCAGCCCCAACCATCCCCTTGGGCTTCTGCTTTTTCCTGCCTCAGAAGCAGGGAGGGACCAGGAGTTGCCAAGTCTGTGGGGTTTTACTTGTGTTGAGCTGTGGTTTTGTTCTTCAGGTCGTGATGCCTCCAAGTATTTCACCATGCTCTTATATTTAAGCTCGCAAGTAGTCAGGTTGATCTTGGCAAAAAAAACTGCCCCAAAACATCAGGAACAGGTGAGGACTGTGCCAAACCAGGCCAGAGGCAGGGCTGGGAGGTTAAGCTGATGCTGGAAGGCTGGAAACAGTGGGTTACACAGACCTGTGCAGGAGAGCAGCTTCCACACCCCCTGTCCTGGGCAGCCTTTTGCTGAGCCAAGTGCTTAAATGGCTTCAGAGAGACAAATTCCACCAAAGTCCTTTCCAGCAGCAGGACATGGAACTGTGTCTTTGGCATCCATCCTGTGCTGGCTGAGCCTCTGGGGTCCCCAGGGGCTGCCACCCTCCCCAGGTCACCAGGTTTGGGAAAAGAAAGCTCTGGGAGATCAAGGTGGGGCAACAAAAGCAAAGCTCTCTGCTCCCTGGCGGCTGGAAAGGGGCAAATGGCAGTGGTGGGGTGGATAAAGAGGAAAATCCACATTTCACCACTTTTGGTGCAGAGACACCTCAGACAAAACCAGGGTTTAGTTGCTTTGTTGCAAGAGCAAAATGAAGTGCTGGTGATTCCTCACCCTGAGGAGCAGCGTGAGGAGCCTTTTCCCTGGGCGTTTTCTGTCTCCTTGGATTAATGGTGCACTCTGGGTGGGTGTAAATGTTTGAAGACCCCCTGCCATTCCTTGCTTTACCAGAGGACAAGCTCAGAGCCTGGGATGGATGTGGGAATGTCAGGGCTCCAGCCTTGGATAAAGCAGCAAAGGACACCACACAGGCACCATGAGGAGGTGAGGAGATGCCACAGACATCTCTAACATGTCAGGCATTGTTAGAGCTGTCCTTGCACTTTTCCCACAGTGATGGGACACATCACCCTTTCTGCCTTTCCAGGGAATAATTACCAGCAGTATTTTCCTTCCCCAACCCTCTTTCTCCTCCCCAGGACGGGTCCCTCCTGCCTGTCCTGCCCTCTCCCAGCTCTCTCAGGCTCAGCAGTGTTTGCCATCACTGCGAGCCCGTCCCCACCTAAAGGGGCTGGTGCCCCTTTCATCTCTGCATCTCTTTAACTCTCCCTCCTTTTGCTTTGTCTCCCTCGCTGGCAGGATATGAAAAAGCCACAGAAATCGAATTCCATTTAAAAAGCATCCACCAAGAGAGGATTTTTTTTTTTTTTTTAATCCTCCTTCCCCTTCTCTCCTCCTTAAAATGAAGTTTCTTGCACTGCTCATTAGATGATAAGTGAATACAGAAAAACCTTTGAGCGAAGGTAATTCCTGGCGTGTGGAAGAGGGCTCTGGTGCTGGCTCCACATTTATGAATGCAAACGAGTCCAGGCGTCCTGTGGGGATGCTTTGTCAGTCCTTTTATCTCTAAAACCAAAGTTCAAACTGACTTCCTGAGTCAAGAACCATAAAATTATTCCGTTGAAAGAATTCTCAAATGCCATCGGTGGAGAGGGAGGGGGGAGAGACCTTCATTTCCCAGCCTCTGAACTGGTCTGTGCATGTGCAGGGGAAATGAAAGAGCCCTTCATTATCGGGGTGCTGTTCAGCCTTTTGCTGCTCTCCTGTAATTGGTGGAATATATTATGCTCCAGCAGGGAAGGTCCAAATGGAAATCCCTAATAATAATAATAATAATAATAATAAGTCAATGTGCTTCAGTCACCCGTTTAATCCCCAGATCTCAAAGTGCTTTTGAGACAATTAACCAAGACCCACAGAAATCCTCATCAAGCCAAGATGTGTCATTGTCACAACATCTGCCTTTGTCACAAATAAAGGAGCTGTAATTTGAGGGGTGTCCCTCGAGTTGGTGCTTCATCTGAGGACCCCAAATCCCTGTGGGAACATGGATAACTCTTCATAAATCATTCTGTTGGTGCAAATAGGTTGGAATTGAGGTGAGGGGATATTTTAGGTGCCAACACAACCATGGACAAAGTGCCTGGCCATGCTGGTCTGGGGTATTTTGAGGAGTTTTTCCAGGATGTGCCATTAAAGATCTGTAGGATTGGGGCACTTTAATGTGATTTTGGAGCAATTAATCTCTGGATCACCATTCCTGTGCACAGAAATTAGTTTTTTTAGGGTGCCAGCACCCCAAAATCAGTCAGAGCTGCTGCACCAGAGGTAAACCCTTTTTACAGGCTGCACGTTTCAGCTGGGATGGTATAAAAAACACGAGTGCAAACGTGCCAGAAGGTGGAGAGATAAAACAGGAGCACAGGGCAGGGAAATGACAGCCCAGAAGGAGAAATACAACTGGAGTGACTGCCAGCACATCTGTCCCTGTTACCTCCCACCAAGGAGACACAACAAGGCCCCAGTGCCACCCCTGTCACAACCCACTCAGCCAAACACTGTCAGCATTCTGCAGGGCTGGATTCCACAATTAACAGAACAGTTTACAGGCACTTCGCTGGATTTTTTTTTATTATTATTATTTATTTTTGGTGGATTTTAAATTGCACATCTCTTTCCTGTAGAGATAAACTGCTGCAGTGGCTTGGGGAGCAGAACAGCTCCTGGTGCCTCTTTAGCTGAACCATCAGAGTGGCAAAGACATCTTTTCCCACCCAGTTGTGATCTCAATCCCTCTGCTGCCAGCACAGTTCTCGTGAACACGGATCACCTGGAGCAGATGGAAACTGTCCAGGAGCTGAAAGGAGAGCTCAGGCTCTGTTCCCTTTCAGCCTGTGGATGTTTTACTGCCAAGCAGGATGCAGCCAGGGAAGGAGCTCGGGCTCTCCGAGGCAATGCTGAGGTCCTTGTTGCTTTCACAGCCAGAGTGGAGCAATTCTGGAGGATTCTCCTGTTCCTTCCACCACCTCCCAGCACAGCCTAAAGGTGCAGGACCCCTATTTAATTAAGTAATGAGAATCGAATGTGATAGCTACAAGCATCAGCTAATTAAAAGGAGGGGAATTGCAAATGAGAAGCGCCACGAATTCACTGGAAATCAATCAAATTAGAGCGTCTCATCATCCCCTCAAACGGGCCTGATCTTCTCCCTCTTTCTTGCTGCTTAACCCTTTGCACCAGCGTATTTTGGTCAGTGTTAGGGGAAGGTGCTGCAGAGACAAAAGGGTGGGAAAAGGGAGAATTTGGGGCTCCAAAGGCACTTGGCCACCCCAGGGCTTTGATCCTCTCTGGGGCAGGGCTGGATCTGTGTCTCCTTCCCTCTGCAGGTCTTGGCAGGGCCCTCCTTTCTTTAAATCCTCACCAAGGAGCACAACGGCAGCACCACCAGAAGAGGAGGAAGAAAAAAAAAATAATAAAATCTCGTTTAATCAAAGAGAATATTAAAGCTGAGCTTTTTGTACAGCAACGGGCCTCAGATGGAGAAATCCCCTCCATGGGCAGGGGGAAGAGCGAGGGAGAGGGAAAGAGATAAAAAAGCATCAGAGTTTTAATTAAAAAGCTGCATCCTGCCTTCGTTTGCAGCTTGTTTCTGGATCCCTTCATTAGGCTTTACCCTTTAAAGGCTCGTTATCAAAGTTGTATGAATTCCTCTGACTTGGGATGTGCAGTTTGCCTGGAAAAGCCCTTTTTGTCTGCGGGTTGGGTTGCTGATGGGGCGTGGAGGGGCCAGCAGCAGAGGGAAGGAGCAGAAATTGTTGTCTCAGGGGGAAACATCCCAACTCCAGGGATTTCCTTCCATTGGTCTCACTGCCAGCTCCAGCCAGGCCAGCTCCAGGTGGGGCAGAAAGGAGAAACCAGTTGGGTGATGCTTAAATCCATGTGTGTGTGTGTTGGAAAGACCTAATTTGGCTGCTGGAGGCTCAGGAGGACTTGTTAGGGCCTGGAGCTCCCACCACACCTTGTCTGACCCAGCAGGAAAATTTCCAGAGGAACTTTAGCTCTGCAGAGTTTTTGCTGAACATCTTGCTGTGAATATCCCAATCTGAGCTCCTGGAACTGAAGGGAGTTCCATGTCTGATCCCTGCAAGCTGCACCAGAATGGGATTTAACCAGTGCCGTGGTCCCCAAACCCTCTTCTTTTCCCCCTCCTTGTGACCTTTCACAGCCGCTGGTCTTTGCCTTATTTTCAATTAAAGCACTAATGATCCCTTCCAAATTGGGCTGCTGAAGAACACTGTCCTCCCCCCAGGGAGACCAGATGTACTTTATGATCCAGAATTAAAAGAGAGCCTGTAATGTGGGTAAAGAATCCCTTATAAAATCCCCCATTTCCTTGTTGGTGCTTTTCCAGGCCTGTGGCTGTGGCACTGGGCTGGGAAGGGGGACGTGGCAGCCTGAGCTGGGGTCACAGCCAGGCTGTGTCCGAGCCCAGCAGTGTTAAATGTTTAATCCTGGGAAGAGCAGAGAGCCTGGGACACCTGGGCCTGGCACTCACCCGTGCCAAGCTGTCTTGCCTGATCATTAGCAGAGCAGCAGCAGCCAGGGTGCACAGGTTCAGTCCCTGGATGTGTCAGGTCTGTTTTCCTTTCATGCATGATGCCGGGGACTGGAAACTCCAACGTGGCAAGTGACCTGGAGCAAGATTGTCCATCCTGGAGACACTTTCTCCATCCCTCGTGCAGGGCCACTGGGGAACCTGAACTCATTTCTGTTTTCAAGGCACGGATGAGTGCTGGATGCTGCTGTTGTCCTCTTACAAGATGAGGATGAGATGGGAAAAGTCGCTTCCCTCTTCCCACCCAACCCTCAGACAAAAAGCCCAGCTTGCCACCAGGGTCACCACCTTACAACCCTGAATTTAGGAGCTTTTCTTCTTAAATAAAACCTTCACTATAGTGAATTAGCACCTAGCCAGGTGGCCCTG
The DNA here is from genome assembly GCF_965231275.1 of Zosterops lateralis. Lineage (NCBI taxonomy): Eukaryota > Metazoa > Chordata > Aves > Passeriformes > Zosteropidae > Zosterops > Zosterops lateralis. Next base: position 6,160,448 of record NC_139785.1, on the reverse strand, counting down.
GTCCCTGGGCTGGGTCCCGGTGACAGCTGCTGGGAGCACCAACTGCCAGCCCTGACAGGGCGGGTTAATGAGGATGTGATGTCCCTCGATGTGACACTCCTAAAGCACAGCAGAGCTGGCAGCGTCACTCACCACGGGGAGCAGGGGCTGCAATGCCATTTTTAATTAAAGGGAGCAGCGCTGACAGCGAGGGGGCCGTGCCAGAACAGGGACCCCCACGCCCCAGAGAGGGCCTGGCGTGTTCAGGGTCTGTGGCTGTTGTCCTGCTGTCCTCCAGCTGCTCCAGAGGGACTGTGCCTGCCTGGAGTGAGCTCAGCCAGCAGTTTTCTGTCTTTCCTGAAGGAAGGGCAAAGCCAGGGCAGCAGCTGGTGAGGGACTGTGCCATCACTCAGACGTGGGTGCCTCATTAGGTCTGTTGAGGTGGGAGGGTTTGAGCTAAACCCACTCTCATCCTCTGCCCTCACACAGGCTGTCCATGGATCCTCTCCCTTGAGCTGAGGTGGAGCCTGGAAGTGCCCAGGGAGAAAACCTGGGTTGTAGCTCCAGCAATGCATCTGCCCACAGCTCCTGCCCTCTGCCCTACTCCTGTCTGGCTGTGCAGGATGACCCCACTGTCCTGTTGGGATTTTGGGGTCACGTCCCCATGGCAGGGAGGATGTCAGGAGCCCAAGCCATGAGTGGCCTACAGGGCTGGGAGGTGACACCTGCAGGGGCCACTGTGCTCTTGGTGTTTGGGGTGGGGTCACCTCGTTACTCAAAACCTCATCAAGATTAATGGGACCAACAAAACTCCAAGAGTGACTGAAGTAACATCTGCACCAGCTGATCTTTGGGGAAAGCCATTGTCTGTCTCAGCCCTGGACTTGGGCCACCTTTTCCAGATTTCAAGCCAGGTTGCTTTTGACTTTACACCAGAAGTGGGTTTTTTTGGGTTTTTTGGGGGGTTTTTTTAGGTTTTTTTTTTGCTTAACCACACCCACATAAACCAGGGAAGGATCTGTCTCTTCCTTGGTGCAGCCCTGACACCCTGGGCCTGGTGCTGCTGCAATCCTTGTCTCCATGGCTCCTGGCAGTGCTGCGCTGCTGGATCAATGGAAGTTATTTCCCAGCAGGCTGTGGACTGTGCACACGGGCCCTGTTAGGCAGGTGAATGGTGCAGCTCGCACGTCGTTGTTGCTCTGTAATTGTCATTGCTCTACAAGGAGCCCTGGATGTATCTCAAGTGGAAATAATAACCCCGGTTTTATGGGAATGTAGAAATACATACCCAGCTTAGCTCCATACAAGGGCAGAGCCACCTCCCCCATGTAGCAGTTGTGATTGCTCTCCCCAGCTCCAAGGGAGCCTTTCCTGAGCAAATGGCAAATATTCCCATTTCCTGCAACAGGCCTCAGGGAAAAGGGAAAAGGTTTTCAGAGTCATCAGCAAAGCCTCTGCAGAAGGATTCTCTCCAAGGTGCGCCCTTGCCTTGTCTTCCTGTGCCTGTGTTGGCTCTCCAGAGCCACGGGGCCCCTGGAAGGTGTGCTCAGTTCTCAGGTGATAATCCATATTTATATGGAAGTAAAGACCCCAGAAGGGACCAGTGCCATGACTGGGTCAGGATCTGTGCACATCCACAGGCTCTGTGTTAGGGAGTTAATGATCCCGGTGGAAAACACAGCCTCAGGCAGTTTGGAGATGCTTTCCCAGTGGTTAAACCGTGTGTTGGAGCCACATCTGGGAGCTCCACAGGGGAGGTTTTTCCTTGAGAACCCATCCCATCCTTCTCACTGAACCCTTGGCTCAATCTTGGCTCAATCTTGGCTCAGTGCCCCGCCCTGGGTGCCACAGGCATCCCTGGGCTCCACTTTCCCATTGCTGGCCTTGGATTGCCCTGGTTATTTGGATTCCTTCCAAAAATACAAGGGTGTATTTGGTGCTTTAAATGTGTCCTTTCTGTATTTTCCCCCTGAGCTGCTTCCACCTTCCCATCAGCTCCTGGAGTATTTTGGCTCCATATTCCATTTTGGAGTACACCTGGCTCTGTGCCCCCTCTCTCCTCCATCCTCCTCCTCACTTTGTCCTGTGCCCCATCGTGGTGTCATTGACATCCCACAAATATCACCATTCCCCTCCCCTCTGCTCCAGGATTCAGGGACAAATTTCCATCAGCCAAAAAACCAGGAGATGATGGTTGCTTTGGATTCCCTTCTCCCGTTGCCAATGGGTTGAAAATTAAAAAATAAAGGACCCTCGTGTTTTGGGATGGGAAATAAAATGTTGGGGGAAGAGAGAAAAAAAAAGATTTCTCAACATAATGAAAACACAAATGGACAAGATAATTATCTTCATAAGGGCTTGGATCCATGACAATACATCTCATTTTATAAAGCCCATTAGAGTTGGAATTTTATGCAAAACGCTAAAAAGAAATCTAAAAATATAAGGCAATAGAGGGAAAGCAATGGGGATTATTAAAGGGGGAGGAGTGTTATATTGGAAGCAATAAACCCTGGAAGAACCAGGAAAACAATGTTCTAGTAAAACTGTAATAAATGACTGGGGTTTAATCACTTGGTAAATAACTAAGATATTTCTGCAGGTTTTACACTGTCGCTAAAAAAAAAATAAAAAATCCCAACCCCTTGTACATTAAGGATTCAGCCAAGATGGTTTTTTTTTTTTTTTCTGGAGACAGAATCAGGGAAGAGTGTCATTTCAGCAATTCACTTTTTTAAATAATAGTGTATTATTTTCTGCATGGATCCACTTTTCCAAGCTCTCCCTTGCTTTTAAGAGATCATTTACCATTAGCTGGGTTTTTCTCCTGTTCCCCACTCAGCGTACTCTTGAGTCTTTGAACACACAAAATTATATTATTCCGAGCAATCTTCCCCACCACAGCAAAAAGCAAACACTTTAGGAAACTCCTGGAGGGTCTCATTTTTAATAATGATCTTTCCTGTGCTTGGACCCTAATTGAAGATATTATATGGGTGTTTTAGGAAATAGAAGCACATTTTCTGTGGCTTTTTTTCTTTACCTATTAAATAGCTGGAATCTAAAGACTCCCTGTTCTTCCACCCCCCAAGTTATGGTGCATTATATTAAAATGAAAATACTTTAATTTAATATTTTCTCCTTTTTTTTTTTTTTTTTTTTTTTTTTTTTTTTTTTTTTTTTTGCAACCACCCCCACGCAGTTGAATGAAACCCAGCTCTCAGTTTAATTTTTGAGGTGGTGCCCAAATCCTGAGTCTGCCCCATCACTGGTACCAGCCCAGCTGGTTCCAACCCTGAGTAAAATCTGCTTGTCCATGGCAGGACTGGCAGAGTCTGCCTGGGGAACTGGTGGAGTCACCATCCCAAACAGAGGGGTGGCTGATGTGACACTTGGTGATGTGGTTCGGTGGCCGTGGTGATGTTGAGTCAAAGGTTAGGCTTGATCTTGGAGGTTTTTTCCAGCTTTGTTAGTTCTAAATTTAAAATTGTGTGATTCTGAACTCCTCACTCATGGTCTCATGAGCTCATGGGATCTTGATGTGACCTGTCCTGGCAAAGGGGACATCCCCCTGAGGCACCAGGTTCCAATCCTGAGTAAAAGCTGCCTGTCCATGGCAGGACTGGCAGAGTCTGCCTGGGGAACTGGTGGTGGCAGATGTGGCACTTGGTGATGTGGTTTGGTGGCCGTGGTGATGTTAGGTCAAAGGTTGGGCTTGATCTTGGAGGTCTTTTCTAGCTTTGTTAATTCTAAATCTAAATTTGTGTGATTCTAAACTCCTCACTTGTGGTTTCATGAGCTCATGGGGTCCTGATGTGGCCCTTGCCCTGGCAGAGGGGACAATTCCCCCATGAGGCACCAGGGATACACGGGCTGGGGCTTTTGAAAATCTCATTCCTTCCAGCAGTACCAATGCCTTCAGGGGCTAAACCTTCATGCTGGAGTCTTTAAATCCCCTCAGCACTCAAGGCTTTGCCAGGAGAGCTGGGATCAAAGCCCCACCAGCACGTTTCCTAAGCAATGTATTAATGCAGGAAAACTGTGATGGTGAGAAACTGAGAGTGCTGGTCATGGGGAAAACAGCCACTGTTCACTGACTCTGACTGGTCCAGTGTCACTCAGAGCTGATCTCTGTGTGGTCCCCTCACTCAGAGGGGTCACAGGTTGTGATGTGGGTGCAGATCCTCACAGAGGACAGCAGGCAGCAGCAGGTCAGACATGAAAACTTCTTTATTTTCTGACTCTATCAACTTATACACACTTTTTACAGAAGGCCAGGATTGGCCCAAGGAGGTCACAACCTCCTGACCCCATTGGTCACTGTGACCATCAGTCAAGTTCTCCTCTCAGAGAAGAACTATGCAAAACACACAGATAAATTCTAAAAATACATAGAGTTTACATGAAACAGTGTGAGAATCAGGCTGCAAAGATTCAGGGCAACAATCCCTGTGCTGTGCATGGATTTAATCCTCCTGGACCCTTCAGTGCACCCAGGACATGCACACCAGCTCCACCAGCACAAATGGGGGAACCCATTCAGTGGAGATTGGTAAATCACCCCAGGACCTGCTGTAAAGCAAACAGGGAGATTCCTTCATGGAATCATGGAATATCCTGAGCTGAGAGCTACCCAAAAGCATCATCAAGTCCAACCTCTGTCCACAGACAACCCCAAAAAATGACATTCGGTGTAAAGCAAGCAGCTTTTGGCTACAAACATCCCTTTTGATTTATTGTGAAGTGTGGAGCTCCACGTCCCCAGCCGTGCTGGGGCTCTGCCGAGGTCACGGCGGGGGGAGGCTGAATTTAAGACCCAACATATGTGAGCAGCAGAGCCAGCCCTGATGTGGCCCCAGGGAAATCTGTGTCGGGCTAAAGTGGGATTACAAAATCTTTGAGCGTCTCCACACCTCGATTCCTCCTCCTGTTCAGCTGCTTGGCCAGTCTGGGGACAGTCACCCCCCTGTCCTGCCCCAGAACTGCCCCAGCAGAGAAATGTCCTCTCTCCAAAGAGAGCTGGCACATTTTTGATGAGGAGATTGTGCTGTTAAAAAGAATTTGTTGGCCTGGAAGTGGCATAAAGAGGGAGACTTATGAATGCCAGGCCTTATGGTTTTATAAACCATATTAAATATTAATTTATAACAGTTATATATATAATATATATTATTTTTATATTTATGTATATTAAATTATCTATATTTTATATATTATAAAAATGTATTATATTACATTATCTATATTTGATATTACATTATCTATATTTTATATATGATAAAAATATATTATATAATATTATATATAATTATACTATATATAATATATTAATTTTATATATTCTTATTTTATATGTATTATATATAATATACATATATATTATATACATATAATACATATATATTATATATAATATAATATATATTATATACATTATATGTTATATTTATTATATATAATATATTATATAATATATATAATATATATAATATATAATTTCTTTTTATATACAATTACATATAATTCTATATCTAATATCTATATAAATTATTATATAATCTATATTATATATTCTATTTATATTTTAGATATGAATTTTTATATATGTATTATAATATTTATATATATTTCTATATTTTATATTTATATTTTATAAATTTATTTTTAATATATTTATATTTTATATATATTTATATTTTTATATATTTATTTATTATACATATTTATATATATGTATAATAATAATATCTATTATTTATAACAGCACCCAGGGTGGCCTTGGAGGTGGGAGCAGAGACTCTCTGGGCTCCTCCATGTGGCCCCACTTGTGCCACATCCATAAAATGAGGCATTTTCAGTGCTGTGCCCACCTGTCCCAAGGGTCACACCTGCAGGGCGGGGTCAAGCTGCACCTTCCCATCAGTGGATCCTCCTTTTCCCCGTCAGGAAAAGCCCCATCACCCTGTTGGTCTGAAAAATCCCTGGAGCTCTGTAAATAACAGGGATAAGCAGCATCTTAAAAAGTTCTGGTCTCAGGCAGTTGCAGAGAAAAGGCTTTAAAATACAACCCCTTAAAAGCTCGAGGCTCAGAAGGGAAATAGAAAGAAACTACTAAAATTTACTTTTTTTATAAATGCCTGTGATTTCCTTTTTTTTTTTAAGCTGATCCCAAGAGGTGGGGCCATAAATCATGACTTTATTTGAGTGCTTGGACTGGGAAATGCAACTCAGACAGCAATGGATGCTCTGAGCTCGTAAAACCCCTTCAAATGGACTTTTCATCTAACACGGAGCTGCTCCTGGAGCCCAGCTCCCAGCAGGACTCTGAATTCCCAGATTCCTAATTTCTCCTCCATTTCCAGCAGCAGGACATGCTGTTCCCTGCATGGTTCTTATTCTACCAAAAAAGAAAAAAAAAAATTCTCTGCCCTAAGTCAAAAATTACTCTTAAAAATAAAATTTGAAGCCCCAAACACAGTTTTATTAAAAAAAAAATAAAAAATTTGAACATCAAACCTTCTAGGTTTACTCCCCAGCTGGCTGGCGAGGGAAATAAATATATAAAGGCCTAAATTAAAATTCCAGGGAAGCCATCCAAAATAAATATGCAATATTTTCCCTGCAAAGGACCATAATATTATTTTTATTTTTCGCTCCCAATATGATCAGACTACTTTACATTTTAATAAATGCACAGTTTCGAAGAGAAAATAGTTTTGCTTTGATATGGCAATGATGATTTGATCAAATAAACTATTAGAAGTTTTTTGTGACTGCATTATGGGGGGGAAAATGTTGGCTCCTTTGCAGGATCTGTCTATCTAATAGGCAATGATTGCAAACAAATAGTTACACGCTGCAACAAATGGGGAAAAATTAAGGTTATCTGGCGTGGAACAGCAGGGAAAAAAAATCCAGGAAGATAACAATAAGGGAGTAATGTATAGCTGAGTGTTGGGGAGATAATTGCATTTCAATTGGCTGGTGGCAGAGCAGGCTGAAATATTAAGCCAATGTGGCCCAGGAGGGCTCTGTCCTCTCACTCCCACCACAAAAACATCCCTCTCCACCTCCTGCTGGGGGCTCCTCCTCCTCCAAACCGCTGGAATTCTTGGTGGGTTCTCCTGATGGCAGCGGTTCCATCTTCATCCCAAAGTGTCCCGTGAGGTCTCACTCTCTGCTGAGGGGTCGGGGTGGATTGAGGGGTTTGTGTCACCCCTCAAACCACCGTGTTTGTGGCAGGGGGACACGGGTTTGTGGCAGGGGGACACGGGTTTGTGGCAGAGGTGCAGAGCTGGATGAAGACAGAAGTGGGGACAGTGTTGTGTTTAATGAACCCACCCCAGGGCTGATAGCCACAAGGCAGTGAGAAGATGCCCAAATTTAGTTGGAAGGAGAGATAAACCCTGTGTGTTTTAAAATTTCTGATTTCCTGCTTTTGGCTGCTCCTGGACGAAAATACCTCACAGAGCACTGTGGGTTCACTGACACTGATTTTAGACTCTCCCCAGCAAACCTGGTGCATCCTCATTCACTCTGCTACCAGGCTGAGATTTATCCCACCTAAATTTTGCTGCCCATCTGTCACAGGCAGGGATGTGTCACCTGGCAGAGGTTCTGATGTTGTCTGCGCTGAGGAGAAACAGCCCAGTCAAACCCATGAGACAAAAACCCATTCAGCACCTGGAATTATGGGGAGCAAAGCACATCCCTGGAATACTTATGCTCATCTTCCCCCCATCCATCCCCCTCTCACACGCCGTGTGTGAACAGCCTTTTCCGGCACGGCGCAGAGCAATTCTCGCTTTCCCTTTGCAGTCTGCCTTCCATAATCCACTTAGAATTTGCAGCTTTTTTTTTTTCCCCCCTTTGTAAGCCTGCCTTTAAACCCTTGATGTAGCGCTTTTCCCATCTGTTTCTGCCTGTGCATCTTTCCTGTGCGCTGCCTAATGACTTGCTCTCGCTAGGAAGAGGCTGTATATTAATATTATCATTATAATTCTCCTTTCCACCACTTCAGATCTTGTGAGGAATGTAATTGCTAAAGCAGATTTTTAAGTTACATCATGATAACCGAGCGAGTTACGGGGGAGGTTAGACTATCACTTTGCTCAGTAGTTTCAATTTCCCTTTCGGTGCCGCTTTCTGAAGGACCCCGATGGCACGGTGCAGGCGGATCCCCCGTGAGCAGATTCATTATTAATATTGTTGTTAACTGGCATTATTAAATTGGAGCCTGGCAGCCCCAATTATGGGCTGAGAGCCTTTTGTGCTGGGGGGCCTGTTTCCCATAGAACTCCTCTTCCATCAGCTGCAGGTCCCTTATCACGGGCTAATTCTGCATCTCAGAATTTCTCTTTTGCTTCAGCCCACGTTGTTCCCAGGGGAGTATTTTCCTCTGCTTTTTTCCCTGTCCCCAGAGGACCAGAGGATGACGTTCCCATGCCGATAACGTGCCTTGAGATGTTTATTCCGCTGCACTGAATGGAGTTAACAGCCTCTGTGGGTTTTACACCTGCCTAAAATTAATCTTTATTTTGCGTAGGGTGAGGTAACTGAGGGAAGTGGCTTTGCTGTCACCCTCAGAGCAGGCTGGAAGTTAATGGGACATGAAGGAGGCAGCACACCCAGTGCAGGGCTTTCCACTGTGCCAGCCTGTGGTGCCTCTCTGGTGTCCTACTGCCCCAGCAGGGCTCCCATCCCATTTCCCAGTGGGAAAACACATCAGGAACACAGGTAGCCACGCTGGTGGTGGGCTCAGCAATGACCCTGCAAACGCTGAGATTAATCTGGGAATTGATGATGGAAAGGATGCTCTGCTCTGCCCCTCTCCTGGTTTAGCTCCAGGCTGCAGTGCACTAACGAACTCCCCACGCTGCAAAACTCCCTGGGTTTGTGGATTAATGGCTCGAGCCTGCACTGTACTTACTAAGTGGAACAGACTATTTTCATTAAGAGACACTGACATTATTAAAGCCAGTTAAATGTCTCCTGGAGATGGTGAGCCCAGCGTGAGCTCAGTACAGCGTGTCCTCTAGTTTGGCTGGGACATCCAAAATCCATCCATCAGCCCTCGACTCATTTCTGTCCCTTATCCCTCAGCTGCTGAGTTTCATTTGGCCAGTCCTCCACTCTCCCTCCTCTAATCCAGTTCCAGGGACTCAGGTGGATTGAGAACTGGGGACTCAGAGACTTTCATTATTCACATTGTGTGCACCTGAAAATCGCGCTGCCTGCTGGCTTCCAAATTGAGTACATTAAACACAATGCATTAAACTGCCGAAATATGGAAATACCCGGGGAGGGCTCAGATTTAAGACACTCCCAGCCGAGTCCCAGTTTCTGAGAGTGGTGAGTTCCATCAGCAGCAGTTGGTGAGGAGCCAGGCAGGAGCAGGGGGGATGTGGCTGCAGTGGGGTGGAAGGACAGGAGCCAGATGGGGTCCTGGGCAAAGAGGAGGAGTCAGGCTGGATTAAAATGCAGAAAAACCCAGGTTTCATCCCCTGCCTGGCTCTGTGTTCTGTGTAGGGCCTCACCTGCCATGCTGGAGGTGGCTGTGGGGGTCTGAAGACAAAAGATCCATTTTCCCTGCCTGTTTCATATGTGAGAGGTGGAGCTCATTGCTCTGCACTCAGCAAGGATTGCCCAGCTGGGGAGAGCTCAGGGGGTGCCAAAATGCCCTTTCAGCCCCTCTCAGGGCCTGGGAAAAGGTCTCATCATCACTGAGCAACTGAATGTCCACAGTGTGAGGTTGTTCCTGGTTTTTAGTTGGGGAAAGTGAGGCAGAGCAAGGAAAACAGCTCCTTGTCAAAGGTCAAGATCCTCTGTAGCAGAGCATGGAGCAAAACCCAGGTGCCTCATGTTCCCTGTACAGAAATCAGGTTGGGCTTTATACCCACCACCTGCCTGTCCCAGTTATCTCAGCACTGGTCCCTCTGTTACATTTATTGATAAGCTCCTGTCTCCCTTGAGCACACATTTCTCCCTTAAAGATGCTCCCTTAAAACCCTTTGGTTTTTGCAAAACCAAAGCAGGAGCGCTGCCATTCAGGTGGGGTGTTCAAACTGCCTTTGGATTTCTGTCTCCCATTCCACACTGGTTTGTGATGGATCTCTCAGTGCTTCAGGACCTTCACAAATGGATTTCCAGCTCCCACGTGCACAGACCCACACCTTTGGAAAGGTTTCCCATATGTTTCCCATGTGGTACAACAGTACAGCCAAACAGGCCAGGAAATGAGCGCAGTGAAAATATCGACTTCCAGCTGGGAGTCTAATTAATCAGGATTTGATTGAGGGAGTGGGTTTCCTCTTCCGTGATTAGAAAAGTGGCGTGGGGTCTTTGATGACCAATAGTGATCAGGATTTTGGTTAAGATTTCATTTTGAGGGGAGAACCCTGGATAATTCGTCTGCCCTGGGCAAGAGGCACCTGTAACTCAGAAGAGGACAGAGGTCTCCAGCAGCACCGACAGATGCTCCTGCTTAAAAAATCATGGCAAACCTCTGTTTGTTGGCCAAACCTCCCTGCTCCTTGTTGGCCTGCACCACAGAGCCCCTAAACAAAGCCAAAAGATTCCTCTGCTTCTAAACTAACCCTTTTCACAAAAAAAATAGGAAAATAAAACCCTCCCATCCCGAATGCTTCTAGTTTAGAGAGAGGCCAAATCCAAATTCAGATTTTCTCCTCATCTCAACATTGTTCCAGTCTTGGGGTTTGTTTTTGAGCCATCTCTGGCTGAGGTGCCAAGTTCCACCTCGGTTAAAGCCAGTCCTGGTCATCTGTTTCCCATTTCCTGGCTGGAAGTGCCTCCCACAGCTCTGCTCCCACTGCCCCTGCTGCCCTGGGCTCCCACAGTAATTGAACAGGATATTTTAATGCCAGGCCTGGCAGCTCGGCCTAAGCGATTGTAAACAGGGAGTCAGACATAAAAAGAGAGACGGCAAAAACCATAAAATTTCACAGCTTAATACCAGCAATTAGAGGGGGAACACGGGGATGCTTTGGAGCAAAGGTTCCTGCTCCCTCCCTGCAGAGAAGATTCTCCATCTGCATCATCCATCCCTGGGATGCTCCACAGAGCTGTCCCTGCCCTCGGGCACGCCCGGGGGCTGCAGGAGCGGCACAGGTGGGCACACCTGGCTGCGTGGGAGGCCGGGCAGGGCTGCCAGGAGCTCTGCAGGAGGAGGGAGAGGCAGCAGATGCCGCCTGTCAGCCCGAGCAGATGCCTCATTAGCCACGGCGCGCGCCGCAGCCCAGCTGTGCCGAGGGGCCCCGGCGGCCTCCGGGCTGCAGATGAAGTTGTTGAGTTCGCCTTGATCATCTCCCTTCCCCTCGCATCCTTCTCCTTTCCCCACTGTGAAAAATGAGGTTTAGTTTTTTGGGAAATTTTAAGAGATAGGTTTAATAAAATATTAAGATATTTAGGAGATAAAAAAGCAAAGTACGGCCGGGTGACTCGGCACTCAGCCAAGTCCACACTCTGCTGTTTTAGAGACATTTGTTAAATACTCTTTCTATTGCATTAATTTATGAATATTCATATTTTTCCGTAAACTACTTTCTATATTTTAGGAACTGTTTTACATGGTCCCTCCTCGGGTTTGCCTTTTTAGAGCATGTGTGTTTCTGGGCTGTGTCTTCATTATCACCTCCAGCTGGGCCTTGGTCTAGACTTTCTTCAGATGGGAGATGCTGATAGTTGGTGTATCAATAGCAGAGTCTTCTTTATATGTTCACTGGGTGTTATCCCGACCAAACAGACAGTTTAAGCATATTTATATCAACTACTACCACTCTGCCTAATCTTCTTTTACTAATAGCAGAAATAAAAAACTTATATCCTATATCCTCACCACAACATTATTAATCACATAGCACACACCTTGCAAAAAGCCAATTTTATAATACACATTTATAACACCCACCCTGCTGCTCGTGGCTGGGCAGCACCTTCTCACATCCTTCCTCCTCGGTCCTGTGCATCCCTGGGGCAGCCAATCCCAATTTCCCCCCAAAACATCATCCTTTGATGCTCAACGAGAAAAGTGCTGGGAGCCGGATCAGCTCCACCAGTGCCCAGCACAGAGGGACCCCAGGGGAGCTTGGTGCTGGTGGCCAGGGGGGGTTTGGCACCCAGGACGTGTCTCTGTCCTCATTTCACCGGCACCTGAACGCTGGAGTGAGAGCCATCACTCATCGGCTTAGACAAAGTGTAGTACAGGACAATTCAATTAACGGCGGCGGGAGTCAATAGCGCGGGGCCGGGAGCGCGGCGCTTCCTCAGCCAGGGGGAATCATCCTGCTGCACCCAGGACTGAGCTGGTGTCCAGGGGGGCACAGAACCATGTGGGCTGCTGTCCTGGGGCACAGAGTCCTGGGGCTGGTGGCCTGGGGGGCACAGAGCCCTGGGGGCTGCTGTCCATGGGGCACAGAGCCCTCCATGGGGCACAGAGCCATCCATGGGGCACAGAGCCATGGGGGCTGCAGTCCTGGGGCACAGAGCCCTGCTACAGAGAGCAGAGTCCCCCAGAGCATCCCCCCTAAGGGAGAGGCAGCCTTGTCTGTGAGGACAGCCTGGCTTCTGCACAGCCATCTGTACTTCAAGGATAAAGTCCAGGAATGTGCAAGTGTGGCCAGTAGCTTGGGGGTGTGGATTCTGCCCCTCTGCTCCGTTCTTCTCACCGGGAATGCTGTATCCAGCTCAGGGGTGCCAGTGCAGGAATGGACACAGATCTGGTCGAGCCCAGAGAGGCCAAGGGAATTCTCCAGGGCTGGAGCCGCTCTGCTCTGGAGCCAGGCTGGGAGAGCTGAGGGTGTTCACCTGGAGAAAAGGCTCTGTGGAGATCTTAGAGACCCTTCCAGTGCCTGAAGGGGCTCCAGGAGAGCTGGAGAGGGACTGAGATGGAAGGACAGGATACAGGGAATGGCTTCCCACTGCCAGAGAGCAGAGATAGATGTTTTTGTTCCCCTTGCTTTGAGCACTCTGCTTCTCTTTACAGACCCCCTCTGTTATGAGACCCCCAGAAACACACAGAGATCCTCCTAATTCACATCCCATCTTCTGCCCATCCTTGTACTCTCCTGCGTTCCCCCGAGCTTCCCTGACAATCCCCCCCTCCAACGCACTTGTAATGCCATTCCCGTGTTTCCTGGGGTTTGCTTGTGTTTGACGAAAAGACCTCATCATTCCAGATTTGTCTTGCGTGAACTGTCACAGGGCTGGCGAACTGGAAATCTTCCCGAGTTTCCTTTCAGAAGCCTCGTCCCTCGGGAGCATCGCTTTAGTAAGTGATTTTTCTGTTCTAGCCCAAGGATTGGATCCGCATCCAGTAGCCAAATTGAATTCATTCGGGCAAGGTTAAGAGCCATTTGATACAGTTTTAGATTAGGTGAAGGCAGCCATATATATTTCATATTCTGCACTAACTGCTGCACAGTTTCCAGGGATGGACCAGTGTAGCATTTATTGACTGCTCCCCAGCGATCCCGCTGTTACAAATGGATGTTGCTAAACAGGGAGATGGATCCTAAATCTTTCCCTGCTGAAAGGTAATGGAAATAAAACAGAGCGACGGGCAAAGGGAATGGCTGGAGACTTAATAAAAGGTTGGGGTGGCTGTCGGGGTGGCTGTGAGCAGTGGGGAGAGCTTTAGGGGGGCTGTTGGCTTTCCTCCCCTTGGCTTGAGCTCTTTCCCCAGCCAGGATTGAGTGGGACCGTTAGAGAAAAGTATTGCTGCAGTCACCAGCGTGGTACCACAGCGTGGCTGCTGTGTTACCCTAGTAACAGGGAGATGCTCAGGAGCCTTCCTGCTCCCCTTCTCTGGGCTTGCAGGGAGCTGAATTCATTGCCCTGGCTGCCTGCACCGATGAGGCCGAGCTGTGTCAGCCGAGGAGAGAGACATGGTTTGAATAGTAGGACAAATGGGTTTCTCTGTTTCCTTAAGGTGAGCCCATCCACGGCGGTAGCGATGCCTGAAATGCTCATGTGCCATCGCCATCTGCTCCCGCTGGAACGCGCTCAAAATCCGCATCCCCCGGGGCCAGAGCCCTTCTCCTTCCCTGTGCTTGGCCTGTGGCAGGAAAAAAGGGAACAGAAATTGCCCTGACATCTCAGAGAGGCTGTGAGATGCACACAGAGGGACACTGAGCCCAGGCAGCATCCCGTGGGCCCAGGTACAGCCCTGGAAAGCAGAAGGGGAAAAATCTGGGCCCAGGTAGAACCATGAAAAGCAGAAGGGGAAATCTCTGTTGTCAGTGTGGAAGAGCTCACAACCCCGTGCACAGCTTTTAGCACAAGCCAGGTGAGAAAGGACTCTGGGAAAGAAGCAAGTTATATTTAGGATAACCAAAACCTGAAGGATCCTAAGGACAGTCAAGGCCCATAAAATTCTGTTCTTACTCACAAATCTCACCAGTACTCCAGAGCATCAGGCCTGGGATGTTTATTGCTTTCCCAAAGGGCCCAGATCCTGAGGTCATGACATGAAATGAGGGGCTCAGCCTTCCTTGCCTTTTGACTGTTTGATCTTTACAGCAGCAGGGAAAATTTGGAAAACATAACCTTTACATTCTGCAGAGCCGGGGAGCAAATAAAAAGGACATAGAAGTCGTTTGCTATTTATTTCTATTTCTGAACAGTTTCATCAGGGTTTTTTTTTATTTGTGTTGCTTTTGTGGGTTTTTGTGGTTTTTTTGAAAGCACCTTGGTCTCACACACATTTTTTAAGTGCTTAGAATGGTTTGGGGAGTGGAGATATGTAAATAATGACACGTTTTAGGCCTTTTTGTGCATCTTCTGAGCCGTTCCTTAACCTGCTAGAAACAAGGCAAACAAGAAGTAGGGAACAAAAAGCTTCCTAAAGATGTGAGGGGGAAGAGCGGAGATCCTCTCCTCCGAGAAATGCATTTCCCAGGAGTGGATGGAACCAGTGGAGGTGAGAATGCTTGACCTGAACCCTTGTGTCACACCGAGAGCTCTTCAAAGCAGGAGATGGCAGAGAAGAGCTCTTCAGCTTCATGGCACAAGTGGCTCTAGAAATGGTGTTCAGTGTCAATTCCCACTCTGAGCTGTCCAGGGGACGTTTGTGGGGCTGTTCTGGGTGGTTTTGTCAGGCAGAGTCCCAGGAGTCACAGGCTGTGACTGTGTGACATTGGCATTGAGATGAACCCACTTCCCCTCCGGACAAAGCCAGGGATCAGAGGGGCAGGAGGTCACAGCACGGGGACACAGGGCACTGCCATGAGAGGATGTGACATTTAAGCTCCACTTGATCTGCCTTTTGGCAGTAGAAGCCTTCCTCCTCCTTTTCCTCCTCCTTTTCCTCCTCCTTTTTCTCCTCCTTTTCCTCCTCCTCATCCTTTTCCTTCTCCTCCTCCCCCTCGTTCATCACTCAAACTGTCCCTGTGAAATTCAGGTTCTCTTTGGTGACTCTCTGGAACAGGCATCTCCTTCCCTGTGCTAATCCATGATGTCTCCTCTCATGGAGCTTTCCCATCTCATTTTCCCAGCTATAAACATGTTTCTCCTCATCCTCCCCATTTATTGACCCTCCTGTTTAAAATCGCCAGAGGGCTGGTGGGGGAATTGAATATTTTTGTTCTTGTTTGAAGCAGAAAAAAGCAAGCCCTCCTCAAAAAATTGCTCTGCATCGTTGCTTGGTTTGTTTTCTTCCTAAACCAATTCAAAACTACCAAGTTGGGGTTTTTTGGTGGGTTTTTTGTTGGATTTTGTGTCATTTTTGCTGTTGTTGTTTTCCTTTTTGTTGGTTTTTGTTTGTTTGTTTTGTTGTTGTTTGGGGGGTTTTGTTGGTTTCTTGGTTGTTTTGGTTTTGGTTTTTGGGGGGTTTTTTTGTTAGAAATGAGTGCAAGCCAGGTAAAAATGTTTTAGCTTGAGGGATTTTCCATCCTGAAAAGGAAAAAAAAAGCAGAGAGAAGGAAGTGTGGAGGAAACAAAGCTCAAATAACACAGCGCCGCGAATCCCACCGACCTGGGAATTAAACATTCCTCCTTCTCCATCATTTCTTCAGAGAAGCTCAGCCACTGTGAACAATTTTGACAAATGTGTTTATACTGTTTGATAGGAACCTTCCAGCCAATCCTAAAACACAACATTTTGGGGCAGGAAAGGGGAGGGAAGATGCACATCCATCTGTCCAGAGACCAAACGGCAAATGTTGGGATTTACACGGCCACGGGCGGATCCAGGGCGTGCTGGGCAGTAGCCAGAGGTCTTTGATTGAGGGTATTTGATGGCTGTGTATCCAGCAGTGTAAATGCAAGGGAAAGCGTTTCCCTGTTGGCATCTGCGCGGAGAGCGGCGATAAATTCGGGATGAAGGATGGCGCTCGTCGCCGCGAGAGCCCGAAGGGATGGCCAGGCACAGAGATGGAGAGTGATGGCTCACCAGGCACAGGGGCTGGGCTGGCAGGAGCCTGCCTTCCCCCCAGAGCCGGCCTTGGCTCAGGAAAAAGAAATCCACAACGTTTTTGCTGCTCTTCAGAATTCAGGCCCTTTTTTTCCCAATTTCACATCATTTGGAGGAGGAGGAGGAGGAGGCAGCCTTTGGTGCTGACTCTGGATGTCTCCCTAGGCCAGCTTCAGAGGAGGCTGTGTCATCTCCAACCTTTCAAGGAAGCCACAAGGGTTTAATTAAAACCTAAACCCGCTCACCGCTATTCAGATGAGACCGTTGGCTCCTCTGCTGACGGCAGCTCAAACTTGTCACTTTGCTCGTGCTGCACATCCTTGCTGGAAAGGGAGGAAATTTCAGCTGAGAGACAAGCCCGGGGCTGGCGTGGGCTGAGCCCCTGTGCTGGGCTGGCAGGAGAGGGTCGGGGGCCAGCAGCGTCCCTGTAAGGCCAGGGAGCAATCAATCACTGGGACTTCGTTAAGAGAGGCACTGGAGGCAGCTGCTTGACAGAGCCCCGTGTGCAGAGGTGACACAGAACCCGACTCCAGTCACCAGGACTTGAGGGAAATGGAAAATCTGCATTTCCTAATCACATCGCTCTGGTCAGGAGTCACTTATGTTCAGCTCCACTCCGGGCATTTGCATGCTTGGAAGGAAAAAAAATGTAATATTAACCATTGCCTCCCATCCCTGAGGAGGCAGCCAGGACATGAAAAGGAGCAGCTACAGAGAGAGATGGTTTGGGAGTGAAGATTCAGAGAGCAGCTTACATCCCCTTTTCTGGCTGCGTAACACCCCTTTTCTGGCTGCATAACACCCCTTCTCTGGCTGTTTGACACCCCTTTTCTGGCTGTTTGACACCCCTTCTCTGGCTGTTTGACACCCCTTCTCTGGCTGTTTAACACCCCTTTTCTGGCTGTTTAACACCCCTTTTCTGGCTGTTTAACACCCCTTTTCTGGCTGTTTAACACCCCTTCTCTGGCTGTTTAATATCCATTAACATCCATTTTCTGACTGTTTAATATCCATTAACATCCATTTTCTGACTGTTTAAATTCCTTTTCTGACTGTTTAACACCCCTTTTCTGACTGTTTAATATCCATTAACACCCCTTCTCTGACTGTTTAACACCCTTTCTTTGGCTGTTTAATATCCATTAACATTCCTTTTCCGGCTGTTTAACACCCCTTTTCTGACTGTTTAACACCCCTTTTCTGACTGTCTAACACCCCTTTTCTGGCTGTTTAATATCCATTAACATCCATTTTCTGAGTGTCTAACACCCCTTTTCTGACTGTCTAACACCCCTCTCTCCCCCTCTTCGCACAGAACTTGTATCCAAATCTTCCTTTTCCCTGGACTAAGACATCCACAACTCGTGTGTGGTAGTACAGCAGTAATTACACTCTCCATCGCTTTCCCATCAAGAAATAAATGGAAGAAAACCACATCCCCAGGTAGCAGCACTGACCTTCATTTCGGAAGGTTAGTCACAGCCAGCTGGGCTGTAATCCAGCCCTAAATTCACCCAAGACATTGCTGTTCCCTGGGGCTGTTCACGTGGGGAGATGGGGAGCAGCTGCCAGGGCGTGGGAGGCTGGTGGGAGAAGCACAGGGGCTCCGGGAGGTGTTTTCCATAGGAAAAGGTGTCTGTGAGGAGAGGCTGAGGGTGGATTTTTGGGGTCACTGTGTGCAGCAGGCAGTTCCTGATCTCTGCTTTGCTCTGGTGGTGGCTGTGAGAGCAGGAGGGTGTTGGGGTCCACCTGAGGTCAGATGTGCAAAGTTCATTAATTCCATTCTGTTCCATGGCCTGGCAGGGCTGTGACACTGCCTGCACCTCCCTGAAATGTCACCTCTGCCTACTGATGGTGGATAAACTTCTGTCTTGTTTTAAAAACAAAATGAGTGAGAGGCTCCAAGCCAGAAATACAATTTAATAGGAAGAAAGGAAGAAAAAAAAAGTAAAATAAAATAAAATAAATGCAATAACACAAAAGAGCACTGACAGAGTCAGAACACACCCTGAGCAGGGTGGTGGGAGCAGTCCAGGTGAGGGGCTCTTCCTGCAGCAGTGATCCCACAGAAAGGTCTGGGAGCTCTGGTCCTACTTCCCTTGGCTGTGGAAGGGAGGGAGATGTTTCTGCCATTCCCTGGGAGGATGATAATGGAACGTTGATGTGAAAGGCACTGTCTTGATCTGTTGTAAATCCAGCTGCATTCCTGGACCTCCGCTGCCCTGACATAATGGGCAGGGCAAGAATTGGTATCTTTATTATCCCTCTAGACTTGCTCTGAGCCTCTCACTTGCTGTCTTTGAAAGAGGAGCAAGGGGAAATAGATGGCCACAAGAATTGTGTTCAGCTATTTCATGTAAGTCATAATCATTTCTAATCTCAACGTGTGGGGACTGCCTCACACGGCTCAATCTGTCACTGAGATTGTCCTGCAGTTGCAGTTTAGCCAGAAGGAAAAAGCCAATCCAGACACAGAAATACAGGAAACAAACATCTCTGGGGCTGAGCAACTTCTCGATGGTAGGACAGCCCCTGGGTTACCCAAACCAGCCCTGCAGGTCAGAGATGGATCCCTGGGATGGGAATGGGAGAAGGAGCAGCTGGTCTGTGGAGTAATGACTTGCTCCAAGTGTAGCTGGAGGGGTGGGCAGCCTTCTGTCCTCGCTGCAGGCAGGGCTGACACTGCAATTCCCTCTGGGACACCCACAGGGTCAGAGAATCCCAGGATGGTTTGGGTTGGGAAGGGACTTAGAGACCACCCCATTCCACCCCCTGCCGTGGGCAGGGACACCTTCCACCAGATCAGGTTGTTCCCAGCCCCGTTCAGCCTGGCCTTGGACACTTCCAGGGGTGAGGAGGAGTTTCCTCAGGCAGCAAGTCCCAAACAAGGGTGTTCTATCTGGGCAGGGGGTGAGCAGAGCCCTGCTCATCTCATCCCATGGGAGCCCTGTGGATCCACCCCTCGGCATCCAGGGCTGGGGATATGGAGGCAGCAGGTTTTCCACTTGTGCCATTGAGTCTCTGTGTGTCTGTCAGGCTTTAATGCAGATTGTTGTCTCTTTTCCCACACCAGGAGGGCTGAGTGCCCTTGGTGATGGGACCTGCCTGCCCCAGGAGCCTCCTGGCAGTGCTGTGAGTGCCCTCGTGTGCTGCAGGACTCTCCTCTGGGAAGTCCCTGAGCTGGCAAAAGGGGAAGGACACTATTATTAGGGAAGCTGGAACCCCTCCAGCATCTGTGATCCTCTCATGTTTGTTCCCTGTGTGTTTGCCAAAAGCACCCTTATTTATTTCATCAGCTAAATGCTGCAAACCAGATGCCTGAGCTCCATCAAGGCATTTAATGATGATGATCATTGCTTCCCCTAATGCAGAGTCTCCTGGCGAGGACGATGCCACAGCAGTGCACAGCTGTTGACCAATGGGGGCCTGTCTGTTTTTCTCCAGTGTTTTATGGCACTTATCTATTTTTATTTTTTTTTCTGCCAGGCCTCCTTTTTTTTTTTTTTTTTTTTTTTTTTTTTTTTTTTTTTTTTTTTCTTCCCTCTTTTTATTTTTTTTTTCCCTTGTTTCTGCTGAGTTGCAAGAAGTTGTGAGGTGGAACGTGGCAGCTGTTTAATGGTGCAGGAGCCTGGCGAGGCAGATGAGCTCAGGGAGTGAGCAGAGCCTCCCTCTCCTCTGAAGTGCTGCACAAAGTCTCCTGAGTGACAGAAACATGTCCCTGCATCCTCCCAGCAGCAGGAAAAAAGGATGTGGCTGCTCTTTCCCAGCTAAGCTGGGAGTAAATAACACAGATGAGTAAATAATACAGACCAGGCTGCGTGAGGAGGCTTTGGCACGGCCAGAAGGGGAAGATTGATCCTCAGGGGTTTGTTTCTGGTGCAGAGCTGTGTTTTTCCTTGGCTGGATGCACCGAGATGAGCTTGAGAGGACACGAGACAGGGCACAGATGTTGGGAAAGGCACACGTTGGGCCTGCTGGGATCACTTGGCACAGGAAAGCTGCTGCTCAGACCCTGCATTTCCCAGGGGTGTGCTTGGCTGTTCTGCTGAGCCGCTCCTCTGATCAGGATTGAGAACCTCGGGGCCAGGTGAGGTTGGTTCGTTTTATCTGGTGGCTTCACTGGGAGCAGGAGGGTGTCCTCACATCCCAAGGTGCTCCAGGATGGACGAGCTGCAGCTGCTGGCAAGACAGGCAGAGGCACTTGCCAAAAGCTGCCAGGCTGCTGCCATCCTATAGGAACCTAAAAAACTTCCATAGGAATCCTATAGGAACCACACAGGGCTGTTCAATCCACCTCCAGTGTCTCCTTCCTGCCAGGAGCTGCCGTGTAACTTCTGAAAGTGTCTTAAGATCTCTTAAGAGACAATTAAGAATTTCAGCGTTGCTTTGATATTTGTTGAGCAAAACATTGACACAACACGCCAGGCTATTCGGGTTTGTTTTAACTTGCAGTTTAGGTTTCAAAAAAACAAAAAAAAAAAAAGGGAGAAAAAAAAAGAGAGAGAGTATGAAATGAAATGAAATGAATTAGCAAATTATTTTGATTGCTTTGTTCATTTTTCCAGCGAGAAAGTTACCCACCTGGAAAATACTGACTGGCTGCAGGCAGGAGCAGAATTTATTACCTGAGATAAATGGATCTGGGATAAAAGTCCTCTTTATTTTTTCATTTTAGCTGCAAAGGATGATACGCTTCTGTTCTGCTCTTTGTGCCTGAGATCAAATAAGAAGGAACTTTGCATAGGTATGCCAGTGCCTTTCAAGGGGAGGTTTCTCCCCCCACCCCAACCTTCCTTTTCCTCCTGGAAGCAGCACCTTGGACTTGAGATGAGAGCAGCGTTTGACGTCCTGTTCACAGCGATGCTGGAGCGACTCTGAACGCCAGAACTGGCACTCGCTCTGCGTTCCATCCCATGTGCACGGGCTCTGATCTCTCTACCTTGGCCTTGTTTTATTCCCTTTTTTCTCCCTTTCTTCCCCCATTTCCTTGGCAAAGAAAAGTGTCGTGGTTTGAAAGAAAAACCAGTGAGAGGCTCCAAGTCAGAAATACAATTTAATAAGAAGGTAAAAAGGTAAAAATAAAATAAAATCAATGCAATAACACAAAGGAGCACTGCCAGAGTCAGAACACAGCCTGAGCAGGGTGGGGGGAGCAGTCCAGGTGAGGGGCTCTTCCTGAAGCAGTGATCCCACAGAAAGGTCTGGGAGCTCTGCTCCTCTGGGAATCCAGTGGCTCAGGGCTGCTTGTCCTGTCCCAAATCCCAGATTTTCTCCAGGTGGGAATGCTTGGCTCCTCCCCCTGGGCATTGGGAGCATCTCCCAATGGGATGAGGAGTCGTGCAGTGGCTCCTTGATGGCCCATTAAACAGAGAGAGCTCCTGGAGGGAGTTCCCTGTGAGTCCTGGGCAAGGCATTGATGGGCCATGAGCAGAAGAGCCCAAAGGAGGGGCCTGGGAAAACACTGCCCCACCTGGTTCCAACAGCTCATGGGGATGGGGATGGAATAAATACTGTGTGCACATCCCACACTGCAATCCAGGACAAAAGGCTTTGTGGGAGAATCCTGGTTTGGTTTCCCCGAGGGGCGGCGGGTGGATTTCACACACAGGGTGTCAGCTGCGTTAAATGAACACCCTCAGATCACTGTAAATCCCTATTTACACATAATAAACACGAGGCTATAAAACACAGAGGAAATAATACATTATTGATTACAGCAGTGGCATGTAATGTCCTTTGAAAGGCGGGTGGGGCCTGCCCATCCATCAGTGCTCGGAATGAGGATCCTCTGCTCCTTGGGAATTCAGGGCAGGTCAGCTGTGTGTGCCCAGCTCCCCTGGCTCCCTGTGCTGAAAATTCCCAGGGAATTTTCTATAAACAGGAGAAATGTTTTTGTAGCTGTACCTTTGTTATTCATTCCTTTCCCCAGGAGGGACTTCTCCTTGCTGTCCCTCTGCTCTGACCAATGGGAGTGAAGAGGTTTGTCTTTGTGTCACCAATCCAATTGGTCTGTGTGAAATGGAATAAAAGGGAGACACATCCCAGAAATAGAGGAGTCATTTTTAGCCTTCTAAAACTCAGAGTCTGTGTTGTTGTGGTGTACAACAGCATCAGGGTGGCACTGAATGGGTTCTAAGTTTTCTTCCAACCCAAACTCTGCTATGATATTTCTCTGACCTGCAGCCCTGTCTGTTGGGCATGTTGGAATTTTCCTTTAGGCGAGAAAGGTGCTTGAGAAAAATCTTCCTATAAATGTAGCCAGAGCATTGAAATGTCAAAGCCTTTCCCCCTTGGAGCAGAGAGTGTCTCCATAAGGAGTGGGTTATGTGCAGGATGACCTGAATGTGAGCAAAATGAAGGCTTGGCACAACACCTGGGGGGTGCAGAATCAGTTATTTTTGAGGATTGGGAAGGATGACTCACAAGCCTTGACACCACTCCTGTGGCTATCACTCTTCTGCTTATCCAAAACAAAAAGTGTGGTGGTTTTTTTCCTCTGTGTGTGTGACTTTTCGTTAGGTTTTGTGTTTGCGTTTTTAAAAAATGGCGATGTGCTCACCAGCTGAGGTGCCCTATCAGCATCACTGCCCTGGCACTCCTGTTACAGTGATGAAGAGCAATGTTTTGATGGCTGCTGAAATTGTAGGTGATGATTCCCTCTTTCTCAGCAGCAGGCACCATTCCTCATCCCCCATGCGATTCATGAGCCTCATTCCCTTGTTTTATCTCTGGCTGAGGTTGCAGGCGAGTGAGGTCGGTGAGGCTTGACAGGCATTTGGAATGGCTTTTGTTGGGTTTAAATGAGTTGAGAGTTCAAAGCCAGGCAGGTAATGGAGCGGTTCTGCTCCCCTTGTTCACTTTGAGGGGATTGCAGGCCCTGCTGCTCCTCACAGCTCTGCTCCAGTCAGGAGAATCCTGAGGCACAGCTGTGCCAGAGGGGAGTGCAGGGCAAGGGGGAATGGCTTCACACTGATGGGGAGCAGGGTTAGATGGGATATTGGCAAGAAATCCTTCCCTGTGAGGGTGGGCAGGCCCTGGCACAGCATTCCCAGAGAAGCTGTGGCTGCCCCTGGATCCCTGGAGTGTCCAAGGCCAGTTTAGAAGGGATTTGGAGCAGCCTGGAATAGTGGAAAGTGTCTCTAAATATGGATTGAGATGATCTTCAAGGTCCTTCCAACCCTTCCTTTCCATGGTTCTAACAGCACCTTCATGAAACATGGATAACTTGACTCTGCACATGGGGAAATCTCCTCACCCCTGAGCTGCCCCAAACCTGGATCCAAGCTGTTTACTCACTCCTGGCAGCTCTGCAGTGAAAACACATTAAAGTTCCCTTTTCCTGCAGCTTTTTTTTTTTCCCTCCAGGTATTTAATCTTAGTTTACAGATGAAATGTGCAGTGGAGAAAAAGATGCTAATCATACACTTGCTGCACTCTGCTCCAGCCACTGGAAAATTTATTACCATCTGTCCTGGCATGGACAGGGCTGGAGCATCACCCCACTAAACAGCTTTGGAGTGGCAGCAGAGAGACCCAACATCACATCAGGGCACGGCCCCGAGCCCCTGGGGCCACCAGAGACCTCGCAGGGGTTGGTGCAGGAGAGCTGCACTTCCTAATCTGCTCCTGGCTCAGCTCAGAGGCAAGAAAAATCCAGGCTGGGCTGGAAGCTTCCAGCACTTGGCTCTGAGTGCCACCAGCAGCTTTCTGGTGTTTTATGGTCACAGGAGATTTTTATCAACCTTTTGTCAACACTCTCAGGCTCCTGGTGGGATTCTTGGGGTGTCCTGTGCAGAGTTCAACTCAACCCTTGTGGATCCCTTCCAACTCAGGATATTCTGTGATTTAACTACTCATTTTAACTTCTCAATTTTTTTTTTAGCCAGCTGTTGAGATGTCATTATTTCAGTCTCCCGGATACATCATTATGTACATCCCTAACAGGTCCCTTCCCTGGCTGTGACAGGGCACGTGGCTCTACATGATCAAGTTCTGACAGGCTTTTATAAACCCAGAGCAGAAGGCGAGGTCGGAAATCAGACCAGAAATGGGATTTCTCCGGCTCCCAAAGAAAAGTGTTTGGCTGCGCAGCTTTCTGAGCATCTTGTAGTATCAAACTGTCTTGGAAGCAAAAGTGGTTTGATTTTTGGCCTGTCTCTGCCCTCAGCGGATTATTGGACTTATAGTTCAGAAAGTCTCCAACTGCAGCTCCTGTGATGCATCTTAAATATACAATTTTCACTTGGCTTTCTGCAAGATCAGAGTTTCTTCCTGGCAGATCCTCCTGCAAGTTGTATTTCCCCTCCAGCAGCAGCAGCAGAATCTTGGAGCACACAACCATCCCATAAAGTCTCTCTCCTGTGGCTGTGTTTGCTTATGTCTCTCTTTTTTTTTTTTTTTTAACTAACTTGGACTATTTTCATAAAACCTCACACCTTGGAGAACCCAAAATTGCTGAGCAAGGAAATAATCACCAGTGGTGCAAGGAATGCTCTTGTCTCTCCTGCAGCAATTAGCAAACCTTAACGCAGGCTTGGCTCTCTTTCCAATTAAACCCTGGCAAGCTGGAATACACGATGTGCTAATGAAATGGGGAGTTTTGGAGCTCCTCTGCTGGCTCTTTGGAGGATATGGGAGCTTTAGGCTGTCTGGCTGAAACTGAGCCATTGAAAGTAATGGGCTGGACAATCTCACCCCATTACTTTTAATGGGATTGAGAGAGTGCAGTGGGAGCAGGGCTGGGGGAGGCAGAGGAGCTGTTTCCACAGATGATCCAAGTTGTGGGTAATGCTGGGAAAATGCCCCCCTGGCAGTGGGAGCTCTGTGCAGTGCTGGGGCTTGGCAGGGAGGGAGCAGGGAAAGGGCATAAAGTGCCACAAATCAGCCCTGGGTGGGGGCTGAGTTTGGTCAGGACGTGTCACAAGGAGAGGAACTGCTGGGTGGGGGAAATCTCATTGCTGGATGGGGAGATCCCACTGATGGATCTGGAGATCCCACGGCTGGATGGGGAGATCCCACTGCTGGATGGGGAGATCCCACTGATGGATCTGGAGATCCCACTGATGGATGGGGGAGATCCCACTGTTGGGTGGGAGAGATTCCACTGCTGGGTGGGAAAGATCCCACTGCTGGATGTGGAGATCCACTGCTGGATAGAGAGATCCCACTGCTGGATCTGGAGATCCCACTGCTGGATGGAGAAATCCCACTGCTGGTTGGGAGATCCCACCTGCTGGATGGGGGAGATCCCTGCCTTGTGTGGCTGCTTTGATCCCTCTCTCATACCCATCTCCCCTGGTTTACCTTCCTACCCTTTACCTGTGCTGATTGCACCTGTAGAGGTGAAAGGAGGGTTTAACATGATGTGAACTACAATGATTTAAGTTGAGGCAGTGAAGATCCAGCTAGTGGGACCAGTTGCAGAAATCATGAATTTTCAGGCCAACTGGGAAACTGAAAATTCTCAAAAAGGGGAGAGGGATGGTCATGAGACATGAATATCACAAGATTTAGATTGAATGCTGCAGGCTGAAATTGCTGTGGATGCTCAGTGTGTTTGGTGTCCTCTCTGGAGCTGGGCAGGGTGAGCTGTGCCAGGGCAGGGTGAGCTGTGCCAGGGCAGGGTGAGCTGTTCCAGGGCAGGGTGAGCAGTTCCAGGGCAGGGCGAGTTTTGCCAGGACACCCCAGCCTGAGGCCACTGCTGTGTTTGCCCCCATGGCCTGGCTGCTGGATTTGTTCCTCGTGGTGGGAGTGAATCTGCTCCCACTGGGAATGGAAGGACCTGGACAGGGCAGGGCAGCAATCAGCCTCCCACAGCCTGACATTTGCCCACTCACTTTCCTTTCTCCTCCTGCTGAGCGTGGCCAAAGCCTTCCCTGCCAGAGCACTTAAACCTCAATACCTCAATCAAAGCAGAAAGGGACAGAAATGTGGTGATGAGATAATCCCTTAAACTTTATGGCTTTCCCCCCCACCCTGTAATTGGTGTCTTGTTCCTTGGTGGAGAGTTGGGACCTGTTCTCACTCTCTCCTTTCCATTTAGCAGAAGGTTTGAACAGAAGAGGAGGATCAGGAACTGCAGCAAATGCACCTCCAATTAGGACTACCCTGAAATTTCTCCTTCCTTGGCTGGTTTACTCATCTGTGAGGGTTTGGCGACACCACCACGAGTTTCCCCCAAGCTGTTCAGCAACCTCAGCTCCCATTCAAATTCCTGGGAAGTAACTCAAGTTGGGATATCTGAGGAGGAAATGGGGATTAACCTGTGCTGTGGGTCTGCCCTGAGATAAAACATTCACGTCACTGATCTCCTTCATCTTGGAGAGGGGACAGCACAGCCTGGACTGGTCCCAGCAGGCCTCCTCCTTCCCACCTCACAGGTAGAAATGCAGCTAAAAGACAGCTGAGACCTGCCAAGGAGAGGGAAAAAAAATGAAAAATGAAACAGGAGCTGAAGATCAGAAATATTTTTAAAAGGCCTCAGATGCGGAAGGATTGCAGCCGTGCTGGGAGGTAACCAGCAAATAGAATTTAATTATACGACACGCAGGAGTAATGGAGCCTGTGAGTCTGGAGTGTGATTTCCCAGTAATGGGAGGACAGCAGGGAGCCCTGTTTGGGCTGGTGTGTGTGTGTTCACTGAGAGCAGGACGGGGCTGCAGCGCGTTCCCTGCCTCGAGGGGAGGGGAGGCCACAGCTCCTCCAGCCTGGGGGATCTGGGCATTTCTTGGGGTGTCCAAGACTTTGGAGCAGCTGGCCTGTTGGAGTCCAGGGCATCCCCTGGGATGAGCTGGGACCCGAGGAAGGGAGTTTGAGCCCTGGGCAGGGGGTGTGGAGCTGGTCCAGGGGGTTTGGAGACCTTGGCACAGCCCAGAAAAACACTGGGTTTGATTTTAGTCCATGGGAGAAACTCCCAACACAAAGAGAGGAATTGCAAATCACCAGGAAGTGAAAATGGTAGTTTAGCACAGCA
Source organism: Zosterops lateralis (assembly GCF_965231275.1). Taxonomy (NCBI): domain Eukaryota; kingdom Metazoa; phylum Chordata; class Aves; order Passeriformes; family Zosteropidae; genus Zosterops; species Zosterops lateralis. Next base: position 6,133,071 of record NC_139785.1, on the reverse strand, counting down.
GAAGATGCAAAATAGTTTTAGGGTTTTAGAATAGAGGTAAATGGGGGACAGGATGGTGGGATTTGGGTGGTGCCTCGTGTCCCTCTCCTTCTCCCCCGCCCTCCATCCCCTGGGGTGGTGATGGCACAGGGCAGTGACAGTGGGTTGGGTCAGAGCAGAAATGACCCTTTTAGTGTGAGCCCTGGGCATTGGTGTGAAATTGTAAATACCCCACCCGTGGTTATCTGTATCAATGTGAGGTGACCCCATCGGGGGCCGTCCCCTCATGTCCCAGCCCTGTCCAGACCTCGGCTGGGAGCGGAGAAAACTCTGAGATATCAAATAATAAACACCACAAGAAACCTGAAAACAGAACCTTGAACACTCTGCTTTTTTCTACCAACACAACTCGGGGCTTTTAGCGGGCCAAGGACTTTTAACAACCTGAATTTCAGGTGAGAAAACCAACCCGAGACTGGGCAGTGGGATTCCCTGGATCTGGGGCACAGGGGCTTGAGGTTAGGCAGAGAAAAGATGTGATCCCAGCATGTCTGGAGTGGTTTGTGCTTCCCTGTACCGCTGTCCATCTTCCAGACCTGTAAGAAGGATGGTTTAGTCAGAAACACGTCCAAGGTGGGAGGTGTGAGGAGCCATTGTTGATCCAGAGCACGGCTATAGATGTGACCTTTACGGTTCTGTGGGTTTATTTTTATTATTTTTTTTCTCTCCAGCTTATCCACAATCTGTCAGAGCAGCGTGGGGACTGCCAGGGTTTATTGCAAAGTGTTTCCATTGCCGTGTTCTCCTCCCAGCTGAGTTTGGTTTATTTTGTTGGATTTTCACCTTAAGGAGGTTTGTTTGTTTGTTTGTTTGTTTGATTGTTTTTACAAGGTGCTGAGGCAGGGACACTCCTGCTGTTGTGTGGAGCTCTAGACCTGCATGTAAATGTGGCTCTCTGAGTGACAAGAAGTGGTGTTTATTCCACCACGAGATGTTCCCACCAGGCTCCAGGATGATGTTCTGTGGCTGTGGCTGATGTTGTTTGGATTGGGGTGGGACATGTGGGGGTCCCTCAGCAGGAGCAGGGAATGGTGCAGGGGCTTGCGAGGCCCCAGGGAAACCAGGCCTTCAGAGAACACACTGCACTCTTAAGGAATCAAAACATGTGGATTTTGTGTCTTTCTCCCTGTCAGTTTTGTTCTGAGCTGGTTTTAGACCGTCTCAGAGTCTCACAATCCCTGCTGTGGAAAGCCCTCCTGGTTTGTAGGAGCACATCCTGATCCAGTCACTGGAGATGGAGCAGGAAGGCTCAAAACAGCTTTAGACCAGCTTGATCCATCCTGTCCCTGTCCCTGTCCCTGCCTGCCCTGTCCCTCTCTGTCCTGCCCTGTCCCTGGTTGTCCTGCCCTGTCCCTCCCTGCCCTGCCACCTCCCCACAATCACCAAATCCTGTCAGTTCAGCTCCTCTCCTGGTGGGACAGCATTGCTGGTGCTGTGTCCTGCTTTCAGGGGCTGACCTGGGGAAACACCAGGAGACACGGGGGGATGCACGGACAGGTGTTTGCCCGTCGCTGACATTTCCCTGGGAGGCTTGTTCCAGCCCTTCCTGCAGCAGGGAAGAGCTTGTTCCACTGCCCTGGAACAGAACATTTGAGGCCTTGGCTGGAGCAGCAGGCACAATGGGCTGTGGTGAAGGATATTCCTTCCCTGGGAAGCCCTTGAAGTGCAGGTCAGAGCCACCAGCAGAGGTAAAACAACACAGGAATCTCACAAGGAGGATCTGAGCTGCAGGGCTGCAGCAAGGGCTGGACCATCAGAGGGGCTGAGCCAGGAGAGGTGCCTGCGAGAGCAGCTCTTGAAAAATACTCCAAAACTCGTGTGAACTGGGTGAAAATGCTGGAGAAAATGCTGGGGTCTCTGTATCCTTTGAGAATGTGACAGGAAACACCAACCCCACAATAGTGGAGCCATCAGAAGTGAGTTATGGAGGGAGCAGGTGCAACCCAAAGTCACATTGGCCTGCTAATTGAATTTGGGGTCATGGGCAGCCCCACCAGCCTTTTCTCATTCCTGGGTGTGTTTTTTGCCATAATGTGAAAATTCTCTGACTCTGTGGGGCACTTGACCCAGCTCTCAGCAGTGCAAACAGGAGTGGGTTTGATATTCAGTAGTGAAAAAAAAAAACCAGATTGTTTCTACATAACCTTTTATTTGGTTTTCTTTCACATAAAGCCTTGTGTGGAAGTTATGGCTTTTATAGTAGGAAATACAAGGAAAAATACTTTTTTCCTGCACATGAGGTGTAGTTAAGCTGTGGAACTTGCTGCCTCAAGGCCCTTAGCAAAACATTTTGGAGAATTTGACCAGTGTAAACACATCCCTGTGCACACAAAGCTGTGAGAGCTGTTTGTGTGGGAAGGTCCAAGTACCAACAGCCACCTTGCTCTGGGCTGAATTGTTTTTTCCTACTGCAGCTCCATCAGATTTCTTAACTTCAGGGAAAAGGATAAAAAGTATAAAAATCCAAAGAATGACTGAATTTGAGGCTTGTGAAGGTTTTTCTTCACTTGTCAGATGGTGCCCAAATTGGACATGTTTGTGAGAGGTTCAGAAAAAGTGCATCAGCCATGAAGGGCTGGGGAGGAGAGTGGGGAATACAGACAGATCCAGTTCTGAACTTTGGGGACCAAAGGCTCTCTGTTGCCACTAGAGAAAAAAAAAAACCTCTTCAAAACACTCCAGTGCTGAGTTACAACTCAGAGGTGTCTCTTTTCCCTTCATTAGCCAGGGAACACAGGGGATATCATTCTCTTTGCTCAGCAGCACAAATCCCTCTTCTTTCTTTCTTTCCCCTCCTGCCAGTTGTGTTCCCTGCTAAGAAGCAACTTTTAATTGTCTGGTACCAGGGCAGAGCTGCCTCCTGTGTGTTTCCCCTGTTCTTCCTCTTGAAGATTCTAGTGCTGATCCTTTCAAGGCACCTGGAGGGCTGGACCCCAGTGCTCTCCAATATTCAAGGCCTGTCCAAAGTTGTTTTTTGTCCCAAAGATTCACCTCTGGGTAATGGAGACTCCAGTTTTCTACTGAGCTGAAAGAGGCACAGTGGAAATCAGCACATCCAAGATTTCCTGTCTTTTTTCCATTATGGTTTTTAACCTCAAAAAAATGTTTGAGAGATGTTTTAAGGATCGTCCTGACCTTCACCCTTCAGCGCCAGAAATTCCCAGTAGGGAGAACAGCCCTGGCACTGCTTTGTGCTGTTGCTGTTCCCAAATGCAGGTGGGTGCCTCTCTGGTGGTGTTTAAGGCCAATTTTAGGTCTTAACAGAGGTTCTGCAAAGGGTTTCAGTTCTGGGGAGTTTTCTCTCGCCATGCAAAGTTGATCTGTCCTCTCCAAGGTCTTCACCCTGTACAGCAATAGGGAGGAGACTGGAATGATAAATTCTTCAACCAGAACTGGCTCTTGAGTGGGGACAGTTTTCCCCAAGTCCTGCTGGACGTCCTTCTCTCTTTCCAGGTCTGTGGGCTATGGGAGAATAGCCAATTGTTGTTTTCCATCTCGGAGCAATGAGCTGGCAAACATCTCTGCTCCATCTGTTTTCTTTCATTGATGGATTCTTTAAAGTCAGATTGTGGTCCCACAGGGACACACTCAACTAATCCTCTGCTTTTAAGATTTTATTTGTGCAATAAATGGATGACAAGGTGGTTTGCGAGTACATAATACAATAAATGGCTTTATAAATGCAACTTTTTTTGCAGAGCACTGTAGAATAAAATACACCACCACTCTGGCATTTAACACTGATCTCTGCTTCATTCATATTTCAAACAGTAATGTGCTCATTTTCTCATCTTGGGAAGCCTCTTAGGTTTTTTAATACATTTTTATAAATTAACCAGGCACAGATTTAATAATAACGCGCATTCCTACGGCTTTTTTTTTCCAATCTCCGAAAATCTCAGATTGCTCTGCAGACTTAACAGTGCAATATAGAAATTCCCTGCCAAAGGATCCGTTTGCAGAGTTGCAGCGGGAGTTTGGGTGGCTCAGGAATCTCAGGTTTTATGGTTTTCTCTCACCCGAGATTCCATGCTGGTGGTTCATGTGGGTCCAAGGGAGTGATTTTCCCTCCTCGACCTCTGAAGGTTTTGAGGTCTGACTCTGTGTCTCTGTCTCTGTGCTCGGTGGTTGGTGTGAGAATGGAGGGAGTCTCGAGGTCTTGGTTTTCTTGGTTTCTCACGTTGTTTATTAATTCTTATCTTACAATTCTCTGTGTCCGGCCAAGGTGTTCACAGCAGCTCGGACACGATGTGACTCCCCTGTGATGGGAGGTCACTACCTCTTATACAGATAATTATGTGTCTATTATTTACAATTCTATACCCATGTCTATCACCTGCACTAACACAGTCATTTCTACTCTGACCCAATCCACTGAAACTCCCCTGTGCCCACGTCACTGCAGACAATGGAGGCCAAGGGAGAAGGAGAAGAACCCAGGGCACCGCCCTAAAATCTCCATCTTGTCCCTTTGCATCTACATTCTAAACATCCCAAAACTACAAAATCTTCTACCTGGTGAAAGGTGCTCTGTGGGTGCCCAGGGCAGGGTCCTCTGAAGAAGAGGTCACAGGGATGTTTGGATGGTCCTGAGCCTGGAAATCAAGATGATGAAATATCAGGGATTGATGGAGAGGCAGAAACACTGATTCATGATCAGGATTCAATTTTACTCAGGTTTTCCAAGAACTTCTACACCATCTCAGTGAGGTTAATAATTTCCACTACAATAATTAGGTTAAAAGATCATACAAACAACCCATGCATTTTTCAACATTTTCATCATAGGGGGTTGATTAAATCTTCTCCCTAAAGCAGGTTTTTAATCTCATTTTCTCCTGAGCTCAAAGTTCTGTTTGTCCTCGCCGTGGCATCCCAGTACCAGACTGGATATGCTGATTAAGTCTGTCTCATTCTCGTGAATTCCCACAATAAAAAACAAAGAAAATCCTCCTTCAAACTTTTGGGATGGAGCATCCCTGGCCACAGTGAAGCCAAGAGCGTGGAAAACCTTGGGAGATCAGGGTTTTCTGCCTTATTCAAGGCACCCATATACAGCAGGCAACTGCATCCACCAGGACAGGGAAATTCTAAGCAGGAGGATGAGGTTTGTCCATCAAAATTTGTCATAACCAAAATCTCTTTGATTTGGTGATGTAGGATCTCCTCCTATCACCTTCCTGACCAACTTAGGAAGGTGTTGAGCTTCTTTCCTTGGAGAATTGCATGTTCTTTGAAGAACTCCCAGCTGAGTTTTTTACCTCTGGGATCCCCAGGTGAGATGAGGCTTTTCCAGCCCTCTGCCTTTCCCAGTTCCCACATTTTGGTGTCATTGACAGTAGAATATCTGCCCACTCCCAATCCCAGAAATCAGAGTTAAACTCATGGATATAACACATAAACAGAAAAAAAAAAATATTTACAGGTAGCAAATTGCCATCACTGTAGAAGGAAAACATGACAAAATGGAAACGTGATATTTATGTTAATACAAAGTTTTAAAAATTTAATTTAAGAGACCAGCTGTTTCTGCTTCTCTTATAAGAGTTTAATTGGTATATAATAGCATAGTTAATTAAATACAAATCAATAGTTTAAACCAGCTAATTGATATTTAATATGTATGGGAAAATATAACTTAGTTGTAATATCATTAGCTCAATATTAAATAAGCAATGGAATTGCAATTATGCCTTTACAACGATTATAAAGTTTATCGTTCTTTAATAAACTTGCAATTAGACAGGGCGAGCTGAAAAATTATTAAACAGGTATTATTGGGCTATTAAATGTTTATTGTCATTCCTGGTGGGACACAGCTACACAATAGTACATATTATAATTATGTTAATAAAGCCTTATTACAGCTTTGCAGCTTTAGCCTTTAGTGCACTGGTGATCTGATATTTACTTCCCGAGTGCTGAGTGAAGGAATTGCCTTGAAATTGAGTAAAGAAATCCCAGACAATGAAAAAACTGAGGAAAAAGCAGGAGGAATCCATAGTTTGGGCCAGCACTGAGAGATCTTTCTTCCTAAACATCTTTCCCCTCTGTTTCTCAGGGTGAGGATCCCTTTCTGGAAGACTCCGAGGTCTTGTTTATTTTAATTGGAATTTGCTTCATTGTCACTGGAAATTTGTGGTTTGAAGTTGCTCCTGTTTTGTGGCTCTTCTGCCAGTTTGGGTGTGAGTTAGTGCAGGTGCTCCTGAGAGAGTTGGAACCAGGGTTCTGCTGTGTGTTTTACAACCAGGACACTTCAGCTCCCACATTGTCACAGTGTGTGGGATGATCAACTTCATCTGTAATTACTTTTGCCATGCTGGGAAATTCAATTGTCTTCACAAGGAAACGGGTGGAATTGATTTGGGGGAGATGGGGCCACGCAAGGGTTAAAACATTCTGGTTCCAGTGTGTCTCAGCAGACCTCCTAAAGCCAAGAATTTAAAATTCTGGGTATCTCCTTAACTATTTTAGCCTTGGGTAGCCACTAAAAGCCAAAATGGTGAGACATCCTTAAGCAGCAGAGTCATCTTGAAGTGTTTTACCTTTTAAAGGCGCTCTCAAGTATTTAAAGGTGCCTTTAGCGATAAAGATTTTTGCATGTTCTCACAAATTTATGGTATGAATTATTATAATGCAGTGCTTTTGTACAGCTCCTTTCATCATGGGATATCAAAGTGGTTTATAAGTGTTAATTATGGCACCCCTTGGGGAGGCAAACGGGAGACAGGCACCCAGAGCAGGCTGCTGAGCCAGGCTCCAGAGAGGCAGAACCCACATTTCCTCTGGATCCAGCTCAGCCTGAGCCTCCCTCCCTCTCTGGGGGCTCAGCTGGGACTGGAGCTCCTGCCCACAACCCCCTTTTTGGGAGCTTTTTTGGGAGCTTTTTGCTCACTGCATGGGGCAGGTGAGAGCTGGACACACCTGAGTGGTGGGATTGTCCCAGGTGGGATTGTCCCAGGTGGGATTGTCCCAGGACACTGCAGCTCCTGCTGCCCCCAGCTCTTCCCTGGCTTGGGGTGCTCTGGGACCACCATCATTGGAAGGATGTTATAATAACCCATAGTAACCCATTAGAAGGACCTGGAGCTGCTGGAGCAAGTCCAGAGAGGCCATGGAGATGCTCCAGGGATGGAGCCCCTCTGGAGCCAGGCTGGGAGAGCTGGGGGTGCTCACCTGGAGAGGAGAAGCTCCAGGGAGAGCTCAGAGCTCCTAAAGGGGCTCCAGGAGAGCTGGAGAGGGACTGGGGACAAGGGATGGAGGGACAGGACACAGGGAATGGCTTTCCACTGCCAGAGGACAGGGCTGGATGGGAGATTGGACAGGAATTGTTCCCTGGGAGGGTGGGCAGGGCCTGGCACAGGGTGCCCAGAGCAGCTGTGGCTGCCCCTGGATCCCTGGGGGTGTCCAACGCCAGGTTGGACAGAGCTTGGGACAGTGGAAGGTGTCCCTGCCCATGGCAGAGTCCTTAAGGTCTATTCCCACCTGAACCATTCCATGATTTTGGTGGTGTTTGTGCTCATGGTGTGTGCAGGGTCTGTGTGAAAACTCAGCCCCCCTGGGCACGCTGAGTCAGAGCAGATCTGGCTCTCTCAGCTGCACTGTGGGCTCTGCTGCCTCGTCTGACGCTGATCTAATTGTGTTGTTTTAATTACTTTGATACCTTGGTGCTCGTCGGAGGCTCGATAGCAATCGATGGGGTTTTGTTTTCTTATCAATAAAGACATAAAGGCTCTCACCTGCTCTGCTGGCTCTGTGCAGTCGGCCCTGGGGGCTCCAGGCAGGCTCAGAGCTTGGAGGGTGTGTGTCCTCACTGGATCCTGCATGGAAACACCCCCAAGGTCAGCAAGGTCTTATCGATTCTCCTTATCAGGGAGGCAGCCTGAGCTGGGTGTCCCTGCAGGCAGAGACACCCCACACTCTGCAGGCCAACACCTTTCTGTGGTTGTGCACTTTGTGCAGAGCATGGTGGGGCACGTTTTCTCTTTTCTGGAGAGCAAGAGTGGACTGCTTTTCACCACCAGAGGTGGACAACATTTGCTCATTGCCCCTTTCTGTTGGGAAAGATGGGACAGGAAGGGCTTGTGGATATGATCGTCTGGCAAGAAATACTGGAGATGTAAAACCTGTGAGGGAAATAGAAATGAAGGGCAGCTCTGAGATGTGATCATGGCAGGCAGGAAGACGGGGATGAGCTGGAGATGGGTGGAAGGACAGAAAACAAAAGGAGCCAAGGGTGCAGCCCCTCTCCACCCTGCCAAGGCATCAGGGAAAAGGTGGATAAGAAAAGTCTCTTTAGAGTTTAGAATACAGGATGATGTGGTGATAGAGCAGTTCTCATGGGCTGCAGGCAAAGTCTGTAGGGTTTGTATCTGGCGCCGGTTGGTCACTGTAAATTAGAATATTCAACACAAAAGGAGATAGAATGGATTGGAACAAGGTCCTCCCTCTCTCTCCTACTGCTCTTACTCCTCTCAGCTCTTTTACCTCCCTCACCTCACCCCCTCTCTCTCCCTCTCTCTTTGGGGTTCCCTCCAGCCCAGGCTGGTGGCTGAAGGCAAAGCCCTTTTTACCCACCACCCTTATAATAAACCCATGTGTGTCTAGAATATCTCAGCTCTGCAGAGTTCCTTCTCCCTGCCCTCCATGGATGCTCCTACACCTTTCTGTTAATTCAAGAAATCACTGAGAGTTCACATCACACTTCCCTTTTCCTCTGGCCCTGTGTAATGCCAGAGGAAGAGCTTTGACTGGGCTTGTGCACACCTTGAGTACCCTGGCAACAAAAAAAGTCTGGGTTTTTTTCTAAGTTTAGGCTCAAATTCTGCTTCCCACTGTGCACAAGAGGAGGATGTAACCCTCTGCTGGGATATCATGGCAGTGAGGATGGTCAGGCAGGGATTCTCTGTATTTGGATCTATCCCCACCTGGATCTGGGGGTATTCCCTGCACATCACATCACACTTCTCTCCTCCTCTGGATCTGTATAATGCCAGAGGAAGGGCTGTGATTTGGTTTGTGTGCACCTTGAGTGCCCTGGCATCAAAATTAATCTGTTTTTTCCTAGGTGTGTGTGTGTGATCACATCACATCACACTTCCCTCTTCCTCTGGACACGCTCCAGATCTGCCATTCGACCCCATGTTTGCCTGGTGGCACCATAACCAAGTCTGTCCTGCTGCTCTCTCCAGGCTCTCCAGCCTCTCCTGCTCCATCTCCTTCCCCTCCTGGGAGCGGCTCAGGAAACTTCCCGTCGCTCCTCCTGCAGCACGGGGGGCTCTCAGTCCACAGCCACATTAAGCAAACATCAAAGGGGCTTTGATCAGCGGGGCTCTGCAGAGCACAGGAGCCCCCAAGGAGCTCTGCAGGTCCTCAGGCAGCGTTGGGGACGTGGTACCTTAATTTTCTGCGCTGTGACACGGGAGGATTTGTTTGAAGAACGAGAGCTCTCTGCCTCTCTGAGGGGACAGCGCCTGTGCTCGCGGCCTCCTTCTGGAAAAAAAACCCCACGCTCAGATCTCAGTGTTTGTTACCAAGAGTCAAAAAAGCCCCATTAAACAAATCAAGGCATCAAAGGCCTGGGAGTCCTCAGACTCTGGCACTCTCCTGCTCACAGGGTCACTTGGTTGCTTCTAAAGAGCGAGATTCCTCAGGCCAGAATTATCTTCCCTACCGAGGGCCATTTCCCGTTTCCCTTTGCTGAGGAAGGGATAAAAGAGTCCTGTTGTTGCCACACGCTGCTGTGGAGGAAGATGCAGCTCATTCCCCTCACTTGGAATAGAGGAATGCTTCAGGACAGGCAGGGCAGGGGATGCTGATCCTCCTCCCAAGCCCAGCTCTGTAAGGCTGACCAAACTTGAGTTACATCCCCACCTTCCTGGAGCTGTCCCTGAAGGAAATCCAGCAGGATTTGCTCCCTGCAGCAGCCCCAGGTGCCCTGCTCCTGTTCCCCAGCCCAGTCTAACCCCGCCCTCTCTTCTCTTGCAGAACTGGGGCTCCCAGGAAGAGGATGCTGCCTAGTACTGGGGTTCATGTACAAGGAGAAGTACCGCAGGATGACTGAAGGTGAGCAGTCCCCTCACCTTCTCCTCTTCTTCTTCTTCTTTAGCAGTCTCATAGTGAGGGGCTTCACCTCTGAGGGTGTGCTGGGCTCTTGTGCCCACCCAGGAGAAAATCCTGCTTCCCCTTGGATCTCTGGAACATCTTAGAGGCCGTGCATGTGGGCTGCAAGAGAGGAGCAGGAGCTTTGCAGTTCCATTAATCCAAAACCCGCTGTCTTTTCCTTCAGGAAGGATTTGTCACACAGGAAACTCTTGCAGCAATTGCTGCATCTACTCTTCTTTGCCTGGTTGGGTGGCAGTGGTCACCAAGACACTTCCAGAACCTCACAGAGTCACCATTTCATTGCTCTTCAAACTTCTGCTAAAATATCCCTATTTTATATTCCAGTCATCCCTCAAGTACTTTTATGAGCATTGATTAATCCATAGAAATATCGTAAATAATGATGAAGCATAATAACTAAACAAAAACTATTTCTGCTCAGAAGAACTGACATCCTTGCTTCCTTTCCTGGAGCCACCCCTGCTGCAGCTCCTTCTGATTAATGCTGGCTGAGAGAAACAAGCCCAGAGCCCTGTGAGATGGGAGGGTCTCCAGGATGTGTCACAGACAGTTTGGCCTCTGTTAGGTCACTCTGGGAATTGGAAAGTTGACTCAAGCGTGGATTTAAATCCTTTTTAGGGACTCAGGTTGTAAATAATTTGGACAAAGGGTGTGATTTCTTGCCCTAGTGCTCTTTCTTTTCTGGAAACATCCAAGGTGAGGCTGGGTGGGGCTCTGAGTAACCTGGTCTAGAGGAAGGTGTCTCTGCTCCAGGGTTGGGTGACCCTGAGACGTCCCTTCTAACCCAAACTACTCCATGATTCTTTCTCCAAACTATTCCATGATTCTTTCTCCAAACTATTCCATGATTCTTTCTCCCTGCCTGGGCTGGAGTTCTGTCAGCAGTTAGCCATGGGGGTGTCTGCTTCCTGCAGGAAGCCTTTTTCCAAGAGAGTAAAAGGTGAGTTTGTTTCCATGCAGTAAAACTCTCATAGAGGCGAGTTTATGGCTCAAATATCCCTTAGAAGATCAAAGGTTCCCTCAGGCTCCCGGGAGCCCCGATACTGAGCTGATAACGTGGGGAAAGCGCTTCACAAGGCTTCACCTCGTGCTTCTTAATTACCACACGCTCTTTAAACATTGATTAAAGGATGTTTTTAATGGGAAGGGGCTGCCCCACGGGACACGAGGGCTGTGAGAAGGTGCATTCCTGTCCCTCAAGCCTCTTGGACAGGCTGCCCGCGGCTGTGCCCAGACCCTGGGGATGCTCACAGGGTGTTGGAGAGCTGGCAGGACCCTGAGCATCCTCCCAATCCTTTGGGATGGCTCTGGCCCCCTGATGGATCCAGAGCCTGCGTCAGACACGGAGTGAGCCCCCTTTTCAGGCCGAGCGTGGCTTTGTGTGCAGAGAACAAAGAGACATGAAAGGCCAAAAGTAAAGCTTTTGTGAGGAAAAGGGAACAAAGTGTTCCTGCCTGACGTGCAGCCAGTTTCTGGCCCCTGCAGGCTGCAGGGCCATTATGTTTAAAGGTACAATCTGCCAAAAACAAAAGTCAGGGGGATTTCCATGGCTACAAAGACCACCTAGGACTCGTGTTTTCATTAGAAGCAGTTACAGATGACAGTTGCAGACATCCAGCCTCCCAGGGTTGTGGTGGATGGCAGTGCAGATCCACACTGTGTGCTGTGTGAGCTGGGGAGGGGTCAGATGTCTGGTCATCTACAGGAATTTCCTGCCCCAGGTGCCTGAGCCAGACTCTTCAGGCCAGTTCCCTTACCAGGGTGAGGAGACAGAGCAGCTCCCCTTTTGTCTCTGTGCCAAGTGAGAGCTTTTTCTCCCTTTAAACAGAGGCTGAAGAACAGCCCTATTGATAACTACAAGGGAGCTGAAGGAACTGAAAGCACAGGAAGGGCAGTGGGACAATATGAGATGTGGGGTCTCCATCCCAGGGGAAACAGGTAATTGCAGGGACCATTAGAACCTTCCTGGCATTTACTGGAGACATCTACGGTGGCTTGGAGGTGGATAAGCACAAGAGGAGCTGGGAGACTTGACAGTGTGAAAGAATAATTTATTGATGGAAAATAGTTTCTTAGGTTGGATTTAGGGAAAGGTTCTTCCCCCAGAGGGTTCAGGCACTGCCCAGGCTCCCCAGGGAATGGGAACAGCCCCGAGGCTGCCACAGCTCCAGGAGAGCTTGGACAGCACTGCCAGGGATGCCCAGGGTGGGATTGTTGGGGTGTTTGTGTAGGGCCAGGAGCTGGATCAGTGATCCTTGTGGGTCATTCATGCCTCAGGATATTCTGTGATTCTGTGATTCTGCGATTCTGTGAACATGATGTTTTCGGCTGCCCCCACAGAGAAGGTCCAGTCTGGATTCTCACAGATCAATTTGGCAGCCTGTCCCAGGGCAATGTGGGTTGGAGATGCCCAGCAAAGGTCTTTGGTGGCTTTGTGCTGTTTGCTGACCAGCTGGCAAGGGATGATGTCCATTAGCACATCTGGCTCCAGATGTGGCTCTTCCAGCTGAGCTGGGCCCCGGGATGAGGAGCCAAGATCGGTGCCCAGGGATGTGTCTCTGCCCACGTCAGTTCCACCAGTCCCTCATCTCAGACTCTGTGCAGTGATCAGAGAGGTCCAGGTGCGGTGCTGGAGCCTCTCCCAGCTGTCAGGCCCTGTGTGATGAGCACAGCAAACCCAGTGTGGGCACTGTCCTTGCGCTGCTCTGCCGTATCAGGCGCGACCACTCCTCACTTTGTGCAGCCCTCAGCAGGAAAAGTCTGGATTTGGGGGTGGAATTTGGCTGGGGAGGAGGAAAGGCACAGCTCCAGTGTGGCTGCTCCGTGCTCCTGTGATTGATGACGGGCTGGTCTCGTGCTGGGCCCGTGCTCTGATGTGCACTGGGAGCTGTGGCGTGAAATGGAGCTGGTGACAGTCGCAGACAGAGGGAGAGCTGTCTGCAGTGACGGCCGCGCAATGAAGACACTTTGGAGTTAATCCTCCACCATCTGTCTTCATTCTGCTAATAACCCACTCAATCAGCTGCTGCTGACTGTTTGTTAACATTCAGAAACAGATACATAATCAGGAGGAGCGTGCTGTGAGCTCAGGAGGGGCTGGGTGGCTCCTTGGGAGCGGCTCTCCCGTGGCCGTGGAGCACTGGGAGCCACCCGGGGTGGGCTGGATGTCCCAAGGCACCTGCAGTGCAAGGGAGGTAATGCTGGGGCTGGTGGTGATGCTGAGTCACCCTGTTTCTCCCAGGGTACCACTCTGATTCAAGGTGATTTTGGAGCAGAAAGATGTTTTTTAGGAGGTGGGTCCTAATCCTCTTAGTCCCACTAAGTTCTTAGTCCCACCTTAGTCCCCTAAGGTCCTCCACTAAGGTGGGACCTTAGTCCCCTCAAAAAAAAAAAAAAAAAGGATTTTTGAGCCACTCTGAAAATCTGGGCTTGTTCTTGGATTCTCACTTTCTCCTTTCCCACTTGTCCTTTCTCCCACTTCTCTCCCCAAGGGCAGGCAAGGAGGGGTGTGCTGGAATCTCTCTCTCTGCTCACCCATCCTGTTTGGTCCCTCCCTGTCCATACCTGCAGCTCCCACGCTGGGCTTGCTCCCCTCTCCTCTGCAGTGGCCCAAGGCAGGAATTCAGATGCTGCTCCTGCAATCCCACTTCTTGCGTCTCCTGCCTTTGACTACTTGCCAGATCTAACTCGAGTCATTAGCGAGCGTCACTGCAGCAATTATGGCACTTTTTGGCTGCCATTCATAAAGCCACTAACGGGAACGATTAAGCTCTGAGAGGTGTCAGCCTTCACCTCCACCACCTGTTCCCACCAGCCACCAGCTGCTGGAAGGTGCCTACAACAATGTCCCCCCCGTGCAGGGCAGCAGGGCAGGGCAGCTCCATGGTTTGTCCCCTTCCAGACACTTCAGTGGCTCTGGTGTCCTCACGTGTGGAGGGCAGGTGGCATCTCAGTGAGATGGACGCAGCTCTTGGAGGATGAGGAGTGGGCTTCATCCTCGTGCCCACAATGGAGTGGGGAAAGCAGGCACGGCTGGGGAATTGGGAGCATTTGTGCTGCTGATCCGTGCAGGATCTCTGGGAAAATGAGGAGCTGAGGTGAAGCAAAGGGGCTGACAAAGTGTGTTTATGCTGAGGCAATCACACCTGGGCAAAAACAGCCAAGGATTTTATGGTAAAAGAGGTTAAGGAGGTGGATGAGACTGTGGAGCGAAGTTCAGAGACAAAAACACGCAATTCTCAGCCCAGAGGTGATCTTGGAATGATAACAGAGCTGGGATTTATCCACCTGCGCAAAGCTGGTTGTGTGGAGGGCAGGTGGCATCTCCGTGGGATGGACAGAGCTCTTGGAGGAATGAGGGGTGGGCTCCATCCTCGTGCCCAGCGTGGAGCAGGGAAAGCAGAAATGGCTGGGGAAAGGGACAGAAGGGTTTGGTGCAGCATCTTCCTCCTGGAGCAGCGAGCGGTTAATGATCTGTGTGCTCGGGGAAGGACAAACCCTCCTCTTCAGAGGGCTGCAAACACTGCCTGCTGTGCCAGGAGAAGGTTGTGCCGCAGTTATCTCCGGCAGCAGCCGCTCTCTCTGTTTGTGTCGGGGCTGGATTGTGAATTCAAGGTGTCTCCATTCACCACACAAAGCACAGCAGAACCAGCAGCCTGTGCTGCAGAGCTGCAGCAACCAATGCTCTGCCTTCTGTGCCACTGGGAGAGCTTGGCAAAACTGGGTGAGGGCTGCAGAAATCAGCTCAGGGAAGGGCTGCCCACATCCAACGTGCACAACTTCTCTTTGAAAAGCCATCTGGGGCTGTTGGGCAGCACAAGACAAATCTGCAGTTTTGAGAGGGTGAAGAGTGAGGCTTTGGAAGCTGTACAGTCTGAGCTGCAATCTCACCTTGGCTCTTCTGTTCTGAAGGTTTGGGATCTTATTGGAAGGCACTGGGGCTAATGGAAAGCTCTGTTGTTTTGTTCAGAAATCCCAAAATGTTAAGGGTTGGAAGGGACCTTAGAAATCAACCTCCCCCTGCCACGTTCAGGGAGACTTCCCACTAGACTCAGGTGCTCAAGGACTTGTCCAGCCTGGCCTTGGATACTTCCAGGGATGGGGCATCCACAACCTCCCTGGGCAGCCTGTTCCAGTATCTCTCCACCCTTACAATGAAGAATTTCTTCCTGATATCTGGTCTAAATTTCCATTTGTACCCATTCCCCCTTATCCTATCACTACAGTTCCTGTCAGAGTCCATTTCCAGCTTCCCTGCGGCTCCTTCAGGTGCTGGAAGGTGCTGTAAGGTCTCCACACAACCCAATCTTCTCCAGGAAGGTGCTCCTGTCCTTTTGTCAAGTTCATGGC
The DNA here is from genome assembly GCF_965231275.1 of Zosterops lateralis. Taxonomy (NCBI): domain Eukaryota; kingdom Metazoa; phylum Chordata; class Aves; order Passeriformes; family Zosteropidae; genus Zosterops; species Zosterops lateralis. The sequence goes on along the minus strand of NC_139785.1, from coordinate 6,117,558 downwards.
CTCCTCTGGACCTGCTCCAACAGCAGGTTGTTGGGAGAAGGGGGAGATCCTGCAAAGATGGGATTCAACCACATATCTCAGACATGGGAGAGGGGTGAGCTGGCCCAGAGGGACAGGGACAGTGGTGGCCTAAAGGCAAGGAGAGCCACCAGGCTGCTCTGTTTGGGATGATTCCTGTGTCCCTGCAGCCCTCACAGACTGGAATCAGAGGAACCTATGACTATGGGATCATACAGTGGTTTGGGCAGGAAGGAACCTCCAGGATCCCCAAATTCTCCAGCCTCTGATTCTGACCAGCCCTCCCTGCCTGCAGTGATGGGCAGCTGCCAGTTCCTGCTCGTGTTCCCAGCTCTGGGTTCACATCGTGGCCTTTGAGCACTGCAGCTCCACTGTGGGGTTTGTCCTGAGCTTCAGGGGGTCTCCAGTCTGCAGCGAGGTTTTGGTGCTGCCAGACATGGGGAGAGAGTTGTGCGTGTGTGTCTATGAGAGCTGGGTTTATGGCTTGTAATTATCTCCTATCCATCCTTAGAATAATTATAGCTCCTCCATTATTAATAACTGGAATTCCAGTCCTTGTCATAGATCACCAAATGGAGAGGAAGCTCAACCCAGGGTTTGCATAATCTACCTTGGCCTAAATTGAATAATTGGCAAAATGGAGAAAATCGTTCGTTTTTTCCCCCATTCCTTGGTGCTGGAATTAGTGAGATATTAGTGCAATTAGCCAGTGCTTCCATTTGAGGCTGCAATCATTTGGTTTGTAATTTAGAATAAATGTAAAAGCCCACTTATGCTTCCAAACGGATTATTTGTCCTGTTTAAAAGTATCTAATGGGGTCCCTGTCATCTAAGCAAGATACATTTGACCCATTTCAATTTGTTTCCCTTTTAATCTGCTATCTGTTTTCCTGGATCTTTTTTTAATAAAAACATAAAGAAGAAGTGGCTGAGAGAGACCAAAGAGGGGAGAGAATAGAGGCGTTACAGATCCGGAGTTTATCACGAGCCAAAGTAACTTGAAATCGGGGCTGTTAAACTGCAGAAAGCAATAAAAAGAAAAACACTATTTGGAATCGTTTAAAGGGCCGAGTGCCTTGTCAATGAAAGGTTGCTCTATTTGACTGCTTCTTAATAGCTTCTCTGAGGCAATTCTGCAGCTCCTGCAGGAACCAGGGCTGCGGCTCCTGCTGCTGCTGCAGCAATGCCCAGGGGCAGAGATGGGGTCCCTGGGGAGCTGCAGCAGTGCTGAGGTGAGGAAATGCAATAGCAAAGGGGACAAAGAGGAAAGGAGATGGATTTAAACGCCAAACTGGGGTTGAGGTTTTAAAGCGTGTTACAAAATGTTGAAATCCTGGATGATGTGGTGGGCACAGGGTGTGGATGCATTGCTGCTTGTGGGGCTGTGGGCAGGTCTGTGCCCAGCTCAGGCACAGAATCAATAGAATCATGGAATGGTTTATCTTGTAAGAGACGCTAATGCTCATTTCATTCCATCCCTGCCATGAGCAGGGACACTTTCCACTGTCCCAGGCTGCTCCAAGCTCCGTCCAACCTGGCCTTGGATATTGTCAGGGATCCAGGGGCAGCCACAGCTGCTCTGGGCACTGCCCACCCTGCCAGGGAACAATTCCTGCCCAATCTCCCATCCAGCCCTGCCCTCTGGCAGTGGGAAGCCATTCCCTGTGTCCTGTCCCTCCATCCCTTGTCCCCAGTCCCTCTCCAGCTCTCCTGGAGCCCCTTTAGGTGCTCTGAGCTCTCCCTGGAGCTTCTCCTCTCCAGGTGAGCACCCCCAGCTCCCCCAGCCTGGCTCCAGCCCTGGAGCATCTCCATGGCCTCTCTGGACTCACTCCATCAGCTCCATGTCCTTCTGATGTCCCACCCCTCATCATCCATCCCACCATACCCTTCCATTTCTCCACTGGAGAACAGAGCGACTCACAACATTTTTTCCTCCTGGATCTGAGCATCCTTTCTACAATGGTCTGATTTGCAGCTCCTGTCTCTGTCAGGAGCCTGGGGAGAAGCCAGCTGGGGCTCTGGGATGGAGTTCCTGCTCTTTTGGGAAAAAATGGCTTGTTCAGAGGAGCTGGCTGTGCCTCTGCTCCCAATGTCTCTCTGCTCGACCGCCTCTTGTGCTCCCTGCCATAGTTCAAACTGGGCTCAGTGAACCTTTCCTGCCAGGAAAACCTCTGATTAGAGCGTGGCACCGAGGCACAGTGGCATATTTGTGCCACCCATTAACAGCCCAGCAAGGCAGTTGCTGCCTCGGAATTACTTAGATTTACGGGAACACTTAATCTGGATCTTGCAAGTGACTTTTACATCTGCAGCAGCACAGGCTGAGCATGAATCTTCCTGAGCCTCAAGGATAAATAGGGCCCAGTTCCTCCTATCCCTGTAAAACGTGACCTTTCTCATCTAGCAGATGCCAACAACCTCAGTGCTGCTGTAGAAGGTCAAACTCCTCTTGTTCTCTGGCCTGACAGTGGAAAGGGTCTGTCCTTTGGGGCCAGATCTGTGACATGTCACTTGGTTTAGTCCAAGACCCAGATCTTGGCTCCACCAAAATCAAAAAATAACGCAGTTTTTATATTTTTTTTCTTGGTACATAAGGATTCATGTTAATCATTAAATTTCATTGTTTTATTGATTCTACCCAAGTAACAATGATCCTCGTGATTCTTGCTTAAGATTCTGGTTTGAGACAATAAGCATATTTAGTTATCAAACTAACATTACAATTAACAATAATATCATTTATTGTACTGATGACTATACAGGTACAGATCCTCCTGCCCTAACTTTATCCTCAAGGCCTGTGGACTTTATTAAGAATCACCATCATTCCCCCCCTTCTCCCCATTACCTGAGCAACGTTATAATTAATTTGATTAAAACAATATCATGAAACAACATCCTGGTTTTGCAGTGAAACCAACATCCCATTCTGGGGCTCTGCTACCTCAGAAATCATTTTAACTCTGTACTATCAGTGGGAACTTTTGCATTGTCACTCCCAGGGAAGGTGCCACCCCCAGCTCTGTGCTGGGGGAACTCCCCTCTCCCAGAGCTGTCACTGGTGTCCCCAGCAGACACTGCCACAGCAGCTCCGGGTAAACTGCATTGAGCCTTTTGTTCTTTATCTGCCAAAATCACTGGGAAGGAAAAGGAGAGTGGATAGAGCCTCTCCCAAGGAGTCGTTAAGGATGCGTTGTTATCTCAGAGGTCTCATTGATATTTCCCTGTTGCTTTGTGTGTCTGGGAGCCTGAACAAGGCAGGGATGTGAGTGAAACCTGAGGAAAACCAGTGTGAGATCTGCCTGTGTCTGCTGCCAGGGGGAAACTGTGCCTGGGCTTGGGTCAGCTGGAAAAATGGGTAAGGCAGGACCCCTCTGGCTGGTGCAGCATCCACATCCCTGAGGATGCTGCTGATGAGGGATCCTGTGTTATCTCCCCTCAACTTCCTGCTGCTCTCTGCTCCTTTGAGGAGGGAGAGCAGAGCTCCATCCGTGATGTTCTAGTTGTCTACAGCGGCTAAAAAACAACTCTGCTGGTCATAAATCTGATCCAAAGCTCGGGAGCTTTACGGTAACGCTGTTGTTGTAGCAGTTAATGGTCGAAGGGTATCATTTTATCTATTGATTTGAGCAGCAGTCCCCTGTGGAAAGCTATTGCTGCGTGGTCTTAAATAAATGAATACGATCCTTCCTCACTCCCTGAGCAGCAGCATTTCAGACATTTCAGGAGCTGCTCCTCTCGCTGTTCAGGCTGCAGGTGTGTGCAGGGGAACCTGGATCCTGGGGAGTCTGTGCACTGCTCCTTTGCAGGGACTTCCACTAAAAATATTTCAGGAATTTTAAGCTGGAGAGAGACTCTTCACAAGGGAATGTAGTGGTGGGACAAGAGGAGATGGCCTAGAGCTGAAGGAGGGCAGTGTTGGATGAGATACTGAGAGAAAACTCTTCCTTATGAGGGTGCTGAGGGCCTGGCACAGATTTCCCAGAGAAGCTGTGGATGCCCCATCCCTGGAAGTGTTCAAGGCCAGGTTGGACAGGATTTGGAGCAACCTGGGATAGTGGAAGGTGTCCCTGCCCATGGCAGGGGCTGGAACAGGATGGGCTTTAAAGCCCTTCCCAGCAAAACCAATTCTGAGATTCCATTATTTATATACATGGATCAATATCAGGGTGGGATATAGATTATTTCAGCTGAGGCTGGTGTGAAGATGAAACCCTCTGGTGTTCTGGGCACTGGGGAGCTTCAGCCATTTCTTGGAAAAGGCTCTAATAACTCATTTTGAAGCTCCATCCCCAGGGTTTCCCTGTGTGTCACATAAGCCCATCCCTGCAGTCCCAACCCACTGCTCCTACAGGAGTGTGAGGCAGCTCTGTTCCACTGCTGGAATGACAAAACAGGGTGAAATTTTGTGTTTCAGGCCAGCAAAATGATCCTGCTTCCATTCCTCAGTGAAGTGGGACTGTGCTGGATTTGACTGAAAGACACTGCCAAGCACCCAGCAACGCACATGGCTGTGCTTGAGCTGATTTTAAACCCTCCTAAAAAACCTTTCTTATCATAAATAAATTGGGAAATCTGTGAAGTATCCAACTGAATGCTGCAAGTCCTGCTTTTCTTGTTTGCCCCAAGTTTATTTGCTGTACCGAACCCCCTCCCCTTGTTCATTCAATGTGGTTGAAGCCTTCAGGTTGAGGCTGATGAAGGTGGAAGGAGTGGGAATGGTCAAAAACCTTCCCAGTTCTCTCCAGTGCAGCTCCAGTCTCGGGGTCAGTAGCTCTGTGTCCTTTTACTCCCAGTATTTGTTCCCATGGGTATTTACTCCTCTAGAAATGTATTAATGGAGCTAATCTTAAAGCATATTCACAGATACAACTTGAGATGGATTTTTTTTCTCCTTTAACAAAGATGAAGCTTTTATATAGACGGGGATGGAAAAAGAGAAGGGAAGTGAAATGTTCAGTGACTAATGATCCTCATCAATATTCATGAGAGTCGGTAGCATTCCGAGATTTAAAATAAAGGAAGAAAGAGAGAAAGGCATTGACTCCTTTAGAAGCTAAATAAAATATTTAGGTTGACCTGGAGATAAGTGTGCTGGGTCGTTGTTGCTGTCAGCTCAGACCAGTGTTCAATCCTGGAGCTTTCAAAGGCGGAGCTGAGCTGGCAGTGGATTTTTGTGGAGATGGGAAAGGACTGGGTGAGCTCACAGAGCAGCAGAACCTTCAGCTGAGGGACAAGCCCATGCTGGGGACCTCCAAAACGGGGAGGGAACAATCCCTGCCCCAGGAACTTGCTCCCTCAGCAAGTGCCAGGGTGTGGAATTGCATCCTGGGGGTGTCCCCAGCCAGGCTGGGAGCAGGGGGGGGCCTGTCCCAGGTGAGTCCCAGCTCACACTGCCCACAAAGGGCTCCTGTCCCGCCATTCTCTGCTCCTTCACCTGAAGTGGTGGCTTGGAGGGTGCACTGGACACTGATGGAGCTAAAGCAGCTGCAGGGCTCAACTGCCCGGTGAGAATATCCTTCCTCCAAGCTGCACACAGCTGTGGATATTGGGGAGATGATTTGCTGTTGTGGGAGGTGTTTCCTTATTTGTTGTGCTGTTTTTCTTCCTTCTTGTCCATCCCTGCCCCCAGAAAATCACCCCAAGTGTACCTGACTTGAAGGTGTAAGTTTTAAACCTCTCAAGATACTTGTAAATAGATGGAGGAACCTTAATCCTTCCCCATCTCAGTCTTGTGGCAGCTGGGCGGGAGGAGAAGGAAAACTGCAGAGAAACAGCTGAAATCCAGGTTTGTGAGGATGTAACTCTGGATGTGTGGCAGTGATGGTGGAGACAGAAAAGTGATGGTGGAAGAAAGGCCTTCCCATGTCTCCTGCACGTCTCCTCTTCTAAATCCTTTTCCTTTCTGCTTCAAGTTGCCCTTGTCTCCCTCTGCTCTTGAGGCTGCTCCTTTTCATTTCCCAGCCATCCCTTCCCTCCTGCGAGTGACAGCTGTCCCACCCCTGCCCAGGTCCTTTGCCCTTGAGACCATCTTTGATCTGTGCCCTGATAGAAGGGCCGAGTATTGACTTTGGCTGCGGCTTCATTAAGAGGCAGCCTCATTTGTCAACTTGTTTGTTTCCAGAGCTGCCTGGGAGGCGGCAGAGCTCACGTCCCCTCTGAGCCGAGCGCGGCCAGAGTCCGGAATTAACTCCTTTCTCAAGGGTTTCCATCAAGGTCATTGCAGGTGGCCCTGTACAGGTTCTCTCCTCCTCATTAATCGATGTCACCGAGGTTTTTAAGCAAAGTTAACACCCTGTGGGTGTCACAGTGAGGGACACGAAATGAACCACACTCACCCGTCAGGTACAAGTAGGGAAAAGAAAGGCAGTTTATTATGATTTAGGGTTTATATTGTATTTGGGATTTGGTCAAGGATTGGTCAATGAGAGGAACACCTCTCTGACCCCAGTGGTGAATACAGAAGTCCATCACTGAGAGGAATGAAAACAATCTACATTGTTTTGAGAGACTCCAAAGGAAAATACATAAACAATCATCACAAGGCTGAGGATCAGGGCGACAAGTGGGAGTGTGGAGGGGAGACCTGCCCAGGCTCTGGGGGCTGCAAGAACCATGAGGAGAGGTGTGTTGGTTAATCCAAGGTGCTCCCAGCTGGAAAAGAGGTTTGCTCATAGGGAAATCAGAGCTGGGGCCATGGATGAGCTCTCAGTGGTGACATCCTTGCAGGGGCTCCTCCAGGTCGGGCTGTGTAAGGATTGTGAGTGATGGAGATGAATTTCTCCTGTCAGTTCTCATCATGTAACTTGTCTGCCAATAACAGCCTTTGGTTCCAATCCAGGTGTTCAGGTGGGTGAAGGGAATGGGTTACCCAGCCTTTCCTGCACTCCTGGGGGTCAGTGAGCCCAGACTCTCCTGCACTCCTGGAGGTCAGTGGACAAAGCACTGATGAGTGTTTGCTTGCAGGGTTTTCCCTCTGCAGGAGTCACCTCCCTGCACTGCGGGTGCCCAGGGCAGGGACCTCAGCTGGTGGCAGGTACAGAAATGCCAGTGATGGACGTGGCCCTTGGGCTGGGCCTTGGAGGAGTCACAGCTGCTCTGGGCACCCTGTGCCAGGGCCTGCCCACCCTCACAGGGAGCAATTCCTGCCCAATCTCCCATCCAGCCCTGCCCTCTGGCACTGGGAAGCCATTCCCTGTGTCCTGTCCCTCCATCCCTTGTCCCCAGTCCCTCCCCAGCTCTCCTGGAGCCCCTTCAGGCCCTGCAAAGTGCCCTAAGGTCTTTCCAGCCCCTTCTCCTCTCCAGGTGAGCACCCCCAGCTCTCCCAGCCTGGCTCCAGAGCAGAGAAGCTCCAGCCCTTGGAGCATTTCCATTACTCCTCCAGCCTCACTCCAGTTGGTTCATGTCCAATGGTGAAGACCCCACAGCTGGGGGCAGAGCTGCTGGTGGGGTCCCACCTGAGTGGGGCAGAACCCCTTTCCTCACCCTCTGGCCCCACTGTCCCACTGCTCAGGGCCAGAGCAGAGGATGGAGCTTTGCAGATGCTGCAGCACAGGCCATTTCCAGACCCATCTGACACTGTGCAGGAGAAACAGGTGAAGACAAAAAAAGCCAAACTTCACTGGGCTCCAGTTTCCTACAGACCCTGAAGTCTCACTGCCCTTGTGAGGCTGTTTCCATATTCCTGGGAGCTGCAGCAGCCTGAGCAGGAGGTGTGGGAGCACCTCAAAGGAAAGCAGCTCAAAAACCAGCAGTTCCACAGCTCGGCTGTGCTGCAGGGGTTAAACCTGAGTGCTGGGTACTTCCACACTCCTGACAGTGCTGAGGGAGCTGAGGGAAAGATGTTCCTGGCTGTTGCCACCGGCATTTTGCTTCAGCAGGTCCCGAGGTGATAAGGCAGCAGTAATTGTGCAGCTCCACGTGGGCTGCGATGGGACTGGCACTGCAGCAGTGATGAGAGCACAGAGCAGAGCCAGGGAGAGCTCTGACTGTGGTGGCAGGAATGGCCCTGGGATTAGAGAGCAGCTTGTAAGAGGAGAGACTGGAGGAGGTAAATTTATATAGTCTGGAGGAGGCTCAAGGGGAGACACGACCAGAGTCTATAAATACACGCAGAAATAGAAACCAAGGGAGGAAATTATTCAGGAGGAGGGAGGACAAGGAGCAGCGCCTGAAGCAAAGCTGGAAAAGTTTATTCTGGGTCTTGCAAGGAGGGAGAAGAGCCTTGGGATGGGGGTCCCAGCACTGCCAAGCTCCTGCTGTGCTCCCCACCCCTCCGATGCCTCACAAAGCTGGATATTCCCCCTCCTAACACAGCTCTGTTGTGTTTTACAGTATCCCCACCTCATTTCTTCCCTGGCAGCCATCTCACATGGATATCTGGCACCCAGGATGCCTTCGAAAGGTTTAATAGAACAGATTGAGATGCACTTGGGCTTGTGGCTTGACAACTGGCTCCCCTTGGACAGGAACATTTGCCTTCGCTGGGTGAAAATGCTTTGAGCCCGTCGCCTCAGGCACTGTGGCTCATTGCTAGTCATCTCTCCAATGAATAATACACAGGCCTGAATATCTGTCTGCATACATCTTCCTTTTCTCTGGGATAATTTAATGTTATCTTTGGGGCCTCCTGCTTCAAAGATGAAGAGATTACTTCAAACCTGCAGCCCGCAACCGCAGCCATTGGTTTCAAACGTCATTAAGTTTCATTATAACAAATAAACACTCCAATGACATTTATAAGTTACCAGAGAGCGCAGAAACACAAATATGAAGCAGATAAACTGCATTTGATCCAAATAATTACTGCAGGCAATATCAAGCTTAGGCTGAGCTGGCAGGAGGGTGTTGGGTAATTTATAGGTGTCCGTAAGGCACCGTGGTGCACGTTGCTCCTTAAAAATGATGATGATGGTGATGTGTCTTTCTCTCTAAAGCCTCACACAGGTTATTTTCCTGCCTCCTAGAAGGCTTTTCTGAGCTTTTCCTCGAGTCAGAAATGGACGTGGGCACAGGCAACTGTTACTGTTTGGGGACTTTCATCATTTGTCAGGATTTCAGCCTGAGAAGGGATTTCTATTTGAAGTTTGCTCTGATTTAAGCCACAAAAGAGCCTTATTTTTTTTTAAAATTTATGTGTTTGTTTGTTTATTTTTCCTTAGGGATATTTATTCCCCACTGCGAATAAATTCTCAAGAGTGAGGAAACCTTGGGGAGAGATTTCCACTGATTTCCTCCAAGAGAGTATAATTCTGTACTTAGACCATAATGCAATATTAGAATACACTGACTTGTAGAAAGGTATCTACAAGGATCACCGAGTCCATTAATGATTATGATTATTATTATGATTATTGATGATAATTAATTCCTTTCATTTTGACTCTTGGCTTTATACCACCAGCTCTGAACCCTGAGCAAGGGCTCCTCTACCAGCAAAGGAGGTGGAACAGGATTTGCTCCAGCTCTCCCCCAAAAAAAACTGAGTGAAAGGGGTTTTTTTGTTGTGCTGGTTGTTTGAACTCCCCCAAAGCTTTGCCTCTACCTGGGCTGAGAGCACATCACCTCCTCAGTGACCCCAGCAGGGCTTGTCATTCCCCATCCTGCAGAACTCAGCCCAGGAGGGGGGTCAGACACAGCTGAGTTTATTGACAAGCCTCTCTCATTACCTGCTAATTAACACAGCAGGCTGGAATGTGCTTCATCTGCTCTTGGACTGGGGTTTTTACACCGGGCAGCCATTGACTCTGCAGTGGGGACCATTGAGGAGGAGCTGGTGACAAAACAAACAGCAAAATCCGTGTTAAATAATCCGAATCCCCTCTGAGCCATCCCTTCTCCTCCAGGAGGAAAAGGGAGAAGCCACAGGGTCTGTTGGCAGTGACAAGGCACAGCCCCTTCCCTCTGCCTTCTCCCAGGGCTGATAAAGCACTTGCAGGGCTGTAAATATTGACTGGATCCACGTTCCCTCTCATTTTTCATGGTTCTTTGGCTTTTATTGGGTAAAACGCAGGTAAAAAGCACCAGCTGGTTGTTGTCTGCAGTGCTGCAGGTCACTGGCCTCTTCCCTGATGGATAAATGCACTTTTTAGGCATTTCCTTGGCTTTGGGGATAGTGTGGCCAAGATTTTCATGGAGAGGAGCTTTTATTAATCTTCCACCTACAGGATGTGAATTTTTAAGCACCTTCCTGGGATAACAAGATGGGCACATGTGTGTGAAACATTTCCTGCTCAGAGATGATCTGCTCCCTGTCAGTTCATCTCAGCATCTCCAACCCCCTCCTGCCTTCCCCCTGCCACATTTTTTTTTTTAATGTGTGTATTGCATATTCTTCACTTTAGGCTGTTTTTTTTCCGAATAATTTGTTTTAATTTTAAATATGAATCTTGCATGTGTTTATTAAAAAAAAAAAAAATTCACATATTTACAATCACTTCCACTTGTAAAAATCCAAACAAACAATAATTACAGCAGAAAACCTGCTAATTCTCACTCCACTTCATCTTCAGAGCTGATAATTCACGCAGCACAACCCCGAGCAATCCCGCCCTGCTCTGGTAAACAGAAAGAGCTGGAGCGAGTCCACAGCCTGCTCTGCAACATCCCTGAGCTCATCTGGCCCCCAAAAGGCACCCAGGTGGTGTTTCATGCAGACAGCAGCTTCTCAGCCTTCCAGGGCAATAATCACATTTTTTTTCCTGCTTTGTCTGTCCTCCATCCATGAGCTTTGGTACCACAAAGACGTTTCTTGTTCAGGGAAGTGTCTGGTAAGGGAATCTTTAATGGTGGAGTTCCAACACCTGCAGAGATGGAAACACCCCGTAGAAAGAGTCATTTAACCACTCCTTGGATGGATTCTCCAGTCCTTGGATGAATCCTCCACTCCTTGGATGAATTCTCCATTCCTTGGATGAATTCTCCAGTCCTTGGATGGATCCTCCACTCCTTGGATGAATTCTCCACTCCTTGGATGAATTCTCCACTCCTTGGATGAATTCTCCATTCCTTGGATGAATTCTCCACTCCTTGGATGAATTCTCCATTCCTTGGATGAATTCTCCAGTCCTTGGATGGATTCTCCACTCCTTGGATGGATTCTCCACTCCTTGGATGGATTCTCCACTCCTTGGATGAATTCTCCATTCCTTGGATGAATTCTCCAATCTACACAATGTCTCACCAATCTGTAGCAAAACTAGTTAAAAATTATTATTTTGAGAAGGAGCAGAATTTTCCATTCATTTTAATATTACAGAATCCCAGAGCAGTTTGGGTTGGAGAGGACCTTAAAGATCATGCAACCCCCTTTCCATGTGCAGAGAATGCAACATTAAATATCTGCATTTTCTGCTCTGAGCTGCATCTCCACTCTGATTTCTCCCCGCGCCTCGAAGCGTGCGATAACAGATTTTGAAAAACGAGGCTGGAAGTGAAACATGGTGCGACCCAAGGCAAGCTCTTTGCTCTAATTTTCCACCCCGTGAACTGCACAACTTCCAGTCGCCGCTCTTCCTGGGAGCAGAGCCAGGCTTTGAAATCTCCAAATCGTTTGTGAAATGGATTATTCATCCTTCTCGTTTTCCTACGGACGAGCGTCCTCTGTGCCCTCTAACTTGAAGATGAGCTGAGGTTTAAAGGACTCTTATTTCAAAAGAGCAGCCCTGATCTGGGAACAAAGGGTGGGCAAAGGGGAGGCACTTGGATGGACTGTAATCCTGGAAAAGAGGGATCACCTGGGAGATTTCAGAAGGTCACAAGGGATAAAATCCTTGAGGATTTTATCGGGGAGGCTCGGTGCAGGCAGGCTGCTGCCCACTGGTATTTTTAGAAGGAAAAAGTTCTTTTTCCTTCTCTGCCGATTCAAGTGGGAGGTTTTAAATCCCAGGAGTGTCTGTGCAAGACTCCTGTGGCTGGGCACCTCCTTTCTGAGCTACAAATAGTTATCATCCAAAAAGCAGCTGGAGTTGCCACAGAGAGCTGCTTGGCTGGAATTTCTGGAGCAGGAGCATCCCCTGCTCTGCTCTCCCCCTCTGAGCCCACGGCCTGGCCCTGGGGAGCTGTGGCAGGACTCTGCACCTTGGCAGGAGAACAAACGGTGATTTCTCACTGTGCCACGGCTTCCTGGGGAGAGACAGTAGCAAAACATTTCTTGGAGGCCTTGGCGGTGTTCAGTGGAGCTGGGGCTGCAGGTGGATCAATGTGAGGAAATCTATTCCCCTCTGCTCTTGTCTCCATGAGGGATTTTTGGTGCTCAGCACCTGCCCAGGGTTTCCAGTGTCTCTGGAACAGCTGCTGGTGCCACTGTCCCTGTTCCCAGGGAGGACAGGCAGCTCCCTGTGCCCTGGGGAGCCTTGGCAGGGGCTCAGAGCCCTTGGAGAGGGAGCCCAGGCAGTGGGATGAGGTGCTGGCCCCAGCCCTGGGTGTGGGGAAGCTCTCACACCTCTCCCCTCTGCCACAGCTCTAGTGACACCACCAGCTTTGCCTCTTGCTGACCCTTCAGCTCCTCTGCCACCTCCCTGTGACACCTCACCTGCTTTCCCCCCTCCTCCTGTGCTGGCCCCTGGGGAAAACACCACCAAATCCAGTTTGCTGCCTCTGCCTCCAACCCTGCAAAAGCCCCGTGTGCCCCGAAGCACAAATCCCAGCTCTTGGCTAATTGGGAGATGATGCTGCCTGCTCTGAGCTGGGTGTTACCTGGGCACCAGGTGAGGCTGGGAGAGCAGGGGCAGCCAGGAGCCATTCCCAGAGCCTGGAGCCATCCATGGAGCTGGAATATCCAGCATGATCCAGTCTCTCAGGTGCTTTTTTTGGCACCTGGATGCAGTGCATCAGTTTGTTTCCTCTCACTGCAGGTCCCCATTCATCTCACAAGAGGTAAATTCTCCCAACTGCTATTGCTGGGGGAGAGTTTTGCTAATAAATATCCCCACGGTAAGGATACTCTTACACCTTTCCCAATTGGCAGCTAATAACAGAGCAGGGGATGACATTTCAGCCCTTTCTGCATGGCTGATCAAACTGCTCACAGTGACTTTGAAAGCAGTGCTGGGAATTCGTGTGGGTATCAAAGCCAGCAGAACACTCCATGGTTCAGATCTCTTGCCTGTGTGACTAATAGACAAAAAAAAAAAAGATCTCTGAAAGGTTTAATGTCTTACTCAGAAATTTCCCTGTCTCCTGTTTGAAGGTGCTTAGTGGACGCAGTGGGATGTTGATGGTTCCTCTCAGAGCAGTGCCAGGACAATATCTGACATCAGTGCAGGGTGAGCTCAGCTCAGCACGTGGCTTTGCTGGGAGCTGGTCATGGACAGGAGACAACGTGTTCCCTCCCAGAGGGCAGGCAGGAGGGCAGAGCATGGCTCTGCACCTTCAGTTCCACTCTACCAGCTGGAATTAGGACCATAGGATCATTTAGTTTGAAAAAGACTTAAGATCATCAAGTCCAACCCTCCACCCAGCACTCACAGCATGTTCACCACTAAGCCACGTCCCCAAGTGCCACATCCACACGTCTTATGGACACCCCAGGGATGGGGACCCAACACTGCCCTGGACAGCCCCTTCCAGTGCTCTGCAACCCTTTCTGTGAAGGTTTTTCCAAATTATCCAACCTAAACCTCCCCTGCTGTGACTCCAGGCCATTTCCTCTTGTGTTTTCCCAAATTATCCAACCTAAACCTCCCCTGCTGTGACTCGAGGTCATTTCCTCTTGTCCTGTCCCTGTTCCCTGGGAGCAGAGTCTGATCCCGACCTGGCTGCACCCTCCTGTCAGGAGTTACAGAGAAGGAGAAGGTTCCCCCTGAGCCTCCTTTCCTCCAGCCTCCCTCAGCCTGCCCCAGCCCCTTCCCCAGATTCATTGCCCTGCTTTTCATTGCATTTCCTGGGCATCTCTTTGGTTTTGATCTCACCTCAGTGCATCCCACACCTTCCCCTCTGAGCTGCACAAGTGGCTGGAATCAGTGGGGACCCCCCAGGCTGTAATTCCAGAGAAAGTCTCATCTCCCTGTGTGTTTGTGGGTGAGCTCAGCTCCTGCTTCCCTCTTAGAGTGGGGACAGCTCTGCCAGGTCACCCAGCTGGTGGGGGACCAGCACCACCCCACACACCTGAGTCATCCCTTCTTGTGCTTTGGTTTCTTTCAAGCCGAATAATTCAGCACTGAGGCCACGTGAGCCAGACTTACCCAGCCACACTAAAAAAGGCCAGACTGACATTTTTGTTCAAACAGATTTGATTTTATTTTCTCCCCAAGGAAGCCAAATTTAAAAAAAAAAAAAAAATTGAAATCTTATGCAAGGGCTGAACTCAAGCTACCTCTCTTCCCAATTTGTGCTGTGAAGCCCAAGGAAGTGCCTGGCGTGGCTGTGGCCATCAGCAGCAAGGGGCTCTCCCGTGGGGAGGCTGATCCACATTTCCTCACTGAGGACAGGCTGCTCCTGTCTGGGCAGCCACAGCCCTTTGGCCTCTCCATTGGTGTAAGAAAAGCTCATCTCTGTCCTTGTCTGGAGAAATCCTTATCTCTGGGAACATGTGGCTCCCTCTTTCCTGCCTGTTCCCTGTTCCAGCTCAGTGCAGGTTTGGGTGTTGTCTCCAGCAGGAATTGGGATGCAGGCAGGTAATGAGCAGCTGCACAGCTCTTCCCTGTGCGTCCCCACGACTGACAATTCCAGAGAGCTTTGTAAATAATGTAAGGCTTTTGTCTGCTTGCTTTTCCTGCTCATCTGAAAATCAATGTGGGCGCGTGTTCCGGAGCACGATGGGCCCTGTGCGGGGGGCTCCGTGTCCTTGGCTCCAGGGAGGGGACCCAAAGGAGGGCTGAGAGCTGTGATGTGATGGGGCCATGGCAGGAGCTGAGTGGGATTGTGCAGAGCCATCCCTCCCCAGTCCTCTCCATGGCTCCATCTCCAGGAACCAGCCCCAGGGAACCAGCCCCGAGCTGGGCTGAAATGCCCTGATTTCCATCAGGTGGGACCTGCCTGGTCTGAAGGAGGACCCTCCTGGGATGTTGTGTAGGATTAGGATGTCACAGGAGAGCCCCTTGATCATCCTCCTGCCACGGCGTGGTGACAGCTCCGAGCTGAGGGAGGGATCAGCTCTTCCCACTGAGGGACAAGGAGAATTTATGTCCCACCACTCCTAATCACCAGGCCTTTCATTTCAGAACAGCAATATTTTGACAAGGAGCTCATAGTCCTCTTTCCCCACTTCTATGCTGCTCTCCTCAACAAAAAAAAAAAAAAAAAAAAAAAAAAAAAAGGACTAATTCTTTTCAGAGCACAATGGACATTCAAAGCTTCACTTACATAAAAGCAGCCACAATGTCTCCATTTCTAATGAGTCATTGTTCCCTCGGTGAGTCCCTCGCTTCCTGCTACAATACTCACTCCTCTTGGGTAATGAAAATTTAACTTTCTGCTGCTCCCGGTTGCTGGTTTGGGCACGGGAGGCTGCGAGCTGAAATAATTCAGCCAGGAA
This sequence comes from Zosterops lateralis, assembly GCF_965231275.1. Lineage (NCBI taxonomy): Eukaryota > Metazoa > Chordata > Aves > Passeriformes > Zosteropidae > Zosterops > Zosterops lateralis. The sequence continues at coordinate 6,102,065 of NC_139785.1, read as the reverse complement.
CTCATGCAAACAGATTTCAGTCTTCAGAGAGGTTTAAAAGCCTGTCACCAACTCTGGTTTCAGCAGTGGAAGGGGTTTCAAGGTCCTGCTGCAGCACAGACATGGCAATGTCACTGTGCTGGTGCCTTCCTCTGTTTTCTGGGTTGTAAAACAGGATTTTTGGGCTTTCTCTCCATCCTGTGGGCGTTGGGACATCTGAAAAGCAATGCCCTGGCACTGGCAGAGTTATTTCCCTTGGAAGTCACAAACAGAGAAGAGCCTCAGCCTTTGTTTGAAAGAACAAGGCAACGTTACAGAGAAACACTGAAAAAACAGGAGCCACAGGTGCAAAATCCATTAAGGAAATATAAAGACATCTAAAGTGGTTCTCTCTTTATTCCTCTTTTTTTATTATTATTCTTCCTTTAGCTTTTATGACATGCTTGTGGCTTCACAAGGATCCTGCCTGGGGGTTTTGAAAGCTGGGTTAGTGTTCTTGCCTGCTCGCTCTTCACTGTGGTGCCTTTATTGTCCCCTTTTGTCCTGGGGATTTCAGTGGCTGCAGAAGTGCCCCCCATGAGAAACACTCCTTGGGGAAGGCAGGAACAAGGGGGAGCAGGGCAAAGCAGCAACCAGGAGGAGGTGGGGAGGCTCTGGGATCAAGAGCTCCTCTGGCACCAAACCCTCACCTACAACAGCAGGTTGTGATGTGTGGTGACAACACACTCCCAGCTGCAGGGGCAGCTCCAGAGTGCAGGTGGGACACTGGGGTTGTGCCCAGTGACTCCCATGAAGTTCCCAGGAAGCCAAGCATCAACTGAGTTGTTTCTTTGAAAATATTCCAAGTCTTTACACTTGAGGGAAGATGGGGTGTGGAAGTAAAACAGGGCTACACTTGGGTTGGGGGCACATGGAGATGTTGCTGCGTCTCCCTGCTTTGCTGTGCAGCACTTCCCAAATCCAGATTTGGGGGTTCTTTGTACAGCAGGAAGTGACAAGGAGATGAGTGATGAGGGTACCATGTCTGGACTCTTGGTTGGGCTCAGGTGGTGAACTGTATCCACCTCTGGCTTCTCAGCACAGGGAGGATGTGGAGCTGCTAGAAAGAGTCCAGAGAGGCCATGGAGATGCTCCAGGGCTGGAGCCAGGCTGGGAGAGCTGGGGGTGCTCACCTGGAGAGGAGAAGCTCCAGAGAGAGCTCAGAGCTCCTAAAGGGGCTCCAGGAGAGCTGGAGAGGGACTGGGGACAAGGGATGGAGGGACAGGACACAGGGAATGGCTCCCACTGCCAGAGGGCAGGGCTGGATGGGAGATTGGGCAGGAATTGTTCTCTGGGAGGGTGGGCAGGCCCTGGCACAGGGTGCCCAGAGCAGCTGGGGCTCCCCTGGATCCCTGGAGTGCCCAAGTTCAGGCTGGACAGAGCTTGGAGCCACCTGGGACAGTGAAAGGTGTCCCTGCCCATGGCAGGGGTGAAACTGGATGTTGTTTTAAGTTCCCTTCCCACCCAAACAATTCCGTGATTCCCTGATGAACTCCAATCTCTGCAGGGATTTGGATTCACCAGTATTTTTTTTTGCTGAAACTGTTTAGTGGAAGGGGAGAAACTGGGAAGCTCCTGCTTGCCCAACAGGTTGGAGTCAAACCCCCTGCTTTGAAACCAAAGCATCATTTTGTAATACCATTTTAAACATCCCTGGAAAAATACCCAACTGACATCTTTCAGCCCATTTTCTTGTAGCTGAAAACCGCTCTGCCTGCATTTGTAAATCACCCTCTCCCAATCGCCCCATTTTCAGTTATTTTCTGTCAAGTATCTTATCTCCCTTAAAACTTTTCTGCAAATTACTTGTTCCTTTGACATTAAGACATAAGCTGTAACGTGGACGGGTCTCTGATCTTCCAAACCCAGTTAAACCCAGTAATCAGACTTTAAGCTGATTTGAAAGGGAGTTGAGCTCTGCCTTCAATACTTTCTTCTTCTTCTTTTTTTTTTTTTTTTTTTTATTTTTTATCTGTGATTTAGGGAGAGATGATCCTGCTGTGGAGCAGGGACTGGGCCAGGTAATGCTCTTAAGGTCCTTACACCCATCTTTCCTCTCCTGTGGCTGAGTCTGAGCTGTTTGTAGTTGAAATGGAGCCTTGGATGAATAAAAAAAAAATGGGTTTAAGTGACAATTCTTCACAGTGAACAAACACAGAGAAGAGAAAGACAGGAGACATATGCCATGTTTCTGCTCTGATTTTCCGTGGCCATCAGCTCGTCTTTAAAGCAAATCAAGAAATAAGAGGGGGGAAAAAAGGGAAAATAAAACATAAAAAGAGCTCCATTTCCAGCAGCAATTACCAAATGAAGCCTGTGCTTAATGGGCATTTGCAGAGGGCACAGACACCACTTTGTGCCTTTGCTTTCTCATTAGGGCTTGTGCAGCTCCCAGCTGACAACCTGATAATTCTCACTGATAAAACAAATCTTTTTTGGGTTATTGCTGCCTTCCTGCGCCGTCCCTGCTCGCCCGGCCCTGCCTTGAGAATTGTCAGGATTACGGAGTGAGCTGTGAAAACCCAGTTAGTGGGTGGAACGTGTGTATTAAAACAAAACAACAAAACAACAAAGCAAAACACCCACTTTTTTTTTCCTGCTCTCTGAGTTTTCTCTCTCATCCCACTTTTCCCTGCTGTCCTGTGAGTGCTTGTCCTTTATGAATCCACAAACAACAAATACAGAACTGATTCATATTCCCTTTGAAATCAAATATTTAAATGTGAACTCATCACAAGGGTTTGGGCTGGTGTCAGAGGCCACCATGACTTCTAGTGAGTGTCTCCCAAAATCTGGAATCTCCTCTGGAATTAACCTGCCCTATTTGCAGGCACGACACCACTGTGGTTTTATGGAATATCTGGGGTGAAAATCAGAGTTCCTTGGAGCTTTGTGGCTGCTGGGAGATCTGAGATCTCTGAAATACCCAGGAATGAGGAGCCCAAGGTGCTCCTGAAGACCTGCAAAAATTTTCAGCTTTTTTTGCCTTCCTGCAATGCAAAGCATCTGGAATTTAGAAAGGACATCTCTGCTTTTCCCTGCGCTCCTTTAGGTGGCTAAGAGGGAGCTGAAGCTGTAATAAATTAAATTGAAATATCAGCACTGATGTGGGGGCACACGTTGGTTCAGCAGCACGAGCTGGGAAATGATGGAGCTTTGGAGCCTTGCCCTGTAGGAAAGGCCCAGCAGCTCATCTGGAAACAAGTTCAGATTGCAAGAACTTGTGTCACACTTAACCTTGGTTCCGGATTAATCATCAGTCAATGATTAAATGGAGTCGGTGTAAATTAGGATTGAATTGATTTGGGGTGGATCACACGGAGACTGTCCCGCTTTGACAAATTGGTTTGAAAGAGCAATTTTTCCTCCAGCCCAGTCCCCTTCCATGGGCTGAACAGACACTCAGTGAAGGGCACAGGCTCTGAATTCCTGCCTGATGCGGGGCCAGAATTCCCACCCAGAGAGGCTCCTACTCTTACAAACCCCACAGTGAGGGCAATTCAGTGGTTCTGCCTTTCCCCCAACACCTCTCCTTCCCAGATCATCTCCTGAATCCAGAATCAGAGCAAGACTAAGTGGTGGCAGAGCAATAGTGATGCTCTACAACCAACTCACACTACAGACTGCACTCACAGGTGTCAGCAGATCTGCCTGGAATGGCCCCACTTTAAGGATCTTCCAGCTTTGGACTGTGGCTCTGCAGGGGGATTTGGGGGTTGTCCTATTCACTCATTATGGAAATTTAAAAAAATAGCAGCATTTAGCACTTTGAACCCCGGGAATGTCCAAGGCCAGGTTGGACATTGGGGTTTGGACAGTGGAAGGTGTCCCTGCCCTTGGCAGGAGGTGATATGAGATGGTCTTTAAGATCCCTCCCAACCCAAACCATTTCTGAGATTCTCTGAATGATTTTCAATCGTGACAAAGCCAAGGGAGAGTGAAAATAAAACATAATGCTCAGTAAACTCTGCTGTGGGAAAGATTACAGTGACTGGAGCGCTTCCCATGGAAAATGAGCAGTGCCCTGTCACACCTGAGGTGTGAGACATCTCACCATGGCAGGAGGTGACCTGGGGCTGGGGTTTGTTGTTGGAGCATCCCAGGAAGGGAAGGATGAGGATAGAGATTTGTGAGTTTGATGATGCAGCTTCAGCCAAAGGCAGAGCTGGGCCTTCCTTCCCCCTCCAGATGTGTGGGAAGCTCCCAGGAAATGCCAGGAGGTGACACCAGGGGAGGGAGGAGAACAGCAGCACTTGGTTGTTTCCCTGCATGTTTTACAGCAGGTTGTTATCTGCACATCCTGATTTCAGAGAGCACACGAGGTGGGAGCAAGGCTCAGAAGCAGAGGACCAACATCCTCTTTTATTATGTGTAATATAAAATATTGCTGCTGCTGGACATCCTGCTGCTCCTCTGTCTGTGATCATTGTGGCTGGAACGCTACCACCACAATTTGGAATAAAACAGTTACAGGAAATGCTGGTGCCTCTTGGTTGGAGCTTTTTTTTTCCCCCCAGGGAGAAAAAATATTGCAAATATTTGTCACTAAGTGCTGTGTCCACTTCTGGGTATTCAGCATAGGAAAGATGTGGAGTTTTTGGAATGAGTCCAGAGGAGGCAGAGAGATGCTCCAGGGCTGGAGCCAGGCTGGGAGAGCTGGAGAGGAGAAGCTCCAGGGAGAGCTCAGAGCTCCTAAAGGGGCTCCAGGAGAGCTGGAGAGGGACTGGGGACAAGGGATGGAGGGACAGGACACAGGGAATGGCTTCCCACTGCCAGAGGGCAGGGCTGGATGGGAGATTGGGCAGGAATTGTTCCCTGTGAACAGGATGAGCTTTAAAGCCCCTCCAACCCAAACCATTCCACGGGGCAATCACGTAATTAATCAATCACATAATTAAGAGCTGCAGAGCTCAGTGCCAGGAGCATCCTGGACTGTTGCATCACCATTCTGGACACCACTGGAGGACTGACATCTCCCTGTCCCTCTCTTGTCCCCTGCCCAGGCCAGGCGTCGTCGTTCACGCAGCAGCCGCAGGACCAGGTGGTGATCGCGGGGCAGCCGGTGACGCTGCTCTGCGCCATCCCCGAGTACAATGGCATCGTGCTCTGGATCAAGGACGGGCTGGCCCTGGGAGTCGGACGGGATCTCTCAAGTAAGTCAGAAAACCACCCACCATAAACAAGGAAAGCAGGAGCTCTCCTTGATCAACATTTGTTTGGGGAATGTCGCTAGATACGAAAGAACCACACTCACCCGTCAAGTTGAGAAGTGAGGAGAGAAAGAGAAAGATTATTATGATTTGGGGGTTTTTATAGTGTCGTGGTTTGAAAGGAAAACAAGTGAGAGGCTCCAAGTCAGAAATACAATTTAATAAGAAGAAAGGTAAAAAAGGTAAAATAAAATAAAATAAAATAAAATAAAATAAAATAAATGCAATAATACAAAAACACTGCGTTTGGGGGTTTATTGCAGCTGGTGAAGACTGGTGCGATACTGGGGAAGTTCAGCGTTTATTCTGTGTACTTTTCTGGAAAACACTAATTTGGAACAGAAATATTTTACATGAGTAAGGAGAGTTTTTGCTGGAAACAACCTGGGAGGACTTGGAGCCCTTCAGGAGCTGCAGAGTCCCCCCAGGCTCTGCAGAGTTTGGGCAGATGTGACACTGCTCAGCTCCTGGTGACCTCAGAGGGTTTTCCCCAAGGCAAAAAGCAGCATTTGGAAACCAGGGGAGGCTCCATGTTTTTTGGTCTCCAGAGACTTTGCTCTTCCCTAAAGTGCAGTGCCTGCTTCTTCTTTTCCCCTGTTTTTTTATTAATACATATAATTGCTCATTTACAGCCGTGCCCGAGCGAGCAGCCCCGTCTTCTCCTGTTTTTCAAAGCTCTGAGCCACAATTTTTTTGCATCTATTAGAGAGCTGAGCTCTCCATGCAAGACCTTGCAACACGACTGGGTAACAAGAGCTCCAGTGAAGTAGGGAGCTGATGTGAATGACTTCCACAATTAACAGAGCTGGGGCTGCTGGAAGCCACAGGAGCTGCCAGCTCGCGTGATACCAGCTCAGCCAGTGTCTAATTAGCACAACACAAACAAACCCATCATTTGTACTTCTCACGGTTCAGGAGAGCAAATCCTGCTGTTGATAACTCGAGAAAACAACAGAGGCACAAGTGTGTGCCAGCCCTGTGTTACACAGGGCATTGGGCACCAGCGGGGTGGGGTGATGGTGCCTTTCCTCCTGCGTGTCCATCCTGTGTGTCCAGCCAGACTGACCAGCTGTGTGACCACACCTGCCCAGGCTGACCAGGGCTGCTGGAGCCCCCAGACCCTGCCCAGGCTCTACACAGAGCTAATCATGGTTGCGTTCCAGGGTGTCACCACAGCTGACTTCAGGAGCTGAGATGTTCCAGGGTGGGCTGCAGAGGAGCAGGAGGGGCTGGTGGGTTTCTTGGTGGAAAAGCTCATCCCTTTTTCTTGCCCAGGGAGGTTGTGGATGCCCCAGCCCGGGGAGGGTTCAAAGCCAGGCTGGAGAAGGCCTTGAGCAACCTGATCTGATGGGAGGTGTCCCTGCCCATGGGCTTGAGTCCTGATGGTCTTTAAGGCAAAAACCACACCTTCCAACACTTAACATTCTATGATCCCATGACTCCTTGGGATTTCAATTAGTGCTCCTTCATCAGCCTTTCTTTTTGAACTTGTAGAGCAAAACTTGCAGTCTCTTTCCTGAATTTGGCAGGTGTTAGCCCTGAACTTAGAGGGATAACATGTGACATGGGTGTGGACCCTCACACAGGACAGCAGGCAGCAGCAGGTCAAACATGGAAGGCTCTTTATTATCTGACTCCAATAACTTATATACACTTTGTACAGAGGGGCCCAGATTGGCCCAAGGAGGTCACAACCTCCTGACTCCATTGGTCACTGTGACCATCAGTCAAATTCTCTCTCAGAGAACAACTATGCAAAACACACAGATAAATTCTAAGAATACACATTGTTTACATGAAGCAGCGTGAGAATGGTGCTGCAAAGGTTCAAACACTTGAAAGCAAGAAAATCAGGGGCAACAAACAGGTTCTTTCTCTCTCTCTCTTTGGGCTGGCTGCCGAGGAGGGGAGGAAGCTGCCTGGATCCTGGGAATTGCTGTGGGATGCTGGGGCTCTGCTCTCCTCATCCCTGAGCTCATGGCTCCAGCCTCCTCCTGACCCGTGTGCTTTGCCTTTGGCAGGTTATCCACGTTATCTGGTGGTAGGAGACCACCTGTCGGGTCAGCACCACCTGAAAATCCTGCGGGCTGACCTCCAGGATGACGCCGTGTACGAGTGCCAGGCCATCCAAGCCGCCATCCGATCCAGACCGGCCCGGCTGACCGTCCTGGGTGAGTCCCTCACACCCCAGTCTGTGTTGTTGCTACCAGATTCGTCCTGATTATTCAACCCTCAAAGTTGAAACCATTTGCATATTTAAGTTTGTTTAAATTGAAGATTGGATTTCTTTTTTTTTTTTTTTCCTTGTTGTTTTTATTCCTGGTTGGTTTCTAGGGAGAAAAAAAAAAAAAGAACAAACCTTTTGAAAAGATCCAAATCAAGAATTTCGATGCTTTTAGTTCAGATCAACACTGATTAGTTTTAAGCAGACAAAAAAAAAAGTGATTTAAGGTACCAGCTGTGGCTGAAGGTGCAGCTCACAGGAATCTGCACTATGAAAATGAGTTCAGATTCCTGGTTTGCAATTTCCTCTGCACTTGTTTTCCTCCCTCTACAACCCTACAATGTTCCCTACACCCAAACTTCCACAGCTGCCAGCCCTTCCTTCCCTGACCCTGACAATGATGATGATTTTCCTTTGATTTCCTCCCTCTGCTCAATCAACCCTTGGCAGCAGCTCAGAGTTCTGCCATGTGCCCATACACGAAATAATCCTGGAAATGAATGGGAAAAGGGGAACGTTGTCTTGCTCACCGACAGCCCCTCCTTTGCCTCTGCTCCCTCCTTCCATCGTGGAAGGCAGAATACATTGCAGGGAGCCAGACAAAAGAAATAATGTTATTTAATTAGAGCTAAAGATTTCAAAACTAATTTAGTCCCAGGGCGTACGTCAGAGCTGCTGCGAAGCGTTGATTGAGCAGAGAGATGTTTTTATGGATCAAAAGGAAATCGTTATTATCTTTGGGGTTATGGAACGCGTTGAATAGCTGGTAGTTAATGTTTATGTGGATATACATGGTAGCTGCTAATTGGTACATTTACCTAAGATGTTCAGCGACTTATATTTGCAGAGTGTTTTCCTTTTAAGAAAATTAAAGTTACAGCGTGTTCGATTTAGGCCAAGTCGATGAGCCAGAGTGGGTCTGGAACCCACTGGTAGCTCATCTTGAACTTTAGGGGTGTTTGTGGAGATGTTCTGAGGGAGGAAAAGTGCTCTTGGCCCCAGGGCTGCCAGAGCTCCAGGACTGTCTGGACGACACCCTCAGGCACAGGGTGGGATTGTTGGGGTGTCTGTGCAGCGCCTCGGGTTGGACTCAATGATCCTCGTGGGTCCCTTCCAGCTCTGGAGATTGTGTGACTCTGTGGCATTTCAGGGTGATTGGGGAGGTAAGGAGTGATGATCCCACCTTTGCAGGGGGTTGGTGATCACACTGTTCCTTTGGGATGGGGTGTCCTGTGTGACTCTGTGACATTTCAGGGTGATTGGGGAGGTAAGGAATGATGATCCCACCTTTGCAGGGGGCTGGTGATCAGTTCCTTTGGGATGGGGTGTCCTGTGTGACTCTGTGACATTTCAGGCTGGTTGGGGAGGCAGGAGTGTTGATCCCACCTTTGCAGGGGGTTGGTGATCAGTTCCTTTGGGATGGGGTGTCCTGTGCTGGCAGTGAGGGCAGGGCTGCTGTGGGATGTGTGCTCTGTGTTTTAACCACCCCATTAGAGGGGACAGAAGTGGGACATGAAGAGTAGAAGCCTCAAGCCCCGGTGTTTCTGCCAGCTGGGGACAATGTGCAGCCTTTCAGGGGGGTAACACGTGTCTGTGAAAGGGGAGAGACATTTCTGGAGCTTCCAGATGTGCAGTGCCACCAGCTGTGCAGACATCTCTGCTCCTAGCATGCCGTGTGTGAGCCTGCTGTAGCCATGAGCTAAGCAGCTGTGTCTGGAGGGAGCTGCATCTCCCAGATTCCATCCCCCTGGGTTGTGCCAGGCTCCTGAGCTGCCCACAGGGAGATGCCTGGGGGGTGTTCCTTCATCCCAGTCTGCCCAGCTTCACCTGAGGCTGCAGATTTCCCCTGTGCAGGAGAGGATCCCCAAGGCATCCCTGGGTGCACACCATGAACTCCCAAGGAAATGTTGGCTCACAGCTGAGGCAGAGCTGAGAGGTTCTGGGGCTGGGAGCCCAGAATGTGCTGCTGTTTCTTGGTGACTCAAGAGCAGTTCACCCAGCTGGGTGTTAGAGGCAGTTCTGGGGACTCTACCCCGCTCTATCATCCCCAGCCTTGTCTTCTCTGGAAAAATAACCCTGCCTGGTTTTTCATATGGTTTGGTGCTGCCTTGTCTGTCCTTGCCAGCTTTTCCACTTCCTTGGTGTCAAGAAATCCCCCAATGCCTCCAGATTCAGGCTCCAAGTGCTGTCATTCATGTCTGACAACAGCTTTATGGGGCTGCTGCCTCCTACTTCCCTGCTCAGATGCAGAGCTACACCATATTTTAATTAAATATTTAAGGTTTTGTCACATTGTTTTCAAATCTACATGGTTAAATGTAGTGGAACTGATCATTCCATAGCCTTGGAAGTCCAAACACTCAAACAGACGAGCCTATTAATGTCATCAGCATCAGGGAAAAATCTTTCCTTTGTGGAGTTCCAGGGACAAATATTGCTGGGACAAAGCTGGAGGGTTCCCTTTCTCCAGTTCTCACCTTCCCTCCTACCATTGCCCAAACTCTGGGGAAGGATTCACTGCCCAAATTCCTCAGGATAACTGCCCCAAGCAGGAAAGGCTGATAAATCTGCTGGGATGGGATTTGAGACCAGATTTTCTGTGAGCAAAGGATGTCAAGGCAGCTTGGCAGGGGAGCCCAAGCCAGGCAGGCTCTGGGAAGCCACTGGAGGGCTATTTGCTACCTGGTACATCTCTAATGGCAGGGCTGCTTAATTTATGATCTATTTAACTAAGCCAGGGTATTAATTAAATAAAGTAAGAGCCTGATTAGGACTCGGAGAAATTTAAAAATAAAATCAGGCAGCAATCGAGCGAAATTGCAAAGCAAACACTTTGGCTGTAACCACTGGAGAGTTCCCTCCGGTCTTCCATCAAAGCTCAGAGCAGGGAGGGCAAATACAAGAGATTATATTGCCAACAGATGTGTGTTGTTAAAATATGCATCTGCCATCCGTGTAGCTCCAGGAGCCAGAGGGATTGCTCGTGGATCCTTCCGCACTCGCGGGACCGTGAAGGAATTCGAGGCCCCGGCGGCCGAGCTGGGATTTGCAGACACGTTAATTAGTGTTGAGTTCCCAGATCTCGGAGGCAGCCAAGTGAGGAGAAACTTTGAAGAGAGCTTTGGTTTCCCTGGGAGGGAGCGAGGAGGGAGAGGGGAGCCCCAGTTCCTGGTGCCGACATGGCCACGGTGACACCTTGGCCGGCGGTGACACCTCGGACTGTGGTGACACCTTGGACTGTGGTGACATCTTGACCTGTCTAAGGTTGGATTTCCTCACCCAAGATTCAGGTTGTTAAAAGTCCTTGGCCTGCTAAAAGCCCCAAGTCGTGTTGGTAGAAATAAGCGGAGTCCTCAAGGTTCTGTTTTCAGGTTTCTCCTGTTGTTTATTATTTGATAATTTGGAATTGTCTCCGCTCCCAGCCGAGGTCTGGGCAGGGCTGGGCCATGAGGGGACGGCCCCCCATGGGGTCACCTCACATTTATACAGATAACCACGGGTGGGGTATTTACAATTTCACACCAATGCCCAGGGCTCACACTAAAAGGGTCATTTCTGCTCTGACCCAACCCACTGTCACTGCCCTGTGCCATCACCACCTCAGGGGATGGAGGGCGGGGGAGAAGGAGAGGGACACGAGGCACCACCCAAATCCCACCATCTTGTCCCCCATTTACCTCTATTCTATGAACCCTAAAACTACTGAATTTTTCATCTTGTGCTGTGCTAAACTACTGTTTTCACATCCTGGTGGTTTGCAATTCCTCTCTGTGTCGAAAGCCTCTCCCATGGACTAAAACCAAAGCCAGTGTTTTCCTGGGCTGTGCCAAGGTCTCCAAACCCCCTGGACCAGCTCCACACCCCCTGCCCAGGGCTCAAACTCCCTTCCTCGGGTCCCAGCTCATCCCAGGGGATGTCCTGGACTCTGACAGGCCTGGCAGGACCCGCCGTACCCAGAGGATGGAGGAAGCAGCACCATGAAGCAGATGGATGACGAGATGTGGGGAAACTGGATGGCTCCTCTCCTTGGCAGGAGCATCCCAAGGCTGTCCTGGTCTGGCCTCCCCAGGGGGAGATGTGGCACCTCCAGCCCGGCCACGTACCTTGGGCTGTCCCAGGAAACTCCAGGCACCTCTTGCTTGGCACAGGGAAAATTTGGTCCCAGAGGTGAAGTGGGAAATGGGCCATAACAGGAAAAGGGAATTTGAGGGTGTGAGGAGAGAGGCAGGGCAGATACTCCCAGAGACTTAAGGTGAATAATTGATAGGCAATTAACTTGTACCTTCACCTTTTATAGTCTAATTCTCTCTCTCCTCCCTTCCACGGCCTCTTCTAATATTAACTCTGTCTTCACGTGTGTCCCATTAGGAATAAAGCTTTCCTAAATCAACATGAATTATTTAACTCTACAGATTAAGTTAATTTGAAGTGAGAGCTCCTGTCTCTCCTACAATGGCACAAGGCAGGGGCAGGAGGAGGGTCACTGGGGTGTCAAGTGCATCCACATTCCATCACAGCCATTTTCCTCTTTTTTATTTTATTTTTTTTATTTTATTCCCATCTTCATTCTTGCCAAGTGTTTTCCAGTCCTCCCCTGCAGAGCAGAGTAAGCATTTCCATTACCAAAACGATGCTTGGCAGCTTGAGACATCTGCATTTCCCAGATTTCAAGCTCTTCAGTGGAGTTTGATCAGAAAATAAAGAGGTTATGTCCTGGGTAAGGCCCTTTCTCAACATTTGTTTGTAATGCTGAGCAGCGAGGAGAAAATGTGAGGAGGTGATGTTTCAAATCCAGAAATAGTTCAGCTTGGAACCCTTTTTTCCACACTTTTTTTTTAATAGAATTCAATTCTCTGAATGCAAAATTCAGAGCATGTAGAGCTGGGATGTCAATTCAGAACAAAAATGAAAAAAAAAAAAAAAAAAAGAAGAAGTGATGAAAATGTGATCATTTTCTTCCAGACAGTCTCTTCTCCTTGAACAACTTTGGGCCTTCACAAAGCTCCATTTTCTGCTGGGAATATTTTCAGTGGCAAAAACAGCAACCGGCTCTGCTGGGAACGAAACAGAAACATCAAACAATCGAGCGCAAATCCCAAATAACCTAAATATTTGATGTCACGTCTGAGCAGCTTAAGTTTACAGCTCTCTGAGCCAGCTCCTTTTGATGGCAGAGGGTTTCCTTGCCCACATCCCTGTGTGGCTCTGGGGTGGGAAGGCACCTCCATGGGATTGACCGTTGCTCACAGGCAAACCCAAGGGCTCAGAGGTGGAAGGCAATCGCTGCCTCAAGGAGAAACAGACCCCAGAGAGGGATTGTGGGGTAAAAATCTGGGTCTTGAGATGGGTCCTCCCAAGGTGGGTTTCACCTGGGTGTTGGGAAGTGCTGCTGGCCCCACTCTGGAGGGGTCTGTGAGGAGAAGGTGGAGGAGGAGGAGGTGAAGGAGAAGAAGGGAAGGCAGCATCTACATGAGCACTGTGCTCCTCGCTTTGAAGGAGACAAGAAAAATGACGTCTTTACATCCCCAGTAAATACATCTGGGCTGGAGGTGGGTGCCAGGATGAAACACTCCATGGGACAAAACCACCCACCCCGGGCTCTGCCAGTGGAGTAATGACTTTGCAGTTGTACCAACATGGGGAGAGGAAAGCTCAGGAAGGGGTTTGTTTCACCTTACACACATTAAAAATTATAAATATCATAGAACCATGGAATGCTTTGGCTTGGAAGGGGTATGAAAGATCCTTTAGCTCTGCTTCCCTGCTATTCTTCTGTCCCAGGCTCTCCAAGCCCTGTTCAACCTGGCCTTGGACACTCCAGGGCTGGGACAGCCACAGCTGCTCTGGGCACCCTGTGCCAGGGCCTGCCCACCCTCCCAGGGAACAATTCCTGCCCAATATCCCACCAAACCCTGCCCTCTGGCAGTGGGAAACCATTTCCTGTGTCCTGTCCCTCCAAACCCTTGTCTAAAACCACTCCCCATCTCTCCTGGAGCCCCTTTAGGCCCTGGCAGGGGCTCTGAGCTCTCCCTGGAGCTTCTCCTCTCCAGGTGAGCACCCCCAGCTCTCCCAGCCTGGATCCAGAGCAGAGGGGCTCCAGCCTTGGAGCATCTCCTTGGGCTCCTCTGGGCCCACCCTGACAGGTCCATGTCCCTCCCCACAGGACAGGGCTGTGTCTGAGCAGGGGCTGCTGTTCAGTCACATCAGGGGCCAGGCCAGCACTAACCAGATGCTGCCTCTGCTGCCTCAAACCCTGCTCCAGATGAGCTCACACAGTTCTTACAAATTTTGTATTTTTCTAATGCTCTGGGCCCTGGGGTTGACTGATGCTGCCTCTCCCATCAAAGCTCCCCTTCCCTAAGCCCTCAGAGCCACACCAGCACTCCTGCCTGCACACTGAAGGCTGCAGCACCACAGAGCAAATAGGAAGAGACAGGGATAGAAATGATTAATGTTGGTGTTCCTGTGCCAATCTGCGATTCCTTGTCTCGATGCAGGGAGGGCACCGTGGCTCTGACCCCTGGTTTTATCGAACACAAAGCATTTGGTTTCTCCCTGCAGTTCTGCTGGGCTGGGCTGACCTGATGGATGCAGAGCACAGAGGGCTGATAAAAAAAAAAAAAAAATAAAAAAACTTCCTGATTTTTAGTCATCCCTTCATCTCTTCCCAGCCCCTTCTGCTGGCTCTGCCCCCTGTTACTTTGGGCTGTGATGGCCACGAGGGTGCTGTGAAATGATGTGGGAGTGTGTCACAGTGAGGGACACGAAAAGAACCACACTCACCCGTCAGGTAGAAGCAGGGAAAAGAAGGACTGTTTATTATGATTTAGGGTTTATAGAATATTTGGGATTTGGTCAAGGATTGGTCATTGAGAGGAACACCTCTCTGACCCCAGTGGTCAACATAGAAGTTTATTACGGAGAGGAATGAAAACAATATAGATTGTTTTGAGGGACTTTGCAGGAAGGTGTGTAAACTATCATCAGAAGGCTGGGGATTATGGCAATAGGAGTGCTGAGTGTCAGGACTCCCCTGTGCTGCTGTGCTCATCCCTCTGTCTGCACCCCCTGTGCACCTCACTGCAGTTCCCCCACTCTGCACAAACCATCAGAAGGCCAGGGCTGGCTCCTTCCACATCACACCAGCCTTTCCCTCTGCTGCACCCAGCGCCTCCCTGGATGTGGGCAGCAGGAATTATTTTGCTTCATGCTCTTCTGCATCGCTGACACCTCTCACCCTGCACCAGCCGGACCCCCCACGCACACACAAACCTCTCTTTGCTCTCACTCCCACGCACGATTCTCCCTGTTGCCAATCAAGACCCTCAACTCCTCCATCTGCATCACGCCCATGCTTCTCTGCATCCACATCTGTGCTCACAGCAGCGCCTTTTGTGCCTCTCCCAGCTGCATACACGGACACGGTGCGGATTGCAGAGGGTTGTTAGCGACCTGACACGAGTATTGACTCCCTCCTCTCCCCTCAGCAGCCGGCAGAGAGGAACGAGGCTCTCGGAGCGTGGCACTGCCTGAGCGACAGCCCTCGCTTTGCCATCGATCCCCTGGGTGACAAATGGAGCCAAGGCTCAGCAGGGCAGGACTTTGGGAGAGGCTGCTGAAGGGACCCCCAGCCCTCTGCCCGTGTCCAGCCCGCAGGAATGTTGTTTTCTTGGTTCTAAAAGCTTGGCCAGCCCTTTTTCGCTTGTCTTGCATTTCCCTGGTCCGTGAAGCATTGCCCAGCCTTGGCCTGCTGTGCTTGAGCTTCTCTGACATCCACTGGATGGTTCAGAGCTCCCAGCATCTCCCAGCTCCCAACACAGCTCCCAGCATCTCCCAGCATCTCCCAGCATCTTCCAGCTCAGCCAGCATCTCACAGTTCCCAGCACAGCTCCCAGCATCTCCCAACTCCCAGCATCTCCCAGCATCTCTCAGCATCTCCCAGCATCTCCCAGCTCCCAGCATCTCCCAGCTCAGCCAGCATCTCCCAGCTGGTGGTGAAGGAAGGGTTGGGATCCCTGTCACAAATCTCTCTGTCACAGCTGGGGTTGGGATCTCTCTGTCACAAATCCCAGTTGCTTTTGGTGCCCCTGTCGGTGTGATGGATGCCAGTCTCCCAATCCAGCAGGAGCACTGGGATGGGTCTGGAGCTGTGGCATTCCTTCTGGCTCCAAATGGGCTGTAAAACTGGATAGTCATGTCTTAATGGCTGACCTGTGGGTGTCCTTGGTAATTAACAAGAGAATAACCTCTCCTGCCTCAGGATGTTTTTCACATGCCAGGATGGACAAATGACCCTCTGGAAGGGATTATTACTCTTTTATTGACATTAAATGTGCCTGGTGAGCTCCAATTTGCCCCCTTCAGTTGGCAGGGAGGTGGAAAGCATGGACATGGCATTGGATGACCCACCCAGGGCTCTCCAGCCTCCTCCTGCTCCGGGAATTGGGCTGGTGCTCTCCCCCAGGGACAGCCACAAAGCCACAGTATCGGGTTCCTTTAAACTCAACTCTGACCTCCACAGAGAGAGACAAGGGATTCATGGCAAATTATGGATTTAACACCTATGATGAATCCCCATTACAGCATGAAATGAGAAAGGAAAATGTAGCTAAATGGAAGATTTCCCCTGGGCAGCAGGAGGCTGCAGCTCCTGAGAGGCTGGGGAAAATAGAATGAAAAAAATAGAGAACTAGGAAAAAAACTTGTTCCATTAACTAAATATTGCAAAACCTTTGCGAGCCACTGCTTGCAGGTTAGTGGGGTTTAAAGGCCAGGGCTCAGACCTGTGACACATCCAAGGTTTCTAAATCCATCCCCTTGGTTGTCATGACAAGAGGAAATGAAATACTGTTGATGATGGTCCCTTGGGGGCTCAGAACAACTGATCCCCTGTCTCTGGGGACAGGACCTGCCCTTCACTACGTTCTGAGTGCAGCCTGACCCTGCTTCAGTCATCTCCCTTTGGGAAATGCCAATGGAGCGTTGGAAGGATAAAAAATCTGCACTGCAAAGTGCACTTTTATCTTAGACCAGGCTCCCAAACTGGAGGTTTAAGGCCAGGCTGGACAGGGCTTGGAGCAACCTGGTCTGGTGCAATGTGTCCCTGCCCATGGCAGAGGGGTGCAATGAGATGATCTCTAAGGTCCCTTCCAACCCAAACCATTCCAGGATTTTACAGCTCCAGGAAATTAATTCCCTCAGGGAGAATCTATCAGTAGCTGTCCCTGGGTGGTTTTCCTGGAAGTGCAGGAAGGAAGACAAGCTTTAGCAACCAAATAGGGGAGGAAAGTCGGGGAAGGGGCTCTCAGGGTGATGCCTGCTTGGCTTGTCCTATGGGCAGAATGGGAATCTGGTCATTCATGGTCTCAATGGAAAAACACACACAGCCTGAGGTCATTTCTGTGGTGCCAAAGCCTCCATGTGCAATCCTTCAGCAGGGTCTGAGAGGGAGGGGGATTAGTGGGGGAGTGAGGGAGGGGGAGGATGAGAAGCCAGGGATGAGATGAGAACAGGGTTAGGGGTGGGAATGGGATTGGGGATGGGGATGGGGACAGGGATGTAATAGGGACTGTGATGGGATGGTGTTGGGGACAGGTAGGAATGAGGATTGATGCTGGTGTGAGGTTGAGATGGGATGAATCCTCAGGCCCAAATCCTTCCCTTAAAGAACAGGAAAAAGGAGCAGGGTGAGGCATGAACAGGAGCCTTTGGGTCACAGATATGGTCCCTGCACCCACTGCAGCTCCAGGAGGGCGTGCAGGAGCTTGGTGCAGTCACTCATTCCTGGGGCTGGGCAGCGGCCAAGCAGAAACACTGCAGAGTCACAGTTGTGGAGACAAGTGTCTGTAATCCCCACTGAGTCATGAATCATGGAGGAGCTGAACTCTCCTCCCCATGACCCCGTGGATCCTCTCCTCATCCTCGTGGCAGTGAGTGCTGGACAGCCCGTGGTGGGTTTGGATTATCCCAGGAACATCCTCACACCCGAGGTGGCTGTTTCTTATTCAGGTTGTTGCTAGGGAATTCTGCAGAGATTCCTCTTAGTGGGTGAGAAGTGACTTTCAAATCGGTGGCAGCGTGAAAAAAAAAAAAAAAAAAAATTGCAACGGAAAAATAAGAGTCTTTCATGAGATCCCATTTAATTGCTAACGAAGAGAAAAATCACAGCTCTCACATTTGGTTCCCCAACAAAACCCAGAGAGCAGCTGCCCCATACACATCGGATTCCAACGGGTGGGTTTAAAAGATACAGAAGGTATTTAATGATAATGATAATGATTTACATTTATATAGTGCCTTGTATCCGCTGGGATCACAAAGTGCTTTATATATATGGATGGATAAAAATATACTGGATAACAAGCACTCCATCCATCACCAAATCACAGCCCCTTCCCTGGCGAGGCTGCAAGCTGTTCAGGAAGGAGTTGCTGCATTTCCAGAGCTGCTCTCCCTCTTCGCTCCTGCAGCACTTGGGGTGCTCCACGGTAATTTAGTAATAAAACCAGGTGATAAAAAACACTTTAAAAACAACAATGTCGTAAAAAAAGGAGAACCTTCAGTGTCATAAAACGGCGTGCAGAGGAACAGGAGGGGAAACTTGAGAGGGAGAAGGTTATAATGATTTTAAAATAAAACGAGAGTAGGTTTGGGTTGGATGTTGGGAAGGAATTCCAATATCCACTGTGAGGGTGGGGAAGCCCTGGCACAGATTGCTCAGAGAGCTGCCCAATCCCTGGAAGTGTCCAAGGCCAGGCTGGACAGGACTTGGAGCCACCTGGGATATTGGAAGGTGTCCCTGCCCATGGCAGGGCAGTGGAACAAGATGAGCTTGAAGGTCCCTTCCAACCCAAACCATTCCATGATTCCACAATAAATAGGGGCAGCTGCCATCAGGAACATCATCTCTGGAGGAGAAATGTCATCCCGCTGCTCTGAGTTAGAAGGTGAAGAGCTTGTCCAGCAGGAACAGCCCCAAAGCAAAGGTACCATCAGAGCTGGGTAGTCAGGGACCTCCCAAAATTACTTTGGAGGCAGCAACACAAGGAAAAATCCTGACACCTGATGCCCAAATGATGCTTCTTCTATGGTCTGCTTTGTCCTGCTGTGGAGTAAACTTATTCCCATGGGCTGGGTACAACTCAGCCTTCCCCCAGCAAACTCTGCCCATGCCACTGTGTTTTGGTGCCTGTCCTGGGAGGGATAAAGCCTTCCCAGCCCAAAACCCTCCATCTGAAAGGAGCCACTCACTTATACCCCTTTCGGTGGCAGCCTCTGGCTCAGCTGGGAGGGAGGAGAGAGGAGGGGAGGACGGAAGGCAGAGAGAAATCGAGGCTCTCAGAGACATTCATTCAAAATTCATAGGCGCAAAATTGCAGTCTGCATGGATTTGTTTCCTTCGGAAAATTACAGGAAGCTACAGGCACCAACAACTGTTATTCAAATAGCCACTTTGGATGATTAGGATGGCAGGAGGCTGTACTTACACATGCAGACCCAATATAATCAGGCACGAGGCAGGGTAGGAAGGCGAGGCCGGGGAAGGGAAGCTGGAGGAGCACAAACAGCAGCAGGGCGGCTCTGTGGGAAGAGCCACGGGGCCAAATCCAGCCCCACTGCTGGATGCAGCAGGAGCAGCCCGATTTCCTTCCAGGTTTGGGGTGATAAGGAGAGCACAGAGCTGGGAGGTGGTTCATGGGGGGAGTTTGTCAGCCCTCCTGGGTCAGCGGCTGAGAACAGGCAGTGCACAGGGACAAGCACCATTCCTGCTGGGAGGGCTTTGCTCCACCCTGCACATCCAGGATGCACCACAGAATCCCACAAGGATTTGGGTTGGAAAGCACCTTAAAGGCCACCTCATTCCAACCTTCTGCCACGGACACCTTCCACTATCCCAGGCTGTTCAGGCTCACCCTCCTCATCTGCTCTCCTGCCTTCCAGCACAAAAAATCCATCATCACTCCCCTGCCTGTTATAAATCGAGAAAAAAAAAGTTTTGCACACGCCGAATCTATTTTAAAAAGAAAGAACTTTAAAGCCACACAGATGCAAAACCCTGAGCAAACACTGCTTTGAGGATTGGCCCGTGGGTCAGCAATGAAACACGGGCAAAACATCTGAGCCACGAAGGGTGAAAATTGTATAATAAAAGTAAACTCTGCAGTACAAGCAGAGGAAAAAATTCTTGGCTTTGTACTGGGGAGCTGCTTCTTTCCCTTTTAAAATGCTTCTCTGCACTACCAGAGGTGTCGTGCAGTGCAGAGCAGCCAAGAGTGTCTCATCCTCTGCTGGCGGCAGCTCCTGCTCAGCCCAGCTCTCCCCAGGCTGCGGATGGACGGGATCCAGCCGCGGCTTCGCGGCGCCCGAGGTGTGGGGGAATGTTTGCACACAGCCCCTCCAGGCCCATCTGCAGCGCCGGGTGCCTCGGCAGCAGCAGAACATGCAGCTTGGCAGGGTTTGGCTGGAAGCACTGCGGGAGCAGCGGGAACAGGCTGGGATCCAGAGCTGTGCATCCCAACCCGCTGTGGATCCCAACCCGACGGGGATCCCAACCCGCTGTGGATCCGTACACACACTGTGGATCCCAACCCACTGTGGATCCCAACCCATCGGAGATCCCAACCCACCATGGATCCCAACCCACCACAGATCCCAACCCACTGGAGATCCCAACCCATCATGGATCCCAACCCACCATGGGTCCCAACCCGCTGTGGATCCCAACCCGCCGGGGCCCTCTGGGCCTGGCAGAACCACAGCCCTGCATCAGGAGTGCCCCCCCTCCTCTCCCTGGCTGCAAGGGCACCAAGGGGGGAATGACTTTAGACTGAGAGAGATTTGGGTTGGATATTGGGAAGAAATTCTTCCTTGTGAGGGTGGCCCAGAGCAGCTGCCCCATCCCTGGAAATGTGCAAGGCCAGGTTGGACAGAGCTTGGAGCAATTTGTCCTGGTGGAAGGTGTCCCAGGTGGAACTGGGATGGGTTTTGAGGTGCTTCCCAACCCAAACCAGTCTGGGATTGTGAGGTTCTGTGATCTCTGTGATGTCAGTAAAGAGAGAGAGCCAGATGGAAGATCAAAGCTGTATTTACGGTGAAGGTGGATAGGAGGGATGGTGGCAGTGGGGTTTTCTGGAGCTTGAGGCTTGGAGCAACCTGGTTGGGTAGGAGGGGTCCCTGCCCGTGGCAGGGAGTTGGAACAAGGTGATCTTAAAGGTCCCTTCCAACCCAAACCACTCTGGGATTCTATAATTCTATAGGTTTATGTTTCATCAAGCTCTTTTCCTGGCAAGTCAGAGCCGTTCTAAAGCCCCTTGGTGATGGACAATTGGAAAGGAGGGAGACCTAAAAGGACAGAGCAGGAGGTCTGGAAGGAGTTGATTTTTAAGCACAGTTCAGAAGGCAGTTTGGACATCCTGCATGTGCAAGGAGACCTTCACAGAGCCTGTGGACTCTCCTTAAACACAGATTTCCCCCTCCCTGGGGCTTTTTGGGGTGACCTTGAGCGTGTGTTGGCAGGACACGGATTGTGACGAGCTACTTTGCACATCCAGCCTCTTTCTTGTCTTTACAAGTGCTTCTCTCTTATCTGGTAGTATTTTGCAAAACTTCACAAGCTTTTAGTGGCAAGACTTTTGCTAAGAGGCTGTTGATAAATCTGGAGTAGGCAGCGGGAAGGCTTTAGTGACGTATTCTCTTCCTTTTGACTGGAAAAAGCAGCTTATCTGCTTTGGAGAATACAGGTTCTTCCTCTTTATCCACACTGAAATCTTATCTAAACTGGTTCAGGTGGCAGAGCTGAGAGAAGGAAATAATTAAGCAAGAGACAGGTGAAACGTTGACATTATTATTACTTAAATGGCCCAAACCTTTTACCTCGTGTATTTTTTATAATTGTTTTACCTTTTTTTTTTTTACTGCTGGTGACACATAACAAGGGAGAAATCGGTTTTTCCAAGTTATCTCACCCATCCACACACTTGCCACTTCGCCCCCCTCCTCCCCACCCAAATATAAATCTCGTTTAACTGGTTCTGTTGGCAAGACAGAGAAATAATTAAGGCGAAGGTGGCTGCAGTGTTGATGTTATTACTGTAATGCAGCAGCCTGTTTAGTTTCTTTGCCAATGAAATGCAACCAGGGGAAAATCAGTTTTAAAGATTACCTCCCAGAGATGCAAATAAAGGAGCGGAAACCATGTAGTCAGGAAGAAATGGTCTCAAACTAGGAAACATTTCAAAGTCGGTGACAGTCTCTTAGGGGCTTTTAAGACCACAATTTACCTTTTGACTGCATTCTATTTTCTCTGAAATCCTTTATTTCCCTCTTATTTATTGACTGGAGAGACAGCACAGAAACGAGAAAGTGATTCTCCAGCCGCTGGTCTTAAAAATCCATAGACGGAAATTGTTCTCAGGAGTGCGGATTTTTGTTGTTCTTGGGCACTTCTTTTTTTCCCTCCCTCCTTGTTTTTAGCCCTCTCTATGAACCAGGGCTTAATTGAATCGCTTTTCCACGGAGGGGCCTCGAACTGGAAGGGATCAAGGTCAGCAGCTCTGTCTGGGAGTGAGAAGCCCTGATTAGAGAGGTGGGAGCCATGGTGATAACGCAGTGGGATGCAGCACATCCCGCTCCAGGCCAGCTCCAGATGGAGGTGGAGGTGGTTGGTCTGTCCATCCACACTCAGCAACAGCAGCTGAACCACAGCAAGGTGCTTCAGGGGGGTTTATTTTGTTTCAGGGATGGGAAATGGGCATCTCTGTGCTTGGATTAGCATCCCAGTCTTGGATTGACGTCCTGCTCTTGGGCTGGCATCCTGCTCTCAACGGAATATCCCTATCTCAGATTAGTATCCTGCTCTCAGATTAACATCCTGATCTCAGATTGCTGTCCCAACTCTAAAATTAACATCCTGCTCTCAGATTACCATCCTGCTATTGGTTTAGCATCCCAGATTTAGATTAGCATGCTACTCTCAGATTAGCACCCCCGCTTTCAGAGCAGCATCCCATTCTTGGATTACCATCCCACTCTTGGATTAGCATCCTGCTCCTGGTTTAGCATCCCAGATTTAATTAAGTATGCAACTCTCAGATTAGCATCCCACTCTTGGATTACCATCCCAGTCTGTCGCCCTGATTCTTCATTCTTCTGATGATTGTTTACATATTTCTTTTGGAGTCTCTCAAAACAATGCAGGTTGTTTTCATATTTCTCTGTGATGGACTTCTGAATTGACCATTGGGGTCAGAGAGGTGTTCCTCTCATCTACCAATCCTCAACCAAATTCCAAATCCTATTTAAACCCTAAATCATAATAAACTGCCCCTTCTTTTCCTCACTTCAACCTGACCAGTGAGAGTGTGGTTCTTTGATGTCCCTAACAGCAACACATCCCAGACTTAGTTAACATCCAACTCTCAGATTAGCATCCCACTCTCTCAGAGCAGCATCCCACTCTCAGATTAGCATCCTGCTCTCAAATTAACATCCTGCTCCAGGTTTAGCATCCTTCTCTCAGAGCAGCATCCCTCTGGACACATGAGCCCCATGCCTCGCCTGCTGCCTCCTGCTCCCTTTTCCATGATTCCCCACCCCACACACACACACACGTGTGCTGCTCACAGGTTCCTGTCTGCGGGGTGTTCCCTGCTGGAAGGACACTGAGACACGCAGAAGAAACCAATCCCAGAGAATTCCCGCAGTGCTGGCCTAGTTATCCCGTTCCCAGCTGTGAGCTGACGCTGCTGCCCAGGCGAGCCCCCGGAGACGGCGCCGCTCGGAGGAAATAACTCGATTAAAAAATAGGGTCAGAATTGGTGCAGGCCGGTAATTAGAGCCTGGATTTCAGAGATTAAATCCTTTAAGGCCCAGCTTTCAGCAGCTGTGTTTAATTACACTTCACATCTCCCAGCCCTGTCTTCGCAGAAAGGACCGTGTCAGGACAGCTCCCGCTCCACCGCTGAGGTTTCCTGCTTGTTGATTATTTTCTGCCTAATTCCTGAGGTTGCACCATTTCTTGGCAGGCTGGGCAGGTTGGCAGCAAAGTCCTGCCTGTCCGTGCTGCAGAGGCTGAGCTGTGCAACTCCTCCAGAGCACGTTGGGTGGTCCCAGGCCATCACAAGGATCCACAGTAGGATGGTGTTGGGTGGGGAGGAAAGAGCACCCACTGCTCTGGGTGGTGCCTCTGGAAGAGCTGAAAAAGGGGAAACAGGTTCAGGAAATATCCTGGAGCAAGGATTTCTATGCAGAGGCTCCTCAGGTCGTGCTGCTCCATTTCCTGGCACTGTTGGTTTCTGTCTCAGCTCTCCAGGCAGCACTTGGAGGTATTTTGCTGTTCAGAGACAGCTTTGGCTGGTGCAGAGGCAGCAAGAAGAGTGGGAGAGGAAAATTGCAGAGGTTTGAAAAGTTTCCCCTTTTGTAATGAAGGATTCTGCTCCAAATGAACTGAACTGAAAAAGAATTGATTTGGGCAGACCTCTGCTGGGACAAAACCAGTTCATCCAACCCCACCCACCTGGAAAGGTGCCCCACCCTGGGTGTGCCTGTCCCTCTTTGTCTCCCTGGAGGTGGACATCTCCTGTGATGTGCTCTGTCTCAGCAGAGAGACCCAGGCTCTGTCCTGTGTCACAGGAAGGTCTGGGGGGATTGTGCCCATTAACACAACTGAAAAAATTAAACGGGAGCCATTCCCAGCCAGCTCCCAGCTTTCAGTGCAGCCTCTCCTGTCTTCCCATCTCCCCTAAACCCTTTCTGATTCCTGCTGCTGTTGCAGACCCCGGGAGGAGCAGCATTTCAGGGATGTGGGTGGAGGCAGCAGGACCCTCACCCTGCAAAGCCCCAGGACATCCCTCCACGTCTCCATTGCTGCAGCGAGAGCACCCTCTCCTGTCTCAGCTCTGCCTGTCTCCCTGCTCCCTCCCCTGGCAGATGCTCCATCACATCCCTGGCTGAGGCCATGGGGACACAGCAGCCCCAGTGCCCAAACCCTGTCCTGCCACCAGTGTCACCCAGAGACCTCCTGCCAGCAGCACAGACGGCAGTTTAGGACAACCAGGGGAATATTTGAATAAAAAAAAATAATTTCTAGGAAAGGTCTGCTATAATTACTAATTAGATGGGGTTATAATTATCTCTCTTTGCAATCCCATACCTGCCTCAGAATAGCTCCAGTTCCTCCTAACAATTAACAGAGCAAGTCTATTCCGACACACGGGGTGATTACATCGCAATCACAGCCTCTGTGGCCAACGCTGCCTTATTAAAAAGGGCTGATATTTACAGAAGAACATTGTGATCAAATTAGACTAAAATTAACCGGAGTAAATTAAGGATAAGAGGGTTTCTTTCATCTGCTTCTCTTTATTTTATCCCACAGAGTTGCCTCTGGTTGGTTATAATGCTCCGTGTGTTGGTTGTGGTATTTGGGCAAAAAAAAAAAACAGAGGAAGTGGCAGTAACTCATTTCTCTGGTTTGCCTCAGAGTGAAATCTGAATTGGCATCTCCTCGCTCATCCACCTCCTCCTGCTCCACGAAAGCTCAGGCCTGGAGCCTGCCAAAGCTCAAGGAGCTCAAAGCACGGAGTGGATGTTGCAATGTGCATTTGGGGTTTTCTAAAGTTCTGTATGATTTTTAAGTTATTAAGTTCCTGTAATGGTTCATTCCAACCCCCATCCCCTTTTTCTTAATCTCTGTCGTTAAATTTCTCAATAGGTCTCCCCCTCCCCATTGTCCTCCTCAATAGCCTGTCCCAGTGTATTGTACATTCTATTGTATCTTACCTATTGATATACCCTGGTACTTGATGGCCCTGGCTCAGCCAGGGGGCTCAGCCAAGGCTTCAGGTACCTCCACACCCCTTTTACCCCTAAATGTCCATGTCAGTGCCCCCTGTACCTAAATCACTCCCCCTCATTTCCATCAGTAACGCCCCTGGACTTAAGGAGAAGTAAGAGAAAAAATACTCACACTCTTACACACTTGGCACCCTGGGCTTTTGCCCTGAATAAACACCTTCCTGAGTAACACCAAGTGTGAGCCACTCCTTCACTTTCTTCCAAGCAAGGTCACATCTCTGTCTGAAATCTGGACCCAAAGGAATAACTGGTTTATATGGGATCTGAAGAGCAGAGCTGGCCAGAGAGACAAGCTCAGAAGGACCATAAGTGGTTGTTGGGTATCTGTGCAGGGCCAGGACCTGGACTCGATGATCCTTGCAGATCCCTTCCAACTCAGGATATCCTATGAAACTACAGGGCCAGACCAAACCTGTGATGTTTCAGCCCCCCCCAGCTTCAATGAGCTCTGCCTGTGAGTCTCTGCCATGCTGAGAGATCCCAAAGTGCTCATCCCACACTTCCTGCTCAGGGCACGGCTGTGCTCAGAGCAATAGCAGGAATGGGGTGGATTTCCCCCAGCGACCCTAAACCCAACTCTTGCTCACATTTAACACGCAGCTTAATAGCTCCAAAACCAAGGCTGGTGCTCAGCATTGCAAACAATCATCCAGTGAGGAATTGGGAGATTTTATTTTTTAATAGCAGTGGGGCAAACAAAATATTCATCAGGTGGTTTGAGGGTTTTTTAATTTCTTTTTCAGCATGGAGGGAATTGCTGGTGAGCAGAGTGTGGTTTCTGGGAGGGCCAGCTCTGTCTGTCGGGCTCCAGAAAATGGATGATGAGATTTTGGCAGTGGCAGTTTGGGGCGGGTACACGGACTGTTGCTTTGCCTCTCCTGAGCAGGAGGCTGAATCATCCTAAAGAACAGCGTAGCAGAGGCTGCTGGAGGGAACGAACAGCACAGTCTCTGACCCAAGCCTCTGGATAAATCATCCTTCCAGCTCAAACCCTGAATCTGACAGGCTTTGAAAATTGTGTCTTATTACAGTTGCACCAACTTCTCCACCTTTACCTGATGGCTTCATCCCTAATCCCCATACCCAAACCTCACTGGACATGGGGGCCTTTATTGCATCTTTAGCCAGTCCTGGTTTTTCCCTTAATCCAGGAGCTCCACCCAGCTCTGGTTTAGCCCTCCACCTGCAGTTCCTCCATCCAGGCAGCTCCACTTTGAACTGGAACTCCCAGTTGGCCTCCAGATGGGCAAACCAGGCCCCAGGCAGGGAGTGGGGGCACTTCTGCAGGGCTAAGGGTGCTGTGGATACAGACAGTGCCCTCAGCAAGGGAGGGAGATGGACACAGGGCACGCTGCCCACGGGCTTTGGGGAGATACTTTGGGAAGGTGCAGCAGCTGGGATGAAAAGTTTATCAGTGAACAGGCCAAGATGCTCTTTTTCCTCCTTGATCTCAGTGGAAGACACTCATGTGAAGTCGTTTGATAAGGTTTTAAGCTTTGTCCTCTTTTTTCCTCCATTTCTTCCCTCCGGAGAGGAAGAAAGAAAAGAAACGACTGAGTTAAAATTAGGTGAATAACCTTCATTTTTTTGCAGGTTTTTTGTCACTGGAAAACTGAAAAATTCCATCTTGTCTGTCCAGAATGAAATGTTGCAGTTTATTGTTCTTTCTGTGAAGGTGTGATGACTCCTGGTGGGGTTTTGCCTGCTCATCTCAGCACCTGCAGAGCTGGCAGCCAGCAGGGACCCCTGCCCTGCTCACAGGGTGACAGGACTGGAGGGGCTGGTGCTGGCAGTGTCCCCTGGGTGCTGGCAGTGTCCCCTGGGTGCACAAGTGATCCTCAGTGGTACCAGAGTGGAGGGACAGGTACCATGAGGGAGGTGGAAAGGGCAGAACTCTCCGAGGGTGTTTGTGCTGCTCCCATTCCTGAACCCCACTCGTTTCCCCCTGTGGGGCTGGCAAAGGTTGTGTTAAGAGGATTTTCTCCCTGCCCTGGGGAATCAGAGGAGGAAAGTGGGTGTTCTTTATTCACATCACACCTGAATATTCACTGAATTATCCAGCTCTGCCACCCGGGCAGGGCTGGGACACTGCCTGGAGCCCCACCCCTCTCCTCCAGCAGCCTTGCTGCAGTGAAGGAGAAAATTAACAGCACTTCTTGCTTTGGGGACAATTCCCTCATCCAAATCACTTTTGAAATCTGGCGAGTGTTGGGGGTTTTATTTGCACAGAGCACTCCAGGTTTGTCAGGAACAGGCAGCCACCTCAAGCCTTCAGGTTTCTAAATCTATTTGACCCATTCGAGGATCCAAGACAGGAGAAACCAGCCCTGCTCCGGGAGGGCAGAGCTGACCCCCCGTGTCAGGTGTTGTCTCTGCCTTTGCCTCAGAGCAGCAGCAAATGGTGAATTGAACTGGTACAGAACAAGCCCAGGGCAGGAGCAGCAGCATCCTTCCCTCAACTGGAATGAGTCATTTCTTCTGAAGCATTCCTGCTCTCCTGACCTCCAAGTGTTGCTCATCCTGGTCAGGATCTCCAGACGATCCTTGCAGCTCATTGTCAGCTCTAATTGCTGTCTGCTCAGCCCCGTATGGACAAGAGCAGAGCAAGGGCAGAGGAATTGCTGTGTTAATCCCTGGCTTTGCCGGGGCACCCGACAGACACTTGGACACTCCTCTTGGACAAATGGGAACAGCCATCCCTTTCTCTTTGGGCATGTTGGAGAACAAAACACAGATAAGGCTTTCCCTCCCCTCCCATGGCTGCAGAGGGTGGGAAAGTGCTGGCAGGACTCTGGAGTGTGCTGTGGGTGTTCTCCCTGCATGGAATACAGTGGGAACAGTGACCATGGTGGTTACAGTGACTAGAGCTGGACAGCCCAACAAATGCTCCTCAGTGTTTTTTTTTTTTTTTTTTTTTTTTTTTCTCCACAAACAATCCTCCAAACAAGCTCTGCCACAAGGGTGGCTGTTTGCAGACATGTATAACCCCTTTTTTATTTGAGCTGGGTTTGTTTGGGAAGCTGCTGCTGCTGCGAGGCCCCGGGATGAGGCTTGGAAACAGCTGTGCTGCACAAGTGGCACTCCAGAATCAGATGTCAGGTCCCCAAAGCCTTGAAACTGCACGAGGAAGTGAAGGAATTTCTAGTGAAAATAAAACTCCTTTGTCTCTGTTATTGGTGGAACATGCCAGGGTCATGTTCTGAAGCTTTGCGGCGCCGAGGACGAGCAGCGTGTTGGTTTTTCCAGGATGAAAAGCTCAGCTCCTCCTCGCCTCCTCGATGGCTTTAGAATCTGGGCTGGAAGAAGAGTGAGAGATGATGTGACAAGCAGGGCACAGCTGCTGTGGGTTTGGTGACGCTCAGTTTGCTGGCAGATGTTCTCCCCCATCCCTTCTGCTGTGCAGAAGCCGAGCAAAGCTCTCTCAAAACCAATCCCAGACCCCTGGGAGCTCTCCTGGCAGTGCCACAGGCCCCATTTCTGGGAAGGAGGTGACTCCTTGGGTGGACAGCTGTGCCCTGCATTCCCTGATCCCTCTCTGGGGTGGGAAGCAGAGCCCAAAGTGGAGGGACCTTCTTGTTTGAGGTCATTTTTCCCAAAATGCAACACCCAGCCTGGGACCAGCCCAGGGCTCCTGCCACAGGCAATTCAAGAGCCTGTGCTGAGTCAATCCACCTTTCCCCCTCCTTTCCATCTGTCTTTCCAAGGTCCCCCTCCTCTGGTGTCAACACAAGCTTAATGAAAAAGCAGCAGATGTTGCTGTGATTTCAATTTATTCAAGATTTTAACCAAATGCAAATGGTAGTTTGCATCCAGCTGTGACGAGGCAGCCTGTGCTGGGGCCTGGCATCTCCTACCTGTCCCATGGCTGTGATGGAAGTCACAAAAATCTTCCCCAGGAGGTTGTTTTGGGACCTGCCCTGACCCAGACAGGAGTTGCAGCAGTTCCTGGTGAGGCAGAGGTGGGAGTTGTGGAAGAGTATCAAGCATCGCTGTGGCCTGGGTGGAAATATTTGTTTGTGTGCGTTTTGGAGGTTTCTCGTGAAATGGAGGAATAATAGAGGAGAAGAGCAGTCAATAGCCAGTGATTCATCTGCCAGATTGAGCTCTGCTCCCCCCCTTAGGACTGCAGAAGATGATTTCCTGACCTTATCTCCTCTCCGAGTGGGTAAACAATAAACCAACTCCTCTGTCGCTGCCTGGAGTAGCTGGAAGATAGTCACAAGCAGATCAGGTTGGTTTGTTTGTTCGTTTGATGGGAAACAAACACCTTCTCCTCTGTTTTGTATTTCCACATGGCCCAGGTCTGTGACCACCAGCCTCACCCAGAACGTGCAATGCCATGATCACAACACACCCTGGAGGCTCTTGGGGCGTGAGAGCCTCACCCCCATTCCTGAAAAGCTCTGGGCCACTCACAGCCCTCCTCCAGCACAGGAGGAATGAGACCAGGGAAGGCACAAATTCACCTTCTGGCCTTCACCACCTTCCACTTCTCAAAAAAAAAAAAGACAGGAATAGGACACAACCATGTGTTTACAGAGTCGTTTGCCTCCTTGTGAGACACTTTTCAGATTGTTTTGGTGCTCTGCAGGCTGAAAAAGGAATGGTATTCCAGTCCATACATCCCTTCACAGAAATTTCTGCCTCCCCTCTGCCAGAGTCCTGCCAGCCCATAATGGACCGAGAGGGCACAAGGGGAAGGAAAAATCTTCTGTCACTGGAAAAAAAAAAAAAACATCCTGAAGCAAAGCAGGGGGAGGAAGAAAGTGTGGTCAGCGTGGAGCCCATCAGAAATCTCAGCCTGATTAGGAGCAGTGATCCCCTGACACGGAGCAGCAATTTACAGGCACCATTAGCCCACGCCAGAGAGAGAGAGAGAGATGCTGAAAATGTCCTATTTTCCACACCTCCGGAATGCCACACGGCTCGTGGAGGATAAAAATAATTAGTTGGAGCGTCTCAGGGATAACTGACAAGTACCCAGGGGCTGGGGGTTCACCTGGTGTGCCATTCCTCATCTCCAGCACTTGGAAAGGGAAGGAGAGAACTTCACCAGGAGCCAGCCCAGGGTGGTGGATGCTGCTGGATCCGTGGGATCAGGCAGCCACAAATTTCACATTTTCCCTAGGCAGGGAAAATCCCAAAACCTGTGTTTTGACACCTTCCAAACATCTCCTTTTGTGCTAACTCAGAACTTCTTGTTAAAAAAAAAAAAAAAAAAAAAAAAAAAAAAAAAAAAAAAAAAAAAAAAAAGCACAACTAAATTCCTAAGTAGGATTTTCTTTCCATTCCCTTCCACCTCTCCTTGTGGCAGATGGGGTGGGATAACTCACGTCCCATCCCACAGGGTGCAGCAGGATGTCTGCCTGCCAGCACTCCAGGAAAGCATCCCAAACCCTGCAGCTCTCGGCTGGGCTGTCTCTGCCACCAGGACAAAGAGCTGTGGCCAACAATGGCCTGGCAGCAGCTCCAGCTATTTGTGCTGTCCGTGGCTGTGTTGGGAAGAGATCCAAAACAACTCAGAGCCAGGGAGCTGGAGGATCCCATGGGCATCACCTTGGAGCTCCAGACCAGGGGTACAGTGATGGTGTTTATTTATCTGTCACCATTTATGGGTTTATGACATATAAACTTTGGGATCAATCTGTGAGTCAAACTGAGCAAGAGCTCCTCATGCACTTGGATGGTGGGAATAATGGGAAAAGATATGGTAGAACCCCTCAAAGTGGGATTCCCCATGGAATGGAAAGCTGATAATCCATTACCAACAGCAGCTTGTTCTGTGTCCTTGGAGGCTCCTTTGCTGTGACCGAGCAGGGCCATTTCTGATTCAACCTGGTGAGCAGGAACTGGGTGTGGTGGGATTGGTGAGGAGGAACTGGATGTGGTGGGAGCTGGGACTGGTGAGCAGGAACCAGGAGCTGGGATGTCACTGGTGCTGTCCCAATTGCTTTGTGCACGTCTCAGTCCAAGGAGGGGAACAGCCCATGGGGAGCTGCTGCTCCTCAGCCAACAACATTTCAAAGGTGTTGGATGGAGAACAATAACGAGAGCTGCCAGAAAAGAGAAAACAATAAAAACAGAAGGAAACAGAACTATTTCTCTGCAGAAGCCCCTGGGAGCCATCACTCACTCAGATACCTGGTGCTCCCTCCCCTGCTCTTTCCTCGCCTCATTTCCCAGGTCAGGCCAAACCTGCTCCGATTTGCCATCACCTTTCAAGAGGAACGAGACCAAAACATTTCCCCTATTGACATGTTGCTGCCTCTTTTTTTTTTTTGCTATCGATTCCTTAATTAAAAAAGAATAAAATTCCACCAAAGCAGACATTTCTCCGAAACACTCCATCAGTCAAAATAAAAAAAAAAAAAAAATTAAAAATAAAAAAAATAAAAGGAAACAAAATCAATACCTTATTTTTAAAAAAACCAAAACATATTTGAGAGCAGATTTTGGAGCAGCCCCAGTATATCTACTCCCTTCTCTAACAAGTTGTTTGCTCTGCCTTGCCATGCTCTCCAGTCCCTCTTCTCTCCACTGGAATCCTTTCCTCTGGAATTTTTTCTACAAATCCCACCATTTCTGGTAGAGTTGTCACCATTTCTAGAGGGTGAAGCCCAGGGAACCTGCCTGTTTCTCTGTGCACAGGCACCGTGTCCCCAAGGATGGGTGACACCTCTGTCTTTGTGCTCCTCTCAATGAAAAACCTTTGGGAGGCAGAGCAATCCCAAAGCCAATATTCTCAGGATCCTTGTTGTCATGGCTTTAAGCAGGATTCCTGCTTTTCCAGCCCCATTTTCCTGCTCCTGTGCAGTTTTCAGGCTCTCTGGGAATGCTGTGTTAATGGCTCTGGCTCCATGGGGATTGTCTCCACAGAGGGACTTGACTGTCAACAGCCACCCCAGGGGATTCCCTCCGAGCACAGGTTTAAAGATTTGGGTAATTTATCTTAAAATGGGGTGTGTGCTAATGATCTGTGCAGGATGAACAATCCTGGGAAAGGCTGGGGGACTGGAAAAGAGACAAGGGCACTGCTGAAGTGTCTGTGAGGCTGAAGCTTTCCCTCCTGGAGCTGTGCTGCTGCCTGATAAGGGATTCAGAGCAAAGCCAGACGTGTGTCAGTGCTGGGACATTGGGATTGATCGTGCTCCGTTCTGGACAGGCTGGGTTTGGTTTCCTCAGAAATGTGTGGCCCAGCCAGGCTGGAGATAAGGAATTGCACTGCATTGATCAAACCCAGCTGAGGGATGCTGGAGTCAGCCCTGGGGGTTTGCTCAGCCCTCAATGCAGAGCAGATGAAGGTCTGCAGAGCCCTGACCTCTGCAGCTCAGGGACACAGCCCTGGCAGCCAGCAAGTCCCATGGGATCTGCCACAACAACATCATCAGTGGCTGGGTCTGTTTGAGCTTTAAATGCTCTGCAGGTGCTTAAAGCAGAGCTGGGGGATGTTCCTTGTTGGCCAGAGATGGGTGTCCAGTTCCAGCTACACTTTTCCCTGAGGGGATGGTTGGCATGGTGTCGTGGTTTGAAAGAAAAAATGAGTGAGAGGCTCCAAGTCAGAAATACAGTTTAATAAGAAGAAAGGTTAAAAGGTAAAATAAAATAAAATAAATGCAATAATACAAAAGAGCACTGCCAGAGTCAGAACACACCCTGAGCAGGGTGGGGGGAGCAGTCCAGGTGAGGGGCTCTTCCTGAAGCAGTGATCCCACAGAAAGGTCTGGGAGCTCTGCTCCTCTGGGAATCCAGTGGCTCAGGGCTGCTTGTCCTGTCCCAAATCCCAGATTCTCTCCAGGTGGGAATGCTTGGCTCCTCCCCCTGGGCGGAGCACCTCCCAATGCATCACCCCCAGGGCCACAACAGTGAAAATGAGCCCCTGAGCTGGAAACTCACATCTCCTTCTGTCCTCTTGTCCCTGAGCACCCCAGACAGGAGCCCAGGATGAGGCTGGAGATGCAGAAAGGCTCCAAATACAAACCTCCCCTTGCTGTCCTCAGTCTGGGAAGGGCTGTGCCCATCCCTGGGATTCAGGCTGAGATGGGGATGTGCTGCACAGTGGGAGGGGTCCCTGCCTTGCTCTCACACCCTTCCATCTCCTCACACATGGATTGCTGTCCCAGGCTCCCTGCCAGGCCCATCCCAAGGGAAAAGCAGGATTCAGCTCTGCTGAGCCTCCCAGGCCTGTAAGGTGCTGTTCAGATAGTAAACACCACGGCTAATTAACAGAAGAGTTGGCTAATGAGCTCAAGGCACGTGCAGCCTCAAAACAGATCCAGATAATCAAGGCCCAAACTTTAATGACCAGGTCCCAGTCTCCTGTGTCATCCTGCATCACTGAATTTCTGTGGCACCTCCTGGGAGGAGGCAGGCAGGAGTTCTCTCCTCTCATCCTGCAAGAGGGGGGATCTAAGAGCAGCTCTCACCAGAAAAAGGGGACCAGCTCAGGTTTTTTTCCCTTTTTTCCCTATATTTTAATGAACAGTAATAACCCCCCTCTCTTTTTTTCTTTTTTATTTCTTTTTTTTCCCTTTTTTTTTTTTTTCTTCTCTCTCTTTTTTTTAACAATTTGAAACTATCTGACATATGGGAAAAATAATGAATTCAGGTTTTTTTGCCTGCTTTCTCTGATCTGTCAGTCTGCACCCGGGAGCTGCACACAGGGGGAGGAGGAGGCAGGGGGTGCTGCCCTACATTGGGGAGATAATGATGTTCCTGCTGATCCCCCTCCCAGGAGAAGGTTCAGGCATGTCCTGCAGCTGAGATGAGGCAGGGGATGGCACAGCCTTTTCCTTCAGCTTTGCATTTCTCTCTGTGGGAGGGTGTTTGTGGCTACAGCACAGTGAAATGCGCTTGGAGCGTCTCTGCTCCTCATTCCCAGGGGCTCCACTGGATCCAGGTCCCTGTTCCCTCCACAGGGGATTGACCCAGGGCTGTGCTTTAGTTTCAGCATCTTCCCCAAAAGCATCTCTAACCAATCCAGGGCAGGATTAGTGAGGATCCTGCAGCCTCTGCAGAGTCCCAGATTCATTTGGAGAGTTCCAGAATCATTTTGGCTGGAAAAGTTCTCCCAGACCATTGAGTCCAGCCTGTGACCAATCCCCCCTTGTCAGCCCAGAGCCCTGAGTGCCACAGCCAGTTGTTCCTTGAACACCTCCAGAGGTGGGGACTCCACCACCACCCTGGGCAATCCCTGAGCACCTTTTCCATGGGGAAATTCCTCCTGATGTCCAACCTGACCCTCCCCTCGTGCAGTCTGAGGCTGATTCCTCTTGTCCTGTCTGTTCTCTGGGAGCAGAGCCAGACTTTCATGGGGTTCCACCCTCCTGTCAGGGAGTTGTCCCCCCTGGGCCTCCTTTTCCCACAGAAGGTCCTACATGGGACACCCAAATGTGGCTCAGCCCCTGCCTTTCCTCCAAAGCAGGTGGGGGTTTTGCACAGGTCTTGGTGCAGGGCAGCCAGGCAGAGCAGGAGGCTTGTAAAAGAACAGGGATGAAGGGATATTCAGCTGGGAAAGCCTGGAATTCGGAAAACCTGGTCTGGTCTATCTGTGCCTCAGTTTCCCCTGTGCCCAGAGCAGCTGTGGCTGCCCCATCCCTGCAAGTGTCCAAGGCCAGCTTGGACAGGGCTGGGATAGTAGAAAGTGTCCCTGCCCATAGAAAAGATGAGCTTTAAGGTCCTTTCCAGCTCAAACCATTCCACAATTCCATGATTTCATACTCAGCTGCCTGTGCTGGGGAGGAGCATCCCCAGCAGAGGGATCCTGTGTGTGATAGGAGCTCTTATCAGTAAATTTGATAACAGCAGTGCTAACAAGGCCGGGTGGGCAGCTCGTTTTTCCTCCATTCCTCTCCCATCCCTGCTGACACACCTGGGAAGCCTCACCCTGACTTCCCACCATCCTGACAGGCAGGATTGGAACCATTAATCACCATTAATCACCCTGGATCTCACAGACCCACCTCTCTCAGTCGTGGGCAACACTCTTCATCTCACGGGCAGCCAGAGCAAAGCAAAACAGCTCCCCCCAAATCCCCCCACCCTGAGTGAGGGCTTGATCCCTCCAAAAACACTGCCTTGGTGGGGAGAATCGAACAAGAAGCTGACAAATGCAATTTATTCTTTACCATTGTGCTGCCCTTTCAGCTGGGAGAGGAAAAATTTAAGTTGTTTTTTTTTTTCACTCTTTGCAGAGTGAACACTCCAAGTAAACAATCCATACCTGGCCAGCCACCTGCCTGCACAGCATCTGGCTCTTTGTTAAAGGGTGGAAAGGGGGCTGCCAAAACTTTTTTTTCCTCCTCCCATAGAAGGCTTTTCACAGGAATACAAATGCTCCCTCATGCCACGACAGATCTGCTTGTGTGCTCTCCAAAATGGATCCTGCCCAGCTCTCACAAAAAGGATTTCAGAACTTGGACATTTGGTTTAATTCCAATCCATTGTGAAAACTGAATATTTAAAATGTTTTCTAGCCAAGAATCTGGGAGCAAACCTCTCCTCAGCAGGAAAAAAGCAGAATATTTCAGTGATACTCCTCAAAATGACCTGGAGAGGGCTTAGATGAAGGAAAATCAGTCCCTCCAGGGCAGTGAGTGGGGAAGCAGAGCTGAGCTTTGCTGCAGTGAGATGAAACCATCTCTAGGAATCATTTCTGAATTTTTTAGGGATCTGCATTCTCCAGCAAGACGCTGTTCCACTGGAGAAACCCATCCTGCTGACCCTAGAAATGTGCAACATGTGAGACTTCCAGCAGCTGGACGAAAAAAGAGACAAATCATTAGCAGAAAATAGGAAAAATAGAGGAAAAAAAAGAGGGGAAATTTAGGAAATATTAGTGGTTTGAGCTCCTTAATGTGAGGAGGGTCCAGGAATGAGGCTCAGCTGCAGAAAAAGGAGGGAAACAGGGCTACAGGTGTCTGTTTGGGATGGAGAGAAGGCAACAACTGCCCAGGCCCCTCCCGCTCACACACAAACTCTGAAAGTGCCACAAGACAAATAGGACCCAGAGAGAGATGCACTATTTAAACTTTCATCACTATTTTTCTCCCTGGCTCGCCTTGTTTCTTTTGATTTATTTTTTAGCGTGTTTTTCCCCGGGCTGTGCTGTTCTCCTGCATCTCTCTTTCCTCTCTTTCTTCAGCCGGCGCCGTTTGGGGGCACCAGGGGCTGCCCAGCATTTTTCAGGCTGTCCAGGCTCAGCTCCCATGGGGAGGCAGGAGGAATGAGGCAGCAGAGCTGTAGGGGCACCTGTGGAGGGCAGGGAGAAGGAACTCTGCAGAGCTGAGATATTCTAGACACATGTGGGTTTATTGCAGGTCGTGGGTAAAAAGGGCTTTGCCTTCAGCCACCAGCCTGGGCTGGAGGGAACCCCAAAGAGAGAGGGAGAGAGAGGGGTGTGAGGTGAGGGAGGTAAAAGAGCTGAGAGGGGTAAGAGAGATCGAGGCCCTTGTTCCAATCCATTCCATCTCCTTTTGTGTTGAATATTCTAATTTACAGTGACCAACCGGCGCCAGATACAAACCCTACAGACTTTGCCTGCAGCCCATGAGAACTGCTCTATCCCCACATCATCCTGTATTCTAAACTCTAAAGAGACTTTTCTCATCCACCTTTTCCCTGATGCCTTGGCAGGGTGGAGAGGGGCTGCACCCTTGGCTCCTTTTGTTTTCTGTCCTTCCACCCATCTCCAGCTCATCCCCGTCTTCCTGCCTGCCATGATCACATCTCAGAGCTGCCCTTCATTTCTATTTCCCTCACAGGTTTTACATCTCCAGTATTTCTTACCAGGCAATCATATCCACAACCCTTCCTGTCCCATCTTTCCCAACACAGAGCAGCATCAGGCTGGGGAAAGTGTGGCCAGGACACAGCAGGGACAACAGGGGATCTGTAGACACGACATCCTCCTTTTTCCATCCATCCCTGACCGAGCAAGGATTAAGGGAACAGCTCTAGAGCAAAAATCCCATCCCACTGCCATCAGTCCCAGGGCTTGGCCTGGGGTTGATGCAGGAAGGGTGCCAGGGGAGGGTGCAATTGCCATCCAGGGCTGGATTTCCTCCAGATTTTAGGTCACCAAGCCCCACAGTCCTGCCCCAAGTCCCCACTTGGTGCTGCCCTGAGGAGCCCAGCCCACGACAATGCTCAGACAGCAAAATCCCAGCCTTTCAAGTGTTGGACAAAGCCTAAGAGTCTGTTTATATCCTTCCTAGCTCTGAAGAACTGCTGGAAATCTGAATCCTAAATGTGTAAAGGCCTGATAAATGGAAAGCTAAGCACTCCTGGAGCTGTAAGCTGCTCTGCAGTGGTTTAGGCCCTCACAATTCGCAGCCTTCAGGGTTGATAATACAGCAAGACCCTGAGCAGTCTGCTGGAAAACCCTGCCAGAAACACAATCCCTGTAAGGGGATTCTCTTATCCAGTGTAGCAAGCTTCATCCCAAAAGCAGTTTTGTGTTCTAACCCTTTTCCTCCCCTTGGAAAGCTTTCCTAGACACTTGATGAAACAGAGAAACCTCCTTTCTCCCCCAGCATCCAAATTTTCCTGCTTTTTCCTTTGTCTTCTCCCAACCTTCTCCTGGTTCTTTCACTGTAACTCATCCCAGTGAAGCCTCCCAGCCTTGATTTTTCCAGTTTAACAAGCCAACCTCTGCTGATTTCACCTGGTAGGGGGGCTGCTCTTTTCCTTTGATCAGCTCCAGGGAGTTCAGCATCCACAACTGTGGCCAAAAGCCCCCAGAATCTCAAAAGCTTCGTGCAGAGCAACACCACTAAAGCTCCAAAACGCCCCCGAGGCTGGTGGGGAAAGCAGACACTGTCTGGGAAGAGGAGGCAGCTCCCTGCAGTTCTCAAGCAGAGAGGAGGATGTTCTGATCCCAAACGATGCAGAGAAATGACACCACAGCCAATTAACTCTTCACTCTGCTGAGTATCATCAGCAAGAGCTTTTTGCCTGTCCCGGGTTGCAGTGTAGGATGTACACAAAGTATTTATTCTATCACCATCTTCATGAACTGTTGAAACCAGGTGGGGCAGTGTTTTCCCAAGCCCCTGCCTCTTCTGCTCATGGCCTTTGGGGTGTCTTCTGCTCATGGCCCATCAATGCCTTGCCCAGGACTCACAGGGAACTCCCTCCAGGAGCTCTCTCTGTTTAATGGGCCATCAAGGAGCCACTGCACGACTCCTCATCCCATTGGGAGATGCTCCCAATGCCCAGGGGGAGGAGCCAAGCATTCCCACCTGGAGAGAATCTGGGATTTGGGACAGGACAAGCAGCCCTGAGCCACTGGATTCCCAGAGGAGCAGAGCTCCCAGACCTTTCTGTGGGATCACTGCTTCAGGAAGAGCCCCTCACCTGGACTGCTCCCCCCACCCTGCTCAGGGTGTGTTCTGACTCTGGCAGTGCTCCTTTGTGTTACTGCATTTATTTTATTTTATTTTTACCTTTTTACCTTTCCTCTTATTACATTATATCTCTGACTTGGAGCCTCTCATTCATTTTGCTTTCAAACCACAACATTGCCAAAGTCACATCCCCAAAGCCTTGATACATTGACCAGCTTTTGGACCAGGACAGGATCAGGGATACACAGAATATGTGGGGTTGGGAGGCCACTTAGTCCAACCCCACCTTCCTCTAAATCAGAGGATCACCATCTTCCAGGCAAGGACCTTCCAGAGGCTGCAGGTTGAATCCTGCTTCTTTCACAAGTGTTTTGCCAGCCAGCAAAGCTGGACTGTGAATGCCCCAGCGTGGAGCAGAGCTGGGATCTGCAAAGGCAAGCTCTGTGTGCAGGGTTTGTATTCCAAACCCTCCCCAAGGGTCAGGGCAGCACCAGGCCTGGGTCAGACCCAGAAACTCTTGTGTGATGCCTCGTAAGGCTGGCTTGTCTACAAGAGCTGAACATGCCTCCCTGACAAGCTGCAGGGCCGTGTCTGAATGCACAAACACTTCAGCAAAGCTCCCACATCCACCCTCACTGTGCTGAGGCTGAGCTCAATCCCCCTGGGCTGCCTCCCCAGGGCCTCCCTCGCTGCAGAGACAAAACACAGGAGCAAAGGAACCTGTGCTCAGCTTGGCTTTTTCATCTCCACGGGGTTTTGTGTTCTCACTGCGAGGCAGCTGTCCCTGCTGGGGACGCTGGGGATGCTCTTGATGCATCACGGAATTGCAGAATAGGCTTGGAAGGGACCCTAAAACCCATCCAGGGCCACCCCTGCCATGGGCAGGGACTCCTTCCAGTATCCCAGGTTGATCCAAGTCCTGTCCAGCCTGGCCTGGGATTCTTCCAGGGATGGGGCAGCCACAGCTTTCCTGGGAAATCTGTGCCTCACCTCCCTCCCAGGGAACAATTCCTGCCCAATCTCCCATCCAGCCCTGCCCTCTGGCAGTGGGAGCCATTCCCTGTGTCCTGTCCCTCCATCCCTTGTCCCCAGTCCCTCTCCAGCTCTCCTGGAGCCCCTTTAGGCCCTGGAAGCAGCTCTCAGCTCTCCCCAGAGCCCTCCCCTCTCCAGGCTGAACACACCCAAATGTTTCACACTCGTTCTCTCAGCTCTGGGACCATGAAGCACCTTCCAGTGGTTCATTGTGATCACCAGGAGCATCCTCTGGTCACTGATATTTGTTTAACGCCCACATGAGCTGGGCCCAGAGCCCCAAAAGCCACAGACCCCCTGGGGAAGGGGAGTCATGCAGATGAGCAGAGCCCCAGCAAGGCCTTTTCCAAGAGGATTTTTTTTGCTGAGTCTGACACCAGCTGAGCTTTCCTTGCAGATATTTGGCTCAGGGCAACCCTTGGGGGCTGCTCAGTGTCTGCCTCTCCAGCCCAGCAGCTGGGGGGCCCTTGCAGGTGCTGGGGTTGAATCACTTAACCCTGAAGAAGAGGTTGGCCCCAAGAAGAGGAGGTTGGTTGGTTACA
Source organism: Zosterops lateralis (assembly GCF_965231275.1). Classification (NCBI taxonomy): domain Eukaryota; kingdom Metazoa; phylum Chordata; class Aves; order Passeriformes; family Zosteropidae; genus Zosterops; species Zosterops lateralis. Next base: position 6,061,843 of record NC_139785.1, on the reverse strand, counting down.
CAAACCCAGCAGCAGTCAGGTACCAGCCACAGAAACACAGCAAAACAGCTTTAATTAGGGAAAATGTGCTGGTGGCTGCAGGGCTTTTTGCTTCCTCCCCTTCCAGGACCTGGCTGCTGGAGGATCTCAGTAAATATTGCTAATGACTGAGGCTCTGTTTGCTCACCACATCCTCGTCCAAGTGCAGGGAGCATTTAAAGGCATCCACGTCATCCCTGACTCAAAGGCAGCGTTGGCCTGGGGTCTCAGCCCAGTTCTGTGGGGGTCACTAATTAATCACAGTGTGCAGGGTGATTAACAACTAATTCTAAAAGCTGAAGAATGCACCAAGAGCAGCATCATTTAGTTGTGTTTCTTCATGACGATGTGCTGTGAGTGCACTTTTCCCAAGGGCAGGGAGCAGAGACCCCAGGCTGTCCCCTCTCAGTCAGACAGCCCAGAGCTATGGGGAATGGATTTAAGCCTGTCCAAGACTGGTTTAAAAATATTCAGCAATTCCTGTATTTTGACAGAAAATGAGGGGTTTGGCAGGGAGAAGCTCGTCAGCATTTTTTTTGTAAAGTTTTGTCTGTGGTGAAGAGAGGGACAAGTGTCCAGTGTGGGGAACAGGAGACCTTCTGCTGGGGTGATTCAGAAGATTTCACTGTCACATCCATTTGGGGATGATTTATGGGGACTCCCACCCCATAAAAAGCTGCATGTCACAGACTGATGGAATCATTCAGGTTGGAAAAGCCCTGTCAGCCCATGGAGTTCCCCACCATGTTCACCACTAACCACATCCCCAAGTGCCACATCCAGGGATAGGGATTCCACCACAGCCTGTGCCCACCTCACCACCCTTTCAGTGAAGAATTTTTCCTTAATATCCCAACCACACCTCCCCTTGAGGCCTTTTCCATCCAGTTTTCTGTTCCCGTGGGCTCGAGCTCTCCTGGATCCCTTCTCCATGATTTTAATCCTCCTGGGCACGTGTGGGTTAACTCCACTTGCTTTGCTGTCAGGAATAACCACCCTGCAACCCCAAACAACTCTTCCTATTTATATCCCTGCTTTAATCACCAAGGCTGGTGCTTCCATAGCTACGTGATTAAAAATTAGGAGAGACCAGATTCTGTAGTGGTGCCTCATAATAACAGCCAATCCTGGGAGCAGAGTGGATGAATAATGGATCATGGCTCCATTGCTACTGCTTTTTGCTTTCCCTCCTTTCTTCTTCTCCCTTTTTCATCTTTTTATTCTTCTCCTCCTCCTCCTCCTCCTCCTCCTCTCCCAGGCTGGAGTTGGGGTGGGGAAGGAATAAATCCATCCTTCATATTGCAGAGGTTAGAGAGACATCACTGATTCCTCTTCATCAGAGCCTCCACCCCAAGAAAATTTCCCTGTCAGGGAGCCTGGAGACATCAATAATTCAGGGCTACCTGGAGGACTGGGCAATGAAAACCATTTACTGGGGAAGAGGGAGCCAGAGCCCATCCTCTCCTCATTGCCACGAGCAGCTCCTCAAGGTTGGCTGCTGATCCCATGGGGAAAAACAGGAGAAAAACTATAAAAAATGAGGATTTCTGGCACAGGCCAGAGAAGTGATTCCATGTTTATTTGTGTTTTGTTGTGCCCTGTCCCATAATATTCCCTAGTGGAGACACTTTGCAGGGGAGATGTTGCTGCAGGAATGTCAAACATCCCACCATAAAAGTTCCTTTATTAAATTCCAAGATGGTCTTCAGAGAAGGATTTGTGGGTTGGTTTATTCCCCGACTCTACAAGATGAATTTTCAATATTTTTTTTTACAAGCAGAGGTCAAATTCAATTAATGGATTCAGTGAGGGGAAAAAAAGAATTATTGAAAAATGCCAGATCTGGTTTTAAAGAGCATGAACTCATCCAACGAAATAAAATAAATAATTTTTTAAAAATTAAAATTCAAACTTCCTTTTATAGTTAAATAACTCGTTCCCAATTCCAGATCCCAGTGACGGGCATTCCAACTAACCCAAAGCACAGATTTTCACTTTCTTTTTTCCACTCTTTTAGCCTGGGAGGGAAAAAAAATAATAAATAAAATAAAATAAAAAGTACATTTTGGATCAGTGTAGAAAAGCTTTTCTCCCCAGCCCTTGGGTTCCACCCAGTGAGCTGAAAAATCCCATTACTGCCAGGCCTGGCAGGCGGTGTGTGCTCAGCAGGGTGTGCCCCCAGCACATCTGCATCTCCTGCAAATCCCAGCCCGGGGCAGCTGCCACCTCTGGATTGTCAGGGAACATAATCCCTGCCCAATTCCTGAGCCCAGCCCGGTGATGGAGGAGCCACTGAAGAGTTTTTAAATCCTCCTCAGCCAACCACAACATGGGGATAGGTGAGGAGTGGAGAGGAGATTGGGGATTTTGGAGGGGGCTTAGGGCAGATTTGGCTCTGAGGGGGAAGAGCATCAACCAGTCTTGGGTTGGGTTTCAGGTTGTTTAAAGTCCTTGGCCCTCTAAAAGCCCCAAGTCGCGTCGGTAGAAAAAAGCAGAGTCCTCAAGGTTTTGTTTTCAGGTTTCTCCTGTTGTTTATTATTTGATATCTCAGAGTTTTCTCTGCTCCCAGCCGAGGTCTGGACAGGGCTGGGACATGAGGGGACGGCCCCCGATGGGGTCACCTCACATTTATACAGATAACCACGGGTGGGGTATTTACAATTTCACACCAATGCCCAGGGCTCACACTAAAAGGGTCATTTCTGCTCTGACCCAACCCACTGTCACTGCCCTGTGCCATCACCACCCCAGGGGATGGAGGGCGGGGGAGAAGGAGAGGGACACGAGGCACCACCCAAATTCCACCATTTTGTCCCCCATTTACCTCTATTCTATGAACCCCAAAACTACTGAATTTTACATCTTCTACTGTGCTAAACTACTGTTTTCACATCCTGGTGGTTTGCAATTCCTCTCTCAGTGTTGGAGACTAAAATCAATCCCAGTGTTTTCCTGGGCTGTGCCAAGGTCTCCAAACCCCCTGGACCAGCTCCACACCCCCTGCCCAGGGCTCAAACTCCCTTCCTCGGGTCCCAGCTCATCCCAGGGGGTGTCCTGGACTCCGACAAACCAGCTCCACTTTGGCAGAAAACTGTTGGATTTCACCCAAAGGATGATGAGGGTTGGAGGGTTCTGCCATCCATTTCTGAGCAGGGCGTGAAGGAGCAATTTCCCATTTCTTGATAATTCTTTTTGTGTGTCCTTCCCATTCCTGCTGGCCCCACAGGGGCCCCAGGAGCCCCAGCCAGGCCATGGATGGGCAGCACATCTGTCTGTAGCAAGAACAGCATTTGGCTTCCCAAGGTCGTGGTTGGGAAAAGCTCAGTGAGTTTGGGTTGTGGTTTGGGCTGGAAAGGCTCTCAGTGAGGGGTTGTCACCAACAAGGAGGTTCCTCACTGTTTCCCTGGGATAATGTGAGGCATCCATGGGATTGGGGATGATGTTAAAGAGCCAGGGAGAGGGAGGGCCAAACTTGCGTCTCTCACAGAGCAGAAATAAAAGTGTATTTGTCTTAGACAGGAACGTTTTATCTCTTGATGAAAAATACTCACTCAGTGTGGGCAGCACTGCCATGGCCACCCCAAACTCTGCAGAGTGTGAGAGGTGACAGGCCAGTCCTGGCAGCCCAGCCCTCACGGGTGACTCCAGGAAGGTTTGGTTTCACACCTCAGATGACATTGTCTGCCCTGTGCTCTTTCCCTGCAGTTCCTCCAGACGACCCTGTCATTATGGGGGGGCCCATCATCAGCCTGAGGGCAGGAGACCCCCTGAACCTGACCTGCCACGCTGACAACGCCAAGCCAGCAGCCTCCATCATCTGGATGAGGAGGGGAGAGGTCATCAATGGAGCCACCTATTCCAAGGTGAGGCTGGGACAAGGCCTGGCTTGTGAAAGGGGCACCAGGCCTGACACTTCACACAACCCCAAAATATTTGGGGCTGAGACTCTCACTCTGCATCCCCCCAAAAACCTTCCCAGTGGGGAGCTGTTGTGGTTTGAAACCAAAATGAATGAGAGGCTCCAAGTCAGAGATATAATTTAATAAGAAGAAAGGTAAAAAGGTAAAAATAAAATAAAATAAATGCAATAACACAAAAGAGCACTGACAGAGTCAGAACACACCCTGAGCAGGGTGGGGGGAGCAGTCCAGGTGAGGGGCTCTTCCTGAAGCAGTGATCCCACAGAAAGGTCTGGGAGCTCTGCTCCTCTGGGAATCCAGTGGCTCAGGGCTGCTTGTCCTGTCCCAAATCCCAGATTCTCTCCAGGTGGGAATGCTTGGCTCCTCCCCCTGGGCATTGGGAGCATCTCCCAATGGGATGAGGAGTCGTGCAGTGGCTCCTTGATGGCCCATTAAACAGAGAGAGCTCCTGGAGGGAGTTCCCTGTGAGTCCTGGGCAAGGCATTGATGGGCCATGAGCAGAAGAGCCCAAAGGAGGGGCCTGGGAAAACACTGCCCCACCTGGTTCCAACAGCTCATGGGGATGGGGATGGGATAAATACTGTGTGCACATCCTACACCACAACCCAGGACAGGAGATGGGAGGAAAACAATCAGCAGGATGCAAGTGAGAACCCACAAACTGTCACCAAAACGGGTTTTCTGCTCTGAATTTGGCTTTTTGTACCTTCTCACTCCTGCTGTGGCCACTTCTCCCCCGTTAATCCCACCTGTTGATGTTGTGTGGAGCAGCACTGACCCAGCCCTGGTTCTGCTTCTGCAACAGAACCTCTGGATCAAAGGGGTGGTTGCACTGACCTGTGTCCTCGCCTCCAACTGCAATTTTCCATGAAAAATTGTCAGGGTTCTTGGCATTTTTTTTTAATTTAGACAGAAAGTCTTTATGGGGTCGTGAAGGAAATCATCAAAGAGCAACCAGCAGCACACTGGGAAGGAGAAACCCAGATGTTCTCCTGGTTATGGGCATCTCGTGGCTGCTGAGCCTGAAAGATTCAGCAACACTCGACAGCTTTAATGAAAATTTCTAAACAGCAAAATCCGAGCCCTAAAATGGGTCAGTTTGCAGCCAAGACTTCAAAGTGGGCAGTCAGAGCCATTCCTCGAGATCTTTAATAAACATTTCATCCTCTGCTGCCACTGGGAAGGCTCCATCCAGCCTCGTTCCAGAAATATCCTGATTTGCTGGGGAGAGCAGAGGAGGCAGGACACACTCCCTGCTTCCTCCTCCTCCTCCTCCTCCTCCTCCTCCTCCTCCTTCCCTGCAGCTGGGGGTGAGCAGAGGGGAGCCTGCCCCATCTCCCTGCCTGAGATGTGAGAGGCAGCACTAATTAGAGCCAGAGAGAACTGACCTCCCTCTCTCTCTCTCTCTCTCTCTCAAATCGAGTGGAATTAATTAAAATCCAGGCTGTTGACGTGCAGTTGTTCACAGTTTATCCCCCTCACCCCCAGCCTTCCCTTCCAGGGCTGTCAGACCTGGCCCTGAGGAGACAAATTTTGGGTTCTCTCCCTTCCAGACCCACAAGCAGTGGGGACCAGAGAAGAGGGAATTCCCATCTTTAAAATATTCCCAACAAAAGACCCTTCCAAAGCAGAGTTTTCCAGGCTGCAGATCCATCTCCCACAGCACAGAGATCTCCAGGGCATTTTTAGCAGTTGGCAGGGATGGGCTGGGAGGGGAGCCCTGTTCTGCATCCTTCTTCCTCCTGGAGTCAGGAAAACCTCTGTTTTGGAAGCTGAACCTCATTTTCTCCTGAATTCCTGAAGGTTTCCATGAGGCCCTTCCACATTAAAAAAGAAAATCAGCCTTTAGAAAAGCTAGCAGACCATTTTAGACATTTTTTTGAGTCGGAAGTTTGGATTTTTGAGGTCTTTGGGGTCTAGAAACGTTTCCCTTTTGAAGCTCCCTGTAAAATAGTTCCTCAATCTGCCTCTTTCTGCTTCTCCAAGAAAACTGAAGCCCAGCCCAGCTTTCCTTTGATCCAGATATTCCAGCCAGCCCAAAAGAAGCCCTGTTTGGGTTACTGACTGCCTGAAACCATCCACACCGAGTGATAATTTCTTTGTTACTGTGAATTTCCAGTCCACCAACTGATCCATTTGCAATCCCAGCCAGGCAGCACAGAGCAGCCACAGCTGACTGAAACCCCCTGATCCATATTGACAGGGAACATTACAAGATCCTGCAGGATTTGGAGGTTAATCCCAAACAGGGGAAATCCTGCACAGACTGAGGGTTCACCCCAACTCCAGCACCAAAAGTGGGGCTGTTCCCCAAGGGAAGAGCACACAGGGTGACAATAAAACAATCACAGAGCATCATCCTGTGTCCAGAGGTGGGAACAGAGCTGGGGAAGGGGCTGGAGGACCAGGAGTGTCTGGGGGAGCTGTGGGGGCTCAGCCTGGAGAAATAAAGGGTCTCTACAACTCCCTGACAGGATTGGGAGCTGCGACAGGAGTCAGGCTCAGATCCCAGGGAACAAGGACAGGATAAGAGGAAATGGCCTTAAATTGTGCCAGGGGATGTTTAGATTGGATATCAATAAAATTTCTTTACTGGAAAGGTGTTCAGACATTGAAACAAGCTCTCAGCATGGTGGTGGTGGGTTCCCCATCCCTGGAAATGTTCCAAAAACTTGTGTAGGTGTGGAGAGGGAGGTGGTTTAACAAGTCAGTGCTGAGGAAATGGATGGACTTGATCTCAGAGGGGTTTTCCAACCTGAATGGCTCTGGGACTCTGATTGTGGTGACAATTTCCCAGCATCATCCCTTGTCTCATGTGCCTGAGAGGCACAAACCTGTGTGCACAAAGGCTGTGCCACGGTGAGCCCAGGGAAAGCATCAGCGTTGGAATCAAGGAATAATTTAGGTGGGAAAAGCCCTCCAAAATCAAGTCCAACCACTCCCCCAGCACTGCCAGGGCCACCACTAAACCGTGTCCCCAAGTGCCACACACACACACATCCTGCTGACATCTGTTTATCCCCCAACAAAGCCCTGTCAGCAACAAACTTGAAGAATACTGACAGAAGGAAAAGCTGCCTGGCAGGGTCCAAAATCCACTGTTGATAAACCAGAGAGAGGTCAGAGGTTGAGGAATGATTAAAAGACTGAAAACCAGACAACATCTTGAGAGCTCCCAGGGTTCAGGTTATCAAAGTCAGGGTTATGGGGTGACGTGACCTGCTGTAAGAACTTGCAGGGGGATTAGGGGGTGGTAAGGAAGCACTGCCAGGCTCCTGTGCTTCCAAAAGAGGCACGTCAGGGCTCCACAGCTGAAGTCAGATAAATCCAGGGAAGAAGCACAGTGCCAAGGGCTGGTTTCCACCAGGGTTTGGATCTCTGGCTCCCATCAGTGACACCTGAGAGGTGATGCTTTGCCACAGGCTGGGCCAGACACAGCGTGGCAGCCAAGGACCCATGGCCAGGGTCTGTCAGTGCTGGTGGCAGCTGGAATCACCTCTCATGGCATGGGCAGCTTTATTGTAGTGGTTTGAAAGCAAAATGAGTGAGAGGCTCCAAGTCAGAAATACAATTTAATAAGAAAAAAGGTAAAAGGTAAAAAGTAAAATAAAATAAAATAAAATAATACAAAAGACAGAGTCAGAACACACCCTGAGCAGGGTGGTGGGAGCAGTCCAGGTGAGGGGCTCTTCCTGAAGCAGTGATCCCACAGAAAGGTCTGGGAGCTCTGCTCCTCTGGGAATCCAGTGGCTCAGGGCTGCTTGTCCTGTCCCAAATCCCAGATTCTCTCCAGGTGGGAATGCTTGGCTCCTCCCCCTGGGCATTGGGAGCATCTCCCAATGGGATGAGGAGTCGTGCAGTGGCTCCTTGATGGCCCATTAAACAGAGAGAGCTCCTGGAGGGAGTTCCCTGTGAGTCCTGGGCAAGGCATTGATGGGCCATGAGCAGAAGAGCCCAAAGGAGGGGCCTGGGAAAACACTGCCCCACCTGGTTCCAACAGCTCATGGGGATGGGGGTGGAATAAATACTGTGTGCACATCCTACACTGCAACACAGGACATTTGTGCACTCACCTGGCAGAAGATGACTGCAGGATCATGAAGCCATTTGCCTCTGGCTCCCTCTTCCTCGGGGTGGTGGGTGATGTGTCTCACTGGAGCTTTCCACCCTGGCCTAGGCACAGCAGGGCTGCAGGGAAGCAGATGGGAGTTAAGAGCCCAATTCCCAGAGAAGTGCAGTGAAATTCATCTTTGTTATTCCCCTAAGGCTTTTGGCAGATCCCAGCCAGAGGAACTGTTATTGCAGGAAGCTGCTTGGCTGAGGAGCTCTTGCTGAGCCTGGGGATGGGAAAAGGGCCCTTCTCCAGTAGAAAACTCCTTTCCTGATGGCTGTTTCCCCCTCGCAGACACTCCTCCGTGACGGCAAGAGGGAGAGCATCATGAGCACCCTGTTCATCGCGCCCTCCGACATCGAGAACGGGGAGAGCATCGTGTGCCGCGCCACCAACAAAGCCATTCCCGGCGGGAAGGAGACCTCGGTCACCATCGACATCCAGCGTGAGTACACACAGCCAGCTGGGCCACCTCTGCCTGCTGGGACAGCCCAGGCTCTGCCCTATCACCATGGCTGCCCCAGGGCTGTCTGCAGTGCCCTGGCTCCAGTCAGGAGCAGCATGCTGGGGCTGTGGGTTTCTCTTTACTGGGATGGACTGGTGCTTCCTGACAGTCCAGAGATTTCATGAGCCCCAAGCTGTTGTAATTCTCTGGGGGAATGGTTTCTCCCTTCTGACCTCCTCCCCATATAGAGTGACCCTTCCTTCCTCCTCTGACCCCATTGGCTGTGTCCAGCTCTCTTTTCCCTGAGCTATATAAGCCTTGTGCTTCCTTGTTCTGTCTTTCCCCCTGGAATTTCAAAGAATAAACGCCTGGGACAAAGGGCCCAAGGAAAGGGCCTCTTCTGATATCTTTATCTCATCCTTGGTATAATTCCCTCCAAAGCCTCCTAAAGACCGAGCTGGGTAAAGCCCCCAGAGGTGGGCAGGGGGCATTTATACACTGAGCTCCCTGGGGCACCAGGAACTGCAGGGAAATCCTGTTTCCCATGTGCCCATGGATTTCAGCAAAAGCAGCACCAGCTGCCGTGCTCTGGGTGGACCAACAGTGCCCTGATCCAGGCCCTCGGGGGTCTCTGGAGCAGGGATGGATCCCAAAGGGGTTTAGGTGAGCAAGGAACATCTCTGGGCATGGCCAGGAGCAGAGATAAGCCCCGTTAGGATTTCTGGTGCAGTTTCCAGACTTACAGGCAGTTCAGTGATGTTTTTTGTGAGACACCTGATGGGGACAGTGTCCCTCCCACGACACAAAGCCAGCACCACTTCAGGGGACAGGGCTGTGTTCAGAGCTGTACCATCCACCTTTTACTGTAAATCCACAGAGCAAAATCTGCCACCCTTCAAAATTCACATTTCACAGGCCTCTTCCCTCCTCCTCTGCAGTGGCCACTGCTCTCGGGCTCCTCCTGACCCCTTCCATCCCTGCTCCATTCACACCCCCATTTCCTGCAGCTGTTATTTACCCACGAACTTGCAAAAGCAGGATGTTCACTATTAGCATGCCAGCTGCTTTCCAGAGACCAATTAAAACTGGCAAACTCAACTGAACAAACTCGAGCGCAGCAGAAAAATTCGCCATTTAAGACTTCCAGCTTTTGCTGCCGGAAGATTACCGGGCTCTTGGGTTCGCTGGCTGCATGTCCTGACAGAACTGGGCAGATAAAATGAGATAATAGCTCGGGTTATTTCACAGCCAGCAAACAGCTACAATAGCTGGAGACACACTCACACAAACAACGTGGAGCAGAGACATCATTACGCTGGGCAGTACAGTGTGGGCTGGAGACGTGAGCTGAATCCCTGAGCCATGTGGAATCTGCTTGGGAAAGAGAAAAAAACCTGATAAATAACACCAGTTTTTCACTCTGAGCTATTAAATACTCCATGCTGTGAATGTAATAACAATAATATTCTACCCAGCTACTAAAAGTGTGTTGTTCTTAATGGGGGCTAATGAGGGTATCAATTTCCCAAAGCTGGGTGGGTGATGGGATAGAAAAATACTAAGATGGATTAACCAAGCTGAGGTGGGGTGGATTTTGACCTGGATGCAAAAGCCTGCTCTGGGTGCATCCAGTAACAGAATCACAGAATTGTTAAGGTTGGAAAAGACCTTTAAGATCATCAAGTGCAACTGTTAACCCAGCTTGAGCTCATGAGGTTTCACTCACAAGGCTGGGAGCTAAAGGTGCTTTTCCTAAGCAAAAACTATCTGGGCCGCTCATTTTTCTCTATGGAATTGTTCTGAGAAGTCCTGCTTGTGGGTCTTCTTCCAATATCCAGTGAAGAAGCAGCACCTTGGGGAGAGAAAGAAATGGTTTCTGGAAGAATAAGGAAAAGCAGGCAGCATTTGCTGGCTGGGGAGCTCTTCCCAACCCAGCATGAGCTGCAGCATCCCCCTGGACCCTGCATTCTCCACCTCCATCCCCCTGGACCCTTCATTCTCCACCTCCATCCCCCTGGAGCCTGCACTCTCCACCTCCATCCCCCTGGACTGGAGCCTGCACTCTCCACCTCCATCCCCCTGGAGCCTGCACTCTCCAGCTCCATCCCCCTGGAGCCTGCACTCTCCACCTCCATCCCCCTGGAGCCTGCATTCTCCACCTCCATCCCCCTGGACCCTGCATTCTCCACCTCCATCCCCCTGGACCCTTCATTCTCCACCTCCATCCCCCTGGACCCTTCATTCTCCACCTCCATCCCCCTGGAGCCTGCACTCTCCACCTCCATCTCCCTGGACCCTGCACTCTCCACCTCCATCCCCCTGGAGCCTGCACTGTCCACCTCCATCCCCCTGGACCCTGCACTCTCCACCTCCATCCCCCTGGAGCCTGCACTGTCCACCTCCAGCCCTGAACTCACACCACAGCAAACATCACCCAGCTGCAAGGTTTGAGAGGCGGCCTTGCAAAACAATCCCAAGGAACCAAAATAATCCTTCCCAGGAAGCAGCAGCCTGGTAAATCACTCCTACTGCTTTCTTTCATTTTCTTCTGCAACTCAAAAGGACATCAGCCAGTGTTCAGAGGCAGCAGAGAAACACCAGGATGGAGGTTATCCCTGGGAAGGGTGTGAATGCATGGTGGGAGAGGTTATCCTCTTTCAGCTGATGGAAAATTGAAGTTGGTGTCCCATCAATCTCATGCCTGACCATCAGAGCAGCAGTGAAAGAGCTGAGTCATAAAACCCTCCCCTTCTAAATATATAAAAAAGGGGGTTTGGCAGAAGGAGAAAGGAAAAACCCCCAGTGCAGGGTCTGTAATGGAAACACTAAGCGGCTCCAGCTGGAACATCTGTTCAATGTGATTTCCGTTCCACCAGCCACATCAAAGTCAGCCTCCTGTGAGTTATGCGCCGAACATCACAAGTGGGATTAAAATCATGTTTAATAGTTTGATATGCCATAAACTATTTATACTGCAGGAGCCCAGTGGCTCCATGGAAATGCACACCCGGCGTGCCGGGATGGGGAGGAGCAGGGTTATTGCTTATCCAAAGCCTTTGCTCCAAGCCTCTGCACACACACACACACACTTGCTCATTTTTACACCTTTTTTTTTGTCATAGCAAGAAGGGATTTGGCTGCATCTGTGTGTTTTTGCAGGAGGTAGGAGGAGGAGAAGGAAAGTGGAGGGTGATGAGGGGCAGGAGAGTCTCCTGCTGAGTTTATCCTTGGAGCTTTGCAGTGTTTGATTTGCCTTTGTGCTTCCCACTGGGGGAGTGGATAGCCCAGGGCTAAAGTGGCATTTTAGGTTTAGTGAAGAGGTTTGGAAGGGCTTGTCCATAGAGGAGAGAGCACGGAGAGGGATCTGCACCTGGCAGGGCAAGTGCCAGCACAGCCCAGGCAGCTCAGCCTGCGGCCATTCCTGAGGTGCTGAGTGGGAACAGGGGGAGCTGAGGGGTTTGCCAAGGTGCCTGCTGGACTGTGGGGACAGTGAGGAGTGGTGCTGGTCCTGGTGCTTGTCCCAGTGCCCGTCCCAGTGCCCGTCCCAGTGTCCATCCTGGTGCCAGCCCCAGTGCCTGTCCCGAAGCCAGTCCTGATGCTAATCCCAGTGCCTGTCCTGGTGCCAGTCCCAGTTCCAGTCCCAGTGCCAGTCCCAGTGCCAGTCCCAGTCTCCATTCCTGGTGCCCATTCCCAATGCCTGTCCTAGTGCCATTCCCAGTGCCTGTTCTGGTGCCCATCCCAGTGCCAGTCCCAATTCCCATCCCAGTGCCCATCCCAGTGCCTGTCCCAGTGCCAGACCCAGTGCCCATCCCGGTGACAATCCCAGTGCCCATCCTGGTGTCAGTCCCACTGCCCATCCCAGTCTCATTCCCAGTGCCAGTCCTGGTGCCAATCCCAGTGCTCATCCTAATGCCAGTCCCAGTGCCCATCCCAGTGCCTGTCCCAGTGCCATTCCCAATGCCCATCCCAGCACCAGTCCCAGTGTGACACGGCACTCACACGAGCACTCCCACCCTCTCCTCCCACCGCCCATGGGCCGGCTCTATCTCATCCCATCATTCACATTCATTACAAGAAGCCAGGCAGGAATTATAATTGTAACCAAGCGGAATTACATCCTGATGAGTTACAATTTGTGTCTTTTCTCCCTTTAAAAATGCCCCCAAACACGCTGGCACACACGAGCCCACGCTATCCACAGCACCCAGCAATACTCGAAAGCCCAATCCCATTTCTGAAAGGCAAGATCAAAGACTTTAATTCATTTCCTTTGCTTTTTTTTTTCTTTTTTTTTGTCTTTTTAATTTTTTTTTTAAATTTTTTTTTTTTTTTTTAGTATTTTGAGTGCCAGGCTCATTTTAATACAAAGAGGCTCCTCTCTGTAAATCTGTAGGCACAGCTCCTAACCCATCAAACAATGGGGAAGCTACTAAAGAGAAGTGTGATTCATATTTAACAAAGGAAGGTGATTAGCTGTTGTTGTCTAACAATAGGGAAGTGTCAGGATGCCTGGAAATGAATTAGGAGCCCACTATACATCTCTGGGCTGCTGTGTCAGGGGAAGCTCATTTATATTCCCAACTGCGCCCATCTTTATTGTCATTTGAATTGCACATTTTAAAATGAAATTAGGGTAAATTGAAAATACCTATAATTTCCCCGTCATAATTTCCCATCAGGAAGGCAGGTGGCTCTGCTCACAACAAAGCCAAGGCTCCCGGCTGGGTAAATACCGCGGGGTGGAGGAGAGGGAGGCACTGGAGCCCCGCCAGGACTCCACCTTTGCTTCCCCCTCCTGCCCAGCCAAGGTCACTGCCGAGGTCACTTTGGACACTCCAAGCTGCTGACCCTGCACCTCGCAGGGCTGGAATAACCCGGGGCTGCTTTGGAGTTAATTCCCACACCAGAACGCCCAGTTGGAGCCAAAACCTTCCAGCAAAGGCTCTGAGCATCTGCCAGAGCAGGTCACTGCAGCAGGACCCTGACCCGAGTGAGGTGGAGGGAGAGGAAACTCCCATCCCTGCTAAACACAAGGACACTCTGGGGCTTGGCTGGAGCATCCCTGACCCCACAGCATCCCTGACCCCACAGCATCCCTGACCCCACAGCCAGCCCCCAGCTCTGGGGTGCCCCGTTACAGGGGACCCCGTTCTCACACGTTTGGGGTTACCAAATGTTACCCCTGCCCTTAGAGGGGCAACGTGTTGTGACGTGGTGTGGACCCTCCCAGAGGACAGCAGGTCAAACATGGAAGGCTCTTTATTATCTGACTCCAACAACTTATATACATTTTGTACCAAGATTGGCCCAAGGAGGTCACAACCTCCTGACCCCATTGGTCACTGTGACCACCAGTCAAATTCTCCCTCAGAGAACAACTATGCAAAACACACAGATAAATTCTAAGAATACAATATGGTTTACATGAAGCAGCGTGAGAAGCTGCTGCAAAGACTCAAACACTTGAAAGCAAGAAATGCAGGGGCAACATCGCCCCAAGGGAGGTGCCCTGGACCAGGGGGAAACACCCCGGCAGCTCTTCTGCCCCCTGCCCTGTCACCTGCAGCCTCTCCCCATTGTCCAGCTGGGAAGGACATTGCTGGAAGAGGAGAGAGGCAGCAGGTGAAGCTGAACATGTAACATGTCCCATTTTAGGATGTGTTTTTGCAGACTCCCACCTCAAGGGCAAGAGAGTCCCTCAACTGTTTTGATGAGCCCCAAAACCCTCTGCCATGGGACAGCTCGTTCTTCAGGCACCAAAAAAACCCTCCCCAAAGCCATTTCTTTCTCCTTCTTCCCCACAAATGAGGTCCCATGTTTTAAGCTGATGGCCTGACACCCCACCTCAACCACCACGAAAAAATTAAAACAACTCTGGGTATTCTTCATCTGAACATTTCACCCATTTCCAGCTCGCTTTTATAGGTTCTTTCCTAAATTTTATTTGCTGCTAAAGCATTTAGATGCTTCTCACGTGAAAAGGGGAGAAATTGAGGAGCATTTGGAAGACTGGAGCTGCCTGTGACACCAGTAAGGCCTCGGCAGAGATGATTAGGCTGATGAAAGAGCAGAAATGCCACTTTAAAGTTAGAGGAGAGACAAAAGATCATTGTTATACAGCGAGATATTAAACTGGTATGTCTCAAAGCAGGCGAGTTTATGTCCTTAAATGAGAGTCAGAGCCAGCAGTCACATTTTCCGAGTGAAATGTTACATCAAACGGTGTCTGTGGCTCCTCTTCCTGTCTTATTCACTGAAGCCCTTCAAGAGAAGAGCAGCGTTCATGGCATCAGCCTGTCTGACAGTGTTATATGGCTTTAAACTGAAAAATGGCTTCCCACTGCCAGAGGGCAGGGCTGGATGAGATTTCAGGGAGAAATTCTTCCCTGTGAGGGTGGTGAGGCCCTGGCAGAGGTTCCAGAGAAGCTGGAAGTGCTCAAGGCCAGTGGATGGGACTTGAAGCAACTTGGTCTAGTGGAAGGTGTCCCTGCCCACATCAGGGGGTGGAACTGGATGATTTTTAAGGTCCCTTCCAATCCAAGCCATTCTGTGACTCTGTGATATATCACAGCACCAAGGAGTCTCAGTGCTGTTCCCAGGCTTTCCCAGAGCCAAATTTTGCTCTGTAGCCCGAGGATGTGTCAGGCAGCAGGCAGGGGGAGGGTGCAGTGTGTCTTTGGGCTGCTCACAGGCTGTCTCTGTCTGCAGACCCTCCCTTGGTGAACCTGTCCGTGGAGCCGCAGCCCGTGCTGGAGGACAACACTGTCAAGTTCCACTGCTCCGCCAAGGCCAACCCGGCAGTCACCCAGTACAGGTAAGGTGGCACTCCTGGCACCTCAGTGCAGCCCTCTGCTGAGAGCATCCCACCTTTCCCTGCAAAGGAAGGTGACCCAGAAGAGCTCAGCACCCCTGGCTGTGCCATTCCACCTCCTCCCGTGTCTCTCACTGCCTGGAGCTCACTGTGGCTCATCCCCACGGCCTCTGCTGCCCCCAGGCCCTGCTGAGGGATGGGATGGCTGGAGCCAGCCCCTCCTCCCTGCTGTGGCAGGGTCTTTGTCCCCACTTTGGGGCTCCCTGGTGCTGCTCTGGCCTTGATGGTGCTGTTGAGAGGCTCCTTTTCTGCCCCTCACCGGGTGTCTGCTGCATTCTGCTCCTTGGTCAGGGATCCATTGGTGTCTGGAGTGGATTAAGGGGCCTGGCACTGAGCTGGCAGAGCCATCTGTTTGGGGACATCACGAGCAATGCACACCGAGTGAAAAGTCTGTTATGGGAAAAATACCTCTCCTTGTTTTGCACACTCTTTTATGGTTTGAACAGAGCAGCTCTATCACCATCTCTGTGTAACCCTTAAACAGCCACTATAACTGTGCCCAACACAGAGCTGAGCCCAGGAGGGGCCAGAGCAGAGGTTCAGGTGCTGGAGGGGTCAGGGGGCACAGGGGATGGGATCTCCTGGGGTGGGACATCCCCCTGAGTGGGTGGGGTCACCTCTGCTGGCCACGGTCTGCAGTGCCCCTGCACTGGGCACGGTGAGCTCAGAGCAGGGCACAGGTGGTGGAGGAGATTTGGAACAGGAGGAAATGTGTCACATTGCTGACAGAGGTCTGGGGTGCAGGTGGTGCATGGGGTCCCTGAGAGCCCCAAGCCTCCCTGAGTCCTCTCTTCTCTCTGGTGACAAAGGAAAGGATCTGCAGGAACAGCTGGAACTGTGGCAGTAGAGGTTTATGTTGGATATTGGGAAGAGGTTTATGTTGGATATTGGGAAGAGGCTCCCCCAGAGGGTTCAGGCACTGCCCAGGCTCCCCAGGGAATGGGCACAGCCCCGAGGCTGCCACAGCTCCAGGAGAGTTTGGACACCCAGGGGTGCCCAGGGTGGGATTGTTGGGTATTTGTGCAGGGCCAGGAGCTGCACTGGCTGATCCTGGTGGGTCCCTCTGGCTTGGGAAATTCTGTGAGTGCCCATCCAGGAGTGATGAGCAGGAGAGCAGACACTGCACTGAGCAGAGTCACTGCCATGGGCCCTTGGCTTGGCTTTGGCTGTGAGATCTCCTGCATCAGAAAACACCCCTCCTCTCACAGTTATTTTTGTCTGAGGAGACAAAATACGGGTATGGGGAGCAGGGCGGGCTGTCAGCACACTTTGGGAGGAAAGAGCTTTGTGTAACCAGGTCCATCCCTGTCCCACCTCATCCATCAGGCACTCACCCCGCCTGCCTGGGAGCCCTGAGCATGCACACAGGCTCCCCATCCATTCTGGCTCTGCAGAACCATCCGTGGATAATAAAAGAGGAGGCACCTCTGGGGACAGGTTACCATGACCCGCCTGGTACAGCTTAATTAGTACAATCAAGTTTCCTGGTAGGAGCGATCCCTTCCAGCTGGATATCAGCACAACAAAGCAATAATCGTGTTCCTGGTTACACAGAAGAGTTATTAATTCCAGAAGTCAATTAATGTCAAAGATACAAATAGCCCTGGTTTCATATTTACAGCTGGTGGGGAAAACAAATTGCGTGGCAGGCTGGGGAAGGATCCACGTGGTTCTTACCCCAGGAATGATCTTTGTACAGTCCAGGGCAAAAAAATCATCTCTGGTCAAGGAACCAGACAAAACTTCTGCTCCATCAGCCTGATTCTCAACGAAGAAACCTTCCACACCATCCCTGAACCCAGCTGGGGTGATCCCCTGTGCACTGGAGCAGAGTGGAAGGCTCCAGTGCAGGGTTCCCACTCCCTTGAGGAGCGACAGGACACAGGGAATGGCTTCCCACTGCCAGAGGGCAGGGCTGGATGGGAGATTGGGAAGAAATTCTTCCCTGGGAGGGTGGGCAGGCCCTGGCACAGGGTGCCCAGAGCAGCTGTGGCTGCCCCTGGATCCCTGGAGTGTCCAAGGCCAGGCTGGACAGGGCTTGGAGCAGCCTGGGACAGTGGAAGGTGTCCCTGCCTATGGCAGGAGTGGAACAAGATGAGCTTTAAGGTCCCTTCCAGCCCAAACCATTCTGGCATTCTGTGCTGCCTCTTGGCTGTTCCCACCCTTGGGATCTGTGCCCAAGCCATGTTGTGTTGCTTTTCTCCACCAGCAGATGTGAGATTCTCTCACACCTTTGCTGCCATCTTGGCATCAAAAGTTTTTACTGTCCCCTCTGCCTGCAAATGCCCCTTTTACCCTTTTCCTTCCTTCTCACCCATCCTGAGGCCACAGGTCTCGTCACCCTTCCTGTCCCCTGATTCTACTTTGCTGCAAATGGCTTCGGGATTCATTTCATGACAGATTTTACTCTTAAAACTAATTGCATGGTTTTTCCCATAAAAAGGGTTTTAGGCAGGGAAAAAAAAAAAAAAAAAAAAGAAAAGAAAGAGAGACATGACAAATGTAATCACTTTGGGTTTTTCATTTCTTGAGTTCTTTAACATGTAAACTTCACACGAGGCTTTTTCCCTACCACTGTGACAAGCAAACAGGACTCAGCAGTGCTCGCTGGGGCTTCCTTCTGCTTAAAGCCTCTGACTGATGGAGGGGGGATTTGTTTCCCTTCCATAAGATCCCACAGCTCTTCGCTCTGTCAAAGTGGCAGATGTTTCAGCACTGAAGCTTGGAACCCTCTGGAGTGGGATGTCCACGAAAGGAGCCCCCTGCACCTCGCCCTGGCCAGGAGAGAAGGATGGGATGTGTAAATCCCCAGGACTGAGACACCTGGAGGTTTGAAAAGGCAGAATGTGAGTTTGGTGCCACCCCCAGGGTCACTCAGAACCCCACCACTGGTGAAAATTAACTTATTCTGCCTTAAAAACAAAAATAGGGAGCCTGATTTATTTTTTTTCTTCTCCTTGGGCAAGGACCATTCTAATATATCTCCCTCATGCTCAGACAGGGATCCCAGATCTTCAGACAATATTTATTTTTAATCCCTCCCCAATATATTTGTCAGTAAATAACTCTGAACACAAAGGAAGAGTGTTTAAACAACCCAAATCCCCTTTTGTGGACAAAAATCCACAGGGCCATCCCTGCTACCAATACAAAACTCCTTGCTGGGGGTTTTTTGAGGAGCCACAGGTTTTGCATTGGGTTTTCTTCCTGGGGAAAGCACATGAGATCAAATATCTCACCCACAGATATTCCCTTGGGTTCTTTGTTAGGATGAAGCCACCAAACCACCCCCGTGGTCCTGCTGACCCAAGATTTTAATCCCAGACCTTTTATTCTCTTAGTTAGGAGAACAAGGGAAAAGAAACAAAATTCAAACACAATTTCCCAAGAGACAAAAAATCCCCCTCTGCCCTTGTAGAGAACATGGTTTTGATGAAATTGAGCTGCTCTTTCCTTAGGAAGTTTTCTTCATGCTCGCTTATATAATCACACCCAGGTCGATTTTAATGCAAGAAAAACCTGGTTGGAAAAGAGACCTCGGAGCGATCCACGCCCAGAGCCAGAGTGGAAAGTTACAGCCTGCACTGTGTCTTCTCTTCTGAAGGCAGAGGGTTAATGGCATTTTCTCAAAACTGACAGATTTTTCACAAAATCTTTGGCCTCAGTGGCATTTTCTAAGTGAGAATCCTTCTTCTGTAAAATCTGCTGGCATCTCACGACGTTGAGAATCAAGGAGGGCTGGACAGGCTGTCCTGTGCTGCAGGCACAGCTCCTCTGCTCCTTTCCTTAGCTGAGGATGCTGGGGCTGAAAATCCCAGCCCTCCTGCCTCGCTGGCAGCAGTTTCCTGACGAGGAGCAGCATTTTCCCCAGGGAGGTTTGTTTGCCCACGGTGTCACCTGGGCTGTCACTCGCTTTTGGACACAGCACAGGCCAGTGTCACCGTGAGGAAATAGAGGGTAGAGGTGTCACAGTGATCCTGAGCAGGGGGTGAATTAACCCTCTGGCAGAAGGAGTTTGCTAATTTGGATGTTTTCCCTCCTTCCATATAGAGCAAGCTTTGCCCAGACACATCCTACAGCTTCTGTAGGGTCTTATACCCATCTGGCCTGGGTTTATCCCATCTCTGTCATGTTCCCTTTGGAGCTGAAGAGCAGCTCAGCCCACCAAAAACCTCCTTGGTGTTGCCAGTGCAGCATCCTCCACTTGGAAAAGGCTCAGGGGGATTTGGCAGCACTTCCATGGATGTGTCCCCTTCTCCTTTAGCTCCCTGAACGTGGGGCTGGAAGCCCAAAGAGGCTCCCTGTTGTCCCAAGGGTGAGAGGGGACCACACTAACCTTTGCTCTCCTCCTCCTTTGAGGCCTCTGGAGTTTTTTTCCTGCTGGAGCATCCCAGTGCCAGGCTGGGAAAAGGCCTTGAGCTGGCACGTCGTGGGCACATCCCACCTCAACACCCCGCCTTTGCACCTTCCTGGACAGGTCTGGGACGGGGAGAGGGGGGACTTTGGGAATTTACTGGCTTTCTTTTGCCGCGAGCAAACGGGCAGGGAAGGGGAAGGGAGAGTAATTAGCTGTCGCCGTGTTCTGCTACCTGCGACGGCGGCTGAAATTAATGGGAAGCAACAGAAGTCGGGGCTACGTGAACCGACTCCCAACCAGGCCTCCTCTTTGCTCCCTTCAGATCTCTCTATTTGCCAATCTTCTCGTGGCTTTTGATGTCTGTTGTGTGTCTGTGGGGTGTTTTTTTTGTGGATTTTTTTTTTCTGTTATTATTTATCACTCGCGGTAAGAAAGAGAATCTTTAAAGTGGCAGAAGAAAATGGGAAGGTTTAATATTGCAGGAGGCAGAGTCCCCGAGCCTTTCGGGCTCCTGGGCTGATGATTATTTCTGCGGAGTGATGGGGAGTTGGTGCAGGCAGGGCAGTGATACAAATCTCATTCTGTGCATCCACACAGAGCTCGAGCCCCCGGGGCTGGCAGAGACCTTTGCAAATAATGTTATCTGTGCAGGCAGAGGGGGACGTGTGGAGCCGTCCTGGGGACCACTGCACTTCCAAATAAACCTGTGGGACTGACAGACAGACACACAGACAGACATCCCTCCCAGCTGCTGCAAGGTGTTGAGCACGGCAGCTGTGAGCAACACCCAGCTCTTCATGGCTGAGGGAGGCTGCAGAAGGTCCAGCAGGAGCAGAGGTCAGGAGGAGCTGGGGGGACATTTATTTGTCATCCAAGGGATGGTGCTGCCCCACTTGTTCCCTTCCCGCAGCCAAAAAAGGTGCAATCCAAGCAAATTCCACCCACCCTTGCTGGGCTGAAGCTCAGGGTGCTCCCTGGCCAAATCCCACCAGCTTTGGGAGTGGCAGCTGCAGGGTTTGAGCCCCACCATCCATCCCCCTGGCCGTGCTGTGCACAGCTCAGAGCCATCCCACAGCATCCCCCTCCACGGGCTTCCCCCTGGAGCACAGTTTGTTGGCTCACAAAGCTGGGGCCAGCAGGAAAGCCCTTGCTCAGTAAATACTGTTTTATCTCTGAACAGCAGCTCTCGCTGTCGCTCATCAAATATTAATCCAAACTCAACTGCCTCTTAACGAGGTTTTCTTTAAAGGGCTCAAACACACCTGGTGGGAGGGAGTGTCCTGGCTTTCCCCCGGCTTTGTCCAGGGAAAACAACAGGGAAAAGATCCCTGGTCCTGTTCCTCCCTCCTTCTCCATGGGACAGGCATTTCCCACCCAGATTTAGGAAAACAAGTGGATGAAGAGCCCAAGAGCCTTTGGTAGATCTGGTGTCTCCAAGCCCAGGTACAGGTTTGGGGTGTTTTGGCTGCTGGCCTTGGGAAAAAAAAAAAAAAAAAAAAAAAAAAAGTGGCAGATTTTTGTGGGTTCAGGTAGATACAGAAAAATTTCACCTGATATCAAGGAGCTTGTAAAAGAAAATCTCAATGTGCACCTTCTGTGCATTGGCCTGCCTGCCTTACACTGTGCATTTGGGAGCCATTTCTCCCACGGAGACACATCCCCACAGTTTGTTTGAACAAACCTGGGGAGAAGTTCAAACTCCTCAGAGCTTTTCTTGCTCTTTACCCTTCGAGCCTTGTCTGCTCCATTTGGGGACCTGCTGGCACCTCACCAGATTTATTCATGAGATGCCTCAGCTCCCACAGGAGGGTCAAGTTCTTCAAGAGCCCATGTCCTGCTGGAAACAGCTTGGAACTTTGCTCAGACACTTGGACCAGCTCCCTCGTGGCTCAGCATTGCTTTGGTGCCTGGCAAAGAGCAGGAAAAGCAGCAGGAAACTGGGAAAGCCTTATCAAAGGGATGGGGAATGGAGGAGGGAAGGAGCAGCTGGCCAGCTCTTGCTTGTCTTGGCAGAGTCATTGCACTTTCACTGCCCCAGTGGATGTGGCTGGATGGACCAAGTCGTTGCCAGGAGCATTTCCATCATCATGGGTTCAACACACAGACCCAGCTTCTCCAAAACAAATCCCAAGGAAAGAGCCAAGAGACATTCCCTGAGTCCCTGAGTGGGTGGTTATGGCAGAGGGGGAGGCCCAGAATGAAGGTCAGCACATTGTGGAATCAGAGAATCAATTAGGTTGGAAAACCCCTCTAAAATCTAACTCTAAACCCTCTAAAATCTAACTCTAAACTGAGTCCAGCTGTTACCCCTGCACTGCCAAGGCCACCACTAGCCCATGTCCCCAAGTGCCACATCCACACAAATGGACCAAAACTTATAAAAGCGTGAGACCTCATGACTAGTTGTCCATTTTGAGTCCATTTTGTGACAATTTTGGGTCCATTTTGTGACCATTTTGGGTCCACCTTGGGTGTAGCCCTGGCCAGGCTCTTGTCCTGCCCAAGGTGTGTCCTTCAAGGCCTTTTAATAAATCTCTACTTTATTCTCCAGCTCTGCCCAGTCTCTGCTCCAGCTCAGCCTTCCCAAGGTATCAGGGCAGCCCCACAAGAGTTTCTGCAGAGTCTCAGGGGTCCCAGCTGCCCAGGAGGCTGCAGAGAGATGAGGTTGGGAACAACTCAACAAATGCCTCAACAAAGTTGGGAGCAACTCAACAAACGCTCCAGACCAGAGGCATTTTCAGCATCTTGAAACAGAACGGTCAGTTTGATTTCGCTGCCATTTCTTGGCACGCTTTGGATCTTCTCCCCCACCCACAACCAGTCCAGCTTGGGAAAAGTTCTCCTTTGTGCCAGTGTGCAGTTTTTGTGGCCCTCCTGCCCCTGTTCCCATCTGCTCCCTCCCTCCTTGGTGGCCGGGCTGCCGTCTGTCCACTCTGTGAGTCCATATGTTGTCCCTGGGCAGGGCTGTCACCTCTCCCTCTGCCTCCCGCAGCCAAACTTGGCAGGGAAGGGAAGAGAAGCTGGAGTGGGGAAAGGGCCCGCAGGCGTTTCACAGCAGTAACAGAATAAATCTAATTTATAGACGTAGCAAAAAAAATATGTGGCTAAAGCGGGAGTTGAAATAAATGCAAAAAAGCGCGCCCAGGTCTCGAGTTATCGGCGCTGTAACATTTTTTCTTGACTATCTCTGTTTTCCTGCTTGGGTTTGTCTTTGTAGCTTCCTCCCAGACAACTGGACCTTTGCTCTGAAGTGAAAATGAAAGCTGGGAGGGGAAAAAAAAAAATAAAAAAAAAATACCAGGATATGAATTCTTCAGATCTCCTTTGTGATGCATCAGCCCCATCTGCCAGCTCCCTGTGACAGGGAACGGAGCGTGGCTGGGTGGCAGGTGGAGAGACAGGCTTGAAAAAAAGGAAATAAAATAAAATAAAAGGCACAACTATCCCTGCAGCTGGGAAGTGAGACTGGGCTGCTGGAGGGGGGGCACAGAACTCCAGGTGAGACTGGGAAGACAGGGAAGGAAGAGGTTTTGCTCATGGAGGTGTGAGGACAGGGAGATTTGTCTTCCCATTCCCTGCCTTGTCAAGGTAATGGGAACAAGCGGGTGGGAGATGTTCCGAGGCAGCTTGAACTAATTAGGAGAGAGCGTGGAGGAGACAGAGTCTGATGGAGGGGGGGAAAGGAGGGGGGAAGGAAAACGCTTTGTACTGGTGAGCACCATCCCTGACGTGGGGAGGATGAAAGGTACCAAAGCAAAGGGCGATGATGGAGCGGCCAGCCCGGGGCTGGATGGAGCCTCTCCCATGGTGGGGCTGCCTGAGGGGGTTTCCAGGAGACCCCAAAGAAATGTGGGGTGTCCCAGGGTGTTGTTCACCACCATCCCAGCCAGAACCACCCCAGGAGTCACCAGCACTCTGGGTTTTCCAAACTCTGCTCCAAGCCTTTCCCAGCCTTAGAGTGAACCTGTCTCCAGCCTTAGAGTGAACCTTCTCCAAAGCAGAATCTCATTTCCAGCAGACCTTGGGGTTGTGGTTGTGTTTCCCCAGCCTTGTCAGTCCCCCCTCCTTCCAGACTTCCTCCTGGAGCTGGGAATGATTTGGGAGGGAGCATCGTTGCCTCCTCTGGCCACATCTCCTCTCCCTTTTGCAAGAAGCGGCAGCGTTTTGAGCCTAATTTAGCAGTCTTTAATCTGAGTTATTCCAAACCACACTTGCCACTTCCTTCATGCGTTCCCACAGGATGATGGGCTGATTTCACAGAACGAAAAGCCTTAAGCAAATCTTGTCACACAAGAAAATTGATTTTTCAAAACTGACTTTTACAAGATTACTGGCGGGGTTTTTTTTCCCCCTCATCTTTCTTCTGTATCATTCCCTTCCAGTCTCGCGAGGTGGCTTCAGATCTAAGGAAATTAGAGATGCTGTGACTAAATTGAAAATGTAAAAAAAATGGGGAGAAAGAGGGTGAAAAAAAGACACCCAGCACCTCCTCTGCTGCTGCCTCTGAAGGAAACAGCTTGTGAAGGAGCAGAACTGTCTCCTTGACCTCTCTCACTGCCAAAATATCAATGCCACATCACAATAAAAATCTGTCCAAGGATTATACCAACATCTCACAGGGAATATCCCCCTGATGTGCATTCCTTGGTGATCCCAAACTAGATTACAGTTTGGTTGTTTTTTTTTTTTTATTCTGTCCCTCAATCTGTACACATTATTTTATCTTTTGAAATTAAAAAAATAGTTTCAGTTTCCCCCCTGTTCAGAGACATCTCAATGTGTTTTGTTAAAAAAAAAAAAAAAAAAAAAAGGCAGAGGAAGAGTTGCCTTGAAGTTGTTTCAGACAGCTTAAAATATGCTAAGCTTTTGTGTTTCTGCCACATAAATAATGAATCTTCTTACAGCTTCTGAGTCAGGAAAGACGTTGATTTAAGAGGCCTTCAGCTCTGTTTGAGGTTTTTCTGCCAGAAGGGGAAGAAGGTGACCAGGAGGAGTGAGGCGTGAAGGTGAAGCAGAGTGTGCAAGGAGGGTGTGGGATGGGACAGAGGTGACACCCACCACAGCCCTGCAGGAACTCCTTGGATCCCTCTTTGCAGGTTTTGGGGGCTCAGAGGTGTGTTTAAATGGAGGACAAATCTGTGAGCATCTTTTTCCGCCCCAGTGAACCAGTTTGGATTTCTGGCTGCAGCAGCATCGGTGGTTGTCCATTTGATTAATTCCCCAAGTGCCACCCTTGGAGATGTTTCTGCCAAAAGAGTGGCCAGCAGAGCTTCAAAATGCAGGCCAGCAGGGATGGCAGGAGAATGGGGAAAGCCCTGGTGGCCCACAACAAACCCAGTGGGTCCTACATGCCCCCCAGGACCACCCCAGGTGTCCTGGTGACCTCCCCAGTACCCATGACTGGACAGTGGCAGCCAGAGGGCTCCTCCTGCCATAAATCAGCTGCTGGGATGTGGATCCACTGCTGAGCTGGAGCTGGGGAGTCGGGCTGAGCTCATCAGGGAGCAGCGAAAAGAGGAGAAGCTCTTGGATGGACCAACTCATTGCCAGGAGCACTTCCATCCTCAGCCAGCCATGGGCTCGACACTCAGCTGGCTCAGGCTGAGCTGGGCCAGGGGAGCCTTTCTGAGCCCCCAAACCTGTGTGACAGTGGTACCTGTGCCAAGGAAATGCACCCTGAGCATCCTCCTCCCCACCTGGCATGGAATTATCCTGGCACAACAGTTTGGGGTAAACAGAACCTGCCCAGAGAGACCCCAGAGAAATTCTGGTCTCTTCTCCAACATGAGCCTGGGGAGTAATTCTGTTCAGGTCTCAAAATTACCCGTGGCTTTCTGTTCCGCTCCAGAAGCTGCTGGGTGATATTAAAGCAAAGGGAAAAGGCAGGATGTTGACTCTGGATTAGAAAGATGTTTGTAAAGCATCAACCAGCATTTATTGTTCAGCTCCACTTTGGTAATGAAGTGGGTAGTGAAGAACTTCATGGTTGTTACTTTTGGAGATGTTTGTTTTTTGGGTTTGATTTTTTTGTTGGGTTTGTTTTGGTTTGGGATTTTTTTTTATTATTTATTTATTTTTGGTGAGGTTTTTTTGTTTGTTTTTTGGGGTTTTTTTTAATGCTGTTTCATGCTGTTTTATGGAGAAGTGGATAGATAATCACAGAGCTCTTTGGGTCAGTCTGCTGTACCAGGGCACAGCCACATTGGGTTGTTTTCCTGTGACATTTCCTTTCCTGAGAAGGGCAGAGTTGTGCCAGGGTGCCAGGGGCATTCCAGAGGCATTCCAGGGAGAGAAGAGGGATTTGACCATGATTTTGGGCATGGATGGATGGATGGATGGATGGATGGATGGATGGAAGGATGGATGGATGGATGGATGGATGGATGGAGGGATGGATGGATGGAGTGATGGATGGATGGATGGATGGATGGATGGATGGATGGATGGATGGATGGATGGATGGATGGACTGAGGGATATCTGAGGGAGCTGGGGTTATTTCATCTGGCAAAAAGGAGGCTCAGGAGAGACTTTATTGCCCTCTACAGTTTCCTGAAAGGAGGTTGTAGTGAGGTGGGGGTTGGTTTCTTGTCTCGAGTAACAAGGAATAGAATAAGAACAAACAGGCTCACATTGGAGCACCAGAGGTTTATACAGGATGTCAGGAACAATTTCTTCTCCAAAAAGGCTGAACAGCCCTGCACAGTCTGCCCAGGGCAGTGGTGGGATTCCCATCCCTGGAGGGATTTAGGAGGTGTGTGGATGTGGCCCTTGGGGACATGGCTCAGTGCTGGCCAGGTAACACCCAGACTCAGTGATCTTGAAAGTCTTTTCCAAACTGAGCAATTCTGTTATTCCATGGATGAATTTCATACTGAACAGATGAACAGATCTTCTGGTGAACTCGTAACTTTATTCTTTCTGCTCCCCTGCGGAGCTGCCTGTGTGTTTGCATTAGCACAAGGGAACACACTCTGGATATTTATTATTCCTCCTCATGACTCACCAGATTCCCAAGCTGCTCACACTCCAGCCAGCACAAGTCCAAGTTCCTTACACAGAAATCTCTGCCCTTGGCATCTTCTGTGAGGAGATTCCCCCAAAATGAGGGCTCAGCCCATCTCACCCAGGGTGACTCTGTCGATAATCCTAAAGTGAACCTGGTGTCCTGTTGATAATCCTAATGTGAACCATCTGATCTAGACACAGTTGAGCCCTGAATAATTAACTGTTCTGGCAGGGCAGGGCAGGGAACCTGCCAGAGAAGGAGCTGTGCCCTCACAACAACCTGAGGACATGCCAGGAGTCTGACAGAGCACAAGGAACAGCCCTGAGCCGTGGGATGGGAGCAGTCAGGGGGAAGGAGGGGCTTTAGGGGCACTGCTGGGGCTGGAAAATCAGACAGAGCCAGCCCAGGGTGCTGGGCACCATTTTGGGTGGCCCAAAGCATTGCCTGGGCTGTTTGCCATGTCCAAGGCTGGCCACCATCCTTGAAGAGTCAATATAAACTTGGCCTGAGGTCTGTCTCCTCTTGCTGTGCCAGAGAGGACAGACCCTCTCGTGCTCCAGAGGTCAAACCACAAAACCCTTGAAAACATCCCAAACTCAGAACCAGGTCAAAGCCTCAGAGGAGCTTTAGGAACCAGCCAAGAAAAAGAAAACCCTTGGAGAAGACCCAGACACCCAGCAAGCCTCTGCTGCATGAGCTCCATGTGCAGAAAGGCACGAGCCGTCCCTGCCTGCCCTGCCAATCATTTCTGCCCGAAACGTGTGGATTTGGCAGCTCCAGTGATCTGGAACACGAGGGCCCAGCCCAGCACCACTTTCAAGATCCCCAAGCAGCAACTCCCTCATGCTGATGAAGACCTGCGAGTTTCTGTCTCCATTCCCCGTTGTCTTTTCCCTGCCTGATCCCAAAGGAATTGCACTTGGAGGTGTAAAGCTGCAAAAGCCTCGAGCAGCAGGTGGAAAACAAGAACTGGAATAGAGGGAAAGGCAAATCCCAGCAGCTTCACAGCACCAAGATTCACTTTGCACCGAGGAGGAGGATAAACACGGCAGAGAATTAGCTCCTCAACATGCCAGCATCCCTAAATCTGGCTAAAGACATCCTGCCACGGGGGTGGAGTGGGGTAGGGAGACCCCAGAAAGGCCTAATCCTGTTAAACGATTTGAGAAAACACAAAACGACGTGATGAAATTGGATTACCCAAAATAATAGTTAAGCTATTAGTCATGTCTATTGTGCATGCAGGGGTAAAGTCAAGATGATGTGGGCAGGAGAAATGAAATGCAGCATCAGTGCCAGAGGGGTAGAAAAGTCCCCGAGGAGAGGTGACATCTCCGAGCTCATCCAGGACTGAGGGTGACTCACGTCCCCAGTATTTCCCCAGGATAAGCAGTTTTGGCAGCTGGCTGTCATAGTCTGAATGGTTTTAAACTTTCTCCACGTACATTAAAACGAGGAAATTAATGTTTGTAATTTAACTTTGGGGAGGAAAGTACAATTTTCATACGATTCCATGACTCTGGGGACAAATATTCTTAAATCTAAAGTCACCTCCTTAGAGGAAAAAGGAGTTATGGCAAAAGACAGTGAATTTGTGAAAGGGGAGGGACAGAAAAAAACATCCATAGTGGCAAGAGAAATGTCAAACAGGGATTAATGGGGACAGGTTTGGTGCCCAGCCCTGTCCTGTGATGGGGTGGAGAAGGAGGGGGAATTTAAACAGCGGGATTAAAACAGCACAACATCTAAAGCATCTGCATTTTGTTTTGGTGTGTCACGAAAACAGTTTGATTTGCAGAAGGAATCACCCAGTTTGATGGAACAGTTACAGCTTTTCCAGCAGGGCCTCTCTGGTTTCCTTCCAGGGGAGGGATGAGGGTCTATCCCAGCCCTGGTGCAGGGAAGGTGCCCAGGGGGACACGGTGGGATGGGCTGTGGTCACCCTCTCCCTGCTGCTGAATGCCGTGTCCTCAATCCTCCCTGTCTGCCCCTCTCTGCTCACACTGGAGTGCACAGGGCAGGTTTTATTCCCCACCATCCCCTGGCCAAGCCCAGCCCATGGACCCCCAGATCTCTCTGTGTCCATCCCCTGGCCAAGCCAAGCCCACCCCAGGGCTCCCAGGTCTCTCCATGTCCATCCTCTGGCCAAGCCCAGCCCATGGCCCCCCAGGTCTCTCCATGTCCATCCTCTGGCCAAGCCCACCCCAGGGCCCCCAGGTCTCTCCATGTCCATCCTCTGGCCAAGCCCACCCCAGGGCCCCCAGGTCTCTCCACGTCCATCCCCTGGCCAAGCCCAACCCATGGCCCCCCAGGTCTCTCTGTGTCCATCCCCTGGCCAAGCCCAGCCCAGGGCCCCCAGGTCTCTCCACATCCATCCCCTGGCCCAGCCCAGCCCAGGACCCCCAGGTCTCTCTGGTTGCTCTGTGCAGCACCAGCTGCAGCCCGGCACTGCCGGGTCCATTGATTATCTGCACGGCTCATCAGCCCTCTCCAGCTATTCCCCACGGTTGATCAGTCAAGTCATTGACAAGTTAACAGCTTTGTTTACTTCTCCCTCTCCCTTCTTGCAGCCAATTTGTTCCGATCGCTGTGCTAAGAGAAACACTCCCTTGATTGGTTTCTCACCAAAAATGAGCCGTGGTGGGTGCGTGGAGTGGTGACGTGGCTTTAATTGTGTCATCTGGGAGAGAAAAAACCTTCTCACTCCAATTCTTTCAGGTTCCTGTGCCTTGGGCAGCACAGCCTGACCCCAGGGTGTCCCTGATAACCTCTCCTCCAGTACCCCAGTGCTCTCCTCAGTGCTGAACTCTCATTGAACACCTCCAAGTGTGATTTGGGGAGCTCTGAGCAGCCCCTCATGGATTTTTTCCCACCCATGGGACCTGCTGATGGCGAGGAGGAGATGCAAAACCCAAGGCACTGCCCTTGAAGGCTGCAGCTGATGAGCAATCAGCCTCATCCCAGCCTCCTTGCTTTGGCAGCAGTGGGAGCACTGGAGCTGAGCTGGAAAAATCAAGCCAAAATTTTTCTCTGCAGTGAGGTGTTATTATTATTATCATCATCATCATCAAAATCCCAGAGTGTTTAAAAACAATCCAACCCCAGTAGAGGCAACTGGTGCGTCGTGGTGAGCGCAATCAGACACCAAACATGTCCTTGTCAGGGGAAAAAGCCTGAAAATTGGGGAAAGGTTGCAATCTTTCTCCTTGTTTATTTGTTTTTCAAAAATAAAAAAAAACAAATGGGAAAAAAAAATAGGCAGGATGAGACAAGTAAAGTTGGTATTTCTGCACTTGAGCTGTGGCATTTCCACCTTTAGAACTTGAGGTTCTTTTCATGGTGGAGTCAAGATCCCTAAATTGGGATAGAGAGGTTTGGGAAGAGGTCACCACTGCAGCAGCTGTGTGCACATGGAGGTTTGTCAGGATGGGAGCTGGAGCCTTGGAAACCTTTTCTTGACTACAGTGGATGTGACACACAAGGAAATCCTTTTCCATGTGCTGTAGTTGGCACAGGTGAGGCCACATCACAAATCCTGTGGCCAGTTTTGGGCCCCTCACCACAAAAAAAAAAAAAAAAAAAAAAAAAAAAAAAAAAAAAAAAAGACATTGAGGTGCTGGAGTGTGTCCAGAGAAGGGGATGGAGCTGGGAAAGGAGCTGGAGCTCCAGGAGCAGCTGAGGGAGCTGGGAAGGGGCTGAGCCTGGAGAAAAGGAGCTCAGGGGGACCCTGTGGCTCTGCACAAGTCCCTGCCAGGAGGGGACAGCCGGGGGGTCGGGCTCTGCCCCAGGGAACAGGGACAGGAGGAAAGGGAGCAGCTTCAGGTTGCCCTAGGTCATGTTTAGGTTGGATATTAGGGAATTTTTTTTCATGGAAAGGGTTGTCAGGCGTTGGCACAGACTGCCCAGGGCAGGGGTGGCATCACCATCCCTGGAGGTGTTAAAAAAGCGTGTGGATGTGGCGTTTAGGGACAGGGGTGAGTGTAACCTCAGCAGTTGGACTGATGATCTTTCCAAGCCGAACAATTCCCTGGCTCTGTGATTGCACACCCAGTCCCTGTGCTCCAGGGCCAGCCAAGCCTCAGCCAGAATTCAGACTGGGGAGAGGTTACCCTGCTGATAAATGAACCCACACTCTGAGGGGAGGCACAGGAACCACACGGGGCCCACACATCTTGATTAGGGAAGAGGAGGAATCACCCCATCCATCACCATTATGAAAATTCACCCCTAATAAAGAAATAATTTGTGCCAGAGCTGTGCAGGGGGTACCGTGACTGGGCTGGGAACCTCACTCCACCATTTCTCACCAGTAGGAGCCATCCATTGTCCCTGTCCACTCTGGACCTCAAAATGATGCCCAAATATCATCATCAAAGCACCATCTCCTCCCTGTGGAGGACACCAAAGCTCTGGGGCCTCGGGGGATTTGGGGTGGTGCTCACAGCATCCCCAGCTCTCCTGTGAGGGTGAGAGGAGGGAAATGTCACATCACACACTGGGGAAGGTACTGCTGGCAATAAAGCAACAAAACCCATTCTCTGAGCAATTTGTAGCAATTAATAGCCATTCCCAGGAATGAAATGTTAATTAATTCTTTCCCTGAGCCATGCATTTATTTAAGGTATTTGTGGGTGTTCTCGGTGCTTTTTATTAAGCAATTAAAATGCGTCCAAGAAAATATTTATCCATTTTAAGTAATTCTTAGTAAACACGATTTATATGGCGAGCAACCACTTTATTTTGCATTGTTAATTAAAACCGACGACACACTCCACTTCCCCGGGTTATTCGCCACCAGAGCAGCCGTGCTCTGCCAGGAGAGCTGGCTCAGAGCTGCTGGCAGCTCCAAAACCCTCTCCCAGAACCTGCAGGCTGGGTTTGTGCAGGGCTTGATGGGGCATTTCACAGTCCAGAGAGCCCCGTGTTAACCCCCAGGAGTTTCTGTGCTGCTGGAAGGAGCCCTGGCCTGGGGAAGACCTTTCTAAAAAACATTTTGTATGTTGGGAAAGATGGGACAGGAAAGGCTTGTAGATATGATTGACTAGAAATACTGGAGATGTAAAACCTGTGAGGGAAATAGAAATGAAGGGCAGCTCTGAGATGTGATCATGGCAGGCAGGAAGACGGGGATGAGCTGGAGATGGGTGGAAGGACAGAAAACAAAAGGAGCCAAGGGTGCAGCCCCTCTCCACCCTGCCAAGGCATCAGGGAAAAGGTGGATAAGAAAAGTCTCTTTAGAGTTTAGAATACAGGATGATGTGGGGATAGAGCAGTTCTCATGGGCTGCAGGCAAAGTCTGTAGGGTTTGTATCTGGCGCCGGTTGGTCACTGTAAATTAGAATATTCAACACAAAAGGAGATGGAATGGATTGGAACAAGATCCTTGCTCTCTCTTACCTCTCTCTCTTACTGCTCCCTCTCTTCCACCTCTCTTACCCCTCTCAGCTCTTTTCCCTCCCTCACCTCACCCCCCCTCTCTCTCCCTCTCTCTTTGGGGTTCCCTCCAGCCCAGGCTGGTGGCTGAAGGCAAAGCCCTTTTTACCCACGACCCTGCAATAAACCCACGTGTGTCTAGAATATCTCAGCTCTGCAGAGTTCCTTCTCCCTGCCCTCCACAGATGTTCCTACATTTGCAGAGTCCTAGAGCTTTCCCAGGGCTGGGAAATCCTGGGTTTGTTCCCACACGTTGGGTGGTGAAGGGTTACAAGCCCCTGTGGGGCAGACAGAGGGAGGTGTTTGTTCAGAGCACAGGATGAAGTGCATGTTAGCAATGCTCCTCCATGGGCTGACAGCCTGTGGGGTTTGCTGTGCTCTCTCTCTGTGCCCCCTTCAGGGGCTCCCCCAGCCTGGCAGCCCAGCCAGAATCAGGATTCATGGGGAAAAAAGGGATGGAACTGCCAGATAAAACCCCTTGTGCAGAAGGAGACACAGCTGAGCATCCCATTGAGAGCCCGGGGAGAGGCACAGGTGTGACATCCCAGCTTTTGGCAGGTTTCCTTCAGACACCAGAACAGAAGAGGAAAAAAAAAAAAAAAAAAAAAAAAAACAACACTAAGACATGAAAACCAAAACAAAGCCCCAGCATTGTTTGGGAGCTGACAAATCCCAGAGTGTCCTCTGTTATTTGCTTGTGTGTACTCCTAGTTGGGAAGGAATCAATGGAGTCAGAAAAATGCTATTTCCCTGAAGAATGTCTCCTTAGAAAAGTTCCTCCCTCCCTCTTCAGTGTTAAAAGGACTCACTGCAGGTATTCTATTTTTGTTCATTCTTTAATCACTGGCTTTTCAGTGCTGACTGTAATAACCCCTTTGAAACTCGGATCAAAATATCTCTTTCCTGGTTGAAATTTGTTTTCTTCCATCACCCGAGCAAATTCAATTTGCAGAAGATACTGAATTGGGAGGCACCTGGTACTCCCTCCAGAGAGGCCAGAGGAAAACAAAAGCACATTAGAAATATGGGGAAGGAAACAACAGAATGAAACCCAGGCTGCAGGGGAAGAAATGCCCATCTGGGGACACAGACTGAGATGGTGCTTGGTGAGAGGAAAGGAAAATGAGAAAATGTTCACATCTCTACCCTGGAGCCAGGCTGGGAGAGCTGGGGGTGCTCACCTGGAGAGGAGAAGCTCCAGGGAGAGCTCAGAGCTCCTAAAGGGGCTCCAGGAGAGCTGGAGAGGGACTGGGGACAAGGGATGGAGGGACAGGACACAGGGAATGGCTCCCACTGCCAGAGGGCAGGGCTGGATGGGAGATTGGGCAGGAATTGTTCCCTGTGAGGGTGGGCAGGCCCTGGCACAGGGTGCCCAGAGCAGCTGTGGCTGCCCCTGGATCCCTGGAGTGTCCAAGGCCAGGTTGGACAGGGCTTGGAGCAGCCTGGGACAGTGGAAAGTGTCCCTGCCCATGGGACAAGATGAGCTTTAAGGTCACTTCCAACCCAAACCCTTCTGGGATGATGATTCCGTGATCTGCACTGGTCATACACCATGGGATGGCGGGAGCAGGGGTGAATTCAAAGCTGGGTACTCCAAAGGTGCCTGTCAGTGGTAGAGGGAATGGCAGAGGAAATGAGGACACCCCACTGTGACCCTGTGGGGACCCCCCGAGAGGCACAGGGACACTGGGATAGGCCCCACAGCATCCCCTCTGCCTGTGCTACCCCCTTCAGCCTGGAGAGCCCAAGGGAGTCACAGAAACAGGTCCTGTGGGCAGGATCCCCACAGAGAGACCCTCACCCCTCTCCTGGCCCAGGGGAGCCCCCCCTGCCCCTGCAGTGGAGTCTGGCCAAGGGTGAAAATCTGCAAACAGCGACAGGTAAGTTATCCAGTGACAGGCCAAGTCATCCAGGAAGAAACTAAAGCAGGTAAATTTATAGAGTCTGGAAAAGACCCTGGGTGGTACATTTGCAATCTATAAATACCTTCGAGGGAGCAACACAAATTAAAGGAGCCCCTGGTCTCCAGGCTGGCAGGACCAGGAGCTCTGGCTGGGGGCCAGGCTTGGTGCAGCACAGCCACGGGGACAGGAGGAAGAAATCACAGAGAGCCCAGGCAGTGGACGGGGCTGCAGGAGCATCCTCTTATCTTCTCTGCTCCATTTTATCCAGGTTCTGTTTATAAATAACAACTGAGTGGTTAAAGGGTGAGCAAGGCACGTTATGGGCTCGTTAAAGCCCTCGGTGAGTTGCCTTCTGGCTGCCCACGAGCCCATCACAGGGAAGCTTTACAAGAGGGTTATCAGCTGCCATTATTAAAAACCAATTTGACATTATAAAAGATCCATACTGCTCGTTCAGCCACATTGATTTAGCCGTGTTAAGCCTTGGAAAACAGGAGCAAGAACCTTGATCTCTGCTGAGGCACGAGAAATTGGTGTTTGTGACGCGTCTCCGTGCTCGGGAAATCCAGTTTTGCAGCAGTGATGGGTTCTTTAACAAATCCATCCAGCGCCGTGCCACGGTTGTTGGGAGGTGTTTTCCCAAGCAGCTGAGATGTCAAACAGCTCTGGAAAACCTTGTCCACTGTTTTGAAATATCCAGAAGGATCTCAGTGAAGTCTGCCCAGCTCAAAGCCACCTCTGGACACTTCCATCTGGTTCCAGTTCCTGGAGCTCTCTGGGAATGTTGGGAGGTGCAAGGACGTGACCCAGGGAAACCCTCAGGTCACTTTTATTCTCATCTTGAAGCCTCCTTCCTGTCCTTTGCACAGCAGGGAGGGTGGATTTGTGCAAAATAACCAGGAAAGTGCCTCTGGATTGTCCCGAAAGTTTGGTGGCACACCCTTGTACCACTGACTGCTGTAAAAAATGGCTTCATGTACTGCTGCCTCCCTTGAGCACCTGAGGAGCAGAACAAGGCCCTCCAGAGGCTGGAGAACTGCTCATGGCTGGGAATCTGTACAGGGACAAAGGTGTAAAAGGAGCTTAATGGTGCAGAAATATTCCTGACAAAGAGCATGGGGCATTTCCCCATTCACCAGCTGGAGTTTCCCTGTCACCTTCCCTTCCCTTCCCTTCCCTTCCCTTCCCTTCCCTTCCCTTCCCTTCCCTTCCCTTCCCTTCCCTTCCCTTCCCTTCCCTTCCCTTCCCTTCCCTTCCCTTCCCTTCCCTTCCTTTCCCTCCCTCTTCGCTTTCATCCATCTGCAGCTCCTGAGATACAAATTCAGGCCTTTTGGACCAGCAAACCAAACAGGAGACATCAGGAAGGTGTCTCC
Organism: Zosterops lateralis; assembly: GCF_965231275.1. NCBI lineage: Eukaryota > Metazoa > Chordata > Aves > Passeriformes > Zosteropidae > Zosterops > Zosterops lateralis. The sequence continues at coordinate 6,026,403 of NC_139785.1, read as the reverse complement.
TCTCCATCCCACAAGCTGTGCTAAGCTTTGGGCATGAGGTCCCAGACCTCTGGCAGCTGTCCCTGTCCCTCTCCTGCCCCATCCCCAAAGAACCAGCTGTTATCACAGCACTGGAAGATGCTTTCCACAGCGAGCAGCAGCGTTCCCATGGCAGGGAGACAGCAGGGCAGGGTGGATCCATAAGGAGGGAGGCAGGAAGAGGAATGCTGAGCTCAGCCTCACAGGCTGACCCCGAACAAGCTGCTTGGCTTGGGCTGCAATTCCCCGCGGGAGGACAAAGGCGTCACCAAAGCATCAGTGACCATTCGGACCTGTGGAGCAGCACCTGGGAGGCCCCACTCGTGCCAGCTTATTCCATACGGAACCTCCCTCACTAACACACCGAGTGCAGCCCTGGAAATAAAACCATGATTAATTAGGAGGGAGGCAGGGGAGGGAAGCTGAAGTGGCCAGTCAGCATCTGTTAGACGCGCAAAGATGAATGGAAGGCGAGGGCAGGTCAGCGCACACAAATCACTGCAGGAACACCTCTCGGAGCTGTGTCATCACGGCAGAGGATGAGCAGGGCACTGGCAGGAGGCACCGAGGCTCACAGGAGCAGCTCTCAGGGTATTCTCCATCCTGCCATGGACCAGCATCCTGCTCTCTCTCCAGCCCCACTGAGGCACGTCAGTCTGGACCTCAGTGGGGTGGACCACACATCTGGACCACACATCCTGTCTATGCACCTTCAGCAGGAGCTCCCCACAACTCCAGTTGTCCTTGGCTGCCTTTGGGGCAGCATTGAAGCAACGTGGAACCATGGCAGAGTGACAGGAACAAGCAGAGGGGAGCAGGAAACTGCTGGGAGCACCAGGAGACGATGCTGCTTGCCTTGAAGGAGAAGCTTTCCCCAAAATCACTCTCCCAGTGCCTGCATCTTTCCCAACCCGTCCAGCACAAGCAGGACAGCCCTAAAACAACAAGGCAGACACTCCTCAGGAAAGCCCTCTTGTCTCCAATTTACCTGTCAGTTGTTTGGGGAGGATTATTATTTTTTTTTCCCAGGTTTTTTTTCCCTTCCCCAAAGAGTGGCTGGAGTTTCACACCGCCTGACAGCATCTCCCGCCTTTCCCACCCGCTCCCGAGTGGCAGGTTGCCAGATGGTGCCCCATTAGGTCACATTTGCTCATTGTTTGGCAAACAGGGCTTAATTCAAGTGCTGAGTTGACAGCTTGTTCTCCAAGACAATTTGCAAGTTGCAGTGTTGCAAATGCCAGCTTGGCTTTTCGGGAAATGTTATTTCAGCTGCCTTAAAGGGATAAAGTTCTCTTTGACTGGGATAAAAAAAAAAGAAAAGGAAGAAAAGGGCCAAAGTGGGCGGCAGCAGAAAATGTTTTTAGTGGTTTTGATGTGGAAGGACCAGCAGCGTTGTTGGCAGATGTTCAGGAAGGGACTGTCATTCTCCATCAAGTAAAGACCCTCCATGTCCCATCCATCCCATCATTGAGGTCCTTCACAATCTTTAAGAATGAGGTGCATTCCCAGTGAAACAGGGTAATAGAATTTTCGTTTCTTTTGGAAAGGTTTCTGTAGGGGTACACGTACACATCTCTCTGATGGATCCTCTCCAAAACCTGTGGATGTCGTCCCTAAATCCCCTGAAATCAGGGGTGCTCTGGCCGTGCTGCCCCCAACACTGTGACAGCTACACGTGGACATGGCGAGAGACACAAAACAGCACCACAACAATGCTCTGTTTTCTTCAACAGGTGGGCAAAAAAAGGCCAGGTTATAAAGGAAGCCTCCGGTGACTTCTACGAAACCATCGTGGACCACACGTTCTTCTTCGAGCCGGTCTCCTGCGAGGTCACCAACGCTCTGGGCAGCACAAACATCAGCAGGACTGTGGATGTCTACTGTGAGTAACCTGTTGGCTTCAGTCTGGCTTCCAGGCCCAGCAGAGCTGCTGAAAATCAGCAGGAAACACACACAGCTCAGTCTGCCTTGCCTGGGATGGCAGGACTTGCTGGGCTCTCCTGCAGCTCACACTTTGTAAATGCTCCTGTGGTCAGACCTGTGATTTCCTTGTGAGTTTGTGGGGTGGTCAGTGGGGAGCTGGTCCCTCTGGGGCTGCAGAGGCTGTTCTTTATTTGGGGCCCATGGAGATGTACCACTGCTCCCTCTGCCCTGCTTTGTTTGAGAGTTTCTGGCTGGCAGAGCCCGTCACTAACTCCAGTCTCCTCTGGCAGTTGGGCCCAGGATGGCGACAGAACCACAGTCCCTGCTGGTCGACCTGGGCTCGGATGCCGTGTTCAACTGTGCCTGGACTGGGAACCCCTCCCTCACCATCGTCTGGATGAAGAGAGGCTCAGGCGTGGTAAGAACCTGTCGAGTTGTCTTCCCTGGGGGTGCTTCCCCAAGCCTGCCTTGGCTGGTTGTTGTGGTTTGAAAGCAAAACGAGTGAGACGCTCCAAGTCAGAAATATAATTTAATAAGAAGAAAGGTAAAAAGGTAAAATAAAATCAAGTAAATGCAATAACACAAAGGAGCACTGCCAGAGTCAGAACACACCCTGAGCAGGGTGGGGGGAGCAGTCCAGGTGAGGGGCTCTTCCTGAAGCAGTGATCCCACAGAAAGGTCTGGGAGCTCTGCTCCTCTGGGAATCCAGTGGCTCAGGGCTGCTTGTCCTGTCCCAAATCCCAGATTCTCTCCAGGTGGGAATGCTTGGCTCCTCCCCCTGGGCATTGGGAGCATCTCCCAATGGGATGAGGAGTCGTGCAGTGGCTCCTTGATGGCCCATTAAACAGAGAGAGCTCCTGGAGGGAGTTCCCTGTGAGTCCTGGGCAAGGCATTGATGGGCCATGAGCAGAAGAGCCCAAAGGAGGGGCCTGGGAAAACACTGCCCCACCTGGTTCCAGCAGCTCATGGGGATGGGGATGGAATAAATACTGTGTGCACATCCTACACCACAACCCAGGACACGAGCTGATCCGATGGGTCCCAGTGTTGAAGGTGAGGAGGAAAAAAGGAGGACTCTGCAGAGGGGTTTCCACTGGAGTTTATTGGAGCCCCTGAGAGGAGCAGCCTCACCCCAGTGAATCCGCCTCAGCAGAGCACAACCTGCCCTGTGACAGTAACTTTTATTTAGCGGTGGAGCAATGGGAAGGGTTAGGGAAGGAACCAATAGGGAAAGACTTGGGCGTGGTCCTGGGGATGAGGGATTCCTCCAGGAACCAACCCGTGAGGGGAAGGGGGGAATTTCTCTGATTCTGTCCAACCACTCAACGCCCTCTCTGGAACTTTCTAGACCAAGGGAGAGGCCTCGATATGATTGACAGGTCCTGGGGAAGGGGAAGAGAAGATTGACATATAACTGAAACGGGTAAGAACCAACTAGGAACGAGGAAGGGCTACATGGAACAAACCAACATTAATAAAATTTAGCAAACTTTGCATTCCATTCAATGCCAGACTTTGGGCTCATCCACTTGGCTTTCCCAAGGATGCTCAGGAGCTGCTGGCACGGTTCTTGTAACTCAGGTCATTTGTTTTGTCTGTACCTTCTCATGGCCCACCTGAAAGGCCCTTTCCTCTCTTTCAGGTCCTGAGCAATGAGAACAAGCTGATCCTGAAGTCAGTCCGGCAGGAGGACGCCGGGAAATACGTGTGTCGAGCCGTGGTGCCGCGGGTGGGCGCGGGGGAGCGGGAGGTGACGCTCACCGTCAACGGTACCTCCTGCTCCCCTTCTGCCATGTATTCCTGCCTCCATTCCTCCATCCATTCTGGCTTCCCTTCCTCCATCCATTCCTGCCTCCATTCCTCCATCCATTCCTGCTCCCTTCCTCCATTCATTCCCTCCTGCCTCCCTTCCACTATCCATTCTTGCTTCCCTTCCACTATCCATTCCTGCCTCCCTTCTGCCATCCATTCCTGCTTCCCTTCCTGCCATTCTCTCCTGCTTCCCTTCCACCATTCCTTCCCTTCTGCTTCCCTTCCTCCATTCCTTCCTGCTTCCCTTCCTCCTGCTCCTCTTCCCAAATTATCCCCTCAGATAATTCCTTCTGGAGCAAATCCCACCCCTAGCTGGATAAGGGATCCAGGCAATTGCACTAAAGTAGATTTTTTGCATTATTTTGCCTGGAAATGCACAATTTAAAGCAAAAAAAAAAAAAAAATCAACATTTGCTCAGCCCCGCACAGTTCCTTATTATCAACAGGGGTTTATTGAGTAGTTGGGAGCTGGCAGCTTTAAATCTTTAATAGATTAATCTTGCAAAACCCTCGCAAGGTCGGAGAGTGCTGTCGTCCCTGTTGTACACCTGGAGAGCCGGGAATTGAGTCTGGATCCAAGAGCAGCAGCCTAATCACTCTCTCCAACCCACATGAGGATACCTGTGAGGATTCCTGTGAGGATACTGGGGAACATTCCTGCCAGGATTCCTGTCAGGATATTCCACAGCTGCTTGGGGCTGATCCAGCACCGTGTCAGGACGTGCCCTGGACTCACACCCAGAGCTCTGGAGTTTAATGATGCCCTGGCCAGGACCTCACAGCAGCTGGTAACAAATTTCAGCATAAACAGGGCAGGGAAAGAGCCAGGCGGGCTGCAAGTGGTGTAAGCAGGGGATGAATTTTGCATCGTCTCTCACCTGCATGACAAACTGGCAGGTTTCACTCCCCACTCACTGTCACAAGAGAAGAACACAAGCAGGAGGCAGCTCAGGCAAGCATTGATTTCAAACACAGATAATGCAGATGGTGGGTGCCCCAGTTCCCTGGAAATATTCAAGGACAGCCTGGACAGAGCTCTGAGCAACCTGACCCAGCTGAAGATGTCCCTGTCAAGGCAAGGGGGTTGGACTGGATGACCTTTAAAGGTCACTTCCCACCCAAACTATTCCATGTTTCTATAATCTTAGAAAAGGAAGCCGAGGGCAAGACAGCAGGGACTGAAAACCAACCACTCCCTCGACTTGGACTCAGCTCCTCAGCGCCTTCAATCTCCTTCCCCAGCAGCTGCTGGGTTTTAATTACAATTAAATGAGCTCATAGAAAACAAAGCAACAAATTAGCACAAAGAACATGCTCCTTCCCTGACACCCACCAGGCACAGGGATGCCCTGAGAGCAGAGCAGAGCTCCCCACGGGCTCGGGGCATTCGGAGCGTGCAGCACTGACTGGAAAAGTTGCTCTCCAGCAACTTTATATTTTTTTTCCCCCCAGCTTATGCCTGGGGAAACTGATGGGGAGCAAATTAAATCCATGCATGGGGTTCAGTGCTCAGCCTTGAGCATCTCCCAGGATCTGACTGCCTGAACATCCCATCCCCTGGGATGTGCTGTCGGGGGCTTGGTGCACCCTGAAGGTGACAACACTGGGACATGTCACCACAGGTGTTGGACCAAGGGAGAATCCCACACCTCTGGGTCAGGATGGTCTCCTGGCCCTCCAAATGAGGAGAACCAAGCCCCTGAGCAGCATCCCCACATCAAACACCCACCAGGAGCGGGGCTGGCAGCCTGTCCTGCAGCAGGAGCAGTGTTCCAGCTCCAGAGCACGGCACAGTGTGTCTAATCCAGATAATGAATTCTGCTGGGAGCCTGTTCTGATGTAATTCAAGGGGGAAGTTGAATGCCTCATATTCTGAAGTGATTTTAAATCGAGAGGGTAATACAATTGTCTTGGTATCAGCAGATGGTTCCCTCTGTCACAGAAAAACCAGGCAGTGAGAAGTTGTGTTCTGGGCTGGCTGCACTGCCCCTGATCAGGGCACACTGGGACTTTGGGGGGCTGATCCATCCCCCTGAGCACAGAGATCCCAACTGAGGGATCACTCTGACCCCACTCTGGTGGTTCCACCAGCCCATCCACTCCCAGAATTATCCAAAATCATGGCAGGATGATGTTGGGGTTGGGAGAGCAGCCTCCTGCCCTTCCCACCCAGCCTCAGCAGACAGGGCTGTGGCTGCAGAGCAGCTCAATCCCACGCCAGAGCCAAGGCTGCCAGCCTGCAAGGAAGCAGATAGGATTCAGAGTCTGGTGAGTGGGAAGGAGGATTATGCAAAGCAACCGCATTTGGCAGGGCAGAGCAGCAGAGGCTCGAGCGAAGGGAGGAACTTGGTGCCATCATAAATCAGCACCAGCTGGATTTACACCCAAAGCCTCTCGATGCTCTTGACTGCACCCAGTCACAGCTCCCACCCCAGGAGAAGCCCCCCAGGGTCACCTTCGCAGGCAGATCACCAGCAGCCCCATCTGTCACTGCACCATCAGGGCTTGGCCGGGGCTGCTGAGCAGGGACCACCACCCTGCCCACCTTGTTCTGCAGGAGAAGTTTGTTGGAAGGGCTGGAGACAACTCCAGGTGACTAATTCAGGATGTAATTTGCTGGACATTCACCCCAGTAAGGAAGTCAGGCATGTCCCAAGAGCTGGGAGCAGGGCAGGGCCTGACCTGTCACCCTGTTTGATCAGGAGCACACCATGGTGTTGGGAAGTGCTCAAAGCCAGGTTGGAACAACCTGGGAGGTGTCTCTGCCCATGGCAGGGGATGTGGAATGAGATGGGCTTTAAAGTCTTTTCCAGCCTGGATCATTCTGTGACGTTCCTTTGCAATACCAGGCAGAACCAGCCAGCCCAAGACTCCTGCAGGAAGCAAGGAGTTAAACAAAACTCTCCTGCCAAATCATTTTGAGTGCTTGGGAGAAAAGGTTCAGATGGACTTGAGCAGACTGGAAGAGCCAAGGCCATCCCATCCTTTCATTCCTGAAGTCTCCCACCTCAGACTTCTCTTTTGTGTGAGCTGCCAGGACCACACAAATAAATTGGCACCGAGGTGCTAAAAATAACCTCCACCAATAGCTCCATCATTTATATCCATAGCAACATTGCTTAGAGCCTTTTCCCTGCCTGTGGGCTGTCTCACACTCGGTGCTGAATGCCAAGCTGAAGATTGGCAGCTTTCATAAGGAGTCAGAGCCTGGTGGAGAATCAAACACCGGCCCTGAATGCGAAGAGGCTGCAACTTCGTGCTATTATTTCTGGGCATGTTCATCTCACAAATAGTCTTTAGTCATCCACTATTATCATGATCATAAGCCTTCGACTCTGAACTCCTGAAGCAATAATAAAAGCCAAAGCCACTGGCATTTGTGCCATTTAAAATCCACTTGCCTTGGGGAAAATGATCCTTTTAATGATTATTAAGCCATTTTTTCTCCAGCGTCACCCAGTCTTGGAGCACTTCCAGAATTTATAAGTAACACACAATCATCAAAATGGAAGGGAGGTGGTTCTTTTTATGACAGATCAGGCCTGGCCTGCAGATCCCATCGCTGCTCTTGCTTCTGCTGGCTTTGGAATCATCCCATGGGCAGCAGCACCAGTGACCACAGGAGGCTCCTCAGGCAAAGCAAGGAGTCACCTCCACTGAGATTCTTCAGGGAGCTGGGCTTTCAGCAATGGATAAATGAGAACTCACACCTTGGGATCGTGCCTAGAACAACATCTTGAGCATTTAGAGAGAAAAAAAAAAAAAAAAAAAAACACAACAAAATGTCTTTTTTTTTTTTTTTTTTTTTTTGCCTTCTTCGATCAAAAAGGGCACAACAGTTTCCACTGCTGCACTGCTATGCCCATTACAGAAAAAACAAAGTCCTGACCTTCACGCCCAGCTCCTGCTATTCCTGATGTTGATGGCGGCTCCCTTCCAGTAGTAATTTCCTGAGCTGCCAGAACCGTGGCCAGTGGTCAGTGAATTGTGCTCCAATGAGCTTGTTTTCCATCCATCTCCCCTCGGAGCAGTGTGAGGGAGCAGGGACAGGGCTGTGCCTCAGTGTGTGGGGAGTGTGCAGGAAGGGGTTACTGGGGCATTTCCAAACGGCAGCTGTGTGTACAAGTGCCTGAGAGTGAAGGATTGAGCATTTTGGTACATTTTTGTGCATTCTTGAAATGTATAAAAATTTATAAATTCGTAATTTGAATGAGAATCAGGCAGGAATACCCAGGCAAGTCTTTTTTTTGCACTTTACCCCAAATCCCTGAGACTTTTTTTTTTTTTTTTTGAAGGAACATTTGCAGGACAGGGAGGTGGGGAAAATGGCAAAAAAAATCCACAAGGCTGTATTACTGATAAACCCAGTGACAACTGATAAACTGATAAACTCCAAACCAGGTGTGACAACCCCAAGTGAACACCCCAAGTTCCAGAGCTGGAACAGGGGGAGCCCTGACAGCCCCTGCCACCCCTCTGTCCCTGCCCTGCAGCTGAGCTGCTGCTGTTCTCTTTTCTGCCAGCAGCAAGCCACTCATGGAAATGCAAATCTGCTTTAATTAAGGAGGTTAATAAACAGCAATTAGGAGCCCAGCTCTTGTGCTGCTCCCCTGGGGTGATCAGAGCTGTTACAAGAGTGAGGGACATGCTGATCTCACCAGGCCGTGCTCTCCTCTCCTCTCCCACCCCTTTTCTCCCAGTCACAGGATGTTCACCAAGGCAGGACAAGGACATTTCCCATCTCAAGCTGATTCAGCTCAGGGAGAGCCTTTCCTGCCCTTTCTCCTCGGCTCTTTTCATGATCCCCATGGCACAGGAGGGCCCAGCTGATGGGCATCGAGGTTTTCCAGTAGAAACTTCTCCACCACATCTTCCTTAATGCCCTGGAGAGCAATTAGTTTAATGGTTGTTTAATGAATCCAGGAGAGCACAGAAGAGGAGCAGCAGGTGTGGAATGGGATCCTGCTGGTTTCTGCAGCAAACAGCCCTTCCCTGAGGCCAGGCTCCCCAGGGAGATGGGGGCAGGATCCTTCACACCAGGGGTGGGGGCACAGAGATGGGAGACCCTGGTGCAAAAACCCAGCAGAGCCCAAACCCTCCACTCAACGTCCTCCATCACAGTAGGGGATGGGGCTGTTTCTCCATCCCTGCCCTTCAGAGATGCACCCCAATATCCATCTGGGGGGCTCTCCTAACACCCCCAATCCCCACCAGCCCCATGGGGTGCCAGCAGCCTCTCCTGTCTCCACAGGGCCCCCCATCATCTCCAGCACCCAGACCCAGCACGCCCTGCACGGCCAGAAGGGGCAGATCAAGTGCTTCATCCGCAGCACTCCACCACCAGACAGAATTGTGAGTATCACCCTGGGCCACCGTGTCAGTGTCTCCAAAAATATGAGGGGAACCTGATGGTTCGTTTTAGGGATCTCAGAGTGCAAAAGACACAGCGGGGACAACTCAGTTTGCTTAAACAAAAAATGCACCTTTATTTAGTGCCAACAAATGCGATAGTGGGGAGAGAAAATAGAGAAAGAGAGGAAAGGGGATTAGAGCTACCAATGTGGAGGGACGAGTCCTCGAGGCTCAGAGATGCCCATAGACATGATCTTCTCCAGTGGGGTGATCACAAAAGTGAGTGAGGGTCTGCAGAGGTTTTATAGGTTGGTCAAGGTGGGGACCAAAGCGAGGGGCACAGAGCTAAAGGGAACCAAAGCGAGGGGCACAGAGCCAAAGGGGATCACAATGAGGGGCACAGAGCCAAGGCAGGAAACACCTATGTCGAGGTTGGTGCTCAGGAACAAGCTGCAAGCCACATTCCTCTGGTACGGACAGACCAGTTGGGACAGGCAGCCTCAGTTCAGTCCACCATAACCAGTTCCATTGTTCTTGCATTCCATTCTCGTGGAGATGCCACTCCAGTCCTCCAAGACTCGACAAACGTCCCACCTCAGCCAGGCCAGGGGCTCCTGTCAGAGTTCGGGGTCCCGGTCCCCAACCATCGGAGACAGTTGTGAGGCAAATCACATCCTTGGACAGACTCTGACACACGGTGGGTGCCTGGAAACACCCCGGGGTGCCCCGGGCTCACCCCCTCTGTCCTTTGGCAGGCTTGGTCCTGGAAGGAGAACGTCCTGGAATCCGGGACCTCCGGGCGCTACACGGTGGAGACGGTGAGCACTGACGAGGGGGTCATCTCCACACTGACCATCAGCAACATTGTCCGGGCTGATTTCCAAACCATCTACAACTGCACGGCCTGGAACAGCTTCGGCTCCGACACGGAGATCATCCGGCTCAAGGAGCAAGGTGGGCACTGCTGGGGGATGCTGGGGGTGATGGGGAATGGGGGTTAGCACCTGGCTGGGCTCTGGGAGAGGGGAGATGCTGTGAGAGGCAGCTCAGGAGAGCTCTTGGGGATGCCAAAAGAGGAAATTAGGGAGGATGGTGACAAGGCTCCAGCTGTGGTAGCTGTAGGATTGCATCCTTAGGGCACATCATTGTATAAATTCACTCTCCTGCCCTCCTCCTGGGGGCTTTAGCCAGCTCAGTTATTAGGAGGATTTGGAGAGAATTATATCAAGGGTGATGTGAGATATCTCAGAAGAGGCCCTTTCCCCAGGACCTTTGTCCCAGGTGTTTATTCTTCAAAATTCCAGGGGGGAAAGAGGTAGAACAAAGAAAGGGGAGAGAATTTATAGCCTCCTGGTCAGGGAAAAGATGGCTGGACCACAGGAAATGGGGTCAGGGAAGGAAGGAAGGGTCACTCTGAGTGGTCAGGTACTCCAGGGGGTCAGAAAGGAGAAGGGGCATCTTGGTGAAGGGGCAGGAAGGAGCAGGGACAGGCCCTGTAAAGTCTCTGCTTGATAAGGCACTCCTGATTTTACCTGTCCTGCTAAAGCTGGAGGGCAGGGGCTGGTCCTGCACCCCTCAGTGCCTGTCCCACAGCACAGGGTGATGTCACTGCCCCAGGCTGGAGGATCATTTATAGCCTTGGGGAGACAGGAGTGGCTGCTCCCAGCAGAGCCCAGTGCTCCACAGAGATGGGAGTGAGCTGAGGGAAGGCATCTGGGCTTCTCTCCATCCCGGCCACCAGCCACAATGTCCTGCAGGGCTGGGCTCACACACCCGTCAATTCCCAGTGGATGGCCAGGGAAATTCCATTCTCAGGGCTCTCCCCAGCAGAGGAAGGAGAAGCTTGTGTGAGGAATGCTTAGCTCCTGGAGGAACTCCAGTTCTCCTCTATTTTATTAAATGCCAGGGCAGGCAGGTGGATTGTTCTCATTAAGCCGTGATTTATAGGCAAGGCTGGCGTCCAGATTAAATCAGAGCTAAATGAACCCCTTAAAATTAGCCTTGGGCTTCTTCCAATGCAAACACAGCCAGTGGTTTTTCCAGGTCGTCTGCCAGTCAGCGGGAGCGCTCGGCGGCCAGCCCTGGTCCCGCTGGGGGGTGCCCAGGGGACAGCCCTGCCCGGGCAAGGGGACAGAGGGGACAGCCCTGCCCAGGCCAGGGGACAGAGGGGACAGCCCTGTCCAGAGCAGGGTGACAGAGGGGACAGTCCTGCCTGGGCCAGGGGACAGAGGGGACAGCCCTGTCCAGAGCAGGGTGACAGAGGGGTCAGCTCTGCCCAGGCCAGGGTGACACTGCAGGGTGGCAGAGAGGACAGTCCTGCCTGGGCCAGGGGACAGAGGGGACAGCCCTGCCCAGAGCAGGGGACAAAGAGGACAGCCCTGCCTAAGCCAGGGGGCAGTGCAGGGTGACACCACAGGGGACAGTGCAGGGTGGCACAGAGGACAGCTCTGCCCAAGCCAGGGTGACACCATAGGGGACAGCCCTGCCCAGAGCAGGGGGACAGAGGGGACAGCCCTGCCCGGGCCAGGGAGACACCGCAGGGTGGCAGAGGGGACAGTCCAGGCCAGGGGACAGCACAGGGTGTCAGTGACCGTCCCTTCACGGGGCTGCCCAGAGCAGAGCAGGGCAGAGCAGGGCTGCCCAGAGCAGAGCAGGGCTGCCCAGAGCAGAGCAGGGCAGAGCAGAGCAGGGCTGAGCGCTCAGCAAGGCTGCGGTGGGCGCGTGGGCTGTGCAAGGCTGTGGACACTTGCTTTATTTTCAAACAGGTACGGAAATGAAATCAGGAGCTGGTATTCAAGCAGGTATGGAAATCATGAGCTGACGGTGAACGTGAATTGTCCCCAGCCATTACCACACCCGGCGTCCTCCTCCTGGCCCGGCAGATTTCCATAGGGCAGGCAGGGCAGGAAGGGGTGTAGGGAAGGTGCAGGGCAGGACTCGAAGCTGGAGTGGTCCAGTCCCTCCTGTGCCACCCTGGAAACCAGCTTTGCCCCAGCTCCCCAGTCCATTAGGAGGGGGATGCTGTTAGACAAGTTTAAAATGTTGTGGAAGTCCCACAGAGTGCTCCTTTGGGACCAAAACAAAGAGGGGAAAGTACAAGTTTCCAGGGTTATTTGCAGCTTGGGTCAGCATAGTGGGAGAGTGCTGGCCAGCATCAATCAGCACCAGAGCAGGTTTGGATGGATCCTGGGGCAGATGCTGTGGGATGTGCTGCCCTTGTGGTTCCTCATCCTGTGCCCCAGACAGGATTTCTGGGGAGGCCAAAAATCTGCCCCTCCTCAGCTCAGCCACTTCTCTCTGCTAATAATATTAACACACAGTCTTCTACTGCACTTCATCCTTTAGAGAAGCTCATTCATTAACCCACAGGGCAAGAACAGTTGCTAATGTGATCCTCTGGCTCCCCCCTCCTCTCCTCCCAGGGTAAACTGAGGCACAGAACGAGCAGAGTTGTACAAACCGCAGCATCCCACAGACAGCCCGTGCAGGGGAGCAGGGAAAGACACCCCAAAACCCTCTGTGGGCTCATCCCTGAGCCTCTTACCAGTATCCAGGGGTGGGTCCCTGGGGGGAAAAAAAAAAAAAAAAAAAAAAAACTTTTGTGTGACTTTCATCCCATTTCATGTTTCCCTCTCCTTCCTCCCGCAGAGTCGGTGCCGATGGCCGTGATCATCGGGGTGGCCGTGGGGGCCGGCGTGGCCTTCCTGGTGCTGATGGCCACCATCGTCGCCTTCTGCTGCGCCCGCTCCCAGAGGAGTAAGTGTCACCCTTGGGAGGGCTGGGGAGAGAGGAGAGAACCCTGGGGAGAGAACCCTGGGGAGAGGGTCAAGCCAGGGAGAAAATCAGAGCCTGAATTTGGTGGCACGGTTTGATGAATTTTTTGCTCTGCACAAGCTGCTTCTCGTGTTGATCCACTGCATGTTTTTGTGGAGAACACGCCAGGGTAACTGCTGTTAGCAGCACAGGACCTCTTAATCTCTCCCTTGGAGAAATCCTGAGGTCCAAGAGGGAGAATTGTCCTCACTGTGCCACATCGGTGCTTAAAAACCCCTCCACAGTTCTGCTTCTGTTTTAATTCCAGTTTTCCTGACATGCAGGAATGAGAGCCAAGCAGAGGGGGTTTTCATGGGACTGGTGCATTTTGGGGTCTGGCTGCAGTGGGAATACAAGTTAAAGTGACATTAGAGACACCAGGTAGAGGAGGGGGAGGAGGGGGAAGCAGTGTGGCATTGTCTGGCCTCATTCAAAAGACCCCAGGAAATTAAAGGAGGATTGTTGTCTCCATGAAAAGGCACCAAACCAAGAAGGAGAAAGAAGATTGTCTAGAGCATTCCAAGGCTCTGGGGAGAGGAGGAGATCCTTGGCACTGCTCCCAGCTCATGAGACGCCTGGTGTGGATCCTGGGGTGCCAAACTCCCCACGTTGAGTGCCAGGAAACCCAGTTGTTGTTCTTTTATTATTTTTCCCCCCTCGATGCTTTACAAAGCCATCAAAGGCACCAGGCTGCTTCTGCATTCAGTGAGGACACACGGCCCCCCACTGCAGAAATGTGTTTAATTTTCAGTGTGATAATGATGCCTCTCCCTGTTTTATCCCTTTTTTTTCTTTTTTTTTTTTTTTTTAACTCTCACAGCCTCCATTAGCAAGAATTAATGAATTAAATAGGGGAAGTAATTTAGCTTGCTTTTTGGGGAAGCGTTGCTGATGGACAGGACCAAAAACCAGGCCAGTTTGATGTCGTGGAGGTTATTTGGTAGCAAGGGACAGTGCAAGCACCTGAAGGAAGCAGGGCCAAGCCGTGTTCCCAAGCCCATGGGCTGTTTTTTCCCCGTGCCACATCCTTCAGAAAAAAAAAACAGAGAGCGTGTGGTTCATTATTTCCCTGTGGTTTGATGGAAGCAGATGGTGCAGGGCTCTTCACAGGACACACAATTTCACAGGAACGCCACGACAACAGATCCCAGACGTGGTGAAAACACCAGGATTTCGACCCTCACAAGCTGGAGGGAGGCAAGGATGGGAAAGGCAGGAGGGGACAAGGCCATCCCAGCCAAATGCCTGGTGTGATTTATCCCATTGATAAATCAGGAAGAAGAGGCATTTTCCTCACCGGGGCTGGGAAGAGAGGCTCTGGAAAGAGGGACTGGGGACATGGTGGAAGGGTTTGAAATCCCTTTTCTCCTCTGTGCTTCCTGTGCTATCCCGTTTGGAAAAGGTTTTTGGGTCTGATACACCAGAGGCTGCTGGGTCTGAGCATCTTCCCTGCTCTGCTGCTCCTCTGGCACTGGGATTCCCTGGGGAACCAGCAGCATCCCCAGGCCAGGGCAGGGCTCTCTGTGCTCCCTACAAGGCTCCTTTGCTACTTTGGGATCAGAATATGTAAGAGATCAGCGAAGATCCCTGCCCTGGATCCCCCAAAACCTTATGGGAAGGGAAGAGCCAGACCCAGCTGGGGACAGCAGCAAATCCGGAGGGCAGGTGGGATTCCCCAGCCTGAGATCCTTGCATGGGGTGCTGGTGGCACTGAGGCCACTCAATTCCTCTTTTCCTGGCTCCAAAAGCCACTAGGAGCCACCAAAACACAATCTCTCCTTGGGTTTGGGGGGATTGGGAGCATCAGCAGCTGAACCAGAGCCCAGGGACACTCAGGGTGCAGAACCCTGCAGGGAAGGACTTGGATGTGCCAGCTGGATGGGCTTTTACCCCACTCCTGAGGTGCTGATGCCAACTGAATGCTGTGGCCTCTGTCTCAGTGGCAGCAGGGCAGGAACACCAGGCTGGAAGGTGAGGAAAGGAATTTCACCACTGTTAGGGGTGTGAAATGTGCAGAGTTATCACAGAGATCAGCTCAGGAACTGACAGAGCACTCGGAGATCAGGAGAAGGACTCATTTCCTGCCAGGATGACTGCGGATTCCTCTCCCAAGACAAATATTGGAGCATTATGCCATCATTTACAACAACAACAACAACAACCTGGTGCAGGCTGCAGGAACAGTCGTGTCGAGGGGACACAGTGACCCAACAGTAATTCTGGAGGAGGAATCTCCTGACCCAACCACTGACCACAACTCACAGCAATGGGGGAGGCAGTTCCTGACCACGTTTTGGGAAAATGCAGCAAAATAAAAAAGGACCAGGTGCAGACACACCGAGCCTGAAGGCTCTGGAAAAGAAAAAAAAAAAAAAAAAAAAAAAAAAAAAAAAAATTACTGCACATCTGTTGTTATATCTTCAGTGACTTAACAGCCCAGAGTTATGTAAGGGGGAACACTCCTGGGAGAGGAGCTGCAAGACACTGATTAACTTCTCCTTGTGATTAAAGACAGAGGCTCCAGCACCAGGAACGTGTCCTAGGAGGACAACATTAAAAAAAAATAAGCTGTGGTGACTTCCCAGTGAAAGGCTTTGTGCCCTGAGACTTGGGGGCTGTGGGCTGTGGGATGCCAGGAGAGATGAACTCAAGGACAGAGCTTGGAGCTGCTGTGGGTTACATCATTCAGTTTGGTTTAGAGATAAAACTCCTGGGGGTTCCAGCCTTTTCTGGACTGATCCCCCACAAGCCTGGCTTGGCAGGGCACTGCTGCATCCATCAGCTGGAGGCAGATCTGACAAACCAGCAGTTCAAGGCAGTTTTTGGGCTGGCACAGCCATCCTGGGAGGTGAGAGCCAAGCTCTGTGGCTCGGGGGTGGCTTCAAAGCTGTTGAGGTCTCGCTGCTCAGATTTGCCTCCATCTCTGCCTTTCATCTCGGCTCTGCTCCCGCTGCTCCACGTCTGGGCTTTAATTCTGCTGAAATGACTTGCTCAAAGCACGCCTGACACCTTCAGGGAAGGCAGGGAGTCTCTCCAGGAATATTTCTCTATTCTCTCATTGTCATTTCCAGGCTGTTTGGAGATGATAAAACCATCCCTGGCTATGTCTGTGCTCGTTGTTTGGCCTTTTCCGTGTGTTGTCTGGACTCCAAAACTGGGGGAAGCTTTTCTCAGGGGTTCCCAGTGCCTGGGCAGAGCTGCTCCATCCCTCAGGAGGAGTATTTCCTATGGATCAGCAGGCTGGACAAGGATTTCACTCCCTGTGGGAGCAGTTCTGCTACAGCCCAGCCCCTGGTAACAGCACCGTGAGCGTGGCAGAGGCCAACTGAGCCCCAGAAGGAAATCCTACAGGAGTCTGAGCTGTCCAGACCTTATGGCAACACAAATATTGCTCCTCCAGCTCTCCAATGGACTCACTGAGCCGGGTTTATTTCCTTTGGTGCTGCCAGGAATCCTCAGGCAGGTCCCTGCAGAAGCTCCACCACTGCTTGGGACTAACTGGCCCTTTTCCATCTCCCTCTTTCCCCAGATCTCAAGGGTGTGGTGTCTGCCAAGAACGACATCCGTGTGGAGATCGTGCACAAGGAGCCGGCCTCGGGCAGGGAGGCAGAGGAGCACCCGACCATCAAGCAGCTCATGGTGAGGAATTCCTTCCCCTCCGTAAGAGATTGCTCCCAGCAAAGTCTGATGGTAACAGGGCAAAGATGCTCTTCCAAAAATCCTGTTCTCGAGATCCACATTCCCTTGCCATTAAAAAAAAAACTCGAGTGAAACTTGGCTAATGGGGAGGAGGGAGAGCTGGTAGGGGTTTATTGCAATTAATCCATCTGCCTGTTACCCCTGCCCTCATCTGCCCTCGGTGAGCGCATTCCCAGGATTTCTCCCCAATTCCTTCTCTCCTCACAGTCTGCAGGGACCCCCTCTGTCCTCCATCCACATCTTTGCTCTGTCCAACATCTGCTGTGGGCATCCTCCTCAGGCCATCCGACACCCAGCCCTGGATGCCAAACAGGTTCCTGATTAATTGTCCCAACTTTGTCAATTAAATGAAGGATCAAGTTAAAAAATTCCTTTTACTGATGAGGAGCAATGAGTCCTCTCCAGCAGGAGGAGGAGGGCAGTGCCCAGAACCTCCCTACCCTCTTCACCCCAGGATTTTCCACCTCTCCCTCCTCCCAGTGCCAGCATTATTCCCTCTGCTTCCATATTTGTCTTCTCTGTGAGATCTCCATGCCTTGAGATGATCTCACCTTCACCAGTGTTGAGATGATCTTCTCACCCTCACCAGTGTTGAGATGATCTCCTCACCTCATCACACCTTGTAGTTTGATACCAACCGTGACTGTCACTGCCGTGCCCGGGGCTGGGGATCATTAATGTGGATGTTAATGAGGAGCAGCCTCACTGGTCTCCATCCTAACCCAACCCCGGCCTCTGTGCCGAGCCCCTGACCCCAGCACAGCCTGATGGGCTCCTCCTGATGGATTTCAAGATGCTCATCCCTGTGGATGTGCCTTTGCTCCTCTGTTTCCCACCTGTGCCGCCCTGACTCTCTCTCCGTGCCCCCAAACTCTGTTTTGTCATTCTCCAGCCATCTGTGACCTCCGCAGCCCACCGTGCTTTTCACAAATAATTATTCATGCCTCTATAAATTCATTAACACCTCGGGCTGCGCGTCACGCTGGCTGATTTGCATATGTTCACTTCTCCTCAGCGACATTCCCACCCCCTGCTCCGAGAGATGTTCTGCCAGGCTGTGCCCACGGGCAGGGAAAAGGCTGCCAGCTCGAGTGGCTGGAGGGAAAAAACCCTGGTAAAGGTGGAAAATAAACCACAATGGCCTCGTTGTCCCTCCTGCAGGATGCTTTGCTCGGGCATGGGCAGCTCCGTTGAGGAGGGAAAGGAAGAGCATCATCAGCCTCATCCCTCACCACAGCTGGGTTTATTCCTGGCTGATCAATCTGTGCCTCCCCAGCTGTGAAATGGGGCTGATAATCCCATAGGATTGCCATGAGCAGTCAGAGGTGATCCCAAAGTGATGGGCAGGCAGAGATCTCCATCTCTGCATCATCCCTTCCATCAGAGGGGATCCAGGGTGGCCAGGCAGGTCCAGGCGTCACCTTTGGTTCATATTGGGAGTGGAACAATCAAAATTATCATTCCAGCGATAGATTTATCTTCTCCTGTCTCCTTAAACCCATCCCTCTGCTCCGAGGGCTGTTCCCAGTTTGTCCAGAGCCTTCACAGGTGGTCAGCACCAGGCACCTTTTCCAGAGAGGTGCTCAGCTCAAATCACACACACACAGAGCCACAGAATCACCAGGTTGGGAGAGACCTTCAAGTCCTGACACCTCAACTAAACCATGACACCGAGTATTACATCCAATCTGTTTTTTTAAAACACATCCAGGGATGGTGATTCCACCACCTCCCCAGGCAGACCATCCCAGTACTCCATCACCCTTTCTGTAACAAACCTTTTCCTAATATCCAACCCATCTATGGCTTGGTGTAGCCACAGGGGGAGGAAAAATCAAAGCAGCAGAATTTCCATTCTGGGCGAGGCTCATTCCTACCTCCAGCCCTTTCTGTCCCTGCGGGCTGGGACATGTCCTATGTCCCCGGTGGCCACCACCACCACCCTGGGAGGCACCAGCAGCCCTGAGCTGCCAGAGCTGGGTCTGAATTAGAGCCAGCCCACAACATCCAGCCTCACCTGGGATGCCCAGGGAACATCCCTCCCTCAGAGCCGACCCTTTCCAGCAGCACCAGCCCATCCTAAAGCGTATTTTGGATGTCAGTTCTGCAGATTCTGCTGTGTTGGGCAGCCACAGCCACCCCAGGAGCTACCGAGACCAGAGCCAGTGTTTGAATGAGATAAATCTTCGCCGAGCTGGGAATTCCCAGAGGGGTTCTTTATTCATGGGTGTTACTTTTGCATTTTGAGGGGCAGCATGTTGTGACGTGGGTGTGGACAGCAGGCAGCAGCAGGGTCGAACATGGAAGGCTTTTTATTATTTAACTTCAATTTACTCATATACCCTTTTTACAGAGGGCCAGGATCAGCCCAACCTCCTGACTCCATTGGTCACTATGACCATCAGTTAAATTTTCTCTTAGAGAAAACTATGCAAAACATACAGATAATTTTTAAGAATACACATTGTTTACACGAAGCAGCATGAGAAATCGGGCTGTGAAAGTTCAAACACTTGAAAGCAAAAAAAAATCAAAACAACAATGAGTTTGTTCCCTCCCTGGGAGCAGAGGAAGTCACTGTTGGAGAATTGTCATCACATCCCTCACCCTGGTAACGTCTGGCCCTCACCAGAGCTGCAGGGGTGGCTTCCAATTACCCAACCAGCCGGAAATATTGTAATTAAACCTGGAGCCAAGGCAGGGAAAGGCACTTCGAGCCCAGCCAGGTCTGGAGGACACTCAGAGGGACCTGAAGCAGCATTTTTAAAAAAACATATTGTGTCCACTGATGAAAGCCAAGGATTTAATATCCTGTCGGATTCTCCATCTCAGGGGCTTCGTTTGGTGGTGTGGAACACGAGGAGGGCTCTGCATTTCCAGAGGGGGCCAGGAGGGATGGATGGCACTGCCTGCTGCTCCCACCCAGGGTTTCCCTGCATTGAGTGACCCAGGAAGGGACACTCCATGGGAGGTGGGAGCCTGAGGTGATGCTTTGGGGTCTGGAGGGGCTCCCTGCCTTTGGCAGTGGCAGTGAGGGATGCAGGGATGCAGTTTGTCACATCCCTCACCACGCTGGTCCAGGATGCACCAGCCAGGTTTGGGAATGGGCAGGATTTTACACCCCACCTGCGATGCCTCGCTGTTCTGGGGATGGGGAAAGCTCCTGGCACCTGCAGTACCAGCAGGATCAAGTCCTGGCAGGAGGTTCCCAGGCTGGGAACGGGGCTGGCAGGAGGGGAATGGTGGATCTGACAGGCAGGTGTGTCCCCAGCCATCTGCAGAGCCAGGCCTGGAGCATATTGGTGCTGTCACCTGGCTGGAGAAAGCTGGAAAAGAGTCCAGGAATGACACTGGGACATCTCTGGTGTCTTTATCCATGTATTTCCCTCTCCCCCTTCATAATCCCCGTTAATATTGGTGATATTGAGTTAAATTCTGTCTCTTCCGGGTGTTCACTCAGTGATGACAAAGGGGAAATCACACTAACGAGGATCCCACCGCCCACTAATTAATGGTGGGAAAGTTTATTAGTTAATGACCGGCTGTGATGGGGGAATTGGAGGTTCAGTGATGTGATGGATGAGCCTTGTGGATCTCACACAGTCCCCAAACCCACAGGATGAGGCTGAATTCAACCCCAGGGACAGGCAGGGTCCCCACAGGGCTCAAGGAACATCCCAGTGCCTGGATCATCCCCACCATCACTTCAAGAGGCAACATAAAATGGCTCAAAACACCCTATAAAATCTCAATTCCAGGGAGGTTTGGCCACACTGGGACCATCCCTTTGGTTCCTTTCTCCCCTCTCCACCTTTGGGTCCTGCCCTACCCACTTGGGTCATCCACACCAACACCAAAAAAAAATTTAAAAAAAAAAAAAAATTAAAAAGCCAAATCCAAGGAGGAGAAGTGTTTTTTCCTTTTCATTCCGAGCTGGGACCTGTTAAACCCTTTAGATAGAGTTAACACCCCCAGTCTCTGCTTTAGAGCCTTAGAAAGGAGGTCTTTGATGCTTTAGGGGATCCAGGGGGTCTTTAGATGCTTTAGGGGATCCAGGGGGTCTTTAGATGCTTTAGGGGATCCAGGGGGTGGCCAGGGCTGGCAGAGCAAAAAAAAAAAAAACCTCCACGTCCCATTTTAGCCGCACTCATTTAATCCTCGGCGACACTTGTATTTATCCTGGTAAATCAATGGCTGGTACAGGCTTCCTTTTCCCGAGGAAAACTCAGGTACTTTAATTTATTGCCTTTAACAGCCACATCAAAGAGCTTTGGGGAGATGAACAGCAAGTGCCGCAGGGTGAATTTTCCACAGCCACTTACCATCTTAAAAATGAGAGAATTTGGGCAATAAAAAGGGATTTTTGGGGCTGATGTGGGGCTGTAATCCCAGAGAAACCAGGCTGGAGGCGTCCGGTGAAGGCGGGAGAAGCTAAAAAAAGGCAAGGGAGGAATTGGTTGATAATTATCCCCCTTCCTGCTCAGCCCCGCGTGCGGAATGAAGGAAGGGTAATTAAAGCCGTGGTGTAATTAATGTGCACCTTGTCCCTCCTCTCCGCCTCCCCCCATCACAGCCAGCCTTCAAAGGAAAACTAATGAGGCGGCCAAGTTCAGCTGAGGAGGGCAGGATGAAAAGAAGGGAAAGAAAAAAAGGAAAAAAATTAAAAAGAAGAAAAAAAGCACGATTTTGGGTGTGTTGCTTTGGGCAGGCGGGTGCATCCCTAACCCTCATCACGGTAAATAATTCATTTGCTGCATCAGCCCGGCTTTTTGGTGTCTTAAACAGGGGGAAACAATCTGTGACCCAGGGAATGGTGTGGTCCTAAAGAGAAAAACAATCTGTGACCCAGGGAATGGTGTGGTCCTAAACAGAGAAAATAATCTGTAACTCAGGGAATGGTGTGACTTTGGGGCGTCCATTCACCCTCGGACATCTCTGGGGCACCCCTGGGCAAGTCCTTAAATCCTGGTGGCAACTTCCCAGTGCCCTGGGGCTGGAGGGGGCTGTGGGGCTGGGGGTGATGGGGAACCCAGGCTCAGGCCTGTCCAGGACTCTGACCCCTGTGTCCATCCTTTCCCAGATGGACCGCGGGGAGTTCCAGCAGGATTCGGTGCTGAAGCAGCTCGAGGTGCTCAAGGAGGAGGAGAAGGAGTTTCAAAACCTGAAGGTGAGTTGTGTCCTGGATCCTGCCTGTGTCCCCAGTGCAGAGATGGGGTCAGAGCCCCTGGATCACTCCTGGCAGAACCAGCTCATCCCTCACTGCTGCTGCCAGGCTGCCTGTCCTTGGGCCATGTCCCCAGGGGTGGCCTGTCCCAAGGGCTGTCCCTGTGCAGGGTGACACTGTTTGGTGGCCCCAGCAGCTTTTTTTTTTAGGGATAACACAAAGGTGTGGTGCCAGGGCAGGGGTGTGCAAGGGGCACTTGTGTCCCAGCCTGAACAGATTGGAATCCACAAGAGGACACTGCTGGAGGGTTTGGTGGTTGAGGTGCCCTCCAAAGGGGGGGCTGTGAAAATGGGGAAGGGTCTGCAGGGCTCACACAAGGAGCAGCTGAGGTGATTTGGTTTGTTCAGCCTGGAGGGGAGAGCAAGGGGAGACTCATCAGGGTCTGCAGCTCCTTCCTGAGGGACAGCTCTGATCTCTGCTCTGAGCAGCAACAGGACCTGAGAGAGCAGCTGGGCTGGGCCAGGGCAGGGCTGGAGCTGGGCCAGGGCAGGGCTGGGCTGGGCCAGGGCAGGGCTGGGCTGGGCCAGGGTAGGGCTGGGGCCGGGCCAGGGCAGGGCTGGGGCCGGGCCAGGGCAGGGCTGGAGCTGGGCCAGGGCAGGGCTGGGGCCGGGCCAGGGCAGGGCTGGAGCTGGGCCAGGGCAGGGCTGGGGCTGGGCCAGGGCAGGCTCAGGCGGGATTTAGGGAAAGGTTCTTCCCCCAGAGGGTTCAGGCAGTGCCCAGGCTCCCCAGGGAATGGGCACAGCTCCTGCCACAGCTCCAGGAGAGCTCCAGGGATGCTCAGGGTGGGATTTTTGGGGTGTCTGTGCAGGGACAGGAGCTGGGCTGGGTGATCCCTGTGGGTCCCTCCCAACTCAGGATATTTGATAATTCTGACAAGCCTCACACATCTCAGGGTGGATGGGCAGGGCGAGCACCACCCCAAATTCCACATCACCCCAGGAATCCACCACCAACCTCCCCCTCCTCTCCCCCTCCCCAGGACCCCACCAACGGCTACTACAGCGTGAACACCTTCAAGGAGCACCACTCCACTCCCACCATCTCCCTGTCGGGCTGCCCGGCCGAGCTGCGCCCCGCGGGCAAACAGCGCGTCCCCACGGGCATGTCCTTCACCAACATCTACAGCACCCTGAGCGGCCAGAGCCGCCTCTACGACTACAGCCAGCGCTTCGTGCTGGGCATGGGCAGCAGCTCCATCGAGCTGTGCGAGCGCGAATTCCAGCGCGGCTCCATGAGCGACAGCAGCTCTTTCCTCGACACCCAGTGCGACAGCAGCATCAGCAGCAGCGGCAAGCAGGACGGCTACGTGCAGTTCGATAAGGCCAGCAAGGCTTCTGCATCCTCCTCCCATCACTCCCAGTCGTCTTCCCAAAACTCAGACCCCAGCCGGCCCCTGCAGAGGCGGATGCAGACGCACGTTTGAGCCCCCCCAGGCAGGGGTGGGGGATGCTCGGGACTCTCCGTGCGGGCGCTCAGAGCTCGGACAGTCGCGCCCGCCGGGCAGGGGAGGTGGGGAGAGGTGGGCTCCAGCCCCCCCACCCCGTCCTGGAGCGGGGATGTGGGGCAGGGGGGGCTGAGCATCCTTTCCTCCATCCCCGGTACATGCTAAGCACAACCCCGCCGAGGCCGCGCCGAGCCCCGGGGAGGTGTTTCCCCCTCTCCGCGGGGTTTGGGGATGGTCCTGGTCCCCCCGCGACCCCCAAGCCGCGACCCCTTTCGCTTCCCGCTGCCCCCTCCCCTCCCAGCCCATCCCATCCCATCCCTCGTGCTGTTCGGTGTCCAAACTTACAGAGCCCGTTCCCAGGGGGGCTGGGGGGGGGTCCCGCCGGGTGGGACAGGATGGGGAGGGGGGACATCGGTGGGACAGGGACCCCCCAGCCCCGGGAAGGGCCTCTCCACGCTGTATCGGGCACCGCGGGCAATACAAGAGGTGTTTTCTCGTGGCACGCCTGGGCTGATGGCCACCCCATCCCAGCGGGGACACAGAGCTGGCCCGGAGCCTGGCTGTGCCCTGGGCTCCCTGGGGGAGACCCCAGAAAGGGCCGCTGGTGGAGGGAAACTGAGGCACAGGGGCAGCTGGGCCCCCCCCCCAGCCCCAGCGTGGGAACCTGGACATGGGGCACCACAACAGGTAAGGGGATGTGGGGACACAAGGGCGTGGGGACAGGCCACCCTCCCTGCATCTCACAGCCCCAAAACTCCCTCACACACACCCCCATCACACCCCAGCAGTGCTGAGCCCATCCCAGCTTCACCAGGACTTTATTGGGTGCCAGAACGAGCCCCAACACCCCCATCCATGGGGTCCCCCCCAACACCTGCAGCCCCACGGGGGCAGAGGGGACCCTGCACCAGCAGGGAGAAGGCACCAGTCAACCCCTCCGGGGTGGGGGGACATCCCAAACGCCCACCCCCTGGAGCCAAGCACACAGCAGCCCACCCAAGGCCTCTTGTCCCTGACAACAAACAGTGGCGTGCGGGCCCTGGGTGAAAGCTCCACCATAAATAAGCATTTAAATTAATTAAATTAATCTGCACCACCATTAAAAGGGCCCTGGCAGACCCTGAAGCCAAGCACCCCAGGGTGCCCCCACCCAGGGGGGCTGTGGGGACGAGTCCCTACGCCAGCGCTAAGGCACAGGACAGGGCTGCCAAGTAAAAAAGGAAATTAAAAAAAAAAAAAGGGAGGGGGGTGAATTAAATATTTAGGGAGAGGTCCAGAGCAGGGAGGAGGCAACATCAACCTCCCGTCAAGGCTCCCATTCCCTGGGTGGGGAGGAGCCAGGACCCCCAAAATCAGCCCCTCGAGCAGGGCCCTCGTCAGTGTTTGAGGGAATTTAGGGAAAGAGAATGTCCAAGGCTCGGGCTCCTGCCCTGACCCCCCCTCAGGCCCGCTGGGAGGGAGGACCCCCCTTAGCCCAAAAAACCCCTCCAAGTCCTCGGTAGCTTCAGTGCTTCAGTAGAAAAGGCTCTGGGGCCCCCTGCACACCCCAAGGGCAGCCCCACCCGGGACACCCATGGTCCAGCATGGGCCCCCAGCCCCAGCCCCACTCCAGGAGTCCCCAGGGCGTGATGGCAGCAGTGACAAGGGTGCTGTGCCTCGGTCACTCCGGCCGTGCCAGCGCTGTGTCCCCTCAGTGAAGGGGATGGTGTCTCCTGGTCCCCAGGGATGGTGTCTCCTGGCCCTTGGGGACGGTGTCTCCTGGCCCTTGGGGACGGTGTCTCCTGGCCCCAGGGATGGTGTCTCCTGGTCCCCAGGGACGGTGTCCCTGCACAGCCCCGCTGCCCTCAGAAGTAGGTGAGGTTCTTGACGAGTCCCAGCTCCAGCATCCTCTTGATGGCCACGGCCTCGTGTGACACGTTGTGCTCCGATGTCTGTGGATGGGGAGCAGGGAGTGATGGCAGAGTCTGGCCAGGAGGGGCCATGAGCTTTCCTTCCACCCCTCCCACCTTGCCCACTCCACCAGCCCCCTCAAAAGCAGGGATGGAACCCTCCCCGTGCAATCCCCGTGTCCAATCCCAAACTGGGGATGGATCCAACTCTCCATCCCTCCAAAGACATTCGGCTACCAAGAGAAGTTGGATGACGACCAGCCAAAGGTGGACTTCAACCTTCATCATGGGAGGGGAGTGAGAGGGAAGAGCTCCCCACGCCAATCAGCATCCTGGCACTGCCATCCCCCATCCTGGGGGAAAAATGGGGGGAACAGGGACAAAACTGTGGGAACAAACACTTACAGCCATGGACTTGAGCGTGATCTGCTCGTAGTAGTGGATGGTTTGCTTCTTGTTGGCCGAGTCGGGGTAACCAAAACCCGCGATGTGCACCAGGTCACAGAAGTGCAGGGCCAAGGTGATGGCCAGCAGCCCCGTGGTGGGCTTCTGGGGAACACAGAGCCACAGCCTTCAGGGAGCTGCACGGGGACAGGCTGTTTCCTCTCAGGGGCTGCAGGGGGACTGGCCATCCCCACCCTTTTACCTGTTTGATCTTCCGTGGTTGTTTCATGGGGAGGTTGAGCAGTTTAGCAGCAGTTACTTCCATGTAGTAGGGGTTGAGGACACGCACTTGCTCTGGGTTGGCGTCCCAGATCAACGGGGGCTGTTTCCAAAACCCTTTCCGAACCTGCAAGAGGCCAGGTGTCCCCAGGTGTGGACAGTTGGAGCCTGGAGCAGCCAGGGAAGGGTTGGACCCACTTCCCCACCACACTCACCCTCTTCTTGTCGTTAAGGATGGCCTCCATCCACTGGAAGTCCATGGGCTTGAAGGGCACGAGCACCAGCAGCGTGTCGGGGTTGTTCTCGGTCCGGGGGTCGAAGTGGGCAGACTCGGGGTAGAAGAGGCGCATGGTGGTCTTGGAGCCCACGTCCTGCTCGTAGCCATGGACCGGGGCGTTGTTCAGCCTTGGGGACATCACAGGAGTCAGCCCCAGCTGCGGGTGGCACCGGGGAGGGCGCGGTGGGGCCGGGGCTGTACCTGATCACGACGTCGTAGGTGTTGATGGTGTCCCCCATGGAGCTGTTGCGGAGCCGGTGGCCGTTGCCCACCACGGCACACCTCCGGCACTTCAGGCTGCCAGAGAAAACCCCGGCTCAACCAGGCACATCCCAAAACCAGGGGGATTTTAACCCCCCAGCATCATCCACTCTCCAAACCTTCCCATGCTCCATCCACCACCCCTGGGTTGCAGAGGTTCGTTTTGCCAAGTCCCGCAAACAGGGGATTTTGGGCCCGCAACAGACAAATTCCAACCACCCACCATGAGAGCAATGATGAGGAAAAAGAAAGAAAAAGCCCCTAAACCCACCCCGGTGTTACCTCTGGATGCTCTCAGGCACAGAGTAGTGGGTGATGGACAGCAGGCGCAGGAGAACGTCTTCTGCAAAGCAAAGGCAAGGACAGGGTGAGGGAGGAGAGGAAGAGGAGGAAGCTGAAGAAGGTGAGGAAGCTGAGGAAGGCAATTCCTGCCTGGCACAACACTCTGAGTGCTGCCCCATCCCTGCTGAATTTGCACCTACTGTTAATCCCGGTTTCAGGCAGATAATCTGCCTCTGGGGCTTAGTAAAATCTGGCCCATCCTAAACTCTTTTAGAGGCACCATGTGCACCCAGGGGTGAGGAGAGATGTGCACTGCAGAGTCTAAAAACCAAGAAAACACCCTGGGAATTGCACCCAACAAAACCAGCCTGTGGATGTCTTTAGGAAAAGGGAGGCTGAAACCCCAGGAGCAGCAGCAGGACAGACAGACAGACAGACAGACCCCGTGGAGCATTGTCAGGCTTACCACTTCCCTTGGTGCCGTAGGGCAGCTCGTAGAGTGACGGCGTCTTCACCCAAAAATAGTCCTTCAGCTGCAAGAACAGTGGGTGGTCCCTGGAGTAGCTGCCAAGGAGCAAAGGGTCGGTGAGCCTGGGATCAGGGATGGCCCAGGGAGGGGGTCCTGGCTCTGCACCCCCCTCGCTCCCTGCTCCCAGCCCCAAAACTCACTTCCCAATGAGCTGCGCCGCTTTTTTTTCCACGTCCCCAAGGGGACACGTTGTCTTGTTGTTTTCTTGCACAGGGAAATAAAAGCTGTGAAGGAAGGGGTTAATTAAATCAAATGATGCCTGTTCCTCTGCAGCCCCCTCCTGGCAAAAGGGGCTCTGGCACCCCCCAGGCATCCCCACTGTGGGATTCAAGCTGTGAGAGAGAGATTTCCAGCCAGATTTGAGGCCAGCACTGCCTGGGTATTTATCTGCTGGGCTTGCACACTTGCATCAGAAGAGGTCTCTCTTGCTCTGCTCATGAACCTCACACTCCACTTTCCTCATCTCCATCAGCATCGCTGGCACTGGGAAGAGAGCAGGGCTTTCCCATCCTCCCAGGCTCAGAAAAGCACCAGCATTTGCAAAATACCCCCACCACACACCCAGGGGGGACTTCATTTGTGTCCCCCACTCTCCTGCAGCAGCCAGGGATGGTGCCACCTCCCCAGGCCCCTCAGATCCAGGGAATCTGCCATGCCCTGGAAGAAGCTGCCTCCCAGGAGGGAAGGAAAGGGCAGGAGGTCCTGAAAACTTGAGTAAGCAGCACTCACAGCTGTGTGTACCTGTCTTCCCGGTAGATCGAGTACCAAACCATCACCAGAAACAGCGCCAGCACCCCGAGGATCTTCCCTCCTGCACGCCCAGAGGGGAGGGGGAGAGAAAAACCAACGTCAGCCCTGGGGTTTAGAGGATTGCTCTTGGAGTTCCACAGCATCCCTGGCTAGACCCAGGATGGCAGAGCCTTCTCCTGGGGGAGGAGGGTTGGCTGGCACCAGAGAGGAGGTTTTGCCCAAAGTTAAAAACCACTGTGGCAGTTCTGTTTCCTCCTGTCTGCTTTGCATCAAAGCCTAGGCAAATATTCCTTTTTCCTCTTTGGGTGCCTCTGCCCCATTTCTGTGCAACAAAGTCCAAGGGGCTCCAGATGCCCAAGGCCAGAAATCAAAGTCCCCAAAACCACCCTCCCTGCTGTGACCTTCTCCTGTGATAGCCCAATACTCCATGATTCAACTGGCACCACAGCAAAGCAGCATCCACCCCCCAGATTTCCAAATGCAAATTCCCCAGGCTCCCCATCCCTGCTTGGACAGAGGCAGATCCATTGCAGGACTCACGAGACTTGTTGATCATTTTTATCAGCAGGAAAGGGATCAGGCCGGGGCCAGGGCTCTCATTGTGGCTGGTCACCTGCAGCAGGAGAACAGGGAAAACCCATCAGAGCTGACCCTAAAACCCCATCCACGAGGCACCACCCCCTGCTTGCCCACATCCATCCGTGGACAAGCAGGTGCAAGGATTTAATTATTTAAATTCACATTTCTTTGCTGCCATAAGGGTGGTTTAGGGAGCTTATCAAAGCCAGGCAAGCAGCTGCACTTCCCAAGGAGCTTCAGCCCTGCAGGTTAGAAGCCAAAGGCAAAAAAAAAAACAATAATTAGAGAGGAAAAACAAGCCCCCAGTGGGGTTTCAACCACAAAATCCCATGGGGGGAGACTTTAAGCCCAGCTCAAGCACCCACCTGGCACCAGCAGGTCCAAAGCCCAACGTGCCACCACAAAGCCAGAAGGGACAGGAGCAGCTGAGCAGGATCAAAGCAAAGAGCATCACGTACTTGGGGAACCTCCAACGCCTTGGATTCTCCCATCCCAGCCTGGGGAAAGGAGGTGCCACGAGCTCAGTGCCCACAAAAACACTGCCCAGGGAAGTGGGGCCACTTTTGTCCTCCTCCAAAACCTCTCTCTCCTGGAATAAGGAGCAAAGAGTGGTTGGAGCCGTCCTGGGATCAGCTCATCCCACCAGGACACGGCAAGGATGGAAAATGAACTTACCAGGTGGGAGAAGCTTTGGGCTACAGGGGAGGCTTTGCTCACCCGGGGTGAATCCTGCTCTAAGCCAGGCTCAGACTGGGCTGGGCTTTGCCCCTGGTAATTGAGATCCTCCTTGGCTCTGAGCAGCCACGTCTGCAGGTGTGCAATGCCAGCCAAGGGGGGAGGCTGCACTGCCAGGGCTGGGCAATCCAAACTCAATGAGAACCTGCCCATCAGTCTGCAGGGATTAGTCACTGCACAGGAAGGGCACCCACCTCACCCCCTCCCTGCCCAAAGGAAGTGCTGCTTAACAAACCTGACATCTGCCAAACACCACGGCCTCAGCCAGCCCACAGCGCCAGGTTTGGGGGCAAAAATGTGTCAAGAATGAGGAGAAATGGGACCAGAGGTGGTCTCACAAAAGTCAGGCTCTTCCCTTCCCTGTCATAGATTTCTGAAGTTAAAAGGGAAGGAGAGCAATTCATTAAAAAGGGCGAGGAGGGCAATTAAAAGGCAATTAAGGATGATTAAACCGCACTAAAAGTAACAGGACAAGACACTAGAAAGAGAAAATTGTGTCCGTTTGACAGCAGAGAGATGGTGACAGGTGAGGTGGTCCCCTAGGAAAGCCCCCTCTCCCTCTGAGCCATTTCTCCTTCATAAAACATGGATAATTGTGCCCCACCATTGCCAGGGAGCTCCAGAAAGGAGAAACAACCCATCCTGCATCTGTATTTCCAGCTCAACAAAGGGGAATCTTTTCTTCCCTGCTTGGGAAGATAAACCCATGGCTGAATGAATCTTCAAGGCTGGGAGCAATGCAGGAGGAAGGCACGGGGGGGTCTCACCCCTTTACACGTTACAACTTCTTGGAAAAAGTAAAATTAGGGGAAGGTAAAAAGCAGCTTGTGCTTCCTGCAGGGGTTTTGTTCTTAGCAAAACTGGCCACAAAAGCCCCAAGGGGAAATCCACTCCCTCAGCTGGAGCTGGGGATGCTCCTGGGGGGCCTGAGTACCCCTGTTTGCCCAGGGCTGGGAAACTGCTGGGCATCAGGACCTGATTTAGCACCAAATTCACCCCCCAGCTTCGTCCCTGGGTGCCAAAACACCCAACCGAGTTCACTTCAACCCTTCCACCAGTGGGAAAATCTGCTCTGCCCACAATGTTTGCCTCCGCATACCAGCTTTTTATAAAAGAATATTTTTTGACAGCTTTATGATCTTTTTCCCAGGCTTGTATACACAAGCTGGGCCTGATGCAGAACTTATCTAAAGGCAAACAGGGCTAACAATCCCCGAGGAGGAGGAAGGTTGTTTTGTGAAGCGTTCGGGGAATGTGGAGCAAAACAGAGCACACCCCGCTGCCCCCGCAGCCCTGGCGCCTCTGGAATGAGTTCAAGCTCCCCACAGCCCTCCCAGATCCACAGCCCAAGATCAGCAGCTGCTGAAAGCAGGAAGGTCTGAACTACCCGAGCCAAGTCCTGTGTCCTTCTCGTGGGGCTGCTGGATGGAGGGTCCTGCTGGTGCCCACAGCATCCCCAGTCCTGCAGCATCCCCAGAGCCCCTGCAGCATCCCTGTCCTGTCACAGCACCCTCAGAGCCCCCTGTGACATCCCTGTCCCACCACAGCATCCCCAAAGCCCCCTGCAACATCCCTGTCCTGTCACAGCATCCCCAGAGCCCCCTGCAGCATCCCTGTCCTATCACAGCCCCCTGCAGCATCCCTGTCCTGTCACAGCACCCTCAGAGCCCCCTGTGACATCCCTGTCCCACCACAGCATCCCCAAAGCCCCCTGCAACATCCCTGTCCTGTCACAGCATCCCCAAAGCCCCCTGCAGCATCCCTGTCCTGTCACAGCATCCCCAGAGCCCCCTGCAGCATCCCTATCCCATCACAGCCCCCTGCAGCATCCCTGTCCCACCACAGCATCCTCAGAGCACCCCATGGCAATTTGGTCTCACAGCATCCTCAGAGTTCTCCCACAGCATCCCCAATCCTGCAATATCCCTGTTCCTGCAGCATCCCTGGTCCCCCACAATGTCCTCCCCTCTCACTGGCATCTCCATCCCATCACAGCATCCTCTGAGTCCCCACAGCATCCCCCAGATCCCCCACGACAGAGCCCTCACCACAGTCTCCTCCCTGGCTCCTGCCCTGCAGCATCCCTGCCCAGCAGGGACAGACCAGCCCTCACTCCCCCAGGGCTGGTCCAGGGCATTGCCTGCCCTGCCAAACCCTCAAGCTGGGGGGAAAGTCCCAGGTGGATTCAGCTCCCCACACCTGGAAGAAGTGGCTGGAAAAGCCCTTCTTTGATGTTGGAGGATGCACCCCCTCAACACCGCGGGCTGCAATTATCCCTGCACAAAGCACCCAAAAGCCCCACGGCCCATTCCCCCTCTCCCACTCCCTTCCCCACCCCGTGTTCTGGGAAAGCCCCATCCCAGGATGCTGCAGAGGCAGCTCATGTCCAAGTTTCCTGGTCTATCTCTGACCTGAGCAGGGTTTTGCCTCCCAGTTTCCCCATGTCCCCTGGAGATGTCAGCAACATCCACACAGACCAACCCTCCTGCCAGGGGGGAAATTCTGAGAAGTTCATCCTTGTATCTCCATCCACCCATCCCCACCTCCCTCCATGGCCTGGATGGCTCCAGCATTTCCAGACTGAAGTCGTGTCAATTCACAAAGTGGCAGCAAGCACCAGCCAAAAAAAAAAAAAAAAAAAAAAAAAAAAAAAAAAAAAAAAGGGAAAAAAGGAATTTAAAGGCATGGAAGAAGCACAGAGGTGGGGAATGGTTATAAATTCCCCCACACCATCCCAGCACAGACGGATGGTGGTCCCAGGCCATCCTGGCAAAGCATCATGGACAAAGTTTGGTACTTTTATGTTTCCATGGTAACTTATGGATTGGGAAAAGATGACACGAGGCAAGGACACCTCCCCTGTGCTCCCACTGTCCCATCCCACGGGACACAGAGCCACCCACGGCCTGGTCCAGCTTCCCTGGGTGAGAAAGATGCTCACTGAAAAAAATAAGCATCTCTGACAGTTTATCCCCAAAAAAAAAAACCTTTATTTTTAACTAAAGGAGAGTTGGATAACACCCGAGGAAGGGATGCACTGGCAGCCCCTAAGGATTCACTCTCAGCAGTGGGAACCAAAGGGAGACAGACAGACAGACAGACAGACAGACAGAGAGACAGACCCCTTCAGCCCCAGCCACACCATCCCTCCTGAGCTTTGGGGAACCAGACCCTGTGCTCCCTGGAGGACAAAAACCAGCATCCACCCCCACAGAAGCAGCTCACAGCCCTGGGACATTCCAGGCCTCCATCCTGAGGGAATTCCACGCTGTGGGAGGGCTGGGATTGCTGGAGGAGCCGGGCAGATGTGGAGATTTGGGCTGGCCCCAGCACAGCCATCACCTGCCAGAGCCTGAGCACAACCTGGGAGGCAGCCGGGGGCCACCCTGCAGGGGGAGGATCCAGCCAACTGCAGGCACTGCCTGGGCTTGCCAGAGCATCAAAGACACCCAAATCCCCCAGCCTGGCATCCCAAACCTTCCTCACCCGGGTTGCTGCGAGCTCACGGTGCTCGGGGAAGGTTTTTTTTTTTCCAAGCTGGGAAGAAAATCCTTGTGGGATCACGACAAAAGGCAGGGGGATCTGCCTCAAAAGGCAGCAGGGATCAGACCTGAGCCCCCTCCAATGATGTGGCACAGGATGGGGATGCTGGCAGGGAAAGAGGGGTGCCAAGGGGGGATCAGGGGTGCTGGGAGGGGATCAGGGATGCCAAAACCCACAGAGCAGAGCGATGTCACAATCCAGAGCTCAGTGCCCTGGGCTGGGGGGATGAGGAGGGTTGTGAGGACACAGCCCTGCAAAAATCACCTCCACTGGCCACTGGGCACGACCCCACAGAGGGTGTGGAGCCAGCCCGGCCTGTGCACTGATACCCACATTTCTCCTATTTTAAGAGCCCTTGCAGCGAGTCACTTTAAAGGAATCTTTAAAGGAATCTTAATTGCCTCTTACTCAGAGAGGCAGCGCAGTTTCCTCTGCCGTGGTATCCCAGGCACACAATAACCCAGCCAAAGATTTACAACAGGGGAAAACAACCCCTCCTTGGCATGAAACGTTTACCTATGGCCAGGCTGCAATTTTGAAGGTGGTAACAGCAAATAAGCTCAGGTACAACGAGTATTTCCACAGTGGCAGGTCTTCTGGATAAATGCAGGCTTGTTTCTGCCTTCTGCACTGTTGGTTTTATTGTGCTCCAGAGTTATTCAGACCAGTCCTGCCTTCATCCACTTCTCTCCCCCTATTTTTATTTTCAATCCTTGCAGCAGAAAAAACAAAAAGATGGGACACAAATCCTTTCCTAGAGGCCCAAAACACCAGCTGTGTGGGGGGTACCTGAACATCTCACAGCTCTGGGGTGACCCCAGGCCATCGTGGAGCTACAGGGCTCCAGTGAAGCTGCAATTTTAGAAATTACGTATTATTATTATTATTATATAGGTTTAATCACTCTTTTGCTATTTAAAACACTGAAATAAAGATTTTTTTTTTTCTTGCTGTATGCAGCTTGCTACACCCTGGAAGTTATGGCCAGGCAGAGCCACCCACAGGGTGACAAACCCTGCTGAGGACACGAGGACAGTGATTATGAGGCCCCAAAGTGACCTGTGGGGTTTCATCCCTGACCCCCTGACATAAATCCAGCCACATCCTTCTCCTCCCTGCCACCCTCCCCTCGGTGTGTTTGTTAATCCTCCAGCACCTCCATCCTCAGGGATCACCCAGGGATGCAGCAGCACCAGCAGCAGCAAAAGCAGCTTTGGCAACACAGCTTTGAATTCATCTTTTGGGGTAAGAACCCCCCAAAAAAGCAGCAGGAAGGGGGAGCAGTGAGCTGGGGGTGCAGGCAGGGTGCAGGCAGCCTCTCCCTGCTCTCCTGGGAGTAAAACATCCACAGGGAGCAGAAAATCCACAGGGAGCAGAAAATCCACAGGGAGCAGAAAATCCACAGGGAGCATCACTCCCTTACAGCTCTGGGAGGTAAAAAACTAAACCACGGGGATGCTCCAGCCCAGCCCCAACACAAACTCAAGCAGTGTCCCAGCTCTTCTGGGAAAAGAGGGGGGGAATTAAGGGATATCAAGCCCCAGGGCAGAGTTATCCTGCTCCCACTGGTTTTTGGTTCTGAGGGTTCCTTTTTGGGGACTCAGAGCTGTCTGCAGTCACTGTTCTCCCTGCAGAGCTCATGGGCAGCCCTGGCCCGTGGTTTCTTTTTCTGTTTCCTGTTTTTAACCGGATTCAGACAAGCAGAAACCCCAGAGCAACCCCCACAGCCCCATCTGGCCACCCCCAAATCACCAGGGCTGGAAATCACCAAAAAAAAAAAATCCCAAAAAAAGGAGATTCCCATGAAAATAAACCCAGCCCATCACTGTGCACCCCCAGCATCACCTCCGTGCTCCGGGCAGGGAGGAGGATTCCCACCCCAGGGACAGCTTTTCCTGCATCCCCAGCAGGATGGGAGAGGATAAACCCAGTTCCTTGCAGGGCGGGGATTAATTTGGGATAAATCACGGTTACTTACGGCCCGTCCTCTCGGTCCAGGCGGGAGCTCGGCGGGATCTGCGGGACCGTCCTGTGTTCCCCTGGGAAAGGGAGAAGGGAGAGAGCATCCTCAGGGCTGGATCCGCAGCCTCCCCCAGCGGGCAGGGCACAGAGCTCTGAGCTCTGCAAAAAGCCACCCCAGCTCCCAAAAAAAGCCACCCACCCACCTCCAGCCAGCCCTGCCCGCAGCCGCTCTCAAGGAGGAGGTGTGGCCGATGGGAGTGCAAATTCTCCACAACATCCCTCGACTTTTCACACTGAAATCCCCTTCGCTCGGGTTTTTAGGGAGATCCCCCCCAAGAGATGGAGAGGTGCCTTTTCCGATAGGGAAAGGGGAATGCGGCTTTCCTGCCCTCCTGCATAGAGGATGCTCCTTATTCCTCCAGCAGCTTTTCCCCCAAAACTTTCCATAGAGGATGCTCCTTATTCCCACATTTTGGGCATCTTTTCCCCCAAAATTTTCCATAGAGGATGCTCCTTATTCCCACATCTTCAGCATCTTTTCCCCCAAAACTTTTCATAAAGAATTGCTCCTTATTCCTGCATCTTGGGCATCTTTTCCCCCAAAACTTTCCATAGAGGATGTTCCTTATTCCCCCATCCCCGGAATCTTTTCCCCCAAAATTTTCCATAGAGGATGCTCCTTATTCTCCCATCTCCAGCATCTTTTCCCCCAAAACTTTCCATAAAGAATTGCCCCTTATTCCTGTGATGCAGGTGAGGGAGACAAGCCTCTCTGTCAGATGCTCCTTAAGCCCTGGCTTAAGGGAAAGCTCTGAAGGGCAGAGGTTTCCTCGCTTCTCTCCTCCAGCTGGAAAAAGCAGAGATGGAAGAGGTGCAAGCCTTCCCCCCAGTTAATATCCCGTTAATTTAACACAGAGGGTTAGATCTTTGTTCGAGGGGTGGGGAAGGAGCCCACCCAGCAGCCTGGGATGGTTTCTCATGGATATTTCTCACCAGGGATCAGGCTTTCTGCACATGGCCCGGGATGACAGGGATGGCTCCACACCCGTGTCACACCTTCCCTCTCCACCCAAAGAACTTTTGCTTCTCCTTCCATCGCCTCTTGCCTTGGGGGGGGAATTAATCCCAGGGGCTCAGGGCAATCAGCAGCCAAACCAAACGCACTCCAGGCCACAAAATTCACCTTTGGCACCGGGGTCTTTCCAGAAGCCCTGAATCCACCAGAGCATCCAACATTGCTGCCTCTGACAAAGAGCCTTTTCATTTATAACTGTGAATTATGGGATCCACTAACAGGGTTAAGCTCTCCCTGGGGAGCTCCTGCTAAAGCACTTCAGGGCACAGCATCAGTGTGAACATCATCTCTGAGGATGTTCAGAGCTGCCTGGGGGTTCCAGGAGGATCCTGCAGCTCTGGATGAGCAGGAGACTGTGACACCTTCCAGCACATCAGCCAGGCAGGATCCTGGTGGATCCGAGGTCTTGTCCTGAGCTGGTCTTTCCAGCTCGACTGGCAGAGCCTGGATTGCTGCTGCTCTTCCCGGGGTTGTTTTCCAGCCTCCCCAGTGGTTTCCCTGCCATGAGCCGATGCCATCGGTCGTTCCCAGAAAAGTCCCATCACGGTTCCAGCGTCCACCAGGTCAGGAGCTGCTGTCCCCAGCACTCCCCGCAGGCAGCTCAGCCCATCCGGGAGCTGATCCCGGCAGGAAATGAGTGTCGCATATCCCAGACTCCTCGAGAAACCCTGAACAAGCTGGATTTTGCTCCTTTCCTTCTCCAGCTGCGTTGCTGGCCTCAGTTTCCTCCTCTGCCAATGCCAGTTTAATAATTTAAATGACAATTTCCAACCTTCTGCCCATTCCCCGACATCTCCCTCTGGGATGCTCATGGCTTTGGGCAAAAAAAACCCCAAAAACCCAATGGGCACATCCCTCCCTGGGTTAAAGACTAAAGCCAAAGGAGCAGCCCTTTGAGGAGCTCAGCCCCAGTGGAGGAGCGGATATTCCAGAGGCAGGAGGGGACACACACAGGGCAGGGATGAGCCTCCAAATTCCTCCCCATCGAGGAGCAAACCCTCCCAGAGCTGTTCAAAGAGGGGAGAGGGAGATGGAGAAGCCTCTGGCCCTCGTGCCCACCAGACCTGCAGCCAGGCGTCCGTCCGTCCGTCCGTCCGTCCCTCGGCGCTCCATCACCAGCGCCAGCCTCCCTGGGTTAAAATTACCTCCCGAGGGGGGAGAGAGCAAAAGCCAGGCTGGGAGGGGAATAAAAGCCAGGTGAGCTCATCCTCCTCCGGAGAAAACGTCTCCAGCTGGCAGGAGCGAGGTGTTTCCAAGCCCAGCACATCCCTCACGTCACCCCAGTCTCTATGGCCCCGGGACCAGCAGCTTATTCATTCAGCAAGTATTTAATGGGAGATAATCCAGCCGCTTCCCAACCCTCCTCTGGCCCAGCCAAAGGTGGAATTCCAGTGTGGGAATTACACTTTGAGAAGAGGTTTTGCTAATGGTCATCCCAGTGGATGCTCCTTGTTTGAGACAGCACCGCCAGCAGAGCCCCCATCCTCCAACTCTGCGTTTCTTTAATTCTATAAATAGTTTATCGAATTTATTAAACTATTTTATTAAAGATAAAATAATTTAATAAACCTATTTCTATCAAATCCCCGAGAATGGGACAAAAAGCAAAGCTGCCCAGCCAAGCCGGATTATCGGAGGCAGCGACCGACCTAAAAATAAACCACTGCTATTCAAGGATGAGCCTCCCACAACAACCACCCCCCACCCCCCCAAAAAAAAAATAAAATTAAAAAATAGACATATTCCCAAGCTGGGGTGTCGAGCATCACCCACCACACCAAAAAAAAAATCCTATTTTGGGTTTATTTCCAAGCACAAGTCTGCACTTCCAAGAGAACATCGTCCCCCGTGCTCGGTGCTGCTGATTTCCAGACACCCCATGCAAATAAATAATTAAGATTTAAAGCTGCTTTTTGCATAATACAGATAATCGGTCGATTTAACTTGTAAATGCAGGGGAGATTATG
The DNA here is from genome assembly GCF_965231275.1 of Zosterops lateralis. Classification (NCBI taxonomy): domain Eukaryota; kingdom Metazoa; phylum Chordata; class Aves; order Passeriformes; family Zosteropidae; genus Zosterops; species Zosterops lateralis. The sequence continues at coordinate 5,988,606 of NC_139785.1, read as the reverse complement.
CAGCAACGTTGTTAATTAGGCAGCAAAGGGGCCGGGGAAGCCCCAGCTCCAGGGCAGATGCTGATGGACCACCAGGATGCTGAAGGAGCAAAGAACTTTGGCAGTGGGACACGGTCCTGGGGCAGGTGCTGTGGTGTCAGGGCTCCAAAACCTTTTGTTCATCCTTATTTTAATTGAAAATCCCCCAATCCTTCATGATTGCCCATCCCTTCCCACTCTGCTGCACCACCCAAGCCCTTGAGGGCTGCCCTCACCCCAGGAGAAGGAAGGCAGAGGAGAAGGAGCCCCGGGTAAGGTTTCTGAGGACAAATCACATCTTTTTTTTGTTGCATAAAGAGCCTGCTCTGACAGCCGGGCTCCCTCAGCTCCCCCACCCCAAACACCAGAGCCCGCCCGGGAGCAGAACCTGTTGAGCCCGAATATGCCCGAACAGACACTTCTTTGTGATTCCTCCTTTTTCTCCACATCTATTTTTTTTTTTTTTTTTTGGTTTGGAAGCAGCGCTGGTGATCGCACAGGGATGGGCCCAAAGACTCCCCAGCCCTTGGCACTGCTCCTTGTCCACAGGCAGCACCACGTTTAACCCCTAAAGCCCCTCACTGCCCTTCATTTCTGACACCATCCCACTCCCAGACACCAGCCCTGTTCACTCCTGTGTCCCCAAAGATCATTTCCATCCCCCCACTCTGCATTTTCCTCCCTCATTCTCACTTTCATGTCATTTTTCCCCTCAATGTTTCAGCCCTTTCCTCCATTCCCAACACAGGCAGGTCTGATCCATCCTCGTGCCACAAAATCCCACCCACAGATCCCAATCCAGGGGGGTCAGACGAGCCCAACAGCCCAAGAGCTGCTGAGCTGGAGGTTTAATCCCCACCCAGGAGTGTTTTCTGCTGGGCTGCCCTGGGTGCACACAGCATCACCAAAGTCCCAGAACAGCATTTAAGACTCCTCAACTCTTGCCCAACACTCTCCTGCCTCAGTTTCCTGCCATTTGGGGGCTCAGGAAAACTCTGCCCCATTAGCAATGCAGGCAAAAGGTGCAGCAAGGGATCCCCAAACCCCAAACCCCATCCCAGCTCATTTATCTCCATTTTAAAAGAAATTTTAAAAAACCACCCGATGTCGCAAACAGCTCAAACCCCAACGGAGGATCCACCCCGGGGCTCCGGCTTGTGCAACACCCCGGGGTGAGCTCCAACCTCCCGCCACCGGCATCAGGCTCTGGTTAAAAAAAAATTAAGGCTGGGCTTACTCAGCCTGGCCGGATATCGGGATGTCAAATCCCGCTGGGAAAACTTCAGCGGGCTGGGGGAGACGTTTTGCAAGGAGAAGAGGCGGAACAGGAATGGAACAGGAATGGAGCAGGAATGGAACAGGAATGGAACAGGAATGGAGCAGGAATGGAACAGGAATGGAGCAGGAATGGAGCAGGAATGGAGCAGGAATGGAACAGGAATGGAGCAGGAATGGAGCAGGAATGGAACAGGAATGGAGCAGGAATGGAGCAGGAATGGAGCAGGAATGGAACAGGAATGGAACAGGAATGGAGCAGGAATGGAACAGGAATGGAGCAGGAATGGAGCAGGAATGGAGCAGGAATGGAACAGGAATGGAACAGGAATGGAGCAGGAATGGAACAGGAATGGAACAGGAATGGAGCAGGAATGGAACAGGACTGGAACAGGAATGGAGCAGGAATGGAGCAGGAATGGAACAGGAATGGAACAGGAATGGAACAGGAATGGAGCAGGAATGGAACAGGAATGGAACAGGACTGGAACAGGAATGGAACAGGAATGGAGCAGGAATGGAACAGGAATGGAACAGGAATGGAACAGGAATGGAGCAGGAATGGAACAGGAATGGAACAGGACTGGAACAGGAATGGAACAGGAATGGAGCAGGAATGGAGCAGGAATGGAACAGGACTGGAACAGGAATGGAGCAGGAATGGAGCAGGAATGGAGCAGGAATGGAGCAGGAATGGAACAGGAATGGAGCAGGAATGGAGCAGGAATGGAGCAGGAATGGCATCTGGAAGCGATTGGAGGCAAGGAGCCTCTCCCTGGCGCAGCAGGGAATTCCAACGGCGTGAGCTCAGGTTAAAGCCTTCCTTCACAGGCTCACCATTAAAGAGGAGAACCAAATTTCAGCACGGAGATGTGTTTTTAAACCTACAGAAAATAAGGGAAAAAGGAGCCCGGCTTCCTGCTTGGTCCTGTCTTGGACGTGGTTTGGTGATTTATGATCTTGCAATAAAAAGAAACCAAAACTCCAAAAAGGAGCAGAAATCTTTCCATGGATTCGTGGAGCTGAGTTCTGGTGTGGTGTTCAGTCTTCCTTCAGCACTCCACCATCCATCCCTTGGCACCACGGCATCCCACCTCCGAGCATCCCTCGCCAGCACAGGCCGCACCCTACGATGGTCCAGGAGTGATCCAACATCCTCAGGATAGGGAAGAAACGATGGAGATTGCCACCCTGGCTTGGACCTGATGGAGTGGGGGGTCTCCAGCCCCTTCAAGCCTTCCCTGATTTAAGGCACAGGGAGCAGCAAGTTGGTCAAACCCACCTTGGCTGGACATTCCAGCAGAGCAATTCACAGCCAGGCAGATCCACATGGGGTGGGCAGATTCCACAGACTCCACAGACTCCACAGACTCCAGAGACTCCAGCCCCGCTCCCCCAGTGGCATCTCCGGCCCCATTTCTCAGCAAAGAGCCCCAAGGCAGCCCCAGTGCAGCCCTGCCCCATTCCCACGCACCTCCCGGGCGGATCCGCGCCCCGATCCACACCCAGAGCATCTCCCAGGGCTCCAGGACACGGCAAAACACATCCCGGAGAGCGGCCGCAGCCTGAGCCAGCCCCAAACCGCTCCCAGCACCCGCCAGGCCCGAGGAAAAGCGCGATGGAGAAGCGGCTCCTTTGCTTTTTCCGTTCCCTGGCGGCCAAATGCCTTTTTCTCCTTCCTCCCGAGGAAAGTTTCCAGCCCAGCCCCAGTCGCATGCACGGGGTCAGCAGCTGGAAAAGCGAGACATCAGCAAGTACTGGGGATTTTTTTTTTTCCTCTTCCCTCCCAAGGAGACACAGGGTTTTCCTAGAAAAGGCTCAGTAAACACGAGGATTACAGCTGGAGGACAGAGAGAAGTGTGAAAGCAAAGTGATGGGAACTTAAGAAACACCAAAAAATAATAATAATTAAAAAAAAGAAGTTGCAACAAGCAGCGTGAAAGCATCAAATCATTTCCTTTCCTCGCTGCAAAACCAAAACCAAAACCACTCATTCCCTGGGAACGGGGTATGGAAAAGGGGTCCCATCCTGGAATGGGATCTCAGAGGGATCCCAGTGAATCCAGGATCCCAAACCTCTGCAGGAACAGGACCACATCCCTGCTCCTCACACAGCCACCGTGCTACATCCAGAGGGAAAAAATGAAAGGGAAAAAATAACATAAAATATTAAAAAAAAAAAAAAAAAAAAGCTGTGGAGAAGCAGATTCCACTCTGCCAGCCTGCATCAGCTCTGGAATATTCAAAGCCAAAGCAACGGGACCATCAACTTCATCAAAGAGAATAAGCAACAGAATACGTGGGATTTAGAGATATTGCCAAATAATTAATTAGTAGGATTCAACCTGAGAACTGCTGCCAGCTGCAAACCTCTGACCACGGGCATGGGGAGGGCACTGCTCTCAGCATCCCCACACGCTGCAGCCTGGCATCCACCCCCGATGCTGGTTGTGAGAACGGGGATAACACGAGCTATAAAAATACAGACTTGCAGACACCAGCCCAGCTGCTCCACAGTTTGAAATGGCTGTTTTCCCTCCAGGGTGGATCCTCCAGGAGGATGCTCCAATCCCAGTGTGGAACACACACCCTGCTTGCAGATTTCCATAGTGGACAGCCCTTAAAAATCAGCGTCCACAGACAGTTTTATATTTACATTTGCAGAGCCATTATTCCTCAGGATTCAGTGCCTTGCTGGAGTAACTCCCTGCCTGGAGCTGGATGAGCAAACAGCCCTCAAATGATGCAGATAATTAGGGACAGGGGTTAGGGAAAGTCCAGCAGAGCACGTTGATCCCATCCCATACAGCTCACAGCGACATGAGGAGCTCATTAAACATTGGACACACCATTAGGAGCCAGAGAGGAAGAGGACACTTAAAGCAGCAGTTCTATCACTGATCCCAGGTCTGGCCTGCCTGGGGTGCCTGTCCCACAGACAGAGAGAGCTGGCAAATCCCTCACCTGCCTCCAGGAGCATCCAGAGGGAGAACCCAGCAGAAAAAAAAAAAGGGGAATATTCAGCAGAGCTCCCTGAAAAGACTTTTTTCAGCTCATCTCACCCAGAGATGGAGATCAGACTTGCCAAGCAGGCAGCACCGACCCACCAGGCATCACCCCACTGATCCAATGGGAGAAACGGTGTCTGAGCTGAGGAACACCAAAAATATAACACCCAGAGGAAGAACTTTCCTTTGTTCTCCGTTCCCCCAGAACAATAAGACACCGCTGGTTCACCCTGCAAAGACCTGACAGGAAAATATCAGTGGGGAAAGGTCCAGCTGCTCTCGGGGCCAGCATCCTCATCACTCCTTGGACACAATCCTGTCCCGGGGGAGAGGAGGCTCCAGGCACACAGGACGGGGTTTATCCTGCACAAACATGCCCAGATCCCATTCCAGCAGCTCTGTCCACACCAGCACAGGGTGGGGGACCAGCAGAGACCCCTCCTACCCCTTTGGGATCCGCTGCTGGAGCACATCCATCCTCCAGCCAGAGGATGCTCAGGGATAGGGGGAAAAAAAAATCTTCAGGCCACTTAAATCCTCCTCATCCCGCTGCTCCACACGGGGCTGGTCCTCCCCTCCCGGGGCCCCCGGGGGGATTTTCCCTTCCCTCTCCCGGGTATTCCAAACAGCCGGAGCCATCGCTGGGAGCCCTCCCCGGGCTGTGGGGAGGTGTCAGACCCTCTTATCCCGGGGATTTCGGGTGGGATCTCCTTTTTTCCCCCGGAGTGGCCCAAAGGCCGTTTATTCCCGGTGGGATTGAGGGGTTTGTTTTGCCGGGAGTGGGGAGACAGCAGATGGAAGGGGCACAGCACAGCGGGGTTTTTTTCCTCTTTCACACTTTAAAGCGCTGATGAATCGCGTTGAATAGGAAAAATAATCATAATATTTTTTTCTTTAAAGAAAAAAACAAAAAAAACGCAGGAATAAAGCCAGTTTCTCCCTTTCCTGCCGCGCTGGGCAGGACCCCGATACCAAAGGTGAACAGGGGGTACCCAAACACCCCCCAAAAATCGCATCCCCCCTATTCCACCCCTGCCTGGGAACTGCCGGCTGGGCAAAGCCCCTGCCCTGCCCGGGGTACCCCCTTCCCACCCCTCCAACCCCCCAAAAAAACATCAGCGCTTTTTTCCCAACCCTCTTCTTGTGCTCAACGCGCCCCGAGCTGCAAACCCGCTTTGGGCAGGGGGACAGGGGGGACAGGGGGGGGACAGAGGGAAAAGGGGGGACAGAGGGGGGACTGGGAGGACAGAGGGGACAGAGGGGGACAGAGGGGGACAGGGGGGACAGGGGGGGACAGGGGGGGACAGAGGGGACAGAGGGGGACAGGGGGGGGACAGGGGGGGACAGGGGGGGACAGGGGGGGGACAGGGGGGGGACAGGGGGGGACAGGGGGGGGACAGGGGGGGACAGGGGGGGACAGGGGGGGACAGAGGGGACAGGGGGGGACAGGGGGGACAGGGGGGGACGGGGGGGACCCCCGGGTGCAGACTCACCATGGGGCGGCTCGGGGGGGTCGGTGCGGCGGGAGGATGCGGGAGGGGGGCCGGAGGGACGGGCGGGGGGCGGACACGCTTGCGCACAGCAAGGGATGGGCGGCCGAGGGAGAGGGAGAGGGAGGAGGAAGGAGGGAGGGGAAAGAGCATCCCGGGAGCTGGAGGCGGCCGGTCCCTCATCCGCGGCACGGGAGAGGCGGGGCAGGGTATCAACGCCATCCTTTGGACCCCAAAAAATTATGGGGATAAGGGCAACCCCCTCCCCGTCCAAAACAAACCCGCAAAATTGGCTCACAGCAAATTTGGGATGGGCAAAGCTCATCCTGCTGGAGGTTTACACTGAGCCAGGGGGTTTGCACTGTTCCCTCATTGAACCCCCGTGAGGTGATGCTGGAACCCCTATGAGATGATACTGGATGCCCCATAAGATGATGCTGAATGCCCTATAAGATGATGCTGGAAGCCCCATGAGATGATGCTGGAACCCCCATGGGATGATGCTGGAAGCCCCATGAGATGATGGTGGAACCCCCATGAGATGATCCTGGAAGTCCCATTAGGTGATGCTGGAACCCCCATAAGATGATGCTGGAACCCTATGAGGGGATGCCCCATAAGATGATTCTGGAAGCCCCATGGGATGATGCTGGAAGCCCCATAAGACAATGCTGGAGTCCCCATAAGATGATCCTGGAACCCCCATGAGATGCTGTAACCCCCATGGGATGATACTGGAAGCCCCATGAGGTGATGCTGGAACCCCATAAGATGCTGTAACCCCCATGAGATGACCCTCAAGCCATCCTGAGATGACACCCAAACACCCCGAGAATGGCTTTGCTCAAAATCACCGGCTAATATTCAGTGTTTTTCAGTGTTTTTCTTTTTCCTGAAAATAAACGAATCCTCACCACTGGAATGCCCCATGTCAGGGCTGCCTTGCTCTCCCACGGGATTCCATTCCCATCCCACCCCACAATGCACAAAATTAGCACTCGACTTTTGAAGTTTTTTTATTATTATTATTATTATTCCCCTCAAAAGTTTATTTTTTTTTTTATTTTTCCAGCCTCAAACTCATCCCTCCTGCCCAGGGTGAGTTTTGCCAATCCCTCAGACAACATGTCCAGTGCCAATATAAATTGATAAAATACCTGTCGAGCTAATATATCTGATTTTACCAAGGGAACTACATTGATATTTGAAAAAAAAAATCCTTTCCTTGTTCCTCATCCTCCTCAGGCTGGGATTTCCTTGCTGTTAACAAGTGGGGCAGAGTTTTACCAGTGGTGACAGGGCAAACTCGCTGTAATTAGGTTTTAATTGCCAAGGGCTTGTAGACAATCTGGGATAATTAGTGGGGCCACAGCTCGGCAGGGATTTGCTGGAAGGATATTTTGACCCTTCGGTCTCATGGGTTCTGCTGCTTGGTTTATTGCATCTGAAAATAATAAACGGCATCCAGTGAAGCTCCAGCAATAATAATGCATCCCAAATGTCTATTTTTTGCTGTGCCCCCCAGACAAAATATTAAAAGAGGCTGCACAGCTTTGCTTCCCATGATCTCCTCAGTCCCCAGCAGCTGCTGATGGTGGATGGGCTCGGTTTGGGGTGGTGTTTTCCATCCCCAGCATCGCCGCAATGGCAACATCAACAGGATTGGGAGCAGAATAAGATCCCCTTGCAGAGATGCAAATCCAGGATCAGGGATTGCCCAGCCCTCTGTGCCAAGAGGTCACGGTGCTGTTGGCTCAAGCATCACCGAGGTCTGGGGGAGCAATGGTGATCCCATACCCAGTGTGGGACACCAGCTGTGTCCATCCCACAGCAATCTCCTGTTTGCATCCATGGAACAGTCACAAAAGGACCTGTGGTGTCTTGGGTGGACCCAAAAACCAGCCAGGAGCTTCCTGTGGCCACCACAGCCCCAGCAGACAGCAGGGGTTTAAAGCCCACCAGAAAAGGGAATATATTTGCAGCCACAGCAGAGTGCCAGGAGCCTTGGCTGGGTTGTTAGTCACTATTAATGACTACACCCTGCCCTAATATTTAATTTACAAAGGATAAATTGCCAGTTGGATTAATTCAGCACGATGAGCACTGAGTAATTTGGAAAAGAAAAGAGGGGGGGAAGAAATGCTGGCTGTTTGAGAAGTGGATTTGCAGCGAGCTCTGCCATCACCCTTTGGAACTCACAGCCACAGAAGGGTTTGGAGAACGCCCTGGCTGTCCCAGGACTGGTGTCCTGCCCCTCCAGGGCACGGGCAGAGGCTGTGGATCCCTCACACCACAGCCAAAAGGCTCCCAAAAGGGTGATGAGGCCAAAGCAGCAGCCAGGAGAGCAGGATCTGTTCAGGAGGGAGGAAGGGGCTGCCCCCAGCCAGGCTCGCAGCATCTGCTCCGGAGGGACAAGAATGTGGCGATTCATGCCCAGCACAAGGAGGCTTTGTCCTGATCACCTCAGGCTCACCCTTCCTCAAGCCACGGCCTGGGAATGCCATCTGGCTTTGCAGGACCTCAGTTCATTCTTTGGAGGCTCCAGATCCATCAGAATGCTTCCCCCTGAGCCCTTCTTTTGGGACAGGCAGAGACACCTCCCTGCTCTCCAGCACAGTCTCCCAGGAAAACGATTCATCCAGCAGGAGCCAGGCAGATGGTCTGTGGAAGATTGTCTGTCACAGCCCTCTGAGAGTCTATTTTCAAGGCTGAGGGTGTTTTTTTCAATACCTGAGGACCAGGGAGCCTTTCTTGGAGACAAGATGGGCTTGTGTGTTGTTTAACCATCTCCTGTCCTGGGCTGGCCTGGGTGGAGATATAAAATTAGGATGTTCCCCTCACCAAAAGAGACCAAGCTCCTCCTGGGCAGAAAAAATGCTTTGCTATGGGAAAAAAAAAAAATCATCCCAGTCCCTTAGCAATATAAAACCTAGGGAAGGGGAGAGCCATGGGACAGGCAACCCCACTGACCATGTCCAGATCCTAAAGATTGCCAGCTCCTCTTACCTGCTCTGCTTTGCTCTGGAGGTGGGCAGAGCTGAAGCAAGAGAGAAAGGCCCCCACAGCAGGTCACTGCAGCTTTCTCACTATGGATTGCATTTCTAGACTCCAAGAATAATGTGGAAAATACCTCTAAGATCATTAAGCCCAACTGTTCACCCAGGAAATGGGAATTTCTGCAGAGAAATAAGGGAAGGTGGCTGCATCCAGCTGCTCTGCCTCTCCCTGCTGCTAAAAGGCACCAGGGAGCTGCCTGACCTGAATATTTATAAATGGGATGAGCTGAGCTGAGCAGAGCCCCAGGGCAGCTCCAGTGATGCCACTTCTCTCCAGCCAGCTCCAGGCCTCACTCTAGCACAGCCAGCAGCCTGGAAAAAATAAATCACATCTGGGTTTTCCCCCATCAGCAAAAAAAAAAAAAAAAAAAAAAAAACAAACAAAAAAAAAAAAACAAAACCAAAAAAAAACCTCTTAGAGCTCAGGGTCTGGAAAAGAGCAAAGAACTGGGGTAGCAGCAAGATGATTCCTGCAATTACATCCCTGGTTACCAACCAGAAACCAGAGCCCTTTCTGGCAGCAGGAACTCATGAAGTTTTTAGAGGTTGGTGCTCAGGGGAGAAGCTGCCAGGGAATCAATGGCTGGGTGTATAGAAATTGGGTCTTTCACCACAATGGATCACTGAATCCAACTCCTGCCACTTGCCCATCCTGCCACCCCCTTAGTAGCAGAAGGAAGAGCAGTATTATTTATTTTTGAGGGCTTTAACCCATAATCCTTGCACACCCTTAAGCTGTGAGGAAGGGGCTGGCCCTGCACAGGAGGCTGTTTCAGACACAAATGACTAAGGAGCAGCAAAGGGGTGATGGCTCAGGCTGGGGATCAGGCAGCACACAGTCCTGTCTCCACACAGCCAGACAGGAAGGGTGAGGACTCGGGTTAGTCACTGGTGTTTTGGAGCAAAGCACCCCTCCCTGCTTGAGGAAAGCTGCAATCTCAATCCCAGGGGTAAATCTGTAGGAAACACATGAAGCTTTCTGAGCATAGAAGGGCTTTTTTGGACCCTCTACCTACTACCCTATTTAGGCTGATGAAAAGATGGATACACACAGCCACTCCCACCCCAACCCCTCTGCCCCCTGCATCCCACAGGTGCCCAGTTGGAGGTAAAATCCAGCACACTCAAAGGGGTTTATTCAATCAATGTTTTAATGGACTTGAACAGACAACACGGTTTCCATAGCAAAGGATCATTAGCCCCACCTTGTACAAAAAACAGAGTTTAAAAACAGAAAATGAACACAACCGTAAAAATAAAAAAAGCCCCAAAATTGGGTATTTATTGAAAAAAAAAAATTATACAAAAGCACCTCTTGCCTCCTCACACTTTTCCTGCCTCCTGGAATTTCTTAAACAGGGGTTCATCAGCCCTCAGGGGGAAGGTCAGAGCCCGTTTCTGGTAGTAGGTGGAGTCCATGGCCAGGTTGTCGATGACATCAGCCAGGAGATGGGCTCTCTCCACAGAGCTGCCCGGGGCATCGTAGCCCAGGGCAGTGAAATGCACATGCAGGTGGTAGTAGGAGGGCTGGTAGTGCAGGTAGATCCTCAGCTGGGAGCCAGGCACACCAAAACGCTTCCCTATGGCCTCCTGAGAGGGGAAACAGAGAGCTCAGCATTGACAAAGCCTTGGAATGGATGGGAAGGAGCATCCCTGGATGGCAGGAAAGGCGTAGAGAAAGGTAAAAGGGAGTTGGGCTTCCTCACAGCAAGGGAAAGGGGGAAGTTTGGAAGGACAGAGCTCTTCCCCACCCTCCATTTCAGTCTCTGTGGGAATAGAGCGAGGCCTCTGGCTGCCCCACTTTTATCTCTCCACGATGGGATGTGCCATCCACCCCTATCACTTTCCCTTTCACCCTTATCACTCCAACTCATTGGAAAAGTAACAGGGATCCGTTACCAGCCGGTGTAATTAAAGCTATAAACAGCAACGGCCAGCTCCAGCACGCTCTCTGCAATCCCTGACTAATCTCTTAATTAATCTCCCACCTTCCCTGGTGCAATTACTTTCCAAATTCTAACACAGTGAGGGAAAGAGAAGCTGTTGCACATCCATCTCCCAAACACACCCTGTGGAAAAACACATCAAGAGGCAAGGGATTGGGACAGGGTTGTTAATAGGAAGAGCTCACTGCTAACAGGAAGCAGAGAGCGTTCCTACAGCACCTGGACGTGGCATGATCTGGGGAAGGTGCTGATGGAGAGAAAAAACACTCCCAGAAAAAACAGGGAGTGCCTTTGCAGAGGCAGCTGAGCTCTCCCTGGCCAGGAGAGCAGAGTGGGACCAGCCTGACACTCACCTTCCCCTCCTGCAGGACGTTCCTGAGCAGCGGGAGGTGCTCGGCCGTGAGATCCCGCAGAGATTTGATGTCGCGGCGGTGCACGAGGGCGATCAGGTACAGGTCATCCAGCTGTGGGGACACCGCAGGGCATGGAGGGGACACACACAGCACAGGGGGACAGCAGGGCTTGGGACCTGACAGGCCCTTCACAGCTTCCCTGGCTGCCAGACAGGGATCCTGGCCCATACAGGGATATTTATGTGATAAAGGGATACTTGTGCCATACAGGGATTCTTGTGCCACACAGGGATATTTTTGCTGTACAGGGATTCTTGTGCCATACAGGGATTCTTGTGCCATACAGGGATATTTATGCTATAAAGGCATTCTTGTGCCATATAGGAATATTTGTGTTATAAAGGATACTTGTGCCATACAGGGATATTTATGTGATAAAGGGATTCTTGTGCCATACAAGAATATTTTTGTTATAAAGGATACTTCTGCCATACAGAGATATTTATGTTATAAAGGAATTCTTGTGCCATACAGGGATACTTGTGCCATACAGGGATATTTGCGTTATAAAGGGATACTTGTGCCATACATGGATATTTATGTTATAAAGGGATTCTAGTGCCATACAGGGATATTTATGTTATAAAGGGATACTTGTGCCATACAGGGATACTTGTCCTCAACACCCACAACTGGCCTGAATCTCCCAGTATGGGATGTGCTCACCCACAATCCCACTGCACCTCAAAGCATCATTTCTGGAGAAACTGGAGAAACCCCACAGTGACTGCTGGTCTGCAGCACACTCAGAAATGCATTTACAGCCAATCACAGCAGCCAAAACTGGAAATTAAAATTCCCCCAGTGATAAGCTCTCCACTTTTCTACTCTGCAAACAGCTGGCCACTTTTGAGTCACATCAGTTCTATAAATAACAATTTTCAAGACCTAATTGGTCACTTGTACAAACCCAGGGCAGTTAAAATATGTCCCTTGAGCAGCTCTCTGACAAACCTTTGGCATCTCCCAAAACACTCAGCACGTTCAATGTTTAACACGACACAAAGTTGTGGATCGTTACACTTTAAAAAAAAATTAAAATCCCAGTTTCCACCAGCTCAGTTAGTGACTTTATAATATAAACACTGATGGTTTGGATATTTGAGATCCAGCAGATCTCTCCAGGGCTTTGAGAAAGCCAATGCAGCTCTTTGGAAATAGATGTTTGTGTCAAGGGATGCTCTCAGGACCCTTCACAGGGCTGTTCCTGCACAGCCATGCTCATGGCTCCATTAGATTCCCATGCACAGCTCCAGAAAAAGGTGGTGTATCAGCTTGTGCTCTCTGGCTCCAGGCTGGCTGGTGAGAGGAAAAGCAAATAGCTCTTCTCCTTACAACAACATCTGCACGTTGCTGTTTGAAACAAATAAGCCTGTTGCTAAAAAGGCCTGGAATGATATCATGCCAGGCATTGCTTCAGGCAACGCCTCAGGCCTCCTGAGGATCTGAAACCAACTCAAAAGTTGTGGAAGAAAAAAAAAAAAAAACACACACAAAAAATAATTAAAAACAGCCCAAGAAATCAACTCAAACCACTATCAAGGTTGGGCAGCAGCACTAAGAAGGCTGAAGCCAGCAGATTTCACAGTGCTAAAGAGAAATTTACCCCCCTACCCATTAGTCTGAAATAATCACAGGTGAATTCACAGGACCTGTGGCCCAGGAACTAAAGGAGTGTGAGGCCACACTGCTGAAAGGATTTCTGAGGGAATCCTGAGTCCTGCTGGGAGCTGCATCTCACTTCCCTGATTTCATTCAGCAGCTTTGCCTGTCAGGTGGGATGTGGCAGAAGGAACCAGCATTCCCAGGCCACCCTGGGGCTGTCAGGATCAGCTCTGGCTCAGTGCCACACACAGCCAGGAAGAAATTCCTTGGCTCAAAGGCAACCTGGAGGCTGCCTCGCCTGCCTGGGAAGGAGAGGAGGAGTGCAAAGGGCCTGGATAGCTCCAGGGATGACTGGGGTGCAGACAGAGCCAGGCAGTTGTGGAGGAGTCCAGAAGATCCTGTTCAGCACTCCAAGAGGCAACAGGAACACCAGGAAACCTCCCCTAAGGACAAATCCTACCACTGACTGTGCCAGCTGGGAGATGTGGATGCAACAGGTCTCTAGAGAAAAGCCAAAGCACAAATTTTTAGCCCAGTCCAGATGTGAGTTGCAAAGCTTGGCTGCAGGATTTCCACCAAGGCTTTGCTCACAGCCAGGAAAGGGACAACATGCTGCATGTTTTAGGATCCCTAAATATTGCCCCACTGGGAGGGCACTGAACAGGGCACATCCTACAAGGTGTATCCCCTGTGCTGCAAAATCTCATCAGGAAGAAGGTTGTGCCTCTGGTGACCAAGTGGAAATTCGAGTTTAGTTACCCCATCACCACTTGACAGGGGATTTTTGGAGTCAGTGATGTGCTGACATTACCCTGCAGGGACTCCCAGGACAGCTCAGCTCCACACCACAAACAGCTGCTCCCTGCACAGACACACGGGATGGAGCTCCCCACCAGCAGCCTTGTGTTCCCATTTTTTGGGGTTTTAATTTCTATTTCTAAGTCTTAATCATACAGCAACTCTCCTCACGTGCCTCCTGCAGAAGCACAAGAGGATCAGAAACATCATGGGAACCTTTTTGTTGCCACCAATTTCAAGGGAAGGCTGTGTGTATGGAGTTTCACCTCCCCAAAGTTAAAGCATGAAAGGGAGCTGCAACCCAAGGAATAATTCTCAATTTAAGATTACAGCCTGATCTTAAAAATCACTTTCACCAAGTGGGCACTCCCACAAGGGGTAAAGCTCATCAGCCAAGAACCATCTGTTGAACACTGTGGAGGAGAGTTAATTGCAGGAATCTAAGGACAACACAGCTGCACCTCAAGTCAAGGCTTGCAAAAAAAAAAAAGAAATAAATAAAAAAAAAACATAGACAAGTTCAGCAGAACAAAGACACAAGATTTTGGTTTGAACACATCCTGACAATGTTCAGGCTGATATGGGCAAGTGAAAATGAATCTAATAAATACATCATCTCAGCAGCAGAGAGACAATTGGGTCTGCAGCATCTCTAATCAGCTTGTGCTAAAAGGGCCTGGCAATGCCATCACTAACAGCAGTGGGCACAGAAACCCACTCACACTCTCTCAGGGTGCTCTCAGTAGTCTGAAAGTCTCTGAATACCTTCAGACAGGCAGCACTAGAGGAGCAAACCAACCTGGTTTTGATTCCACTTTAAATCTGGAACCAGAACGAAGCCATTGGAAGGATCTGGGTTTTCATGGACGATTCGATCAGCCTCAGCTTTCTTCTCCAGGATATTGTACACCCACTGAAAGAGAAATAAGGGATTTATAAATCAGCAGAGAATAAAAAGAACAACATCTCAAGTGCATTTAGCCCAAGTGCATGGATTACTGCACATTCTCTGCAACTAGAACAGATTTAAAAAAAAACAACCCAATTTTATTTTAGGATGACCAAATAAATTGTAATGAATTATCCATAAAACACTTCATCAACCAATAAACTCCAGAATATTATGAGCACTTCAGTAAAAAGCAGTGGAACCCAGCTCCTGTGGATACCTCTTGCAGTACCATGGGGCTGTTTACATCTTTTTTACCCTGCAAGCTACAGCAAAATCTTTACAAGCAGGTCTGGGAAGGGAACTCAGCTGTTTTTGTTCCCTATTCAAGGAGGAAGGAGCAGAGTTGGATGTGGCTCTGGCTGCTGGCAGCTCTCTGCAGGGATATGAAAGGCCTGTGGGGTTTTTTTTGGGCAATGCATGTCTCTTGGCTCCCTGGCTGATTAGAAAACAGCTCACCACTCTTCTTCTTCCATACTGAAGGTTCCAGCCTGCCTGTAATCCCTGCTCTGGTTATCCCCCCGTGCTCCTCCTGCAAGGCAAAGCACCATTCAGAGCAGAGTTATGGAAATGGAAGGCACCAGGGATAAGTGATAGAGGAAGACCAGAGATAAGTGTCTTTGCTCTCCCTGGCTCAGCTCAGCATCCTTCTTTACACTTCCAAAATTCATGTTATGCTCCAGCTTAAGCCTGCCTTAAGTACTGAACTGGCAAGAGAGTCCTCAGCCAGGAAGGTGGTAACACAAGGCAGCAGAAAATCGCTAAAGCTTGGAAGCTGAAAATGTTTGGAAACATCATTTTCCCCACCAAATATAGGTCTGAAATATTGTGGCTGCCCCAGGTACTCACCTGGGGGGGAAGGTGCAGCCAGTTTCACAAATACACCAAGTGAACTGGGCTGGTGGTGCTGTGCACACCAGACACTTTGGAGGAATCCATCAAGAGTTTAATTAATCTAATCAACATTTAGGATTGCTGTGAACTGACCTGAATACGTCTGGAGGGAAAAAAAAATACTTCTCGTCCCTTGATCTGGGACTTTTTGTTTAAATTGCTATTTTTTTCTCCTAAGCATCATCTTAGAGATGAGATTCTTCAAATGATTCCTAAAAGCATGACAAGCAACAAGCTCACTTTGTTCCATAACCCCAGGAGGAAAGTTCGGGGGAAGCTCAGCAGAAAATGGACATTTGTTGGGGTTTTTATGCCTGCTCTGATCACAAGTGCCAAGCTATCAGTGCCCTAAATAAGTTCACTAATCAGATGAGCTGAATTTTAAACCCAAGGCTGCCTCGTGATGGGCAGATCCTTGGCTCTCTGCTCCTGCTGCTCCCAGCACAAACCCAGCAAAGCAGAACACATGTCCAGGGACTGGCACCACAATAAAACCATTATCCCAAAAGCATCCACACTTTGTATCCTCCAGCAGGAAACACAGACGCCTCTGTAGTCCCCTGGTATTTCTGTCACCCCTCACATTTCCCCTTCCACTTGGCAAAACCAGTTGGATAAAGACAAGGAACAGCATTATTTAATCCCAGAGGTCAAGGGCTGACCATGCTGAGCATGATTTCTCAGCAGATGCTCCTGATGCTCACCAGGAATACGTTTCCACTGAAACCAGCTCAAAAGCATTTGGGGGAAGAGGCACTGAGAGCTCAAAGTGCTTCCTAAAGGCAGCTGCTACACCAGGAAACACAAGAAATTTGTGAGAAAAAAATCCATGAAGGCTGTGGCCTGGTGGAAACACACATTTGCCTTTCTCCAGCTAATAAATGCTGCTGGTTAAGGCAGCGGGAAAAATGGGATAAGGGGAGGGGGACATCCAAGGCTCCTGGTTAGTTTTGGGGATTATTTTTAATGAAGAGCCTCAGCAGCCCCAAGATTGGGTTTATTCCTCCTCCTGCAAAGGCTGGCATGAATTGATCCCTACAGACTTGTATTCTTCTGGTCTCTAAAGGAGAAAGACAAGAAGAGAAACAGCCAAAAAAGGATAAAGCCAAGGAAAAAGCTGGGGCTGCCTGGGGCAAGTAGCCCACTAAAAGTAACAGTTTCACCACATGGAATAAGGACTGAGGGGCTGAATGACAGGAGTGAGTTGTGATGCAGAAATCCAAGTACAATCTGTGCCTTTTCATTTCCATAACAACCCAGAGACTCCTGAGAAGCCCAGTGAACAGCACCAATGCCCAGGAAGCCAACCTTGGAAAGGAGAAAAAAAAAAAAACCTCAAAGAGTTTATCCAGAAACCCTGGGAAAGGCAACTTGAAATACAACTCCAAGGCAAACATTTTTCTGCAAAGATGGAAAAGGATGTCCCAGCCAACCAAATAAGAGGGGACAGCACCACGAGCTGACAACTCAGCACCAGGGAGATGGGGCAGAACACTCCCAGCTCTCCAGCCTGGGATTCAGAGAAACCTTCCAACAGAGGAGACCAAAAAGACATCTGTGTCTGCAGGAGAGGGTGTGGTACCCATACCTGGATGCTGAAGCTCTGGGACTGGATGAAGGGCAGGGTTATGTCCTTGTAATCCTCCCAGGTCTCCCGGATGAGGTGCACTTCCTGCCGGAGGTATTTCTGGATGTGTTTCTCCGTGGCAGGGTACACCACTGTGGCTTTGATCTCTAGGAACAAACACGGTGACTGAGTTACCACCCAACATTGCTTCCTTCAGTCCCTACCCAAATTTGTTTTCCCTTCCAAAAAAAGCCACAGTAAGACACTTTGAAGAGCAGGTGAGGGAGAATGGACATGGAAATAAAACAAGTGCTTTAACCTCCTGCACTGCAGCTGCTTCTCTGGAGGAAGAAAAAGCCAAGGGCACAGCCAGGGCCTGTCTTTCCAGTTCAGGTGCAGGAGTTTGCTGTCTGAGTTTTTCCACACTCACTCTTTCACACCCATCAGCAACATCAGGGCAGAGGTGGGGCTCCCAGGGCAGTGTCTATGTGCAGTCAACAACCAGGACAGAAACACGACCCTGGGGACAGAGACACATCTTCTTCATACTTAAATTCAAAGCTCACAGGACGCACCCAGCTACTTCATCCGGCCACAAACCCAGATGAAGTCCAAGGAACAGCTTCTTCCCAGAGCTCAGTCAGAGTGCTTGGCTTTGAGCCCCAAGAACAGGAGGCAAAGAAGTCAAGGACACAGGGACAGATCCAGAGCAAGCAACGTGAGCTGATAAGTCAACACAACTCAGGATGAGCCAAGGGAAGAGGGCTGAGTGACCCTCTGCTCACAAAAAGCATTTCACCATTTACCCTGCCAAAACCAAAACATTTTTTCTGTTTGCCTCAAGATTAGAACTTTGCTGCGCAATTTCTGTGGCACTAAACAAGATACAAGTGCTCACCTTGTCAAGCTGGCAGCTGTGAGGCCAGCAGCAGTAAATCCTACCCACAGGGCTAAAACACACGGAAAACATCCGTCTTTGGCCAAGATTGGATGTGTGATACGGAGCCTGCCACAGCTCCAAGGTGCTCCAAGGGCACGGGAGTGTCTTTGCCTCCCCAGCTGACACAGCTGATATAAACTTTAGTGCAGGAAGGGCTACAAAAACCCCGCACAAAACAGACTGAGGTGAGTGATTGGGGCTGCAGTCTGTGCCCAGGGTCTGCCACAGAAAACTAAGGGCTGCAAACACACCAGGACACCAAATTGTGCTTCATGCCTTTAAGTATATATATAGGCTAGCTAGACACTGAATATAAACACCTATTTGTTCCCAGAGCCAGGGTTTAGGGTGGTTTGAGTCTTTTTTAGTTTTCTGCTTTCTGTTTTTTTAAGGTCAGCACTGCACAATCTGAGAGACTCTGCCTTTTCATTCCATGCCAAACCCAGCTTAATGAAATCCACAGGAAAATGCTGGTAACATGAAATATGAAAATGCAAACCACAAGGGCAGTCTGGTCTGATTCCCACCATACACATGTTCAAACAAGGTTGTTTTCCAGGACTCAATTAGCACTTCTAGCAGGATGATGTAATACCAAAGAAAAAAAAAAAAAAAAAAAAGACAAGGCTGTAGCTCTTCTAACTTAAAAAGATCAGCAAAGCACTAGGGAGAAAACAAAAAAAGGCAAAAGATAAAATATCACAGCAAGCCTCAGGCTGAAACTTTCACAATTTGATTTTATACCCCAAAAATAGAGCAGGAACTGTGGCAGAAGCCCCTCAGTACTGGGTGGCGATAATAAGCCCATAATGGCTTCCCTGGCACCTCCCCAATTTGGGGGTGGCTGCTCATGGTGGGGAGAGAACTTAGGGCGCTTTAAATGAGAGATCATAGAACTCCCTAATGTGCAGCTGCAGCTGAGCAGATGTTTGGAAGAGGAGGCAGGGGAAAGGCTGTGCTTCACTTATGATTATTTCCCTTCTAAAGGTCTCATCAACCCCAAAATGCCCCAGCGATGCTAATTAGCATCAATCACTGCAGCCAGAGAGGCTGTTTGATACCTGCCCAGAGCCTGACAGTCCTTAGGAGCTGCACACAGGATGCAAAGCTCCAGCTGAGCCCGGGCTTGGCTGCAGGAAACATCCACAGCGAGACCAGGCTCGCCCCAAAGCCTTTCCAGGGCTGGCACATGGCCACGCTCCAGTTTCCAAGTGTGCACTGGAGCAGCACGTAGGCTGTGGGGGCACCCAAAAACCTGCCCTGGCCTGGACATGGGGGTAGGGAACTGCTGGACATGTGGTGGGGGTTTCTAAGCTTGGCTGGAGCACCAGGGATTGTCTGTGCTCACATCTGAGTCACATCAGCCAGCCCGTTCCTGAATGCCAGCCCGCGGCCACCACGGAGCATCTGTGGTTTATTCTGGAAGACAGGGCTGACCATTAACTAACTGGAGGTTATAAAAAGTCAGGAGGTTTAATTGAAGGAACCTGGATGAGCAGGAGGCAGAAAACAACTGCCCAGGCTGGTCACTTTATGATGGGCATTTGAGGGGAAACACCACAGTGCTGGAAAACTGCCCACGAGAAAAGGAGGCTCAGACTGACCAGGCACACATTTCTCCCCTCTCCTGATAAAACCAAGAGAGGAAAACACAACCCAGGACAAAGGGAAGATCAGAACAGCTTTTGGGGAGCTTAAGGGAAAAAGGGCTGGAGGCAGCTGTTGTCAGGAGGAGAGGATGAAATACGAGCAGAGAGCTACACCGAGCTCACTAGTGATGCCTCATCCCCTTCTGTGCCACACTGTCCCCAGGCTCTGCCAAAATCCCTCTCCAGCTCAGCTTATCAGTGAGGAGAGGCCTCACACTCTTCTCCCACCCCACTGCAGCATTAACACCGACTGCCAGCCTGTTTTAGACAGATTTGACCCTGCCAGGGAGCCAGGAGAAGCACACAGGGCAGGCAGAACCCATTTCTCCTTTTGGCACGGGTGCTTATTCTTCTCTTTGCTAGCAGGAAGCAGAGTTTTCACTTACAAGTCCCCTAATCAACCTGACCATGGTGCAGGAAGGTGCCAAGGCCAGGGAACAACAGGCAGGTCAACATTTGCAGTCTTGCAGGTTTTCTTTTCCTCTACAAGCCTTGTTCTTGCTGCACCCACTTCTGAGATGTCTTCCCACCATCAGGTAGAAAGACAGCACCTTGGATGCAGCCCTAGGTAAATTCTAAATTTAATTTCTAGGTAAAATGTCTTAAGTAAATACATAAAGAATCTCCTCCACTGCCTGAAGAGTCTCTTTGTCTTTTTAATCCCAACAGCACAAGGGTCACACGGGAACACCGGATCCCAACCCAGCCCCAGCCAGGTATGCCCATGGCTTTGTCCCAGACAGCTGGGGCACTCTTTAGTGAATGAATTAAAGCTGCAAAGGATAAAGCCTGCAAGAGCTGACAGTTCCCAAGGCCAGTACGTGCCAGGGCAAGCCAAGCAGGCAGAAAGGGACTCAGCAAAGGCTGCCCTGGCCCCTGTGGCTCATGGACAGGGGGACTTGGGGGCTCAGGGGACTTTAGCTGCAACAGGCACTGCAAAGAGGAAAGTTGCAGTTTACCACCCCTGCAAAACAGAGAAAGCATAATGACACCTCCCACCACCCTCCAAACCACCCCGCACACTCCCACAGCCTCAGGCTCAAGCTTTTTATTTAAGTGTAAATGCAAGAAGTTCCCTTGGCTGGGCAAACCCCAGAGGCAGCCAAAGCATGGAAATGCAGGGAGAAGAACCAGCCTTCCCACTGCAGCTCCTGCAAGTTTCTCCAGCTCCTCACTGCCTGAAACCAGACTCTTTTTAGGATGTGGATTGCTTCCTGCATGACTGAAAACTTTCCTTCCACACTCTCCCATTTTTCCCACAATTTCTCCAGCCCATGTTGGAGCAGCGGAGCCAGAGTTTCTCCCATTGTGCTTGTTTTGAGATGTTTTTAATCAGCTTCAGCCTGCAGCCAGGCAGCAAAGACTCCTTAGAGGACTGATAAGAGCTCTTAAATCACACCAGCACAGCTTTGGAGAAACACAGCCCTGCAGCAGCCAAGCACAAAGAGGCTGCTTTTTGCCACAAACACCAAGCTCTCCTTGGTAAATGGAGTGAGACACCAGGTATTATCAGGGATTGTGTACATTGAACCATCTGGCTTCCTCAATCCAGCCTTTTGGCAGTAGGCAAGTGTTTCCCTGTCTGTGAAAGAGCCCTTGCTCTCCCTGCAGGGGAAAGCCAAGGCTGGGGGTTCCTCTCACATCTAGGGTTAAATCTTGCCTCTTAAATCAAGGCAACGTGCAGAAAGTGGCCTTAAAATAAGTTGCACATGGTAAGTTGCCTTTGGTAGCAGCACAGTGACATCAGCTCTGACACACCACTCCACACCAATTCACAAAGTCCCCTCTCCTCACTCCAAGGGCTTGGGTTGCCCTTCAGACAAACTCTGACCATTACTGGCCTGTCTGCAAATGTTATTTCCCATTTTAGCCTTGACACATGCAGTAAAATCAATGAGATGAGCAAGACTCATCTGGTGCTGCCTTCACACTGGTGTGCTCCCAGACCTGAAAATCTCAGCAGAGTGAAATTCATCTTCCCCGAGTGAATTCCCTCAGGTCAGAGGGGAGTTGTTTGCTCAAGTAAAATGCTTTGGGCTCCCTTTCCCTGTGTCACCATCCAACAAGTCATCATTGCATGGAGCCTGTGCTGGTTTGGCTGCACAGAGGGAGCAGCACCCGACTCTCTCCAACACAGAGCTGGGGAAAGAGTGAAGGGAGTCTCCACTTCCACTTCCAGCTGAATGCAGAGCCCCAGGTAAGTGGGACCACAGAGGCAGCTTTGAGAAACAAGCTCTGGAGCAGCTCCTCACAGTGTCAGCACGAGTCACACCCTGTTCTTGAGACTACTTCCTCTGTCTCGAGGTTTATCTTACCTCAGAATGCAAGAGACTGAGTGTGCCAGGGCTCAGCTGTGAAATCCCCCAGGTGAATTCCTCCATCACACAACACAGGACTGCTCCATGAAGCTGTTTAATGCCAAAGTGTGGCCATTTCTACAAAGTATTTAACTGTATCTTGTACCCAAGTGTAAATTTGCAAGGACCAGGAGATAAAACCTGTAACTCCAACCTGACAACCAACAGACCCTGTGCAAGGGGCTCCCTGGGTCTCCACATTTCCACTCAATCCCAGGTCAGTCAAACCCTGACTGCAGCTTTACAGGAAATTCCTCCTGTTTAGGTTTTTAAGCTGCATTCCTCATGTCAGCTACGGTGACTCAGCTCCGAAGGGTAATTTCCTTCCCCTCCTGAAACACTCGGGGCTGTTTCCCCTGTGCCAGCCCAGCTGCCTCCCTGCAGCTCATGCAGTGTGCCCACAAAACAGCTATTTGTTGTTAATTGTTTCTAAAGAAGGAGTCTCCTTGCTCTCCACTCCAACTGAGGGAGCCTGGACAGCAGCTCCAGGGTCCACAGCCCCCTCCTGATCTCCTCCTTGGGGTTGTTCAGCACCCAAAGCTGAGAGATGCCAAGGAGAGGGGTGGGAAGCAAAGATGCACCACTGGCTAATGTTTCTGCAAAAACTTACCTTTTCAAGATAGATTTAAAAGTCATTAAAAAAAAGATAAAAGTTTGGCAGAAGAAAGCCAGAGGCTTAGACCCCATTCAAACATGCAGGAGGGGGTTCACACCTGGCATAAGCCTGAAACAAAATAAGGAATTCTGTTTTCAGAGCAATGTGGAGTTCACAGCGCTGCAGCAACGTGCTGTAAGGAAGGCAAAGGCACAGCTGGAGGCAGCCCAGGGGATTTCAGTCCTCCAATGCCACCTCGTGGGAATCACTGCAACTCCTGCTGGGCTGGAATACAGCAGGCACCCAAAGCAGGAGCTTTCCCAGCCAAAAAAGAGGAGCTTTAACGTCTTCCAACAACACCCTCAGTGCTGTTGTAGGGTGTTTTCCTCAGACTAAAACTCGCTGTAACAACAAAATCTTTAATTTTAAGTCCTTCTCAGGAGAAAAAGGAGTTTTGCACAACTGAAGCTGACAAATCCAGACAGTTCTACCTCCTACACCACGGGAACAGAGCTAAAACAGGAGCATTTTTGGGAAGGCACATCCAACATGCTGAAAATTTAACTTGGCCCTGCGACAACATGTTACTTAAGGCACTTGGATTAATTGTGACTATTAAACCTGTTTGGCTGTTATTGTGTTTATGAAAGCATTGACACGGAATTTATCACTGCACTTCCAGAATTTAAATATATACCAGCATTCACATTGAATTAATTGTGAAAGGTGATTCTGCTCTGCTCAGGTGAACCCCCACCTGCAGAGCTGCCTCCAGGTCAGGGGTCCTCAGCACAGGAAGAACATGGAGCAAGTCCAGAGGAGGCCACAGAGATGCTCTGAGGATTGGAGGAGCTCTGGAGCCAGCTGGGAGAGCTGGGGGTGCCCACCTGGAGAGGAAAAGGCTTTGGGGAGACCTCAGAGCTTCTGCCAGCACCTAAAGGGGCTCCAGGAGAGCTGGAGAGGGACTGGGGACAAGGGATGGAGGGACAGGACACAGGGAATGGCTTCCCACTGCCAGAGGGCAGGGCTGGATGGGAGATTGGGCAGGAATTGCTCCCTGTGAGGGAGGGCAGGCACAGGCTCCCCAGAGCAGCTGTGGCTGCCCCATCCCTGGGACTGTCCAAGGCCAGGTTGGATGGGGCTGGGAGCAGCCTGGGATAGTGGAAGGTGCCCCTGCCCATGGCAGAGGGTTGGAACAAGACAAGCTTTGAGGTCCCTTCCAACCCAGAACAGTCTGGGATTCTGTGATTAAACTGAAGTTCCCAAAGACCAGCCCCACTTTCCAGTGGCAGCTGGACAACACCACTGCAGGACATCATCTTACTGGAACCAGAGTCCCACTGCAGCTCCCCAACCTGCCCATCTGTCCTTGTCATACTTGGTTATTAAATGAGTTTTACAACTGAAATCAGCAGGGGAATGGGGCTCATCTGCCTCAGCACTTGAGGTTACCAGCACTTAAATCCTCCCCCAAATAAAAGCTCCTTGTCATTACCAGGGTGGCACTGACAGGTCCTGGAATGACACCTGCTCTTCTCATTGCATCCCTCCCTCTGGAATGGGCAGGAACCACATCCCAGTATCCCAGCCACCCTCCCTGGAGCCCTGAGCAGGGCTGAGGGCACTCACCACTCAGCTCTGGGGGAGGGCTCAGGTAGAATGTGCAGTAAATGTCATTCTGCATCTGCAGCTCCGTGTTCATGGGCTTCTTCAGCAGGTCTGGGATCTTCTCCTCCTGGAAAGGAGTCTTTTCCAGGATGACTACAGCATCTGTGCCCTCTCCAGAGAGGCCAATCTTCTGGAATATGAATGGATAAAGTCATCAGCAAACACCAATCCAGCACTGGGGGGACAGTCTGAGGTCAGGGATCATGGCAGGCACCTTGTAACCCCCCAGTCCTCATGCCCAAACCCCCTTGCAGACCAGACATTCCAACCAAAAATAAACACCACGTTTGCCCGGAAGCCCAGCAGGAATTTGCTCCCCACCAGGGAACACAGGTGGTTTTTGGGGGAGCAGGGGATGTGGGCAATGACTCAGCCCATCTGCATGTCCCCAGATGCTCCCGGGTTTCCTGCTGACCAATTTCACCTCTGACCCTCCTCAGAAAGAGGGCAAAGGAGCAACTTCTGGGGCAGGGGGCATTACTGCTGCTCCAAGGAACCACAGCCCCCAGTCCAGTGGCCTCAGCGTGCCTTTTTTGGGAGGTGCTGGGTGAGGAACAACCCCCAAATCACTCCTGTCTGTACAAGACCCAGGTGAGGCCTCACCACAGCACCGGGGAGAGCAATGGGGCTCACCTGGGGCTCCCCCAACCCTTCCAGCTTGAGAAGGAAGATATGTACTAACACCTTTAAAAACAATTTGATGGGTGTTAATGTCTTTGAAGTTGGTCTTAACATCTCTGTTGACTTTGGGCAGTTTGGCTCATGAAAGAGACAAAGGTCTGCACAAGGCTGAAGTGCTGAACTTTGGGGGAAAATGAAAGATTTAAGGGGGACATGGGGTAGGGAGTTTGGGAAGGCTGGACTTTCCTGGTACCTCTGTCAATGGGGAAAGGCAGAGGGGAACATGTTGGGATAAAAGGGAAACTGCGCCTTCTGAAACACCAAGAGAGAAAACCCCGCAGGTGTCTGCACCAGTGGACTCTCTCCCTTTATTCAATAAAGTTGAAGGACTCCTCTATCTCCTTTGTGGACATAATCCTCTGATGTCTGTGGATTTTCCTGACACGCTCACAGGGCAGAGCGGGATGTCTGTGCCCAGCTCAGGTACTGCAGCAACCCACACCTCGAGACCACAGGAACAGCCTGGACCTTCCTTATCCTCATCTTCTGCTTGGATGCACACCTTCAGGAGACAGGAGCCAAAGCAGCTGCATGGTTCGACAATCTCAAGAGTTTTTTACAACCTTTCCTGTAACAGCTGTACTATCTACAGTCCCAGAGTCGGCGTGCTGCTCGCAATCCAGCGCCACTTTACCTACCAAGCACCAACAACATGCTTCAATCCAAAAGCACTAATTTATACCAAGACGGTTGCAGTAAGGTCTCCAGCCGCCTTCTTAGCCCGGTTTGGGCAGAGACCGGCTGGAAAAGCGGGTCGGGACCGGGATAACCGGGGCTGGCGGCAAGTGGGGCCGGGGGCGGGGCCTGTCCGGGAAGGGGCGGGGCTACTCGGTGCTGGGGGCGGGGCCTCCCGGGGGCGGGGAAAATGGCGGCGGGCGCCAAAACCCCCCCACTCCCCGGTACCTCCGCGTGCAGGAACACGATCTTGTCCCGCGCCGACTCCCGCAGGACGCGCCGCACCCGCAGGTCCGACAGCGCGAAAGCGGCGGCGGCGCCGCCTTGAGTAGCGGTCCCGCCATTTTTCTCTCCCTCCTCCTCCCGCTTCCTCTTCGGCTGTGGGCTCTCCGCCATGGCTCGCGCGCGCCCCCCGCACTGCGCACGCGCGGCGCCTGGGGCAGCGATAAGGAATGGCGCCCCCTGGCGGCTCGGAGGTCCCGCACCCCCCACGGATCCTTCTCCCACAAACTCCCGAACCGGGGATTGAGACAAAAATACGGAAAACCACCGAAATTTTTAAACTTCTGCATTTTCGCAGTCGCAACGATTCCGTGCAAAGTCACTGCCTGCCTGATCTTGTCCTGCCCACAGCCCAGCAGGCGCATTGTCAGCTTAGTTAGGGGTCTTGGAGCCCTCAGGGCAGAGAATGGCAGCACCATAAAGAGCTGTTGTGACCCCAAGAAACCACCCGATGTCAGAGCTTAGTGTTTGTGTGATGGATGTCGCTGTCCCCGCTGAGGAGATTTTGGCCACCAAGACACGGTGGATGTGGGGAACTCCTCATCTTGGCTCCCAGGTCTGGTCTGAGCAGCTCAGGTTTGACCTCAAGGTCCAATGGAACGTGCCAACACCCAAATCCAATGGCAACAGCTCCGTAATGCCCATGGGGATGGATGTCCCTGCTCTCAGCACTACTCCATCCTTTTTGTGGAGCTCTGGCACAGTTCCTGGAGGTCTGCAGAGAGAGTGAATGAGCTCCATTAGCAAACAATTACTCTAAAAATCAACTTCAGATAAATTTATGGAATCTGGTCCCTTCCCAATGGGGCTGACGTTTCCTCAGCCTCCCACAGGACACTCACAGCGCACGACAGTGTCTCTGATCTGCCTGAAGCTCTTCTCCTTGAGGGCCATGTAGATGTAGTAGATGTTCCTCAGCTCCCTGGGATAATCCTTGCGGTCCACGTCCTTCAGCACCGGGATGGTGCGTCCGTTGGCCATGGGAGCCTCAGCCAAGGCCTGGTGCATCTGATACCTGTTGGGAAAGATGGGACAGGGAGGACTTATGAATATGACTGCATGGTAAGAAATACTGCAGATATAAAACCTGTGAGTGAAATAGGAATGAAAGCCAGTTTGGAGATGTGAGCATGGCAGGCAGGAAGATGGTGATTAGCTGAAGACAGGAAAACAAAAGACAAGAATGTTGCCTTTCCACCCTGCAAGGCATCAGGGAACAAGTACATAAGAAAGGAGTCTATAGAGTTTAGAATATAAAATGACATGGTAATGTAGTAGTTCTTATAGGCTGCATGCAAAGTTTGTAGGTTTTGTATCTCACACTGGTTGGTCACTGTAAATTAGAATATTCAACACAAAAAGAGAGAGAATGGATTGTAACAAGGTGATCGCTCTCTTCTCTGGCCCTCTCACCCCTCTTCCCTTACCTCTCTTCTCTTGGCTCTCTTACCCTCTTGGCCCATCCCCTCTCCTCTCTCTCACCTCGCTTGCTCCTGTTTTCTCCCCACGTTTTTCCCCTGCTCCTGCCCCGTTTTTACCCCTTATCTCTCTTCTATCTCTCTCTCTCTCCCCATTCTCTCTTTAGGGCTTTGCTCCAGCCCAGGCTGGTAGCTGGAAGCAAAGCCCTTTTTACCCACGACCCTTGTAATAATAAAACCTCGTATTTCTACAACATCTCAGGTCTGTAGAGTTCCTCAACCCTGCCATCCACAGAAAAAATTCTACACTACCTGCACCAGGGGTCGTGAAGGAAGCCGGGGGTGATGAGCATGACCCAGCAGTGGCTGCTCTGCATGGCATCGCACAGCTCCGTCACCACCGCGCCGCCCGCCGCCGCGTCCCGCAGCTGCAGGAAGCATCGCAAGCTCTCGGGTTGGCCCTCCAGGTAGGACACCAGCTCCTCCGCCAGCTCCACGTCCCCCTCGCTGTGGCAGATGCACACGTCGTAGCTCTTGTCCCACCGCGGGCTGTCCGAGGCGCTGATGTCCGGCGCTGACACAGGAGACAGGGAGATGGAGCTGGTGGCCAAGCTCGTGCTGGGAGAGGAGCTGGAGCTCTTGGCAGAAGAGGAGGAGGAGGAGGAGGGTGAGGATGAAGTGGAGTGGCTGGATTTGAGGCTTTTCACTGAGCTGGGCTTGGGCTTGTGCAGGAGCCGCCGAAACCAACCTGCAGAGTGAGGCCACAGTGAGGTCTGGGGGCTCAGCAGCCCCTGGACTTCCCAAGCACAGCATTGTTCAATCTGCAGAACGCCCCCAGATGGAAAGGGATCTCACCTTGACCCCCAAAACCATCCTGGTCCCTAAAACCTGAGCTGCCACCAACACCTGAATGCTGTGGCATCATTGCCCATTGGTACCCTGGTGTTCTGCTGGGGAGGGGATGCTGTGAGGGAGGGGACAGAGCCAGAGGGTTTATTCTTAGACTCACTAGCCATAACGGGCAGCACGCTGGTCAGCCACCGATTGCCAGCAGGACACCTTTCCTGGGAGCAGAAAAGAGGGATAAAAAACTGAGAGAAAGAACCTCCTCATGGCAGGTCTCAGCCCCAGGAGCTCAATGTGGTCTGTTCCAGGGACCTGCACCTTTGGGGTGCTCTCTTACAGCCCCAAAACCACCCCCAGCAGTTTTCTGCATCTGCCACCCCAAAATGGGCTGGGAAGGAACATTTACCTGTTACTGGCTCTCTCCACTGGAGATACACACCTGCAGCAAGCGAGGCCAAGAGAGAATGGGGAGGAGAAACCTTCATTCCCATCAGTGGGAAAAGGATCCTGTGGAGGAGAGAAGTGGAAATCAGCTGGGATCACCAGGGATGGACTGGGTGCTGGCAAAACAAAGGCAGTGTGGGTGATGCCCAGAGCTGTGCATCCTTGGTGCTGCCTGCTCTGGCATTCCTGTCTGTTCCAAAACATCCACATTGTGCTTCCAACACGGTTCAGGGAGCCCAGACACTCCCAGTGGACACCCAGGAGCAGCAACATGGGAAACAGCTGCTTTTTTCCACTGCTGGCATCACCCCTTCCGAAATGAAACACCCCAAGTCACGCTGAAGCCTTTCCCCTACTCCAAACACAGGACTGCAGGAAACGCCAGCAAAACCCCGGCACGCCCACGGAAACCGCAGTGTTTCCCAAGTGTCACCACTCAGTGACAGCCAAAAGGTCAAGTGTGACTGGAACAATGAGCAGTGGAGCGGAAAGTTGTTGGGATGCTCACCTGGAATGCAGGAGTCCAGCACCGGAGCAGGGAAGGAGATGCATCAGCCCCTGGGTTTGGCAAAGAAAGATCTTCTGGGATTACCTGGGTGGGAAAGCACAGGTGAATGCAGTATGTTCACTCTGCAGTGAATGGCGAGGCTGATCCATCCTTGCAGCTTCCACATCCAGGAGTGGTTCCCAGTGAAGCTGCCCTGGGGTGGAAATGGGGGCAGGGGCACCCACCTGCCTGCCCAGGGACAGAGTGGAGGAGCTCCCCGAACACCCCGGTGCCCCCAGCAGCTCCAGCCTCTGCTGGGGAATGTGAAAGCACAAGCTGGGTAAGTGACTGCAGGGAAGGGAAGCCAAGCCCTCCAAGGGCCTCCTCCCACATCCGCCACATGCCGTCACTGCCTGGGTGTCACAGTACCCAGCCCTCACCTGCACTCACATCTATCTTCCCTCCCTGGTTTCCTGACTGAACACAGACAGCTCCATCTTTGCTGCTCACTCTTATTTTACGAGTTACTTTTACCAAACAAATAATTTTTTCACCCCAAAAATCCCCCCTGTATTTCTCCTTTCCCAGGTGTTGTTCCCCTGGTGGTGGCCAACAACTGACACTGCCTTCATCTCCTCATCATCCTCAACCTAAAGGTCAGGAGCTCCCCCAACACCCACCAGCACCTGTCAGGCTTTTGGGAACCCCCTGCCCACACCACCACTGTGTCCCACAGGTCTTTGAAGAGTTCCTGTTGGACACTGAATGTTCCCTCCACACCACCACCTTGGCTGCCTTTCTCTCCACCAAGCAGGGGACACAGTGGCCAAATCTCAAAGGAAAAAGCTCAGCTGAGTGGTGCTGAGCCCCACAGGGACCCACAGACTACCACCAGTCATGGGCCCAGCACCACTCATCCCACTGGGACCTATTTTACGTTAGTCCCTGCCCTGGCACTGCTGCCACCACCCCAAAAATCAACTCCGCACCCCAGGACAGGATCCAGAGGAGGGGGAGGCACCTGCCTGTGTGAGTCACCCCACAGAGGGAACCTGAGCAAGGGTGAACCCACAAACCCCAGACCCCAAGAGGCAGCACCCTCTGGATCGACCTCCACCCTACCTCAGCAATAATATAATCATTATGAAAGGAGTAACTAAGCAGGCACAGCTCTATTCACAACGTGCCATGACCCAGCAGCAGCACCACACTGAAATCCCTGCAGCAGGAGTTTCAGGCTGGTCATCAGCAGGAGCCTGTGGTTTACAGGATGGCCTGTGGAATTAAGAAACAGTGAAGATCAGATGCTGCAAGGCAAGGTCAAGGTGGCTCTGGTAAGAAAATGAGGCTAATTTTGTCCCTAAAAGCACCATTAATATTTCATTGACAGTACCAGTACAAAACAGTGTGCATCTACCCAGAAAACATAGCATAGTTTTTTTCCTGGACAGCTCTAAGCACACCCAAATTCCGCCACACAGATGTTCGAAGACATCATAGCGGCCGTCCAGGCCCGGGCACCGCATGTACCTCATAGGGCTGGAGAAGTGGTCACCCACACAGGAACCCAGGCAGCGGCAGCTGGCGGAGGAGAGACCCCTGAGGGGTACGCGGGGCACAGGGACGGAAACGGGGACAAGGCCAGGCCCAGCCCCGGCTCGGCCACAGGAACCACTCGGCGCCGCCTCCCAGCCCACCACTGCACTGTGCATGCGCCTCGCGCCTTTTATACCTCCGGAAAGCGCCGCTAGAGCCTTGGCCCCGCCTTTTCCGCTGAGAGCCAATGACAAGGCGGGGCGGGAGGCGTGGCCGAGGCGCGAGGCGGCTGCGCGCGGCGCCGGCGGCGTCTCCTCAATGGGGCCGCGCGCGCGGCGCCAGGTGCGTGCGGGGTGCGCGCGGGGGCGGGGGGGGGCGCGGTTGCCTTGGAGACGGCGGTGGCGGGAAGGGGGGGGTGAAGCTGTTGCCATAGCGACGGGGGGCCGCCATAATGGGGGGGGGTCCCCATGGCGGCCGGGCTGAGGGGACGGAGCGGCCTGAGGGGAGATAAGGACACCGGCGGGGCCCAGGGGTGAGACGGGGGGCCGGGAAACCTCAGACCCGCGCCAAAGCCCTCTATGAAAGCTCGTTTTTATTGAGGGGTCCCCTCTGGTGTCGTCCCCGCCTGCTGAATGCCCGTGTTGTTGTTGTTGCTTTTCCCGCAGGTTTAGCGAGGAGGGCATAACGGAGAGGACAGGTAAGAGCTCGAGAAACCTCAAAAGTGTCACCTCTCGTTCCCTGCTTCCCTTTCCATAGTCAGTCCTGTGTTTCTGTGGGGCTCTGTGGGATACAGAGCTCAGCCGGGCTTTGCTGTGTCACTCTCTCTCTTTTTTTTGCTCATGGAGCCATTGGGAAGCACGTGGAGAATCACAGCGTGGAATAAAAAACCTCTGGTGTGTTTTTGACTCACATCCAAGGAGGCTGAACGCGGTGTTTTTGTGGCTGGGACAGGAGCAGGGCTTGTCCTCAGTCCCATTGTCCCCGGAGCCCGTGTGTTTCTAGGAGGGTTTTGATCCAGCTCCAGTGTAGCTTCCACATGGATGACAGGCTTGGGAATTGGCCAGGGACAGCTCGGCTTTTAGCTGAAACATGGTGGCTTTAAAACTATCTTATCTCAACACCTGAACTGGAAAAGAAGCGGGGAATGCAGCATCCTTGGGAATTCAGCATCCTTGGGAATTCAGCATCCTTGGGTCCTGGGAATGCATCACATCCTTACTGGTGGCAAGTGCTCAGCACTCAAAGAAGCTAAAAATAATGTATGTTTGTACTTGTTTCTTTGTGGAATTGGTGGGGGCTCTTCTAGGGGAGCCCCAGCACGGAGCTGGATCACTTGGCTTCAATGTTAAACATCCCGGTGTAGCTTTAGTTGTGTGTTGGGTGCTGAGCATGGAGATGGTGTCAGCAGCAACTTCTCCATGACTTGGGGGAGAAAATGTTGCGTTATTTCCCCATTTTGGTCCTGCAGGTTGGGCTCTGGTGTTGCCTGCATGGCCTGGTCATGTTTTGCTGAGCTGCAGAGAGGTTTTTGTAAATACACACCCTGTATGAACCTCAGCCTTCCTTTGACACTTGTGGTGTTCAGGTGTTTGCTTTTACCTGGGATACACCTTCATATTTCCAGCATTTCTGCAGCTGGATGTGTCTGTGTCACACTGGGAATTGCTGTGGTTGGGTTTATTCAGTTTTGTTTACTTGAGGACTGTTTAAAGCTGAATTCTGGAAGGGTTCAGGATGAATTAAGGGATTTCTGTGGTGTGGAGAGAGTAAGAGAATGCAACAATCCCACACAGGCAGTATCTGTGATAAAAGTGGTGGGAACAAGGCTGGGACAGGGGAATGGGGCAGCTGAGCCAGGAATCCATGGAGTGTTGTGTTTACACTCCTCAGCTCCCTGTAGTCTAAATAGCTGGAAAGTTCCCAGTGTCTGAAGAAGGTTGGAGAGACACTTCTTATCTTTTAAGTGCCCATGGCTCCCTCTCCTCCATGGCACCTGTGTTCCCAGGGGGAACCTGCAGTACCTGCTGTGGTTTTTTTTCCCATGGCACTGTTATGCTCTGAGGTAATTCCTTTTAATTTTGGCTACCTCAGCTGTGCCAGTGTGATCCATCCCCCTGGGGAGCAGAGCTTCTCTCCAGGACTAAAAACCAGAGGTTACTGTTTCTTGGCTGAATCCCCATAAATTCTTTTTAAGACCAGTAATAACTTTATTTTTGGAACTAGGCTGTATTTATAATAGGGGGGTTTTTTTGTTCCTTTATGACTCTCTGCACTAAATAATAGACCTGAAGGTTGGAGGTCATTATATGAGAAAACCTTACAAGGTGATTATAATTCCAAAAGGTGTTTTATATTAAGTTTAAAATTACTTTAGAAATGTCATTTAGAGGCACTTAAAACTGATTTGATGGCTCCATTCCTGCTGTTAATGGCATGGGAATGTGCAGGGTGAGAGAGATGGGAGCAGTGCTGAGGTGGGAGTTTACAAACAGCCTCAAGATTAGAGGCTCAGCTGATGATTCACAATGCAAAGATAATATAAATTTAAATTATATCCAGTAGCTCTGCTGCTGCAGAGGGACCGAGGGCAGAGCTCAAACTTCCCCCTGAAACACTCCAGTTATCTATTGTTAGTCCCTAGCTCGTCCTTTGCACCACTAAATAAAATCTGGCTGGCTTTGTGGAAGCAGCCTGTCCTGCCAGAAAAATCAGCTCATCCAAAAGGAGAGGTGGGACCCTCCTGGGAAGAAAAGAGAGGGAATTTTCCCCCTTTATCCTGACTGTACTTGGCTGCATTCACTCAGCAGGGATTTGATGGTGAATCTGACAGATCCTGTGTCCAGCAGGTCCTGCTGTGTCTCCCTGAGAGTCCCTGCTTTGGAGATTTAACCCCAAAATAGGTCACCATGAGGGCTGACAGGTTGGAGGTGTTCAGGGCTGATGAGGCTGCAGAGGGTCATTGTCAGAACAGCACTGAAGTGCTCCTGGGCTCACTGTGGGTTGGAAAAATACAGGGTACAATATTCACAGGACTGTGTGATGGAGGAGCCCTGCCTGGCATGCACAGAGGGGGGAAAACCAGGAGATTCCTCACTTTGACACTTTTATCCAAAATCTGGGCCCTACAGTAAGGCCTAATAACATAAAAAGGTGATTATTTGAAGTGATGAGCAGCACACGTTCAGTAATATTTCAGGAGGTATATGGTGAGAATCAGCTCTCTGAGGTGTTCTGCTGTTGTTACAATGATTTATTATTGAACCACCTGGTGTGGGGGAAAGTGTCCCTGCCCACGGCAGAGGAGTGGAACGACACGAGCTTTGAGGTTCTGTCCAACCCAAACCATTCCATAGTGGCATTGTA
Organism: Zosterops lateralis; assembly: GCF_965231275.1. Lineage (NCBI taxonomy): Eukaryota > Metazoa > Chordata > Aves > Passeriformes > Zosteropidae > Zosterops > Zosterops lateralis. The sequence continues at coordinate 5,954,646 of NC_139785.1, read as the reverse complement.
TAAAGTTTTCCAAAGGGTCAGGAGGCAAAGGCTGCACACACGGTGTGTCTGAGTGTCTGACAGTGTCACTGTGCCCTGCTCTCATCATCCAGCACTGGAGGCTGGTGGTTTCCTGGAATACTGGCTGATTTCTCACACAATCCATGCCAACACTTGCAGCAGAGCCGAGCTGTCCTACCTGGGGAGACCTGCCCAATGTCTCCAGCTCTGCTGCCAGGGAGCAATCAACCAACCCTCAGATCTCCCTGAGGTGGAAAAACCTGCAAAAACTCTGTGATTTTGGGTCAGCTGCTCTTCCTCAGCATTTCCTCTGGCCAAAAGCCCTTGTCTAACAGAGCTTTTCCCGGACTCTTCATTACAATTGGCAAGGAGAAAGCAGAGGAGGATGAACAGTTGTATTCATTTCCATTCCCTTTCCATAGACTTATTTGGGAGAAGCAGAGTGGGAGAGCACTGCGTGCTGGCAGAGCTTTTGTGGTTTATGTCACGGGCTGTTGAAAGAGTTCTCCAAGTGCATTTCCTTTCCGTGGGCTTTAAGGTCATTTCCCAGTGCTCGCAGACGCACGGCGGGCTGGGAAACCCTTCTCTCATCACCGGGGAATGAAATGCTTTCCGTGACTTTTTGGAGCCAACAAAAAATCTCTTTGTCTTCTCTTCCCCTCCCACTGTTTCCCAAAGCAGCAAGTTTGCTACAGGCCTTGTCGGGAAGCGGGGAGTGCTGCTCCAAGATCCAGGATCTCTGGGAAAATGAGGAGCTGAGGTGAAGCAAAGGGGCTGACAAAGTGTGTTTTGCTGAGGCAATCACACCTGGGCAAAAACAGCCAAGGATTTTATGGTAAAAGAGGTTAAGGAGGTGGATGAGACTGTGGAGCAAAGTTCAGAGACAAAAACACGCAATTCTCAGCCCAGAGGTGATCTTGGAATGATAACAGAGCTGGGATTTATCCACCTGTGCAAAGCTGGTTGTGTAAAACCTTGTTGTCCAGGTGGTGTTGTCCATGTGCAGTGACTTCGCTTGTGGTGATTTGTCTACTGTAGAAACTGGATGGCTTCAACGGTGAGCCTGGGCAAGGAAACATTATTGGAAGATGGAATGCCACCTGCAAAAAAGCCCAGGTAAATTTAATTATACCCCATTGAATTTGAGCCTTTTCCTTTGCCTCACATTGTTCTTTAAGGATTGTGACCCCTGGTGACCGAAGCTGTTTCGCTTCCTGATCCAAGAACCCTGCACTGGTTTCTGGCCGTACCTTGCTGGGCTTTCCTGCTGTTTGTGCAACAGATGCCTTCACACCCAGAATTAATTTTTTGGGTTTTAACTCTCAGCCAGGGGATGGGGTTGCACTCAAAGCTGTGTTTTACTGTCCTATCCGCTCACAGACACAGTAGTTGTGCTTCTTTGCTTGAGTTGGGTACTCAAATTAGTGTGATTAAACTGCTTTTAAAGGCTAAATAATTCGCTCTGAGGCTCCCTGTGCTTAGAAATAGGTGGTCTTACAGTTCTGTGAGTGGGGGCCTGACTGGTGGATAATTCTATCTGTTGGAGACTCTGGCAGCTGCAGGCTCAAAAGTTCCTGTGAACAAGCAGCTAATTCATCTGGGGGGTTGTCTCCCACTAATTTAATTTATTTGCAAGTTCTGGAGGGCTGAGGATAGTTCAGTGTGGTCTCGAGGTTGATCAGTGACCCTGGAATGTGCAGAAAAGACTCTGGGAGATGATTTTTCCCTTGCTCAGGATATCAGGGTAGAAACAGGTGCATTTATCAGCAGGGTTAGAATGTCTCTTTCAGGCATGCAGGACTTTAGAGTTGGGTATTTGTTATCATTTTGGATTTCAGTCTCTGTATGTCCAATAGTGTTTTTATACTAGCTCATTAGCATGAATACTAATTTATTCCTCACACAAGGCTTGCAGTCCTCAAATTAAACCCTGTTTATCAGCAGTAACAGTGAAGCCCTCCTTGAGGAAAGGGTTAACAAGTCTGTTTTCATAGGCAGGAGCTGAGGGAAGGCACAGCTCCATCTGTGTGGTGTTGGTTTCCTCTCCCCTTCTCACTAATTATCACATGTTTGCTGATGAAGCCCATTTCTTCCATCCGAGCTGCTTCCCTGGGCTGCTGCTCCAATCCTGGGAAGCTGCAGCAGGTCCCTGCTGCAGTCTGGACACACCAGGCAAGGAAAGGCAAGAAGCAGCAGATCTGCTTAATAAATGATAAAGGTCACATTTAAAAGCACTGTGCAGGTGTAAAGGCAGGAAAAGAGGGAGGAGAGGAGGAGGAATAAGGAGAATCCAGCCCTGCAGCTGTTTCATGTGACTCTGTCTCATCTGGGATATTCCAGAAGACTGGCCCAGAGCATCCTGCTGAAATTGCAGGAATGACAGAAAAGGGATTGCTGGTAGAGCTGAGGGGGTTCCTCAGCAAACTGGGGCTGAGCCCCTCCAGGGCAGAGCTCAGAGGAAGCCTTCCCTTGCTTTACTGTGTGCTGGGTAAATGGAGCTGTTGTCTCCAGGCCCCTGTTCTGCACCTGGTTTAAACCAGGTCACATTTCTGACCTGCGTGGGATCTGACACACGTTTTGTCTCAGGATGTAGAGCGTTTGTGTGTGTCTCATTCTCTAGTGCTCACCACACCTTCCCCATGCCCTCCAGCCTTCTAGATAACTTTTATTAATAGACTTCCCTTATTCCAGATTTTTAGTGGATTAGCTTTGCTGCAGAAGAACCCCAGGGCATCATTGACATCCTCAGTAACCATCCTGGTAACAGATTTGATTCCCAAAAATGTTGTAATTACTTTACCTTGTATTGGGAGCATTTGTGCTGCTGATCCATGCAGCTGCCTGCTGTCTTTTAAGGATACCAAGCTGCTCCTCTCATGCTCTGTTTATCAGAGAACCCCAATGGATATTTGATTCAAAATTCAGGCACAAGGTACCTCCATCTCCCTCAGTCTGCATGTGCCACCACCCCAGACACCCTTCCACTCATGGTGGTACCAGCTCTGCTCCTCTCTCCTTTTGCAGGAAGCTGTTGCCAAGCCTCAAAACCAAGAAGCCTCGGGAACTTGTTTTGGTGATTGGGACAGGAATCAGTGCTGCAGTCGCTCCCCAGGTCCCAGCACTGAAGTCCTGGAAGGGGCTGATTCAGGCCCTTCTGGATGCTGCTATTGACTTTGATCTCCTGGAAGATGAAGAGAGCAAACGGTTCCAGAAGTGTCTTCATGAAGACAAGAACCTGGTTCATGTTGCCCACGACCTTATTCAGAAGCTGTCTCCGGTCAGTGTGCTTGTCCCTGTCTTGAGGGTAGGATTTGGCTTTTGGGAACAGCCAGGTTTGGTTCTCCAGCAATAGTGTCCTCACCCCAACAATTCCTCTCTGTATAAGGAACCCCAGTGCAGTTACTGTGCCAGGGCCTGAGAGATAACCCTGCTGCAGACGTGGGGTTTGGGTGTTTCACCTGGATCAAGATGATTAGAGGGATGGAGCACCTTCCTGTGAGAAAAGGCTGAGAGAACTGGGATTGTTAAACCTGGAGAAGAAGGCTTCAGGGGTGACCTAATTGTGGCCTTCCAGGACCTGAAGGGAGCTGACAGGAAGGATGGAGAGAGACTGTGGACAAGGGCCTGGAGTGACAGGACAAGGGGGAATGGCTTTTTACTGCCAGAGGGCAGGGTTAGGTGGGATATTGGGAAGAAATACTTCCTTGAGAGAAGCTGTGGCTGCTCCATCCCTGGGAGTGTTCCAGGCCAGGCTGGAAGGGTTTGGAGCAACCTGGGGTAGTGAAAGGTGTTCCTGCCCATGGCACAGAGTGGATGAGATGGCACAGGGCGGGCTTTAAGGTCCTTCCCAACCCAGACCAGTGTGGGATTCTGTGATCCTACAACTGGTGAAGGAGAGATCCAGAGTAGTGCAGCTCTGTGTTTGCCCTGCAAGACCCAGAGCTTTGCAGGGCATTGGGTAGTTTTTCATGGAGTCATTTGGCAGGAGTTGTTACAGGCTGGGCTCTGATCTCAATCTGTCTCCCCTTCTCAGCGCACAAGCAACGTTCGCTCAACCTTTTTCAAGGACTGTTTATACGAGGTGTTTGATGACCTGGAATCCAAAATGGAAGATTCTGGGAAGCAGCTGCTTAAGTCTGTGCTTCACTTGATGGAAAACGGTGCCCTTGTGTTAACCACAAACTTTGATAACCTGCTGGAGCTGTATGCAGCACACCAGGGGAAGCACCTCGAGTCTCTTGACCTGACTGATGAAAAGAAGGTAAAGGATGAATATTTCTTTTGTCAGGGACTGTGGGGTGCAGGATGTGGTTTCATGCTGCCTGAGGACATTGTACTGATTGTAGTGGTTTAAGTGGTGGCAGACAAGCTCCAGGCAGAGGCTCTGACTGTCCAGGGCAGCAAGCAGAGGAATGAGGGAAGGCTCCTTTCTGGAACAGTGGTTTGCTGGCTGCCATCCAGTGCTCAGGAGGAGTCCTTAAGTCTGCTATTCCTTTGATCTCTGTCCTTGAAACTTCTGGCTTGGCCTTGCTTCCACATAAGGCTCGTGTTGATGTTTCTGACCAATATGGGAAACTCCACACAAGATGCAAAGCTGAACTTTTTATAAGGTGCTGCCAAGTGCTTTTTTGTGGTGGCCATTGAGGGCTGCAGCCTTTGAGGCTCCCCTCTTGTCCCGTGTCCTCTGCCTTCAATGCCTGGAATGGCTCCTCCTGCTGCACTCTCAGAGCTGCTCTCTTCATGCAAACATCCCTCCTCCTGCCCCTGTCAGGCTGTGAAACCCTGAGTTCCTTGCACCTGCCCACCTCACTTCTCCATCGTGGTTTTATTGGTGGGGAGCATCTCATCCTTCTATTTGCATGTTAAACACCCCCAATGTGTGTGTCCTGTGCAGTCCTTGCTCTCTTTTCATTCTCATTTCTGTGCTTCACGTTTCCTATGTGACCTCTTAATCTACGTGGCTGGAAGTACTTAAAGTGTTACAAATAAGCATTCTAATTATTGCAAGCTTAAACGAGCTGAGGTCTGCAGGAGTAAACCGAGAGCCTGGGAAGCAGCTGTCTGAAATGGAGGTCAGCTCAGCTGGTGACTCCCTCAGAGCCAGGAGGGCCCACAAAATAAAACTCAGTAGGCTTGAGAAACAAGCTGACATAGGATTTGTAGGTTTTTTCCCCTTTTTCTGGTCAACCTGGCATTTTGATTCAGTCTTCCCATCACATTCACCAGTCAGATTCTATAGGATGTTGTGTCTTGTATTGGTTGGTCACTGTAAATTAGAATATTCATCACAAAAGGAGATACAATGTATTGTAACAAAGATCTCACTCTCTTAGCTCTCTCTTGCTCTCTTACCTCTGCTCTCTTCCCCCTGCACTCTGACCCCTCTTCTTGGTTCTTACCCTCTTGCTCTTTCTCCCTCTCTCTTTGGGACTTCCCTCCGGCCCAGGCTGGTGGCTGAAGGCAAAGCCCTTTTTACCCACAACCCTGCAATAAAACCACTCCCCCTCTCTTTGGGACTGAAGTGTTGACCAAACAAGCAGCACAGGCTGTGGCTGCAGGCCACGGTGTAGAGGCTGATGGTGGAGACAAGATGAGGAGAAAGGATGAGGAAGCAGCAGCCTCTTTGGAATGCCTCCCCAAGATGTCACACATAGCAGTGCTGCAGTAGCCAGTGTGACACACTCACTGTTGCTGTGGGTTTGGGTTGTGCAGGTGCTGGAGTGGGCTCAGGAGAAGAGGAAGCTCAGCGTGCTGCACATCCACGGCGTCTACACCAACCCCAGCGGCATCGTCCTGCACCCGGCCGGATACCAGAACGTGCTGCGCAACACCGAGGTCATGGTGAGCCACCCTGGGACAGCCCTCCTGCAGGGACAGCTCCCACAGGCTCAGCCAGGCACGGGCTCTGCTGAGTTCAGACTCAGCTTCACAGAGGGTGGGGGAGAATTAATTAGGTATACAAGTTAGGAGGGGTGAATTCCTTAGCCTGCTAAGGTGGTAGAACACTTCCCACACTTGCTGAAGGATGGCATTGGTGCAGAGCCTCCCCAGGGATAGGGTGCTGTCTCTTGTGAGGATGAAGCTCACCTTGACCAAGAACATCTTTCCCTTTCTTAAAGCGAGAGATTCAGAAGCTGTATGAAAATAAGTCCTTCCTCTTCTTGGGCTGTGGTTGGACAGTTGATGACACCACGTTTCAGGCCCTGTTTTTAGAGGCTGTCAAGCACAAATCAGACCTGGAGCACTTCATGCTGGTGCGGAGGGGGGATGTGGACGAGTTCAAGAAGCTCCGTGAGAACATGCTGGACAAAGGGATCAAAGTGATTTCCTACGGGGACGAGTACGCCGACCTGCCCGAGTACTTTGAGCGGCTGACGAGCGAGATTGCCATGCGGGGCCGCACAGGTACGGGGCCAGGGGACCCCTGGCTGTCACCATGCAGAGCAGACAGGGTTAATAGCCCCTGTTCTCCATGCTATATACAGATTCCTGAAGCTTTTTTTTATAAAAAAGCAAATATGTCTCTAAGTGTAGCTGGATTTGTGGGTTACTTTCTGAATTCATTATGTTTTTAACAGTTTAAACAGCTGTGCTGCCTCCCACGCCTGCAGACTTTGTTTTTTCATGTGCAGCTGTTTGTTCCCTTTTTAGTGAAGGGGTATTTAGTCTCACTGACCCTTGTGCTGCTCAGCCTGAGCCAATGCTTTTATACTAATAAATCATAAAAATGGGGGAAAATGGGTTCACTGGCCAGAGCCTTGCTGGCAGGTGTTCTGAGGGTAAACCCAGCCAGGAAAGGCTGTGTGAAACCACCCCGTGTGCTGCTGGCCCTCCACCCTGACACTGCTCTCTGCTCTGCCCCAGGTGTGCCCAAAGAGGGGCAGCAGCTGAACGGCTCTGCAGCTGCCCACACTGAGGTAAAAGGTAAGGAAGGCTCTCTGGAGGCTTCACCCTGTGTTGCTCCCTGGAGTCCCAGGCAGGTTTTCAGCCTTTGCTTCCGCGCAGGATGCAGCCCCTGAGCCTCAGCCCTGCCCAGGCCCTGAGCTGTGGCCGGGGCTCCTGGGACAGCCCCAGCCAGGCCAGCAGCCTTCAGGGAGGCCGGAGCCCACCACTGTCCCCCTGCTGTCCAGCACCGAGCCAGGACCCTCCAGCAGGGAAGAGGCCAGGACAGAACCTCCATGGATGAACACCTGGTCTAACACAGTCATTGTGGTTTTACTGGGGCTGCCTGTGCCTGCGGAGAGCAGTGACCCCCAGGGAGCTGCAGCCTCCTCTAACTTCATACCTAGTGCTTTTATATTCTGTATTTCAATTAAAAAATGAAACTTGAGCTTTTTTTTTTTTTTTTTTTTTTTACTGGAAGCTCTAGTTTTCTAGTCCTGTCTTTTTACTGTACAGTATTTTGTATGTTGAAGTTGTATTAAAGGCCTGCTCACTGAATTTTGGATGCTCTGTCATTTAAAGGCCCTTTCACACCTCACACTGCTGGGAGTTCATCTCCCCCAAACCCAGTAGGAAACAGGTCCTGGCTGGAGGCAAGTTATTTATACACAGAGAACAAATTATGAAGTTTATTTTATATAAATTATGTCTCTTAGCAGACAGCATTCAATTTATTGCACTATAGCACATCTGCAATACAAGAGCTACAAGACATCGTCAGAGAGGTTTGTATTATTCAGTGTAGCACTTCCAACTGGGATCAAGAGGCACTCGGAGGGGGGAGAAAGGGTGCAGGAAAGCAGCAAGCAGCCACCAGCAGAACCATTCTCTTCCAGTATTAATGTGGTTTGGTTTTTTTTTTTTTCCTTTTTAGCAAATAATGCCAAGACCAGCAGGCAGGAGCCAGGCAGGGCACGCTGCCTTCCTCCTCTGGACCTGGCTGCTGCAGCTCTCCAGCTCCTGCCCAAATACATGGTGTCTAGGGCCCCTGCTCCAGAGTCCGGGTGAGGACAGATATGGGTGACTTTAAGGCAATTTAGCATGTCCCCTCCTGCCCAGCACAGGCTGTCAGCTTTTTTTGGTTTATCAGCTTCAGTGGAGCTGCCACGAGCAGCGACATTAACAGCCAGATCTAATGCTGCCCCTAAGCCCAAGTCCCTTTTGCCTCCTCCCTATGCTGGTCTGATAATCAAAAGCAGCTCAAAAAAAAAGCCTTCAAACCCACCAAAAAGCACAGCAGATCCTGGCACCGCCCACCCCCCCGTGCAGCATGAACAATACAAAGCTCTGGATTCGGCCTCCCCGCAAGGGAGTCTGCGTCACTGGACACAGAATGGAGGAACCCAGGGAAGGGCTTTTTCTGGATAAAAAGGGGTTTATCCAAAAACAGTACTCCTCATGCTGCTGTTCCTCCATTCTGTTCTGCACTACACGGGAAAGACTAGTTGGTGACAGGGTAAAGCAGGTTCTTCTGGGACGTCTGCACACAGCGATTTGGTGTTTAGGCCTTCATGAGCGCTGCGACCACGGCCTTGGCGTTAAGGCTTCTCAGATCACAGTAGGTTTGTCCGGTACCAACGAAAACGATGGGCTTGCTCGTGATGTAGGTCATGGAGATGGCAGCACCCACCTGCCAGGGGACAAGCAGCACCATGAGATCCAGTGCTCCCCCCCGTGTGTGGAAACCAGACTTGTAAATTTGGGTTCAGTGGCTTGGAACACAAGAAGGAAGTGCAGGAGTGCCCTGTGTTTGATAATTCCTGTCTCTCCCCTCCAGTCACTGTGAGGAATCTCTGTGCAGCCACCTCAGCAGCCTCCTTACCTTGTCATCGATTGTATCAAACTTGGTGAGGACGATCCCATCGATGAGCCGCGGTGTCTGCGCCATGGAGTGATCAGCCAGGGCCTTGTTGAACTTGACCTGATGGAGAAAAAAGATCCAAGGAATGCATCTGTGGTGCCGCCACTGTCCAATTCTCTGGTAAAACCTACAGAAATGTTTTTTTTTCCCCCCTCTTCAACTCTCAGGAGCAAAACCTCCACACTCACCAGCTGATCCACAGCCTCGTTTCCCACCAGCGCTTCCCCAACGAACAGGACCAGGTCGGGAGCGTTGACAGCGATGAGTTTGGCCAGCGCCGTCATCAGGGGCGCGTTGTCCTGCATACGTCCCGCCGTGTCCACCAGCACCACGTCAAAACCCTGGTTCCGAGCTGGGGCAAGCAGGGAGGGCAGCGTGAAGGACAGCACCACCCCAGGAACACACCACCCACTACTCCAGCTCCACGCCTACCATAGGAGATGGCCTCCATGGCGATGCCTGCTGCATCCTTGCCATAGCCCTTCTCGTAGAGCTGCACCATGGTGCGCCCGCCGTGGCTCTCGGGAGGGTGCAGCGCGTTGAGGCGCCGCGTGTGGGTGCGCAGCTGCTCCACCGCCCCCGCGCGGAACGTGTCACAGGCGGCGATCAGGACGCTGAAGCCGTTCTCAATGAGCCAGAATGAGATCTGCACACAGCAGCAACAGGTCAGAAAAACAGCTACACAGCCTAATCTCACCACCCCAGTCCTGAGATCCGGGATCCCGCCCTACCTTGGCCAGGTTGGTGGATTTCCCGACGCCGTTGACGCCGCAGAAGGTCACGACGTAGGGCCGGTGGTTGCGCTGGGCGTCCATGACATCGCGGAGCACGTCCACGCGGCGCTGGGGCTGCAGGATCTGCACCAGGGCCTCCTGCAGAGCCTGCTTCACTGTCGAGGTCACCGCTGGGAAAAGGGGATGGAAACGGGATATATCACACACAGGGAACACTCCTGAGCTCCAAACCACACGCAGGATGCCACACGGACACTTACTGGTGAACGTTCCCATCACCTTCCCTTCCAGTTTCTTGGCCACAGATTCACAGAGCTGCACTGCAATCTCAGCTGCCACGTTTTTAGCTTTGAGGAAGACAGGGCAGGGAGTCAGTGCTGCTGAGAAGGTTATGCACATCCCACATCAGCATCAAGGAAGGATGGAGTCAGTGTGCAGACCTGACTGTGGCCCCGTTTTTGCTGCATTTTTGAGGGCTCCTCAGGGGTGAGACAGGAACCCACCACTGTTCTGTGGGCAAGAATATCCTAAACCACGGGCACTACCCACACTGGAGCCCACCTAACAGAGCACAAGGAACTAACTACCACTAATCCCTCATACCACAGATCCAGACGTACCAATCAAGTGATCCTTCATCTTCTCCAGCACAGGGTCCATGTCATCTCTAGTCAAGCTCTTGGAACCCACCAGGCCCTTCAGCATGCCAAACATGCCCCCCAGGCCACCCTTCTTCACACTGTGGAGAAGCACAAGAGTTACACTGAGGTTTGAGAGTGACCATCTGCAAAGGTCAGAGGCAGAAGAGCAGACAAACACATCAATTTGTGCTTCCTGCTTTACTGGTTAGACTGGAACAGGATTTATGAGAGAGAAATTAAGAACCATGTGACAAGCAAAGGCTGTGACAGCCTCTACCTGGGTTTTGAAGGGTTCTGGACAACTTTCTCCTCTTCAGCTTCATCGTCACTCTCATACTCCAGGTCATAGAGGCGGCCAGGCTCACGATTTTTATCCCCCAGAGCCTGCAAGGGAAAGAAGCAGCTTTATGGGCCGAGTGCCACAATCCTTGTTTCACGTTTCTTCATGATCCCTTCCCATGCAGGCACAGAGACTGGGCTGGGTTCATCATGCCCAGAAGATGCAGGACAGCAGATGGAGCCTGACTTTTCCTCACCATGTCAGGGTCAAACTCCTCCACGGGACAAGCCTCGGCGCTGCCGTTGGTAGCGGAGTTACTGTAATCGAGTACTTTGGCATTAGAGTTCCCCAGATCCCACACCCGGGGCTTCTTCCCCTTCTCCTTCTGTGCGTCGGGCTTTGGAGATCTGGGGGAACAAACACCAGAAATTCAGTGCAGGGAAGCAGCAGCCATCACCTCCTTAGTAGGTGTGAAAAATAAAAGCCGGGGTTACCCAAAAAGGCAGAGATTGACTGATCCAATCTCCAGAGTTTATTTATCTGAACTTTAACCCTGTATGACACCACTTCCCCTCAAGCCATATGTCAATGCACTGCTGCTGTCTGCTCACTAAAGACAGGTCTGGACCTCTGCCAGGATTTCTGAATCTCCCAGCAAAGAAAATCAGGTTCTATTACCCCTCCAGGACTCCCAGGTGTCTTCTCCCAGTCTTTTCAGCAAGGAGGCAAATCAGGGAAATAAGGTCCAGGGAAGTGAGGTCTGGCTTCCAGGGGCCACCAAAAGGAGGAGAGATTCAGCCATGGCCTAGTTCAAAGCATAGGCAGACTGACCATGCCCTCATCACCCACCTGGACTTCTCCCCAGCTTTCATGTGTCTCCTGAAGAATTCCTCCCGGTTCTTCTGCAGGATTTCATCCTTAGTCAGTTCCTCCTTGTCCCCTGCTGCTGAGAGCTGCTTGTCAGCTGCAGATGCTTTACTGGGCACTGCCACAGCTTCTGTTCCTGACAGGAAGAGGCCCAACACAAGCTCAGTCCAGCTCCAAGCAGATTGCAAAAGCACAAGCTGCAACACGTTGCTCTGGAATATTTATTTCCCTCCCATTTATCTTCCCCATCGACTCACCATCCTTTTTGGAACCTTTGTTCTTCTTGTTCTTGACCTTCTCCTTTGGTTTCTCCCCTCGGGTTTCAATCATACACTTGACAGTCTTCTGGGATTTCAGAGACTGCTCAAACGTCTTCATTACCGTGGGAGCTCGGACTTTGCTGCTCTCCTCTGCATCCCTGCAGGGAGGTGACCCATTAGCCTGGATTTCAGCTCTTCCCCCGCTCCCATCTCTGCTCAAAACACAAATTTAAGATAAAAACTCCCAAGCTCTTTACCGGAGGAGGCGCATGAAATCGTCTTTAAAATCAAAGGTGCCATTTAGGAGGCCCAGGGCGCCCTTCTGCTGGAACTCGTTGCGATATTTGTCCCGGAACTCCTTGTGGACGTCGTCTATCAACTTGTCCACGTAGGTTAGAGTCAGGATCTTCTGAAATCCCACCTGCCAAGGAGCACGGCCAACAGACACTGCATTTCCAGCTCATTCAGCAGCAGCAAGCAAGCAAAAACCTCTCTATTTAATTCACAGCTCTTTAATTTGCACAAGCTTCAGCCTGCACTTTCTGCTCCACCCTCCCAGGCGTCTAAAATGCCCCAAAAAAAGGTGAAATACAGCCCAGAGCTTTGCTTCAACAGAGGCTGTCTCATGGCAAGAAAGGCACACAGAGCAAAAAACCCTTTAGCTTATCTGTGGGTCAACAGGGTAGGTTGTATGGATTTATGGAGATAAGGTGCCAGGAAACTGAAAAGGAGAGCGTTAAATGCTCTCTAAAGTAACAGGAACGATGCATTTCTGGCATTTATTTTTTTTCAATAGATCTGACCAAAGTGAAGTTTTACAAGGCTGCAGCTTCTGTTTGAGGTTTGATTAGTTTTAATCCTGTTGGAGATGATTAAAATAAGCTGCTACTGCAGCAGCATTCAGCTGACAGACACCCATGTCCCCCCTCTGGGGGGAGTCTGGCTACACTGGGGTCACTGCTCAGCATCCCCCTGAATGTTCATCACAGCCCCTCACCCCCCACAATCCCAGAGACAGAGGGGCCAAACCAGTCTGGGAGCCAAGGTCCAGCCCTAAGCAATGCAAACAGCTGTTTGCTCAAACCTCAGCACAGGGGAACTGCTCCCCCTCTTTTCCCCTTCCTTTGGGTTTGGGCGCCCAATGGGGGCTTGGAGGGACCCTCCTGCCACCCCAAAGGGGCCTGGGGGGGGTCACTTACCACAAACACCAGCTCAAACTGGTTGTCCAGTTTGTATTTAAGTGTGAGGGCTTCATGGGTGAAGGAGTTGTTGCCACCTCTCTCCTGGGGGAGAGGAGCTGTCAGAACGGGGGTGCCAGCAGCTCCCACCATCCCCTGATCCCTGTCACCCCCCTCATCCCTGTCACCTCCCTTCCCCAAAGTGGTCCAGCATCCTTTAAACACGACCCCACACGCCCTGGGCAGGGGTGGTCCCATCCATCCCCCCTCAGCTCCAGGAGCCCACCCACCCCGGGGTGGTCGTGTCCCCTCTGCTCCATCCCAGGCAGGTGGTGCCACCCAAATCTCTCTGCTCCCCAAGGTGACAGTCCCATCCACACCCCCAAATGGGTGACCCCACACCCGTCCCCACCCCCAGAGCTGGCTGTGCCCAACAGTGTTCCCACCTGTGTGCCAGACACCCCTCTCCTCTCTATCCCCACCTGGATAATCCCACTCATAGCTCTCCCCTCTCCCTGCAGGGCCTCCCATCCACCTCTCCCCCTCCCAACGGGCCGATCCCGTTCCCGCAGAGATTTTGGTGCCCGTGTTTTCCCCCGGTCCCCATTCCCCGCCAGCTACGCGGGCTCACTGATTTCCCTGCCCAGGGAGATGATCCCATCCCCGCCTCCCCGCCATGCCAGTCCCCTCAGCCGCTCTCCCTCCCCAGGCAGACGGTTCCCGCCGTCCCCTCCCTCACGGCAGCCGGGCTCTCCCCTCCCGCCCCGCCGGGTCCGTGACCCCCACCCAACCCTCCTCCCCCCGGCAGCCGGCCCGGCCCGACCTGCAGCAGGACGGAGCGGATGAGGGCATTGACGGGGGCGGTGGCGGCGGGCCCGCGCACGCCCTGGAAGCACCAGAGGACGAGGCCGCCCTTGCTGAAGATGGTGAAGAAGTCGAGCATGGCGGCGGCGGCGCCGGGCCCGGCGGGGCGCACACGTCGCTCTGCCCCGCGCTTCCGGCGGAAGCCCCGCCCCTCCCGCGAGCCATTGGCGGGACGGCACGGGCGGGCGGGGGCGGGGCTTAGGACAGTGCAGGGGGCGTGGCCACGAGGGGAAGAGGGCGTGGTCATGATGGGGAAGGGGGCGGGGTTACGGGAGGGGCGGGGCCATGCTGCGGTGGGGGCGCGCGGTGCGGGGATTGGGGGGATTGGGGGGGGGAATCCCGGGAACGACCCCGGGATGGGGAACCCCGGGATGGGGAAGGACCCCGGAACCGGGGGGGATCCCGGCAGGGGGCCCGGCCCGCCCGCTCCGCACCACCGGTCCGAGCAGCTCCGATTTCTTCGGCGGTGAGATCTGCACACCGGGATTTGGGGCGCACGCGGAGGAATGGAGGGGAGGGGAGAGGGGGGTCTGAGTGTGAATTGCTGGGAATGGAGAGGGGATGGAGTGAATTGGGGTGTCCCAGGGACAGGAGGGAGGGCTGGGGTGTGTATGAGGGTATATGGCAAGGTCGGGGTTGCTGGGAATGGGGAGTCCCGGGGAATGGGGCGGGGGGTTACGGGGAGGTGCCCGAGGGGTTTGGGGGTGATCCCTGCGGGAGGTGACAGCGGGCATTGGAGGGGCTGGGGCAGAATGGGGTGGCTGCTGGTCTCAGAGGGAACTGGGGGGTTCCAGAAGGCCCAGGGGAAACTAATGGTGGGGGGGTCCCAGCGGAGACCAGGGGTCCCAAGGGGGAGGCACATCGCAGGGGGCTGGTGGTGATTCCCAAGAGCGAGCTGGGGGAGCGGGAGGGGCTGGTGGGGATTGCAGGGGATGGGGAGCGGGTCTGGTGGTGACCCAGGGGGCCCTGGGGGGAGTCTGGGGAGCCAGGGGTATCCTGGGAATGTCCTAGCCGGGATCCCGAGGGATGCAGAGGGTCCCGGGGTGGGTGGTCCATGGGGGGCTGCCCCCAGGCTCAGCATCCCCCATTCCCCACCCGCAGAGCTGGGGCACACCCTGGAGCGGATGGTGCAGACCCTGCGGGACCAGCTGCCGTCCTCGGGGAGCGGAGGGCGGGGCTGGGTCCCCCCGGGCACCCTCCCGGACCCCCGGCCCCCCGACGAGGCCGATGTGGTGGTGGTGGGGGGCGGCGTGCTGGGCTGGTCCGTGGCCTATTGGCTGAAGGTGCTGGAGGGCCAGAGGAGACACGGGATGAAGGTGCTGGTGGTGGAGAGAGACCCCATGGTGAGACACCCCACCCAGGGCAGGGTAAGGCCGTGGGGACCCCCCTGAACCCCCTGTATTTTGAGTCTTCTCCTTTAGTATTCCAGAGCCTCCACGGTGCTGTCGGCCGGGGGAATCCGGCAGCAGTTTTCCCTCCGGGAAAATATCCAAATGTCCCGTTTCTCTGCCAGCTTCCTCCGTGACATCAATGTAAGTGGGTTATATGGGTGTTATTTGGGGGGAATTTGGGGGAATCCAGCCCCACTCACTGTGGTCCCCCCTGTTTCCTTACAGGAGCACCTTGGGGTGCCAAATGAGCCCCCCATCGACATCCAGTTCCAGCCCTCTGGGTACCTGTTCCTGGCATCTCCCCAGCAGGCTGCTGCCCTGGAGGCCACTGTGCAGCTCCAGAGGTGGGGAACACACGTGGGACCCTCCTGGGGGGAGATTTCAGGGCCTGGGGGTCACCCTGACTCTCCTCCACTTGTTGGCCATCCCAGGGAGGAAGGGGCACAGGTGGCCTTGCTGTCCCCCACCCAGCTGAAGATGAAATTCCCCTGGATGAACACAGAGGATGTGGCCGTGGCATCCTATGGTATGTGGGAGGATTGGGAGGATGTGGAGACTCCTCTTCAACATCCTTCTCATCCTCATCTTCCTCATGAATCCTTTGTCCTGGTTTTATTTATGGAAGGGGATGTCCAGCCCCACAAAGAGCATGTATTGGGTGGGGGTCACACAGTTGTGTCCCTGTAGGAGCATCTGAAGATGGCTGGGACAAGGAAGTCTGCTCACCTGAGATATTCTAGAATATGTGGGTTTATTGCAGGGGTCATGGGTAAAAGGGATTTGCCTTCAGCCACCAGCCTGGGCTGGAGGGAACCCCAAAGGGAGAGGGAGAAAGAACAAGAGGGTGAGAGCTGAGAGAGAAGGGAGAGGGAGAGCAAGGGGGCAGGGTCAGAGTGCAGGGGGAAGAGAGCAGAGGTCAGAGAGCAAGGTCTTTGTTATAATCCACTCTATCTCCTTTTGTGATGAATATTCTAATTTACAGTGACCAACCAATACAAGACACAACATCCTATAGAATCTCCATACAGCCTGTAAGAACTACTACATTACCACACTGTGTTATATTTTAAACTCTAAAAACTACTCTTTAGACTTTTCTGTTTTGCTACATTGACTTTTGGATCCCTCAGCCAGCAGAAGGGTATTGTTCAATTAAAAGAGATTCTCCTTCAGCTGCCCAGGCTGTTGTCTTCAGGTTATAGAGTAACTAAGAGTCGGTATCCTGTAACTCAAAATAAGGTCCTGTTTCTATTTTGATTATAGGTTTGATATTTTCAGAATCTTTTGCTAAGCAAATCAGGTTTCCCTGATTCATCTTCCCCAACATGTTTCCCTGCCCAGGTCTGGAGGATGAAGGCTGGTTTGACCCCTGGACCCTCCTCAACGCATTCCGGCGCAAAGCCATCTCCCTGGGAGTGCAGAGCTGCTCCGGGGAGGTGCGAGGTGAGGGATGGGGGTACACAGTGAGGTTTGCCTCCTGCCACCCCCAGGTCTCCCCACCTCACCCCAAAACCCTCCAGCTTTTGTCATCTCAGCCAACCACATGATGCCACCAGGACAGTTGTCTGCACGCATCAAATATGTCCATGTAAGTGTGTGTGTGTGTGTTTGTGTGTGTGTGCAACTCCCCACTCCCCAGGAGTGCCCCTGACCCCCCTGTGCCCCTGACCCCCTGTCTGTGCCCTCCCAGGTCCACATGCCAGACAGCATAGAGTACCAGCCAGTGGCTTGTGCCATCGTGGTCAACGCTGCAGGTGCCTGGGCTGGGAAGCTGCTGGAGGCAGAGGGGCTGCCCAGGGCACTGTGCCGGCCCCCGCTGCCCATCCAGCCCAGGAAAAGGTACTGGGGGGCTCACAGCAGGGACAGCCTGGTAGCCACCACCTCTGTTGTCATCAGAGGACATGCACTCAGCCAGTTGTCAGGGCAGAAAGAGAGAAGTTTATTTTTTGACCTCAATTTAAATGTGTTCTGGACAGTGACCAGGGATTGGAGGATGAGGTTGTCACCTCTCTGACCCCACTGGTTAAACTAGATGTCTATTAATGGTCCCTCCTCCGTAGAGGAAAGTAAACATTACTTTGTTTACCTGAAAATCTGTGAGAAACTTCACTACAAAAACGCAAACATCAGAAGGCTGAAAAAGATCAGGGCGACGCTGTTGTGGGTCAGCCCCTGGGGTCAGAGTGGAGGCACATCCCAGCAACTCCTTTTTCAAGGGGGGATGCCCTTGGTGCTGTTTTGGGGGGGTATTTTAGCCCCCACCACTCCTGTGTCATGGAGGAACACCTCAGCACTTTTATTTTGGGGGTTGTCACGCTGGCACCCCTCTGTCTGTGAGAGGGTGACATGAACCCCTGGGTGCTCTTCTGGGGTGATCACAGAATGGAACACACGTCCCAGCACCCACCACCCTCCAGCTTCTGGGGGCATGATGAGCTTCCTCAGTTTTTTATTTGAAGGTGGGGTCTTGCATCCTGGAGCTCCCATTATTCCTCAAGTGCCCTCGGCCCCAGTATCCCCTTTGTGTCCCCATATTCCCAATCCCAGTGCCCCCATTATCCCCCTTAATGTCACCCGTCGTCCCCCAGTTGACCCCAACCCCAGTATCCACAGTATCCACAGTATCCACAGTACTCATGCTATTCCCCCAGTGTCCCCATTATCCTGTGCCAGTGCTCACAGCCCTATTATCCCCATTACCCCACAGTACTTCAATTATCCCCCCAGTACCCACAGTCCCAGCCCCTCCAGGAGTGACATGACCCCTCAATGTTATTTTCTGGGGGGAACAAACATCTCCACATCCCAGCCCCACCACACCATACTGAGGGACAAGGGGACTATTCCCACACTCTGTTTTGGGGTTCCCCAGGTACGTGTTCACCTGGCACTGCCCCAACGGCCCCGGCCTCTCCTGCCCCTTCCTCGTCGACACCTCGGGCGCTTATTTCCGTCGGGACGGCTTCGCTGGGAATTACCTGGGCGGGATGAGCCCCCCCGAGGTGAGCCCTGGGGTCCCCTCAGACCATTCACCCCCTCTATTCTTTATCAGACACCTCCAATCTGTCCTTTCCCAGGAGGAAGAGCCGGATCCCAGCGACCTGTCGGTGGATCACGATTATTTCCAGGAGCAGATCTGGCCCCGGCTGGCTCGGCGCGTCCCGGCTTTCGAATCCCTGCGGGTCGGGGGGTCTTGGGCTGGATATTATGACTACAACACCTTCGACCAGAACGGGGTGCTGGGCCCTCACCCCCGGCTGGAAAACATGTTTTTAGCTGCAGGATTTAGTGGCCACGGGCTCCAGCACGCGCCGGCCGCCGGCAGGGCCGTGGCTGAGCTGTTGGTCAAGGGCCGGTACGAGACCCTGGACCTGAGGAGGCTGGGCTGGGACAGGCTGGTGGATGGGGAGCCCCTGAAGGAGCAGGGTGTGGTTTGATGGGGGTGGGGAGGGGGGAAACTGAGGCACAACCGTGAACCCCCTCCCCAGGCCAGAGGTCGTGTCCGGTAGGAATAAAATGGATGGATGGATGGATGGTGAGTGTGTCAGGGAGTTAATGGGGTAAACACCAGGGCTACCAGTGTCCTCCCCAGTACTCTCAGTTCTCATGTCCCCATTGACACCCTCCACAACTGCAGTGTCCCCACTACGCCCCATTCCCTCCCAGTATCTCCATTATGTCCCCATACTTGTAGTGTCCCCAGTATCCCACATTACCAATTGCCTCCCCAAATTCCCCTTAGTTCCAGAGTCCTCACAGTCTCCCATTCCCCCAGTGCTCCCATCATTCCTCCAATGTCCTCTAATACCTCCGTTAATTCCTATCCTGCAGATCTACTCTGTTATTCTCCCAGTGTCCCATATTGTCCCCACAGTGTCCCCACTAACCCCCATTTCCCCCAGTACTTCCATTATGATCCTCAATATTCCCCCAGTGCCTGCAGCCCCGATATCCTCAGTATCCCCACAACTGTCCTGCCGTGTCCCCACCTCCAGTGCTCCCATTATCCCCAGTATCCCCTCAGTGCCCCCATTATCTGCCCCAGTGACCCCAGTAACAGTGTGCCCATTACCCCATCCAGCGCTCCCATTATCTCCCCAGTTCTCCTGCAGTGTTCCCAGTGTCCCCATAGTGCCCCCGGCCCCAGGACGCCCATTCCCCTTGATATCCCCAGTATCCTCCCAATGTTCCCAGTATCCCTATAGTGCCCTTGGCCCCAGTACGCCCATTCCCCTGGTATCCCCAGTATCCCCGCAGTGTTCCCAGTATCCCCACAGTTCCCCCGGCCCCAGGATGCCCATTCTCCTCGGTATTCCCACTATCCCCCAGTGTTCCCAGTATCCCCGCAGGGCCCCCATTCCCAATTCCCTTCCCCGCGCATGTGTCGCCCTCTGGCGGCAGACAGCAGCAGCGCGCACACGAGTGCCGTGTCCTTTGGCGCATGCGCACTGGAGGCAAAGCGCTGTGGGCGGGGCCCGCGGGGTGGGCGGTGTCCGCGCGGTGGGCGGGGCGAGCGGCGGTGGGCGGGGCCGAGGCAGTGCGTGTGCGCGGCGCATGCGCGGTGGGCGCGGCCGGGCCGTGTGAGCCGGGCCCGTCCCGCCGTGCGCCCCCGGCCCGGCCCCGGTGAGTGCGGGGGGACCGGGGGGCCGGGGGGCGGCGAAACGAGAGACCCAGCGCCGGGAACCGCGGGCCTCCCGTGCCGGAACAAACCCCGAGGGGATTCTGGGCGCTGCGGGGGCGGCTCTGAGGGCGTTTGGGAGCTGTCCCCCCTCAGACGCGCTGTGTGGGGAGACTGTGGGGACAGCCCTGAGGTAAAGTACGGGCCCCCCGAATTGTGGGGTCACGGAGACCCCAGAGGGGTTGTGCCCCTCCCCGGGTGCCTGAGGGTCATCCCGGAGCTGTGAGACCCCCGGTGACCCCTGGGCAGGGGGCGATTCCTCCTCAGGGCATTCCATAACTCGGGTTTTCAGGAGGAACCTGCCTGTGATTAACTCGGTAATAAATCCGGAGGCCGGGTCCGGTTCTGCAGCTTAGAGCCCGGCAGGGTCTGACTGGGAATAACCGAAACAAAGCCTTTTAAAAATGATTTTTAATTGCGTTCTGCGGCTGACAGGCCGGGATTTGTGAATCCAGAGCTGCTGGGAGCCCTTGGCAGCCTGGTGGGAAAACACGAGTTTGGTTACCTGGTGGTTTATATTTTGACTTGTTTCAGATGCTGTTTCTATTTCTCTGGTGCTTTACAAGAGCTGTTTCTCTACCCCTGAGCTCTCTAACACCACGATAAGAACAGGGTGGATCCATTCCCTGCCCTGTTGCAGGATTGTTGTGCCCAGCGAGGGCCGGGAATGGTGCTGGGAATCACCGGGGTGAGACTGAACTTGTCATTTCTGCTCAGTTACCAGCTCTGCCAATAACCGATGTGCTCTCTCTCCACAGGCTCCACCCGTTTCCCGTCTCTCCAGGATGAGACAGGCCTGGGCCCGGCTCTCCCCCTCTCCCTGTAGTTGATAGTTTGGGCGGCAGAGGTGATGCTGGAGTCGAGATGGCCGACAGCGTCAGAATCTTCCTTCATGACCTCGTCAGGGTGAGGCTCCTGGGGGCTTTGGGGGCTCCCTCCTTCCCAAAGGAGCAGGGAATTGGAAGGAAAAGGGTCTCCAGGTGTATTTCAACACTCTTGTGTGCTGTGTTTATTGCAAAGGCTTTGCTGCTGAACCCCTGACAGGTTTCCCTTGGCCACAAATTAATGAAAAATCTCAATAGTATTAATTATAGTATTAATTATAGTATTAATTGTAGTATTATACTCTTAATAATAGTATCAATATAGTATTATATTAATATAGTATATTTATTCTAGTATATACTATAGTAGTAATAATAGCATTAATATAGTATTATATTAATATAGTATATTTACTGTAGTATATAAATATAGTCTTAATAATAGTATTAATATAGCATTATATTAATATAGTATATATTATAGTATATAAATATAGTATTAATTATAATATTTATATAGCATTATATTAATATAGTATATATTATAGTATATAAATATAGTATTAATTATAATATTAATATAGCATTATATTAATATAGTATATATTATAGTATATAAATATAGTATTAATAAGAGTATTATTAAGTGACAGCATATAGCAACACACAAAGTTTATAGTACATTTTAATATAGGGTGTATAATATTGTATATAATTTAATAGTAATAATAACAATAAATGAATGGCTATATTTTAATATAGAACCTATAATATTGTATATAATTTAATAGTAATAATAACAATAAATGAATGGCTGTGAGCACAGCAGCTCTGTCCTAGCAATAACAAGGTCTGTGTCACCTCAGTGCTCCCACCCTGTCTTCCATCATCCAGGGTTAAATACAGGCTAAAAGCCACTCATGCTGTGACACTGAGCAATAGCTCATGCTCAGAAATAACTTGGTTTGGAGAACAGACAAAGGTTTGATCGAAGCCCTGTGGCCACCACCTAAAAGCAGGAGTTGTGTCATTTCCCAGAGCTCCTGCACCATCAGCTGGAAGAGCTGCCTGGTCAGAGCCCAGCTCTGCTGTTCCAGACATGGATTTGGCATTGGAATTGATCCTCTTTGCTCAATAACTCCACAAGCCCAACTGCCACCAGGGTGGTGACACTCCTGGCTCATCCTTATGATCTTGATTTTAAAGGGAAATTGTGATTATGATGGTTATGGGATCACCTGGAGCTGGAAATGATTGAACAAGATCCCAGAGTGGTTTGGCTTGGAAGGGACCTTTAAGTCTCTCTTAGAGAGAGTGGAAGGGGCACCTTCCCCTATCCCAGGTTGCTCCAAGCCCCATCCAGCCTGGCCTTAGACACTCCCAGGGATGGGACAGTCCCAACCTCTCTGGACAAGCCAGTCCTTGGAGGCAGCTCTGCAAATCTTCCAAACAGGGAGTAAGGGAAAAGTTCTGGGCCTCTCCCATTAACAGGCCTGTATGGATGTGCCTGGTGGGAGGAAGTTCCTGGATTGAGGACCAGATGCTTTTATTTGTGAAGGAATAATCCTCAAACTCCAAACATACAGCCAGACTTTTCACATCCCAAATATTGGTGTCATTCCATTTTATTGGCCTCAAAGAGCTGGCAGAGGATGAGGGGCTTCCTGCCAGACAAAGCTGGGAGACATCCCACTGATTATTTTGCCAGGGTTTTAAATAGTGCAGATTGGAATATAAATTACACCTTTACAGAAAAAAAAAAAATTATTGCTGGTGATGGAGATGCTGGAATGGGCAGTGATTTAGGTCACTGGGCCTTGGCAGAGAGGTGAGGCTGCTGCTCCAGGCCAGCACCAGGAGGGTTTTCCCATTGCTCCTCTCTGCTGGTGCCCACAGGGAATCAAGGACTCCATCTGGGGCATCTGCACCATCTCCAAGCTGGACGCCCGGATCCAGCAGAAAAGGGAAGAGCAGAGGAGGAGGAGAGCCAACAGCGCGCTCGCCCAGAGGAGGCTCCACATGGAGGAGAAGAAGCAAGAGAAGTGAGTGTGGGGCGTGGCTGGGCAGGAATGGGGTAATTCCCTTCTCAATTCCCTTCTCCCTGATACTCAGAGCCAATAAATGGCAAACACGTGGCATGAAACAACCATTTTCCAGGGTATAATGGAGCTGGAGCTGTTACTGTGAGATAAGAAGTCTGACCTTTTATGTTGTTTGATAATCAGTTTGAATTACCTCTGAAAGAACAGGGATTTATGAGTTTCTTTTCCTCCTGAATCATTGTGCTGTCTCAGAGCCATTGGTGGTGGTGGTGGTAATTGTGGGATCAGGGAAGAAACAGCAGCTTGGATCCATGTCAGGGCAGATTGAGTGTCTCTTTCCCTCAGCCCTGCTGTGTTTTGTGGAGTTTGGAGCTGCAGAACCTCAGTGGTTCTGGAAATGTCAGAATTATCCCCATGGAGGAGAAAACAGCACCTATTCCCATGTCTGACTATTGGGCTGACACCTCACACAGTGGTTTTTGACAATAATGCCCATTTTGAGACATATTTACCAATTATTGTGGCTGGCTGAAAGGTGAAAGAAAAGTCTCCCATGATCCCAATACTCCTCAGGGGTCTCTGCAGCTCCACATCTCAGTTGCCTCTGAAGAAAAGTATAATTTTTTCGTTTTCTTTATATAAACAGCTAAATTTTGCTAGTTTTCTTTATGGCAAAATCACTCTGGTGTCAAGACCCAACTGGGGAAATGCTGCAGAGTCCTGTGGAGCTGCTCTTGCATGTCCAGAGACACCAAAACCACCCTGAGCTGAAACAGCCTCTTCCAAAAACAAAATATATCCAAAATTTCCTAATTTTATTGTGGCAAGAGTTTGGAGGGAACAAAGCCCGTGCTTAAAAATCTGGAAGAGAGCTTTGCTTTTTTTTCTATTTCAGTGCAGATTTTGGGAATTAATGAAGGTTAAAAGAGTCTCCCTGCTGTAAGTCCTGCTGAGACATGGTGTGAGTCTGTGCAGAGATTCCTTCCAGGATTTCTGTGTTTGGATAAAATCAGGTGCACAACTGGTGCTGAGCTGGTTCTTAGTGACTCTCCCAAGGTGTCCAGAACGTGGGGCACGAGCAGTTGGCACCTGTGAGGGGACATTTGTGCAGGTGCTGGGACATTAACACTCCTCTCTGCTGCAGTGAACCCCGGATCGTGAGCCGGATATTTCAGTGTTGTGCCTGGAATGGAGGCGTCTTCTGGGTACGTGGAGGTTTCTCTTATTTATTATGTTTTTTTATTAAAAAAAAAAAGTGAAAACCTGTGAAAACCCATGTCCTGCTCCAGCCTTCACAGGCTGTGAGTGGTGAGCCATCAACCTGGCAGCAGGAATTGCTGGGAACCACCACATTCCCATCCCAATGCTGTATTTTAAGGGATTCACTGTGGGATACAGGACCACAGACTTAGTCAAGAGACCCACATATGAAACCCAAGCTGCTTTTCCAAGTCTTTGAGATTGTTCTTCACCTGAATATTCAATTCCTGCTTTGCTGCAGCCTGGGATACTGTCTTGCTAATTGGATATTGAAATCTTAAATACATTTCCTCAGCTCTGACTTGCTGTGCCTGGTTCATAAGGCTGATCCTTAATGGAGCCAGCACTTCATAAATCAAATAACCAAATAAATGGCTTCATTTCCTCATTTCAATGGTGCAGAGTACAAGGGATTGGCATGGAAATGTTAAAATGTTCAGCTGCAGGTTGTGGCTGTATTTAAACAGAAATCCTTGCTCCTCTGTATTTGCTGGGGGAGGAGAGGCAACGTGCCTTGGGATCTGTAGCCACAGGATACCTCACTGAGAGCCCTTGTTTGTTTTTTTTCCCCTGCAGCTTAGTCTCTTCTTGTTCTACCGAGTGTTCATCCCCGTCCTTCAGTCGGTCACAGCGCAGATCATCGGTGGGTGCCTTTCCCCTGGGGGTATCCAGGGTGCTCATGGCCCAAGAGATCAGTTCAGAGTCTGTTCTCACACCTCTGTCTCCTTGTATCACCTTCCTCTTCTGCCCAGCACCAACCAATCCCATCATCAATCACCCAGTAGAAAACCAGGGGTGGATCACCCTGCTGACAGCCTGTGCACTGCAGGGATCCAGCCCAGGGGCCTTTGTCATTTCAGACACATTTGTCTGTGTGTTTTCGCATTTCAATAAAAATCAAGGGGGTGGAAATGTGCTTTTAAAGACATCTATGAAGCATTTGGAGGTTCCTACACCAGTTCCTCATGTGTGTCTCTGTCTCTCCTCCCAAGGTGACCCTTCCTTACATGGTGATGTCTGGTCCTGGCTGGAGTTCATCCTCACCTCCATTTTCAGTGCTCTCTGGGTGCTGCCCCTCTTTGTGCTCAGTAAGGTGGTCAATGCCATCTGGTTTCAGGTAGGTGACAGGAGCCTGGGCCCTGCTTTGAGCAAACAGAAGGATTTCCTTTGCTGGGTGGTGTTGCAATCAGGACACAAAAGAAAGACACTCGCCCTCCAGCATGAGAGCAAGAAAAGAAGGACTTTATTTTAGGAAACTTAACTTATATAGGTTTTGGGATTTGGTCAAGGACTGGGGGACAAAAGGAACACCCCTCTGACTGCAGTGGTCAAACCAGCAGTCCCTCACAGAGAGGAATACAAAAACAATGCACTTTGTTTATGTTTCAACGTGTGAGAACTTTAATACAAGAATGTAAACACATCAGAAAGCTGAAAAATCAGGGCAACAGGGTGGGATTTGACCAGGTGGGGGCACGAGATGAAATCCCACCCCAAAACAGGCTCTGGGCCTATTCCTGATGGGCAAAAGCAGCTCGGGAGCATCACAGTGGGTTTAATTTCCCTGAAGCCCCCAGTGCTCTGGGGTTCCTTTGCCTGAAGCCCTGTCTGTGCTGGCAGGACATCGCGGATCTGGCGTTCGAGGTGTCGGGCAGGAAGCCTCACCCCTTCCCCAGCGTCAGCAAAATCATCGCCGACATGTTGTTCAACCTCCTGCTGCAGGCGCTTTTCCTCATCCAGGTGAGACAAACAACCACCCCACCAGCTCCCACCAAATCCTGAGCCATCCCCCTCTCAATCCTCTCCTTTCCCATCCCAGGGGATGATCGTGAGCCTGTTCCCCATCGACCTCATTGGGCAGCTGATCAGCCTCCTCCACATGTCGCTGCTCTACTCGCTCTACTGCTTCGAGTACCGCTGGTTCAACAAAGGTGATGGGGGCTCCCTGCCTGGGATGGGGGAATTTACCTGGGCTGGGTGTTTCTCCACATCCAGTTGGGGTGTCAGAGGCTGATCTGCCATCAGTTTTTATGTGGAATGAAGGATAAACATGAGCCAGTGTGCTCAGGTGAGCCTGTACCAGCCCCAGTGTGGCCACAGCTCCAGGGCATTGCCCATCCCCCTGTGCTGGGCACTGGTGAGGCCTTGAGTGCAGTCTTGGGCCCCTCACAACAAGGACATTAAGGTGCTGGAGTGTGTCCAGAGATGGGTACAGAGCTGGGGGAGAGTCTGGAGCAGCTGGGGGAGCTCAGCCTGAGGAAAAGGAGGCTCAGGACCTTGTGGCTCTGCACAACTCCCTGACAGGAGAGGACAGTGAGGTGGGGGTCAGGCTCTGCTCCCACATAAAAAGTGACAGGATGAGAGGATGTGGCCTCAAGCTGTGCTGGGGAGGTTCAGGTTGGACATCAGGATGAATTTCTTCACTGAAAGGGTGGTCAGGCATTGGAAGGGGCTGCCCAGGGGGTGGTGTAATCCCCATCCCTGGAGCTGTTCAGGAGATGACTGGATGTGGCACTCAGTGCTCTGATCTGTTGACAAGGTGGGGATTGGTCAAAGGAGGTGATTGGAGGTCTTTTCCAGCCTAAATGGTTCTGTGATTCTGCAGTGAGGGTGTCTCCTCCCCATGGGTTCATTTCCATGGGATTTTCCTCTTGGCAGGAATCGAAATGCACCAACGGTTGTCCAACATCGAGAGGAACTGGCCCTACTACTTTGGCTTTGGCTTGCCACTGGCATTCCTCACAGCCATGCAGTCCTCCTACATCATCAGGTGGGAAAGCCACTTGGCCCCTCCTCCTCCTGACATCCACCAAGTGCCCCTTATTTTATTCTATTCTATTTTTTGCCTTTCAGCGGTTGCCTCTTTTCCATCCTTTTCCCTCTCTTCATCATCAGCGCCAACGAAGCCAGGACCCCCGGCAAAACCTAGTGAGTATCCTTCATTCCCCCGCAGTGATCCTTGTACCAGCGCTCCCCCAAGCCCTGCGGGGGCGCTCCTGGCCTCGGGACCTGATGGACTCTCTTTCCCTTTCAGCCACTTCCAGCTCCGTCTCTTCTCCTTGGTGGTTTTCCTCAGCAACAGACTCTTTAACAAGACCGTTTACCTTCAGTCCGCCCTGAGCGGTGCTTCCTCCTCCCCCTCTTCTTCCTCTTCCTCCTCCTCCTCGCCCTCTCCTGCCAAACACGCGGCGGCTCCGGGGCACTGAGCTGCCCCCAGACCCCGGGGAGGGGGGACCCCCACGGGCTCCTCTGCGCCCCCCATTTCCAGGGACAGGCAGGACCCAGCCTGGCGAGCTGTCACTGTCACTTCTGCATTTCCCCCCCTGGAAACTTTTTTTTTGGGGGGGAAAAATCCGTGTTTTTAACAACACCTTTGTGAGTTTCCAGGAGCCGGGTCGCGCCCTGCGCTTGTTTTATAGCGGACTCTTTTGTACGCCTTTCCCTGTGCCATCTCCCCGCCTGGCGCCCGTGGGTGGGAACCGCGTCCCCCCGTTTTTGCCGTCGTGTCCCTCCCGTGTCTCCCCCGTGTCCCCCTGTCCCTGGTCCCCCTTCCCGCTCCCTCCATCTCCCCTAACTCAGGTCGTGGGAGGGGGGCGGGCATTTCTGGGAGCTCCCGCTGCCGTCGAGCACAGCGTCCCCCCCTCCCGTGCATGTACCGTTTCTGTCGGGCTCGGGGAAGGAACCGGCGACGTTCAAAACCCCCTTTGGATATTTCGGGCCGGTTTATCAACTTTTCTCTAGTATTTTCACACTGAAACATTAAACGGAGAAACCACGATTCTCAGCCCTTCTGCCGCTCTCTGTCGTTACTCCGCGGGGGGGTTCCCGGGCCGGGCTCCCCCCCCCCGCCCGGGCCCGCAGTTGGTTCCGCCGCCCACGTGGCCGGGCCGCTTCCGCTTCCGCCCACGAGACCCCACCGGCCCCGCCAACCCGGACACCGACACGTCACGGCTCATTCCCCGCCAGTCCCGCCTACTTCTTGCTCAGCCAATCGGAAAGCCCCGTGCGCCGCACGCACCGCCCCACACTCCATTGAATATTCGGCACTTCGACCAATGAGCGCGGCCGCGCCTGGAATGGCGTGCGCAGAGACCAATGGGAAGAGGGCAGGGGCGGGGCGCGGGCTGGCGGCGGCGGCGGCAGGGCGGCTGCGCGGGGCGGATGGACGGGGCGGCGGGGCCGCGGTGAGGGACGGCACCGGCACCGGCACCGGCCGGGCTGGGGGAGCCGCGGGTCCTCGGGGCGGGCCGGGGGTCGGAGGGGTACCCGGGGGTGTGGGGTGCGGGGTCTGCGGAGCGCGGGAGCTGAGGGGTCATGGGGCGCCCGGGCCTTGGGGGGTGCCCAGGCGTGAGGGGAGAGGGAGCCCGGGCGGTGAGGAGTCCCCAGGCCTCAGTGCGGGCCGAGACCCCGGGGCTGGAGACTGGGGGTGCACAGAGGGCAGCACGAGGGGTCGGGAGTGCTCTGATTTCCTGGCAGGGTTAAGCGTCTCCCTGAGGACTTCGGGGCACCCCAGGGCAGTGCCACCCGTGCCCAGAGCCGTCTGCACTGTGCTCCATTATCCCGCGGGATCCAGGAAATCACCGCCACACGGTGTTTCTGTACCTGGCGGTGCCCAATGTGCGCCAGTGTGTGCCTTCTTTTGGGCAGAGAAAGGCTTTTCCGGGCCCAGGTTGTTTGGGGTTCAAATGTCAGCCTGTGTCAATGTGTCCTCCCTGATGTTGTGGCTCAGAGACCTGAACTGCACATCGGCCCAGCCGTGCTGGGGCTGAGCCTGCCCACAGCAGCAGGAAGGGTTTTCCTGGCTGGTTGGGCAAGAAACGATTTGAAGAAATCTGAGTGTTTTCAAAGTAGAAAGATGTTAAAGCTGTGATTGTTCAGTAGGAGTTTCACTTCCTTGGTGTGCAGCTCCATGATTTCTGTGGCTTTTTCTCCTCCCCCCCAGGGAGTTTGAATTAAACAGCCACGTTATCTGGTGTGAGCAAAACTGATTTATTGTCCTGGTCTGCATTAACAAACTACTGAGAGATATATATTTGACATAAATAATGCAAAGTGGGAGGAACCAGGAGCCATTCAGATCTCCTGTGTGTGAGAAAAATCACCCATTTCTTGTATTCTCCATGGATTATGTTTTGTGCCTTGTTTGCAGGTGATGGTTAAACTGCAGAGAGCATCCAGAGGGAAAGCAGGGGTTTTGCTCAAGTTTACACTGAGGTTTTGTTCTGTGCACAGAGAAACAGGCACGTCCTCTGCCCTGGAGAAGTTCTGGGCTCAGTAAAGGAAGGAAAACCAGCCAGGATTTGACCAGCTCAGGTCAGCACAGGAGGTGAGGGGTTTGTGGCAGGGGTGAAGGCTGGGCCAGAGTGGGGGATTTAAAGTCCAAAGGCTCATGAAGGCTTTAAAGACAACGTGGTCTTTGGTGTCTTCCTGATTGTGTGCAGGCACTCAAGGATCCCCAGGCCCTGCATTTGATGTGAAAATGACCAAGCTGGGCTTTCTCCGGCTCTCCTATGAGAAGCAGGACACGCTGCTCAAGCTCCTCATCCTGTCCATGGCAGCTGTCCTGTGTAAGTGTGTGCCCTCAGGGGTGGCTCCTGGTGCAGGGAAACCGAGGGTGGCTCGTGAGCTCTGTGTGTTCACTCTGCCCCTTCTCTCTGTGTTTGCAGCTTTCTCCACCAGGCTTTTTTCCGTCCTGAGATTTGAAAGTGTCATCCATGAGTTTGACCCGTGAGTGTTGTTCTCTCGTTTCCTGGGGGCCTGGTGGGCTTTTCCTCTCCTGGAGCACAGAATTCAGGCAGTGGTGCCAGGCTCTGGTGACATGTGGGATGTGGAGGGTTTTAGTACAGCTTGGTTTTCTTCTTCCCCACCCAAATTGACTTGGTGTCCAGGGCTCTTCCTGCAACCCAGATCCAAGACTCACCTGCCATTGCTTTTCTCCTGGGAGGTGGTTATTCCTGACCTGGGCACAGCCGGAGAGAGAGCTCCTGGCACAGTTTTTGTCAGTGTCCCAAGCTCGTTGCTGATTGAATCCCTCCAAAGGGACACTGTCACCTTTGTTAATGCACTATTAGGCCCACTGGGAGGAGGAATGGACCTTTGCAGCTCCTTTGGGGCAGTTGAGGGGAACTGGGCACACAGGAGCAGCCCCCACAGTGCTGTGACACCTTTACAGGTATTTCAACTACCGCACCACCCGCTTCCTGGCCGAGGAGGGCTTCTACAAATTCCACAACTGGTTTGATGACCGAGCCTGGTACCCCCTGGGCAGGATCATCGGGGGCACCATTTACCCAGGTAAAGCTTTTGCCAGGCTGAAATGATGGAAGGGAAAATTGGGATGGGAATTGCATCCAGGAGTGCCAGCTGGAGCAGAGGGCAGCTTGGGGATGCATCCTGGGCAGCAGATCCTGCCTGGGGAGTGTTTGGGGCACCCTGATGAGGGTGTCATTCCCATCCCCAGGCCTGATGATCACGTCAGCAGCGATTTACCACGTGCTGCACTTCTTCCACATCACCATCGACATCCGCAACGTCTGCGTGTTCCTGGCTCCCCTCTTCTCCTCCTTCACCACCATCGTGACTTACCACCTCACCAAAGAGCTCAAGGTACAGGGGCCAGCAGGGTTTTCCAGGGGATTTTCCATTTGAGTTTTTTTCCAGCTGTTTTCCATTTGGGAGAGCAGCTGGGTCAGAGGTTCGGAGGTGATCACCACACTTCTCAAAACCCTGACCTTCTAGAAAGTGGGAGATCTATTTGAGAACTTTGTTTCCACGCTCATTTTTTATTCCTTTGAGTAATAAAATCCCTAAACCCTGATGGTTTCCCCAGGATGCAGGGGCAGGACTCCTCGCTGCCGCCATGATCGCTGTTGTGCCTGGGTACATCTCTCGATCTGTCGCTGGCTCCTATGATAATGAAGGTGAGTTGGTGACCCTTTAAGGGATATTGGGTGCTGGAAGATGCTGCAGGAGGCTCTGTCCTTTTCCTTGTGTGATGGAGCAGCAAAAGCATTTACAAATCTGTCTTTAATGGCTTGAGTGCTCTGCCGTGCCCCAGGGATGACATTAACAGCTCTGGGTCTTTCTGCAGGTATTGCCATATTCTGCATGCTCTTGACCTACTACATGTGGATCAAAGCTGTCAAAACTGGCTCCATCTATTGGGCAGCCATGTGTGCCCTTGCCTATTTCTACATGGTGAGTGTCCCTTCTCCCAGCTCTGGGGTAAACCTGACTCTGAGATTCCTCTGGATGCCCTCACCAGGTGTGGAGTTCCCCCATGGTGTGCTGTTCCTGTGTCTGTGTGTCCAGAGAGCTGGAACCTCTGTGGAGGTGGAAAAAAAAACTTAGAGGGGTTTGTGTGAGGTGTTCTTAGTAACATTGAAAAATCCACGTTTCTGGCAGCTGGGGTGTGGAGGATGCCCCAAGATAGAGCAGATCCCAGCTGGTATTGTTACTGTGATCCCAGGAAAGATAAACCTCTGTGTTTCACCTCAGCTGTTCAGTCCTGCAATTTGTGTCTGGTTTGTGTCCTGGCAGGTTTCCTCGTGGGGTGGCTACGTCTTCCTGATCAACCTCATCCCCCTGCACGTCCTGGTGCTGATGCTCACCGGGCGCTTCTCCCACAGGATCTACGTGGCCTACTGCACAGTCTACTGCTTGGGAACCATCCTCTCCATGCAGATCTCCTTTGTTGGCTTCCAGGTGGGCACCAGGAGGGTTTGCAGACTTGGGGATGGGTTGTAACAGAGCAGCAGAGCACTGGCACCTGGTTTTACTTCTTGTTGTCATCACTGAGGTTGTAAGTGGGTGCTGATTCCTTGCCACCTTTGGCAAAATGAGCCTTTGGCTGTGCTGGATGACTTTCAAAGGTCCTAATAACGTTCCCAGCATCAGTTGTCTTTTAAAATGTCTTTAGTTTTGGTGAAGGAAGCACTCATGCCATGTATGTTTTGGTATGGCAGGAAACAGGCCTGCCAGGCTCATGTTTTCAAGAGAATCTGGTTAATTTTCCATATGGATTCTTATCAGAATCAAAGCAGATGTAGGAAAAGGACTCGTGCCAGCTGTGCCAATCACAGGGAGGGAACATTTGAACATTTTCCTGTGACTGGCACAGACTGTGCCGAGCAGTGATTTGTGTGAAAAGCCATTAGTGGCTCCTGTTCACCTCCATATCTGACCACGCTCTGCCCACTCCAGCCTGTCCTCTCCTCGGAGCACATGGCTGCCCTTGGAGTCTTTGGCCTGTGCCAGATCCATGCCTTTGTGGACTACCTCCGGAGCAAGCTGAACCCACAGCAGTTTGAAATCCTCTTCAGGAGTGTCATTTCCCTGGTTGGCTTCGTCCTCCTCTCCGTTGGGGCCGTGCTGATGCTCACAGGTACCCCCAGGCTGTGGCCATTACAAGGATGTTTCACCCTCTTTCCCTGCTTCCAAAGGCAAGGAATTTGTCCACCCTGACTCTTTACTGAGTTCCCCTCAAAGGGGGATGTTGAGACCTGCCCAAATTTGTGCATTAGGAAGGAATATTTAAGATAGGAGGGGCAGAGACTCTGGGGACACCAGGCTGGTGCTGCAGATACTGATTGTTGCTCTGTAGTAGCAAAGAGATGCTAAAAAAAGAGGTTGGGCAAGGAGGATTTTTTTAGAGTGAAATTGCATTGTCTTTCTAAAATGGCAGGTTTGAGTAATAGAAATTTTAAATGGGGTCTGGGATCACCCATTCAGCCTCACATGTGCTTCCCTGGGAGAGTGCATGTCAACATTGCCCATTACTTTGCTGGATCCAAAGAGGATTTGTTTTCCCCACTTTCCTAGGGAAAATCTCCCCATGGACTGGGCGTTTCTATTCCCTGCTGGACCCTTCCTATGCCAAGAACAACATCCCCATCATCGCCTCTGTCTCTGAGCACCAGCCCACCACTTGGTCCTCCTACTACTTTGACCTGCAGCTCCTGGTTTTCATGTTCCCAGGTGAGTCTCCAGACCTTGAGTCAGTCACCAGAGGGTTTTCCTGCTGGTCCAAATCTTCTGGGGCATGCTGTGTCCTTCTGTCTCTCAGTGCCTGGTTTTATTTCATCTCTGAGCTGAACCTGACCTTTTTTCTCCTCCCTCACAGTTGGTCTCTACTACTGCTTCAGCAACCTCTCGGATGCCCGTATCTTCATCATCATGTATGGTGTGACCAGCATGTACTTCTCAGCTGTCATGGTGAGGGCTGTGGGCACCAGCACTGCCTCTGAACCTTAGTGATGATTCTTTTGCCCTGAGGGCTTTCCTCCCTGCCATAAATGTGGTTTTGTTTTGCCCTTTCTCTGCAGTGAGGGAAGGTGATGTTGCAAAACCCAGTGGTTTGGGTGTTACTCATGTCCCTGTGGCCAGCACTGCCTGGTCAGTGTTCCTGGAATCCCAGAGCCAAGCTCCCAGTGCAGTCTCAAACAAAATCTGTGGGTTTTCAAGCAGGGGCTGGTGACAATTGCTGATGAGCCCATTTCCTCTCTTCCTGTGGCACCCTGAACACTAAATGTGGTTGAGTTCTGGTGTGGAGGCAGCTACCAATCCTTGCTTCCACCTAAGATTGCTGGAGTGACCTCAGTGTCCCGTGTGGGCCAATTTTGAGCACTCCAGGGTATTTCCCTCAGGGATGGCAGCTCCCCACATAAAAAAACAGCCACATGTTTATCCCAAAGCTGATACATCCACTGAAATTGAGGTGCTGGATTAGGAATGGCATCCCAATTCTTTCTTCTCTTGGATTTCTGCTGGATTCCTTCTCAGACAGCTCTGCTGTTGCCATAGGTACGTCTCATGCTGGTGCTGGCTCCGGTGATGTGCATCCTGTCTGGCATCGGGGTCTCTCAGGTCTTGTCCACCTACATGAAGAACCTGGATATCAGCCGGCCAGACAAGAAGAGCAAAAAGCAGCAAGACTCCACCTACCCCATTAAAAACGAGGTGAGCACCAGGCTGGCTCAGGAAGACCCCTGGTCCTGGTGGGCTGGGTGTGGGGGGCTGATGGCCCCGTCCCTCCAGTGCTGAGACACGAGGTCATTCCCACAGGTTGCCAGTGGCATGATCCTGGTCATGGCTTTCTTCCTGATCACCTACACCTTCCACTCCACCTGGGTGACCAGCGAGGCCTATTCCTCCCCCTCCATTGTCCTCTCTGCCCGTGGTGGGGATGGCAGCAGGATCATCTTCGATGACTTCCGAGAAGCTTATTACTGGCTGAGGCACAACACGCCAGAGGTACGGGGAGCTGGGGCCTTGTGCACCCAGCATTGCCCACTGAGGCACTGATTGATGGCTGGTGTTTGGTGCAGGATGCCAAGGTGATGTCCTGGTGGGATTACGGGTACCAGATCACTGCCATGGCCAACCGGACCATCCTGGTGGACAACAACACCTGGAACAACACACACATCTCACGCGTCGGACAGGTGAGTCCCTCCCTCCCCCCCGCCTTGGCCAGCCTTTCTGGGCACCACATCAGCACTGGCTGACACCACGTCTGCCCCAGGCCATGGCATCGACAGAGGAGAAAGCCTATGAGATCATGAGGGAGCTGGACGTCAGCTACGTGCTGGTCATCTTTGGGGGCCTCACCGGGTACTCATCGGACGGTAAGATCCCGCTGTGAGCCAGGGCAGACCCAGCCAGGGGTGCTGGTGGCAGAGTCCCGCCTCCAGCTGGGGCTGTGGAGTGAAAACAGGGCTGGAATGCTCCTCTTTGGATCTCTCCCTCAACTCAACCTTGCTGACATCACCTCAACCCTCTCTCCTGGCCCCCCAGCTCAACTTGACTCCTCCTTTTACCTCATCCCAACTTCTTGTTCTTTCACCCCAATTCAGCCCCTTGCTCTTTGTCCCCCAAATCAAACTCAACCCCTCATTCTTTGCCTCCCCCAACTCTCTGCCTTCCAGACATCAACAAGTTCCTGTGGATGGTGCGGATCGGGGGCAGCACGGACACGGGGCGCCACATCAAGGAGCACGACTACTACACCCCCACCGGGGAGTTCCGTGTGGACCGCGAGGGCTCCCCGGTGCTGCTCAACTGCCTCATGTACAAGATGTGCTACTACCGCTTCGGCCAGGTCTACACTGAGGCCAGTGAGTCCCTGAGTCACCCCCAGGCTGTGGCATTGCTTCTAGGGGACCCCACTGTGCCCTGACACCTCTGGGGTGCCATGCAGCAGCAGCACTGCCTGTCCTTTGCCCTCTCCTAGAGCGACCGCCGGGCTACGACCGCGTGAGGAACGCCGAAATCGGCAACAAGGACTTTGAGCTGGATGTGCTGGAGGAGGCGTACACCACAGAGCACTGGCTGGTCCGAATATACAAGGTATGGCACCAGAACAGAGCCCAGACTCGCCCAGTTTGGGGAAAAAAAAAAAAAAAAAAAAAAAAAAACACATGGAATTCTGCCTAATGAACTTTATTTTGCTGCCCAGGTGAAAGATTTGGACAACCGCGGGTTGTCGAGGACGTAGAGGAGCCAACGCCGGCCGTGCTGACACCGCACTGACCCAGCCTTGGCCTGTGCAGCAGAGATTTGGGGGTTTGGTGGGGTTTCCAGGGGGCTGTTTCGGGTTTGTTTTATACCGTTTGTAAGCGCAGGCAGCGGCGGGAGGACCCTGCCCGCCCCATCCTGCCAGGAGTGATTTTTATATACACACACACACGGGAGCCGCCGCCAAATCAGGAACCGCGGCTCTCACCGGGGCTGATCGACCAGGAATTGTGAAGAATACAAATAAATAAATTTGGTGGGGTTTTCCCCTAATTCTGTCCGAGGGGGCGTTGAGGCCGTTAATCTGCTTTTAATAAATTTGAATGGAAATAGAGGCGGGGAGGGGGCGTGGCCTGGCGCGGGATTCAGGTGGGGGCGTGGCCTGGTTCGTGCGCGCGCAGGGGGGGCGGGGCTCGCGGCTCTGGCGGGAAAAGGCGGCGTGGCCGGGGCGCTGCCGGGAGCGGGGGGCGAGCGCGGCCCGCAGCGGGCCCGGGCCCGGGGATGGCGGTGCCCTTCGTGGAGGACTGGGACCTGGTGCAAACGCTGGGCGAAGGCGCCTACGGGGAGTGAGTGCGGCGGGATCGGGGGAGGCGGGGTTGCTGCCGGCCGGGCCCGCCCCTTGCACGCCCCTTCCCTGCCCCGTGCGCGACCCAGGCCCGTGCCCTGCCCCTTCCCCCTGCCCCACTTCCACATCCACTGCTTGTCCCTGCGTGGTCCTGCACGGCCCCTGCGTGCCCGCTGTTTGCCCATCATCCCATGCCATATGTGTGCCCCCAGCTTGTCCAGTCCGCGCTGCTCGCCCATCGTGTGCCCACTGTTTGCCCACTCCACGGTCGCTGCCCGTCCTTTGTGTGCCCGCTGCTCGCCCATCCCCGTCCGTGCCCCTGATGCAGGGCTGTTGCTTGCCCTTATGTGCCTCTGGTTGCCCTTATGTGCCCCCTGCCTGCCCCTCACCTCCCCTTGCCCACCCGGTGTGCCCCCCCTGCGTGCCCATCGTGTGCCTGCCTGTGCCCGCATTCTCTCCCTGTTTCTGCCCGCTCTCAGTCTCCAGGGGCAGCATTTGCTGACCATTCCCTGCCCGCTCCTTGCCTCTAAGTGGCAATATTCCCTGCCTGCTGCCCATCTCCAGAGGCAGCATCTCCTCATTCCCTTCCTGCTGCCTGTTTGGGGGAAACATTCCCTGCCCATTCCCTGCCCATTCCCTGCCTATTCCCTGCCTGCTGCCTGTCTCTGGGGAAAGCACTCCCATGCCCATTCCCTGACCATTCCCTGCCCATTCCTCTGCCCATTCTCTGCCTGCTGCCTGTCTCCAGTGGCAGCATTTTCTACCCATTCCCTGCCTGTGTCTGTGGGAAGCATCCCCATGCCCATTCCTCTGCCCATTCCCTGCCTGCTGCCCATCTCCAGAGGCAGCACTTTCTCTCCATTCTTTGCCTGCTGCCTGTCTCTGGGGAAAGCATCCCCATGCCCATTCCCTGCCCATCTCCATGCCCATTCCCTGCCCATCCCCATGCCCATCCCCTGCCCGTTCCATGCCCACCATGCCCCACTGACCCCAGGGTGCAGCTGGCCGTGAACCGCCGCACCGAGGAGGCCGTGGCCGTGAAAATCGTGGACATGAAGCGGGCGGCCGAGTGCCCGGAGAACATCAAGAAGGAAATCTGCATCAACAAGATGCTGAGCCACGAAAACGTCGTCCGTTTCTACGGGCACCGGCGGGAGGGGGCCACGCAGTACCTGTTCCTGGAGTACTGCAGGGGTGGGGAGCTCTTCGACCGCATCGGTGAGGAACAGGGGTGCCCGGGGATGGAGGGGCAATGGGGCATCCTAAATTGTCATCCCCACACAGCTGAGCATTGCTCTTCTCCTTCCCCACGTGCAGAGCCAGATGTTGGCATGCCAGAGCCAGAGGCACAGAGGTTCTTCCAGCAGCTGATTGCTGGGGTGGTGAGTGGGCAGTGGGCAGTGGGCAGTGGCAGTGCTGGGGGCGGCGATGCTGCTGGTGCCACTGGTGATTCCTGCACGGCGCTGACCCTCTGACCTTCCTGTGATTCCCCCATGGCACTGACCCTTCCTGTGATTCCCCCATGGCACTGACCCTTCCCTTGCTTCCCCCACAGCACTGACCCTTCCTGTGATTCCCACACAGTGCTGACCCTTCTCATGATTCCCCCGCAGCACTGACCCTCTGATCCTTCCTGTGATCCTCCCATGGCACTGACCCTTCCCGTGATTCCCCCACGGCGCTGACCCTCTGACTTTTCCTGTGATTCCCACACAGTGCTGACCCTTTCCATGATTCCCCCACAGCACTGACCCTCTGATCCTTCCTGTGATCCTCCCATGGCACTGACCCTTCCCGTGATTCCCCCACGGCGCTGACCCTCTGACTTTTCCTGTGATTCCCACACAGTGCTGACCCTTTCCATGATTCCCCCACAGCACTGACCCTCTGACCCTTCCTGTGATCCCTCTACGGCACTGACCCTTCCCGTGATTCCCCCAAATCACTGACCCTTCCCCTCCCCTGCAGGTGTATCTGCACAGCATGGGCATCACCCACCGTGACCTGAAGCCAGAGAACCTCCTGCTGGATGAGCGAGGTGGGGGCAGGCGTGTCCCTCCCTGACCCCCACTAAGTTTTCATTTCTTAATTTATATTTTTCATATAAAGTGTTTAATTTAAAGTTTTAGTTTGAAGCCT
The DNA here is from genome assembly GCF_965231275.1 of Zosterops lateralis. NCBI lineage: Eukaryota > Metazoa > Chordata > Aves > Passeriformes > Zosteropidae > Zosterops > Zosterops lateralis. The sequence continues at coordinate 5,916,606 of NC_139785.1, read as the reverse complement.
TATGGTTTGCATTTGAATTTTTAATGCGAGGGTTTAATTTTATTCTGAATTTAAATTTTACTGTGCATTTTTAATTCGAAGTTTTTACAATTTTTTAGCTTCATTTCCTAATTTACACTTCTATTTGGATCTGCATTTTAATTTTAATTTCTTCTTTCAGTTCTACTTATATTTTAAGCTCAACTTTCAAACTTAGAACTTTAAAACCTTAACTTGCATTTTTATTTTAAACCTTTTTTCAATCCATATTTTTAACCAGAAACTATAGGCTTGAATCTGTAATTAAAATCTTTACTTAGGTTTTGATTTAAATAGAAATTTAATTTGCATTTTAAATTAATTTTGTTGGGGGGGAGGGTGGGTTAGTTTTAACTTTCGATTTAAAGTTTTGACTTTCGATTTAAAGTTTTAACTTTTGATTTAAAGTTTTAACTTTAGATTTAAAATTTTAACTTGGTTTTTTGGGGTTTTTTGGGTTCAGACAACCTGAAGATCTCGGATTTCGGGCTGGCCACGGTGTTCAGGCACAACGGGCGGGAGCGGCTGCTGAACAAGATGTGCGGGACCCTCCCCTACGTGGCCCCCGAGCTCCTGCGGCGCCCCGAGTTCCGCGCCGAGCCCGTCGACGTCTGGGCCTGCGGCGTGGTGCTCACGGCCATGCTGGCCGGAGGTGGGCTCATGGAATTATGGAATTCACACGGGGTGATGTGCTCACGGCCATGCTGGCTGGAGGTGGGAGTCGTGGAATTATGGAATTCATAGGGAGTGATGTGCTCACGGCCATGCTGGCTGGAGGTGGGGTCATGGGATTCACTGGGGGTGATGTGCTGATGTATTGGGATTCATGGAATTCACAAAGGGTGATGTGCTGATGGCGATGCTGGTTGGAGGTGGGATTGTTGGGATGGATGGAGTTCACAGAGGTTGATGTGCTCATGGCTGTGCTGGCCGGAGGTGGGAATACTGGGATTCATGGAATTCACAGAGGTTGATGTGCTCATGGCCATGCTGGCCAGAGATGGGAATGTTGAAATTCATGGAATTCACAGAGAGTGACCTGGTCCTCATGGCCATGCTGGCTGGTAGTGGGAATTTTGGGATTCATGGAATTCACAGAGGGTGACCTGGTGCTGATGGCCGTGCTGGCTGGAGGTGGCAGTGTTGGGATTCATGGAATTCACAGTGGGTGATGTGCTCATGGCCGTGCTGGCTGGAGGTGGGAATGTTGGGATGGATGGAATTCACAGTGAGTGACATATGGCCAGTGGAGGTGGGAACATGGGAATGCCTCTAGGAATGTCTGGAATGTGTGTGACGTGTTCAGGGGGTGTGGGGGGAATGCAGGAGGGGCACAGAGGACATGGGGGAGTGTCTGTGGAATGCACAGGGGTGTGTGTGTGGAATGCAGAAGGGGTGCACGGATGAAATGTGTGAGGGGAAGTGTGGAATGCACCAGGGGATGTATGGGATGGGGAAGGAGCACACATGAGATGGGAGGAATGTATGAAGTGCACAGGAGGAGGGATGTATGAAGATGGAAGGTGTGGGATCCATGAGGCAGATGTGAACTACATGGAAAGGGATGTTTGGAATATCTATAGGGATGTATGGAAGGAATTGAGGGCTGCAGAAGAGGAATGTATGTGAGTGTAAGGGGGATATATGAGAGACGGAGTAGGTATGGGATGCATAGGAGCAGTTTGGGATGCATAGAGAGGTGTGGAATGTGTGTGAGTAAACATGGGAAGCTCAGGGAGGTTTGGGATGCATGGGGAGGTATGAGATGTGTGGGGAGCACACAGGATCCGTGGCAGGGTGGGGTCACCATGTCCCCACAGTGCCACATGTGTGCCCAGGGGCCTGTGGCACTGGGGGTGACAGCAGTGGGATCTCCCCCAGAGCTGCCCTGGGACCAGCCCAGCGACAGCTGCCAGGAGTACAGTGACTGGAAGGAGAAGAAAACCTACCTCCCACCTTGGAAGAAGATTGATTCGGCTCCCTTGGGTAAGCATCCTTCACCCAGCAGCTCCCTAAGTATATACATATACATATACATATACATATATATATATACAAATATACACACCATATTGTATTCCACCCCCTCGTCTCCCCCAGCCCTGCTGCACAAGATCCTCACAGAGAGCCCCACAGCCAGGATCACCATCCCTGACATCCAGAAGGACCGGTGGTACTGCAGACCCCTCAAAAAGGGTAAGGGGCTGTGGGAGAGTGTGCTCATGTCCCCGGATTTGGGGGTCACTGCGTGTCCTGTCCCTTTGCAGATGTCAAGCGGGCTCGGCTCTCCTCGGGGGGGGTCACCGACTCCCCTGGAGGCTTCTCCAAGCACATCCGATCTGACACAGACTTCTCACCGGTGAAGGGAGCACTGGGGTGAGCCTCTGCTTCCCTCCACACGGCTTTGCAAATTCCTCCCACTCCTCGGGCTTTTTCCCCGGCATTTTCTCCGGGAGGTGATTGGCCAGAAACCCCCCGCACCACCCCTGTGATGGTGCCAGATCCTGCAAAATCCCGTGCAAATTCCCACATCTGGGCTCTCTCCAGAGCTCCTAACCCTTTGTGTCCCCCCTTGCCTTGCAGTGAGGACAAGGCAAGCTATTCCACGTCTCAGCCGGAGCCCGGCACGGGCGGGATGCCTTGGGAGAGTGGCACGGGGAGCATCGACCAGCTGGTGCAGGGCTTCAGCTTCTCACAGCCCGCCTGCCCCGAGCACATGCTGGTCAACAGCCAACTCCTGGGCACCCCAGGCTCCTCCCAGGTCAGGGGGCTGCAGGGGGGCACCTGGCACCGCTTGGGATGTCGGGATGCTGCCTTGGGATGCGGCTGGGCGAGGTCGATCCTCTCGGGGATTTCGCCTCGCGGCGTTCGGGGCGCAGCTCGGCACCGTGGGTGGTGTCAGGGTGCACCTTGCAACGGTTGGGGGCTGCTCTGGGGTGTTTGGGGTGCAGCTTTGCCTGATGGGGAACATCAGGGAGCAGCTTGGCAATATTGGAGATGTAACTTTTTGTCATTTATCGCCTCAGGTGCAATTTTGCAGGATTTGGGGCACAGCTTTTCAGTATTTTTAGTATCAGGGTGACACTTTGCCACGGCCTTGAGGTGTTTGGGGCACAGCTTCACATCCAATTTACAACACTTGGGTCCAGAGTTATTCTGTAAAAATTGGGGTGCAATTTGCATCATATATATGACAATGAGGAGCAACTTTGCCATATTTATAACATCAGGGAGCAGCTTGGCCATGTTTGGGGTGTGGCTGGATGAGGTTTATCATCTTGGGGTGCAGCTCTGCAGCATTTTGGGGGGCAGAGTCTCATCCAGTTTACAACATCAGGATCCAGTGTTGCACTTTGTATACTACTGGGGTGCAGCTTTGCTTTAGATATGTAAGATTAAGAAACAACTTTTGTTGTATTTATAATACCAGGGAGCAAGTGTTGGGGCTGTAGCCCCAGTATTCACCACCTGAGGGTGTGAGGTGCAGGATTTGGGGTGCAAATTTCCCATACTTTTAGTGTCAGTTTGTCACTTTACCAGGGACTTGAAGGGCAGTTTGACATCTGGTTTACAGCACTGGGGTGCAGCATTGTGCTGTGTAAAATATTGGGGTGCAATTTTACATCGTAAATACCACATTAAAAAGCATCTTTGCTGTATATGGAATATCAAGGAGCAACTTGACAAGGCTGGGATGCAGCTGTGAGTATTATCACTCGGGGGTGCCACCTCCCAAGATTTGGGGTGCAAATGTGCATCATTTATGGCATCAGGATGTGCTTTGTGCAGTGTTTGGAGGCTGCTCTGGGGTGTTTGGGGAGCAGCTTTGCATCAGGGAGCAGCTTGGCAGCATTGGGGTGCAGCTGGGCAAGGTTTGTCATCTCGAGGTGCAACCTTGTGGTATTTGGGGCACAATTTTACATTATTTTGAGCAATAAAACTCTCCAGTTCCAGTGTACAGCTCTGCAGCACTTGGGAGGCAAATTCACATCCAATTTACAACATTGGAGTCCATCTTTACACCATTGGGGTGCAGCTTTGCGTCATAAATTTGTCATAAAGAGCATTTTTATGATCCTGGGGCTGACTTTGCCCTGTTTGGGAGGTGTTTGTGCAGCATTTCTGGTGTTTGCGATGCCATTGTCAGCTCATGCCATCAGGGGGTGCAGCTTTCCAACATTTCCTCACCGAAGGCCAGGATTTGTCAGAGCTGGGGCTGGAACCTGGTGGGATTGAGGACTTTTCTGGCGGGATTTATGATCTTTGGAATGTTTTTCTGGGGGGCTGCAGAGCCCGTGGCAGCGGCTGGTGAAGCGGATGACGCGGTTCTTCACCAAGCTGGACGCCGACGGCTCCTACCGCACGCTGAAGGAGGTGTGTGAGAAGATGGGATACGGCTGGAAGATGAGCTGCACCAACCAGGTGGGGGCCAGGGGGTGGAATTGGGGCTGTGTCCTAAATCCTATAACCCCATCTGCATCCTAAATCCTCTGCTGCATCCTGTGTCTAAATCCTGAATACCCCATCCTACATCCCACGTCTAAATCCTAAGTACCCCGTCCTAAATTGGGGCCGTGCTGGGTCATCAGGGAATAATTTGTGTCATACCCTACCCACCCCTCCTTTGCAGGTCACCATCTCGACCACAGACAGGAGGAACAACAAACTCATCTTCAAGGTGAACCTGGTGGAGATGGAGAGCAAGATTTTGGTGGATTTTCGCCTCTCCAAGGTGTGTGTGGGGTCAGGGTGGGTGGTGGGGAAGGACCACGTAAAGTGGGTGCAGGATGGTGCAGGGTGGGGGTGACCATGGGAGGTGGGTGCCAGGGGATGGAAAGGTGCAGGTGGGTGTAGGGGGATGTAAACCCCTGTCTCTCCCCACGCAGGGCGATGGGCTGGAGTTCAAGAGGCATTTCCTGAAGATCAAGGCCAGGCTCAGCGACATCGTCAGCACCCAGAAAGTTTGGCTGCCCGGGACCTGAGCCCTCACACCCCTTCTCTGCCTCTTCCTCCACCTCCTCCTCCTCCTCTTTATCTCTCTCTTCCTCCTGGCTGGTCTCTGGCAGCAGCACCTGAACACTGCCAAGGTGTCCAACCACCTGTTTTAGGTTTTGAAGGTTCAATAAAGCCCTGGGGGACACAAAGGGGAGGCTGAGGTGGGTTGTTCACTCTGGAGCCTTACCCAGCTCTGCTCAGCCAGTGTAATAAACCCCACTGTGGGATCTCTGCCCAGCCCCAAACCAGCCCCAAGGTTTGTATGACCCCCCCAGCCCCCATCCCTGCCCTGTCACAGGGCAGTGGCTGCCCTCATTTTCCAACCTCTCTAATTGCTTTTCGGGAGGACTAACGAGCCCGAGAGCTGCCAGGGGTTGTTAGCGCTGGAGCGAGAGAGGAGAGCCAGGGATTAACCCCATCCCCTCCCAAAAAAGAGCATCCCCCCCAAAAAAAAAACCCACCCCAGGGTGCAAACCCTGAGACACCACCACAATTTCTCCCTAAAGCTGCATCACTGTTTAATTACCAAACTAAAAAAAACACTTTTTACTCATTTACCCCTTCTTAATTTTTTATTTTTTTTTAAAACATCCCTTTCCCCGGGCCTTTTTTTTTTTTTTTTTTTTTGTTTCCCTGGTGGGAACTCCCCCTTGGGCGAAGCAATTAGCGGCGATTTTTTAATTGCATATTTATATTGCAGCTGGGGAGCGAGACCCCGGCGGCGGGCGAGGGGAAAGCAGGAAGACGCCGCGCTCCCGACCTTGTTTGCTTTTCAGGCGGGATTAAGCGCTTTTAATTGTCCCAGAGATCACAGATTGCGGCCAGGGGGGATAATTGGGCTGAATACAGGGTTTTCTGGTTCATTCCCCCCAGGAATTTATATTAAAAAAAAAGAAGAGAATCTTTGGGAATGCCTCGGAGAGGGGTGTGAGGCTGGGCACAACTTGTTGCACGAGTGGGTCTTGCTGTCAAATTAATTTTTCACCTGTTACCTGCTGTAAATGGGATATTTTAGGGGGTGACAGTCCCATCCCCAGGATGCTTCAGGGAAGGTTGGGACTCTACTTCTGCCCCACCTCGTGCATTGACCACTCTCCATTCCCATGGGGGAATCATTTCCAACCCTCATTTTTTAGGGTCCTTTTGGTTTTTTTTTTAATCTCTGCGGAGGGGATTCTTTTCTGCTTTTCGGGGGAAACTCGAGGGGGGGATAAAAGGTTCGTGTTGCTCCGTGGCCGGGCAGGGCAGGGGAGGGGACCACTCTGAGCAGGGCCCTGAAAGCGCCTTTTGTGCGGCCCCGCCGGGGACCCGGCGCGCTCGGAGCCACCGGAGCGTGGCAAATCCTTAAACCAACAGCACGGCCCGGCTCCTGCCCCCGCCTCATCCCCAATTCATGGAGCCCCGGCGGGCACAGGGGGCTCTGCCCACCCTCGGGCTCCTCGCAGCATCCCCAGGAGTGTGGGATGCAGGGATAGGGATGCGGAGATGGATGCGGGATGGAGGATCCAGGATGCAGACGGGGGATGGAGGATTTAGGATCTAGATAGGGGATGGAGGATTTAGGATGTAGGTGTTGGCTGTGGGACAGAGAATTCAGGATGCAAATGTGGGATGTAGGATTTGGGATGCGGACACAGGATGGAGCGTTTTGGATGTAGAGGCAGGATGTGAAATGGAATTTATGATGCAGATATGGGGCTTAGGATAGAGGCTGTGGATGCAGGATTTAGGCTGTGGATACAAGATGTGAAATTGAATTTGTGATGCAGATATGGGGCTTAGGATATAAATTGTGGATGCAGGGTTTAGGATGTAGATTCAGGACGCAGGATAGGGTGTGTAGGATTTAGACATGGGATGCAGCAGAGGATTGGGGATGTAGATGGGGTTGTAGGATTTAGGACACGGGTGCAGGTTTCAGGATGCAGATGTGGAACACAAGATTTAGGATGTAGATGTGGGACGTGGATATAGGATCTGGAACAGAGAACTTGGGATGCAGCAATGGGACATAAGATTTAGGATGAAGATGCAAAACACAGGATGGAGGATCCAGGATGCAGATGTGAGACACAGGATTTGTGATGCAGACACAGGGTGCCAGATGTCAGGCACAGGAGAGGGACTGTGGGAGAATTTAGGATGTGAGATGCAGGATTCAGGATGCAGACACAGGATTTAAGAAAAAAACCCAAGATTTTAGGAAGCAGATAGAGAATTTAGGATGTAGACACAGGTTCCCAGATGCAGGATGGAGGATTTAGGAGGCAGATGCAGTTTTCCAGACACAGGACATGGGATGAAAGGGAAGATGCAGAATATGGGATCCAGATACAGAACATGGTGTCCAGAAGTAGAATTTAGGATGCAGAGGTGGGATATAGGACAGGAGATGGAATATAAGATACAGATGAAGGATGTACAGGGCATGGGTTGCAGAAGAGGGATTTGGGATACAGGGCACAGGAGATGGGATGTGGAGGCAGGACATGGAATGCAGAAGTGGGATGTAGGGTGCAGATATGGGATGGAGGTGCAGGACATGGGATGGAGGTGCAGGACATGGGATGCTGCAGCACCAGAGCACCACAGCTCAGCCCCGGCTCTGCACAGGGATCCTCAGCACCCCTGGAGATGGGGAGTGCGTGCAACGAGTCGGGAAATCCAGACTTCCAAGGAAAAAGTTATCGCTTTCCAATCCCATACAGACATTTTGCAGCTCGTCCCCCATCTGGGAGGCAGATCCCGGCCATTTGGCCACATCTGCCTGCCAGATGTGCAGGGGAGGGGAACAGAGCCCCTGTGGATGGGAAACCTCCCCTCTCCCCTGTGTGCAGGCCAGGTTGGGAATGCAGCTCTGCCATATCACACCTGCTCTGGAGAAAAGCCTGGATGGAACCAGGGAGCAGTGGGAAGGAGGGACTGGATGGGACCAGTCCAGCCTCACACAGGATTCTCATTCTCAAGATTTTGTTCTGTGTCTGGGGGAGGTTGCAGTGAGACACAGCAGCTATAGGGAGCACAGCCCAGTATGGCCCATTGTGCCCCAGTGAGGACCATGGGCTGAACTTACCCAGGGCCCTGGGTGGGCTGGGAGTTCCTGGAGAGGCCAACTGGACCATCAGGGGTAGTTGGTGTCCTTGGGATCCAGGCAGCAGGATGGAGATGAGGGATAGGAGAGATGGGATGCAGGGATGAGATGCAGATTCAGGATGCAGGGGGTGGGATGGAGATGAGGGATGCAAATGCAGAGTTTGGGCTGTAGGCACAGGACAGGGGATGGTGCAAGGTGCAGGTGTAGGAGGGGGACAGGATTCAGGTGCAGATGGAGGACATGGGATGAAGGCTGCACCTGCAGGACACGGATCTGGGATGCAGATTTGGCATGCAGGGTGCAGGATGCAGATGCTGGATGCAACAAGTGGGATGCACAGGGCAGGATGGGGAATGAGGGGTTCAGGTGCAGGGCATGGAATGCAGGACACAGGGCACAGATACAGGATTTGGGATGCAGGATGCAGCTGCAGGGTGTGAAAAGCGGGGTGCAGGATGTGGGATGAAGGGTGCAGATGCAGGACATGGGGCTGATGGTGCAGATGAAGGATTTGGGATGCAGCCACAGGATGCTGATCCAGGGGATGGGTGAGGGATGCAAAAGCAGGATGAAGTTGGAGAGTGCAGCTCTAGGATAGGAGAAATGGAATACAGAATCCAGGAGTGGGAAGCAGGATGTCAATGCTGGATGCAGGATGGAGATGTGCAGTACCAGTGAAACTCCAGGATGGTGATGCACCACTTCCAGCAGAGGAGAATGGTGGAAGCATTTCCCATCTGATTTTTAGGGGCAAATGAGAGAATTTCCCAACAACATCAGCTTTTTGGGGACTGGAAATCTAATAGGATTCCAGAAGCATTTTGATTTTTTAACTGCCCCCATCAGCTCCAGAACAGAAATATTTATTTAGAGAAGAAAAAAAAAAAAAAACTAAAGCTGGAGCAATTCCATCTGAAGACACCCAAATCCAGCATTTTCCTCTTCTCTCCTCAGCATTTCCCACTGTGGAGGTGCCTGAGGGGCTGGATTTGTTGGATCTTTAACTCAGGAGATGTTTTAGCTCATGCAAAAAGCATCGCAGCAGCCTCGGGAATGCCGCCACATTAATAAAAGCAAAAATGCAGAGGAGTCTGTTAAGGAAACTCCTGCAAAAAATCCCTTCCAGAAACATCGTGGGCAACATTAGCTCTCGGTTTGAGCTTTTTTTTATTTTCCTGTTTTATTTCATTGGGAAAATGAATTTTGGAGGTCATCACGGATTGTGCAAGGTGGGTTTTGGCAGCAGGGTTGGCCCCTGGATCCTCCTGTCAGCATCAGGGAGGGGTTTTGTGGGGGGAAAACCTGGAATTTACAGCTTAAAATTGGATTTTTCAGGTTAAAACCTACAAAAGTCACCCTGAATTGGGGGTTTGGCTCTGTGGATGCAGCCTGGCAGTGGTGCCAGGGACAGGGGTGAGGCCCCAGCAGTGCCTCTTGCCTGGCAGGCAGGAGAGGCAGAAAAATGCTTTAAAAAGGTAAAAAAAAAAAAAAAAAAAAAAAAAAAAAAGCAAAAGGCTGAGGTCATTTTCTTGGCGAGGAAGTCGGCTCCTTCCAAATGCCTCCGGGTCAGGTTTAATATCAGCAGAAACATTCTTGGGCAGGGTGGGGAGAAAGAGCTGCTCTCACCATCGGGAGCAGAACCCTCAAACCCCCAAATGCCCTGGAAAAAAAACCCCAAACATCCCCAAACCCCCCAACTCAGCGCTCCAACCCCCAGATTGCTTCTTTGGAACCTCTAGGTGTGGAGTAAATGAGTACTGGGGTGGGAAAGGTGCAAAAACAGCTCGTGGAGGAGGGGAAAATCCCCTCTGCGAGCAGACAACTGAATCTTTAAAGTGGTTTTTGAGCATCATTTTGGCCACTGCTGGGATTTTTGGGATGTGGAGAGGAGGAAAGCGAGGGGGTCTGGCAGGGGAAAATGCCATTTTTCCCATTGTCCTGGAGAGTTTTATCATCACTCCAACCCCTCCTTGATTCAGCATCCTCTGGGCAGGCTCAGCACCCAGCAATAACCCCCTGGGGCACGGGGGACCTGCGTGCGAGGAATATCCTGCTGGAAAATACATCAAAAAGGAGGGGGGGAAAAGTAAATGGGTTTCATCTGCTTGTGCTCTGCTCGCAGGGCTGGCTGAGGAGCTCAGGGGCCTGCCAGTGCCTTGTGCAAGCCCTCGGCCGCCCCGCCGAGCTGTTGTGGCTTTTCCAGAGATTTTACACATTAGGAGGGGGGTGGTTTGACCGTGTTTGTTTTGCTAAACCTCACCAAAACCCAAACCAGAGCTCGAGGGAGGAGGTGGAGGCGGGAGATGCAGGGAAAGTTTATTAAAAAATAGAGGGGAAAAAAAAAAAAAAACCAGGAGCTGAAGTGGGGGAAAGGAGGTTGGGATTGCAGCAGAGCAGGGATGTAGCAGTGGGAAGATGCAGTGGGTACCAGGGGTGTGGCAGTGGCAGGGATGCTGGGGAAAGCAGGGATGTGGTGGTGGCAGGGATGTGGCACTGGGAGATGCAGTGGGTGGCAGGGATGTGGCACTGGCAGAGATGTGGCAGTGACAGGGATGAGGCAGTGGCAGGGATGTGGCAGTGGCAGAGATGTGGCAGTGACAGGGGTGTGGCAGTGGCAGGGATGTGGAAGGTGCAGTGGGTGGCAGGGGTGTGGCACTGACAGGGATTTGGCACTGGGAAGATGCAGTGACAGGGATGTGGCAGTGGCAGGGATGTGGCACTGGGGGAGATGCAGTGACTGGCAGGGATGTGGCAGTGGCAGAGATGTGGCAGTGACAGGGGTGTGGCAGTGGCAGGGATGTGGCACTGGGAAGATGCAGTGACAGGGATGTGGCAGTGGCAGGGATGTGGCACTGGGAAGATGCAGTGGGTGCCAGGGGTGTGGCACAGTGATGCACAGGGATGTGGCAGTGGCAGGGATGCTGCACCTCACTGGGGACGTGCACCCCACCAAAATCAAGATGGATAAAAATTCCCCAGGAGAACTGGGAGGATAAGAAGCATCAGGAGGGCTCTGATCCCCCCCAGGAGGGAGGCTGTGAGGCGATGCTCTGCTGTGGAAGGGGGTTTTCCTCCGTGCTTGCACATTCCTCCCGTCAGCAGTATTTACAAGACGGCACCAGGAGAAATCCCAGGTCGGCTGGACCCTCCTCCCTCCGGGGATGGCCCCAGGGCTGCAGCCTCACAGCCCCCTGCTCCTGGATCCCGGGGCTTTCCCCCTGATCCCTTTGGTTTGTGCCAGCTACACCTCATAGCTGCAGTCCCTCCTGTGCTAAAGTCCTGCTCACGGCATTCCAGAGCAGCCCCTCCCAAAATTTCCCCCATCCAAACACCCACAGCTTCCCCTTCAGCCTTTTATAGGGACAGAGCTGCTGTGAGGCTGCTCTGGGGGGTTGGGATGGACCCCACGGGGCTGCTCCATCTTCAGGCACTGCTGGGAAGACCCGGCAGGAACGTCCTCTCCTGGAAAAAGGCCCTGGGAAGTGTTGCAGGGTGCAGAGAGGTTTGTGGGATGCAGGGATGGAGCGCACAGGGATGGTGACAATGCACAGGGATGTATATGGGATGCAGGATACAGCACACAGGGATATTTATGGGATGCAGGGATGCTGACATTACACAGGGATATTTATGGGATGCAGGATGCAGCACACAGGGATATTTATGGGATGGAGGAACGCTGACAATGCCCAGGGATATTTATTTATAGGATGTAGAGATGCAGCACACAGGGATGTTGACAATGTCCAGGGATGTTTATGGGATGCAGGAACGCTGACAATGCACAGGGATGTTTATGGGATGTAGGATGCAGCACAGAGGGATGCTGGCAATGCCCAGGGACATTTATGGGATGCAGGATGCAGCACACAGGGACACTGGCAATGCCCAGGGATGTTTATGGGATGCAGGATGCGGGATGCAGCACACAGGGATATTTATGGGATGCAGGGATACTGACATTGCACAGGGATGTTTATGGGATGCTGGCAATACCCAGGGATGTTTATGGGATGCAGGATGCAGTACACAGGGACACTGGCAATGCACAGGAGTGTCTGTAGCATCCAGGGCTGTTTCCAGCAGCCTGCAGGGACGCTGGCAGCACAGGGGAATGTTCAGGCTTTGTGGGATGTCAGCAGCACACAGGGATGGACACTGGCAGTGCACAGGGATATCTGTGGCACACTGGGGAGATACACAAAGCCACTTCACACGAACACCTGCAGCAGCTTGTCAGGCCTTCCGTGCCTCAGTTTCCCCTTCCTGAGAGGCAGGAGCGTTGGTGTCTCCCTGGTGAGGCTCCCGGGACGCTGCGGCGGGGGAGACCTGGCCGGGCTCCGCCTGCCTGTCGGCTCCGTGCTCTGTGCTTGGCCACCGGCCAGGGCAGCGCTGGGGGCCCGCTGCTCGCCAGATGCGATAAGGAAAGGTTTGGCCGAGGCTGGAAAAAAAAAAAGAGAGAAAAATAAGCGGGGGGGGGCGCGGGGTGGGGAGAAAATAAAAAAAAAAAAAAGCAAAAGCAAAGCAAATTCCTTGGCGAATCAAAGCAAAACGCTTGCACACGGCCTTGCATCCAGCCATCCGTCCTGATAAGGGGCTCTGGGGAGGAGGAGGAGGAGAAGGAGGCAGGCTGACACTGGGAACTTGACAGCAATCCCACCCCATTGGCAAAAAACCTGCCAGATTTCCCACTGCCCGGTGACAAGGGTGTGCCTCAGTTTCCCCGCTGCACTGAGGTGTGGCAAAGGGGGTTGAAACTGCCTTGGAGGGGTTAAACGGGGCGATTTTCTGCCGGGTTTTTATCCAAAACATATGTTTTCGCCACTATTCGAGTTATCTGGGATATTTCCTGCGTGTTTGCTCCTATGGCAACAGGCCCAGCATGAAAGACCCATTTACTGGGCCCGGGGATAAGGAGCAGCCATATGGTGTCAATTTTGAAGGAGCTCCATCCCCTCCACCCTGTCTCCTGTTCTCCCTCCACCACGGTCTTGGCCCTCCAGAGGCGTCCACCACCAGCCAGGTCCAGCTGGGGCTGGGCACCATCAGCAGGGTGAGGAGTGGTGGGTTGGGTTTTGGGGAGCTCAGGGAAGGTGGTGGCTCTGCAGAGAATCCTGAGATTCTGCAGGATCCTCCAGGAGATAGGGATGGAGTGAAGGTGACAGCAGCACCCAGCTGAGATCCTCCAGGAGGCAGGGATGGAGATGAGAGACCCACAACACCGATCTGGGATCCCACAGGAAGATTAGGATGAAGAGGACATCCCTGCAGGACTGAGGGTCATCCAGAGAAAAGCTGCCTGGACTGTGGGCCCAAGTCTGTCCAGGAGACCAGGCTGGAGACAACCCCCAGCAAGGCTCATTCCAGGCAGGCAAGTGCTGGAGAGGTCACAGAAACTTTTATCACCCTCAGAACCCTCTGCAGGGAGTTCTGTCCCACCCCAGCAGTCTTCAGGTTCAGTCTCAGGTTCAGTTCTTCAGTCTCAGGTTCTTCTCAGAGAAAACCCCAGCTACCTGGGAAAAACACAACAATAACTGCATGGGGAGGTTCTTTGGTCCTTCCTAAAGGTGCCAAAGAAGCTCCATGGAGTTAAATGACCAAAATACAGGAAAATGAGGCAAAACCCCACTCTCTAGTTCGCTGGGGGAAAAAATTAAAGTAAAAAAAAAAGTATTTCCTAATAATTCTAATTTTCTTTTGTTGCCACTGGGTGTTTGCTGCAGGGGAGATGATAAAGCTGGGCAGGACCAGGCACGGCGTGGGACAGGGGATTTTGGGAATGATTCACTCCCCAAAGCCTCCCGCAGAGGTATTTCTGATGGGAAAAAAAGCCAAAATAGATTAGTTGGGGCTTTTTTAGAAAAGAAGAGGTTTTATAGAAGTGACCCTTCCCACCAACCTCACCAGTTTTCTTTTTAATAAAGAATAAAAAGCCTTTCAGCCAAAAAAACCCTTTGCTATGAAAACGTGTGTTTGGGTCAAAAAGGCACTTTTCTCTGGGGGGAAAAATAAATCAACAAAACCTCCTGACCAATGCATGAAGTGATGGGTTGGCAAAGCTCACAGGGAGATAAAACAGCTTCTTTAGAGAAAACATCTCTCCTCCTTTCCCTCCTACTCCTCTTTCTACTTCTCTTCTTCCCTTCCTTCTCTTCCCTTCATCTTCCAGTCATCCTTTAGTCTGTCTCCTCCTCCTCTTTCCCTCTCCTGTTGTCTCATCTTGTCTCTTCTATCCTCATCATTTTAATCTTGTCTCTTCTCATCTCTTCATCTTCCCTTCCCAGGTGATGTGTGGTCACCATGTGTGCTCCATCCCTCCAGCCCTTGTGTCCTGTTCCTGCCCCATTCCCTTGGAGTGGCAATCCTGAGATTCCCCACTCACACACATTTCCTGCCACCCTGCAGGGCACAGTCAGCAGCTGGTGCCACCCAATGCCACCTGCACTGCCAGGGCTGGGGGGAACCAGGCTGGCACCTGCTGTCTCCTTCCCAAAAAGGACCCACAAACCTTCCCTCGATGGAAATCATTGGATGCCAAAGGGCATCGGGGTGTTGGGCTGGCCCAGGGACTGGGACATGGCACTGGGACAAGGCACCTGCTGGGATCTGGGCCAGGCTGATGGGACAAGGACAAGGTGACAGGGACGTGATGATGACCACAGGGACAAACGATGGGGACAGGGCTGGGGTGGTGGGACCTGGACAAGGCACCTGCTGGGGAAAGGAGAATGGGAACTGGAAGGAGGTGCCTATCAGGGCTGGGATGATGAGAACCAGCACAAGGAAACTGCTGAAGGTGTGGAGATGAGAACTGGGATGAGGAACTGCCAGGGACAGAAACAAGGAGACCACAACAAGAAAACACAGTGGAGCCCAGCATGGGGCGACAGTGACCAGAGCATGGCCATGGGGGGAATCTCCCAACCTCAGCCCGGAGCTCTGCACCCAAACCCGCAGCACCGGGGGCTGGTTCGGGGGTCTCCTCTTGGCTCAACCCAAACCTGCAGCACCGGGGGCTGGTTCGGGGGTCTCCCCTGGGCTCCGGGGGCTGGTTCGGGGGTCTCCCCTTTGCTCAGCCCAAACCTGCAGCACCAGGGGCTGGTTCAGGGGTCTCCCCTGGGCTCCGGGGGCGGGTTCAGAGGGTCTGCCCTGGGCTCAGCCCAAACCCGCAGCACCGGGAGTGGGTTCAGGGCTCTCCCTTGCTCATCCCAAACCCGCAGCACCGGGGGTCTGTCCTGGGCTCCAGGGGCTGGTTCAGGGCTCTCCCCCTGGCTCATCCCAAACCCGCAGCACCAGGGGCTGGTTCAGGAGTCTCCCCTGGGCTCTGGGAGTGGGTTCAGGGCTCTCCCCCTGGCTCATCCCAAACCCGCAGCACCAGGGGCTGGTTCGGGGGTCTCCCCTGGGCTCCGGGGGCTGGTTCAGGGCTCTCCCCCTGGCTCATCCCAAACCCGCAGCCCCGCGGGCGGGTTCTCTCCCCCGGGCTCATCCCGGAGCCGCTGGGCTCCCGCGGGGCCGGCAGCTCGGAGCCGGGGCCTCACTCCCTCCCAGGGGCGGATGAAAGGCTCCCTGTCCGAGGGGCATTAGACGCGCAGCGAAGGCTCATTCCCGATCGGTCACGCTCCGAGGCGCAGCTGCAAAACCCCCGGCCGGGAGCCCGGGATGCTCCGGGGGCTTTGTTGGGGCCGGCCCCGCTTCCCGGGAACCGTGACAAGGCGATGGGATTACCGAGCGGGAGAAATGAAATGAAATAAAATAAAATAAACCCCAACCTCGCTGGGACAGCGCTGGCTGGGAGGAAAAAAACAAAAGGGAAGAGCCTCGAATTCCCTCGTGGTCCCCCTGGGCGGGGGGAAGGGGCTCAGGGAGGGTTTGAGGGTCCCCAAAAAGGGATGGAGGCTTTTTTTGGGGTGTTTCCCCCATTTCTGCTCCCAAAACCCAACATTGAACCTTGTGAGGAGGGGAAACCTTGCATGGAGGAAAACTTTATGAAGAAGGAAAACTTTATGAAAAAGAAAACTTTGCAAGGAGGTGAAGTCTTGAAAAGGAAGGAAACCCCCAAGGAAGGAAACCTTGCAAAGAAGAAAACTTCACATGGAAGATAAACTTTGGGAGAGGGGAAATACCGCAAAGAAGGAAAATCTCACAAGGAAATAAAACCTTGCAATGAGGAAACCCTTAGGCAAGGAAAGGGAAGAAAATACTCGAAGGAGAAAATCATTTCAAGGAAGAAAAACCTTTCAATGCAAGAAAATCCTGGTACAGAGGGAAACTTTACAAGAAAGAAAAGTTTGACAAGGAAGGAAATCTCACAAGAAGGAAAACCTCGAAGGAGAATAATAATAATAAAAAAAAACTTCTAAGGAAGGAAAACCCCAGAGGTTTGGAGGGAGAGAGCAGGTTGAAGGAGGAGATTCTGCACCTTTTTCTGGGAGAAACCTCAGCCCTCCTGGCTCAGGGCCCGGCACGGTTTGGCTGAAGTTAATTGGGTTAGTGAGAGCCCAAAGGGCGTAGCTTGTCCAGGCGCCCGCTCCCTAATGAGCATCTCATTTGAATCTATGCAAAATAGCAGCGAGCATGGAGACATGCTAATTAAAGTGATTGCTGTTCGCTAATTAAGCAGCAATTCTCCTGCCCGAGAGGGTTTTCTCATGTAAATGAGCTCAAGGAAAGGGAAAACATCGCCTCAAAAAATTGTGCGGGGAGAAATGGGAATTTGGCAGCACCTCTGGTGTGCAAAACACCTTCATTATGATCCTCATTTTGAGTATTTTTAACCCAAAAAAACAGACTTGGCCGTCTCTTCTGTGCTGAGAACAATCTTGAAACCCTCATCTTTTCCAGTGGCTGCCATAATTCAAGTTATTTAATTCCTCAGCTGTGCCAACCCCGATTTTGTTTTATTTTGGGGTGTTTTCCTGAGATTATGGGACTTTTAATCCGCTGAGGATTTTTCTACTCTTCATTTTCTTTTTTTTTTTTTTTTCCTTTTTTTTTTTTTTTTTCCTTTTCACACTTGTGGAAATAATGACGTCCTATACAGGAAACCTCCTGGGGGATAAAATTAGGGCTGGTAAACACAGGGTAGTGCAGCGTTTTGGTCTCACAGGTTTGTCTGAAAACCGGGAGAATTTATTTCAAGTGTAGTTTGTTTGTTTGTTTGTTTGTTTTGTTTTTCTTTTTTTTTTGAGGGGGGGTTGTTGTTTTGGTTTTTGGGGGGGGGGGTTTTTTGGTTTTTTTTAGGTGGGGGGTGATTTTAAGCTTATTTTTTCTTTATTTTTCAACATAGCAACTGTGTTTCTTTGCAGTCTGCTCTATGTGGTGCTCAAGCCTTTCCAGGTGAAACTCTCCTTGGGATAAATCCCTTTCCAGCTACCACTTGTGGATGTGACCAAAATGCAGCAAATTCCCAAAAATCAAGGCACATTGGGCATTTTTTGGGTGTATTGGGGTTCTCTTGGAAGGGGTTAGTGATTTGGGCACAGTATGAACCCTTGATAAAGCCTTTTTTTTCTATTTTTACCCTTAGTATGGGATTCTTGGTGGTGACATCTGGAGAAAGATGATGTAGGGATGATGTGTGGGGACATCCCCCAGCCCTTTGGAAAAGCGATGTGGGTGTGGACCCTCCCAGAGGACAGCAGGCAGCAGCAGGTCACACATGGAAGGCTCTTTATTATCTGAGTCTAATTTTACTTATATACATTTTGTACAGAGGACCCAGATTGGCCCAAGGAGGTCACAACCTCCTGACTCCATTGGTCACTGTGACCATCACTCAAATCCTCTCTCAGAGAAGAACAACTATGCAAAACACCCAGATAAACTCTAAGAACACAATATTATTTACATGAACCAGCATGAGAACGGTGCTGCAAAGATTCAAACACTCGAAAGCAAGAAATGCAGGGGCGACAGCTCCGTAGGGTGCACCTGTTGTTGGGGGGCCGGGTTTAGAGGGATGGCTGAGCTCACAGGGATGCCCGGGCTCACAGGGATGCCCGGTCCCGGCGGTTCGGGGCCCGGTACCGGCACCGCACGTGTATCCCCGGCCACCCCTCCCGTTCTTCCCCTTAAAGGGCCCGCACCGTCCCGCTATCCGCACTCTCGGGTCGCGCTCAATCTCCGCCCGCTCTCTCCCCTCTCCAGGCGGTGGGTCGGCCCGCAGGGTGCTTTCCCCCCCCTTCCAGCCGGGGTTGGTTCGCTCCGCGGGGCGGGGCGGGGCCTCCCCCGACACGGGGCGCCGGTGGGAGCGGGGCGGGGAGCGCGGCGCTGCGGGGGGAGATAAGCGGCGCCTGAGCGGCCGGGCGGCGCTGGATGGAGGCTCCCGCCCGCCGGGACGCCCGCCCCAGCCTGGAATGTCCTGGCGAGCCGCCGCCGAGCGGCACCGGCACCAGGACCGGGACCAGGGAGGGGGCGCGGCGGAGAGGTAACACACACACACACACACACGCGCGCGCGCGCTTCCCGCCGCCGGCTGAGAGCGCGGAGGGGGCGCGGGCGGGCGGGAGGGGCGAGCTGCGGCTCCTCCGTGAGGGGCGAGCCCGGTGAGGGGGCGAGCCCGGCTCCCCCGGTGAGGGGCGAGCAGCGGTTCTTCCGTGAGGGGCGAGCCCGGTGAAGGGGAGAGCCCGGCTCCGCCGGTGGAGGAGCGAGCAGCGGCTCCTCCTCGGTGAAGGAGCGAGCCCGGTTCCCCCGGTGAAGGAGCGAGCAGCGGCTCCTCCGTGAAGGGGCTCCTCGGTGAGGGGCGAGCGGCAGCTCCTCAGTGAGGGGCGAGCCCGGTTCCCCCGGTGAGGGGCGAGCAGCGGCTCCTCGGTGAAGGGGAGGGCCCGGCTCCTCCATGAGGGGAGATTTCGGCACCCCCGGTGAGGGGCTCGCAGCGGCTCTTCCGTGAAGGGGAGAACGACGGTTCCCTCAGTGAGGGGCGAGCCCGGCTCCTCGGTGAGGGGCTCCTCCGTGAAGGGGCTCGCAGCGGCTCCCTCCGTGAGGGGAGAGCCCGGCTCCTCGCTGAAGGGACGAGCCCAGCTCCTCGGTGAGGGGCTCGCAGCGGTTCCCCCGGTGAAGGAGCGAGGCCGGCTCCCCGGTGAGGGACAAGCGCGGCCCGGGGCGGGCGCAGGTGGCGGCGGCGGCTCCTGTCACCCCTCAGGCTCGCCCGCCCCGCCGGGCTCTGCTCTCCGAGCCCTCCGAGCCCCGCCGAGCTGCCTGCCTCTCTGATTTATGGTCTAATTTCGCCTCCGCGCCGCTCTATTTGTCATTTAAGCGCTGCTCTGCTTGAAGGAGGTGCCGTAGGGGATGGGTTTGAGGTCGCGCCCAAGCCTCTTAACCGCCTTAAAATGGTTAATCTCAATGTTTTTAACCTGTAAGGTCACTTTTCTCTGCAATTAGAGCTGTGGAAAGTCGTTCCCTAAGGCAGGAGGCGGTGTGTGATGCCTGAGGTCTCTGGCTGTAAAGCATCCTGACGTCTTATCTCTGTTATTATTATTATTTTTATTGCATTGAGCTGCCTACCTTCTTAAAGCCACGCGATTCGCGAATTTTAAATTACTTTCTCTTGCTTTGTCTGTCTCTTTGCCAAAAACAAATATAAATTATATAGTTCCTGACTCCTCATGGAAGAACTTTCCAGTCGTCTATCCCCTGCTTCCAATACTGATGTTTTTTTAAACCAAAGGAGATGTGTTTTTCAGCCGTGACACACCGCCGGGCACAAAACAGGCGATGTTTATTTTGCTCCCGCCTCGTAACTGCGTAAAGGGTAAATGTGATGGCTTTATGTAGCTTTTTTTTCTTTTTTAATTATTATTTTACTGCTTTTCCCCCAACTGCTCTGGGAAGGAGCAGTCGCGCCGAGCCTGTGGCTGTAAAGCTGTCAGCTCTGAAGGGCTGTTTACTCAGCCAGTTGTGTCTTTCACACATGCACCAGAAATACAATTTACCGACCCAAACACCGAGGTTACCGGCGGCGTGGAAACTTTGATTTTTCTGCTGTTTCATCTCTCGTGGGCCCGGCGTTTTCCTTGAAGAAAGCAGGTAATCCTGGGGGTGCTGGTGCTCGTTTGCTTTTCTCCTCATCTCCCACGACTCGCCTGTTTTGACAGTTGGGATTTATGGGATGTGCAGCCTGCCCGTGGCTGCTTTAAGGAGGAAAAAGTGCTTTTGTGGTAGTGGTTGCTGTGGGCGACGGCCAGCTCCTTCTATATTCCAAAAATTTGCAGTGAGCGTTTCCCGGCACAGTTTCTTAACAGCTTTTTTTCTGTTGAACTTGATATTATTTGCCTTAATTACAGCCAGCGTGCTTTTGTTCCACCGAGTTAAAATAGGTGTTGAGAGCGTGAGTCAAACACATTGAAACCAAACCCTGCTTTTTTGAGGCAGCTGCAAGCCCATCTTGTGGGGAGGACTGGGTAATGGAGTGATTAAAAAGAAATAAATATTTTTGACCTGTATTCCCTTTCCCATAAGAGGAGGGAAGACTCTGACTGGCTTGGTCTGCATCCCAGAAAATCCTCAGGCTTGTGGGGAGACCCATGACTGTTGCTCAGAGCTGTTGAGACAGAAGGTAGGATCCACTGAGTTACCTTACCATGTTAAAAGGTATTTTTTTTTCCTCCTCAAGGGGTAGGAAGTGAGATGGGAACTGCTGCGGTGTGGAGGGATTAGTAACTCAGCCGAGGATGAGCGCGGTGGCTTTGTCGCCCGGATTAATGTGATTTACACCCTTAAGCTGCTCCCGGTGCTCATAAACAGCCCGTGCCCGTGTGTGCAAGGTGAAGTGTGGGCGGGCAGGCTCGGGTACACCACGGGAAGTAGCTCCAGGGGTTGGTTTTTGCCATTCTTCGTGCAGTCTTGGTGATTTTTTTGTCTGTTTTCCCAGCTCTGTGTTCTTTGCCCAGGATAGTGGCAGTGGGGTTTGGGCCAGGCCTCTGTGTGCCCCCTCTGCTGGATCACTGGGCTGCTCTGGTGCTAAAAATTTGGAGTTTTACTCCCAAAACTGAGGAAAGGTGAAGAAAAGCCTTGCAAGGAGAGGCCTGTCTGTGCAGGGCAAGTCCCACCAGTGCTTTCATTATCTCAAGGTGTGCTGTAAGCCCATAAACGAGGCTCCTGCTTACTTTGGCTTGCTGGTGTGCCAGAGGAATAAGGCAGCTGTGCTCAGACTTCAGGTGATGTCACTTGAGGATTTTTAACTGTCAGAGCTTAAAAATACCCTGGCTTGTTTAAAGACTGCTTCTGCAGATGTGAAAAGGGGGAAGCAAAGCAATGGATTGTGAGTGCACAACCACGTCAGGGTCCAGCATCTCATAAATCCCCCTCTGCCTGTCCCAGGGCAGACCTGCTCTGCCTAACGAGGCCTCGGCTGTACCACGGCCAGGGCATTAATTGCTGGGTGCTCAAGATGAGGCACTGCCATGAGCTGCAAGACCAGCAAAGTCTCAGTGCCAGAAAAACTAACTGGGAAGCGCGTGATGATTAATTAATTTTGGGAATAAAGTTGTTTTCTGATGCGATGGGACAGTCAGCAGCACCTTCTCCCACACATTTGTTGGTGTGTACAGGACCAAGTGCTGTGATTTCAGATTGTTTGCAGGGCTGGGTGTGAGGAGCTGTGGGTCAGGGGCTGATCTCTGAGTGTTTGTATGTGCACACAGAATGAGCTGCATTGAAAAGGTTCCCTGCAGGTCCTGGGAGCTGTTTCTAGTTCTGTGTGTGAAAAGGCATTGAACTTTGCCTGGATTTCCTATATTACCCACCAAACCCACTCTTCACACCTTCTCCAAGAGCTCCTTTACCTGCCAGGCCTTTCAGCCTGTGGTGAAAACCTCCAGCTCTGCATCTCCCTTGTTCCCATGCCCACAGACGTGACTCTTGAGGGGTTTCATTGCAGTGCCATGGTCTTGGCACACAACCCTATACAAAACGACAGGGAAACGTGGTGAACCTGTTGGTGTCTTTCCATGAGGCTTTGAAACCTTTGGTTTAGTAGCAGAAGCCCTGAGACTGAGCAGATCTTCACCCACAAACCTGCTGGGGTTGGGTATCTCAGGTAATGTTTTCTATGGAATCGCTTTGATTGGCAACTCAGAAACCTGCCGAACATCTTTTATGAGGCAACATCTCATTTGTATAAATTAATTGATATGTAAACTTGCCCTTTGTATGTGGAGTCAGGTTTTTGTCTCCTGCCCAGCTTATGAGCTGCTGACTTGTGAGGGGCTCCCTTGAGCTGAGTTCTGCTCCTTCCAGCAGTGGTTTGCTGTCAGTGCTCTGGTTTTTTGGTGTTCCAGTGGGCTGGGGAGCTTCAGAGCCAGTTGTTATCTGCAGCTGGGGTGAGGCTGAGCTAAAAGCCTTGTTTCAAATGGAACTGGTCAGCTTTCCTCCTTAAATGGGAATTTGCAGCTTGCCTTGCAATCCTGACTCTTAAAGCCAATACGTGGACACCAAACTGTGTTCTCTGTCCACTATTTTTGCTATTTTGACCAGTTTTGTTGTTTGGGCTGGTACTTGGTTGGTTCTCCAGGTGTTTTCCCTTTCCTACTCCCTTTCTGCTCTCCTGGAGGCCTCCCTGAGAAAACCCTGCTATTGTGTGTCCCCTTATCCTGCATCATTTGCTCTGGGATGATGTTTGTCCTTGGCAAAGTCAGCAAAAACCTCTTTGTTCTATTACTTTGGCTGGTGGGAGATCTCCAACTACACTGGCTCAAGAATTCCTAGACTAGATAGTTTCCTCTGTGTGTGTGTATATGTATGTTCACTTTTTTTTCAGCTGAGTGTTCTTGCAGTAATTTCCTTGGTAGAAGCTCAGTACATCTTCCAGGGCCGAGTGTGTCAGAGTTTTCCATTTATGTTCCCCAGCTCGCTTCTCCCTTTCTGGTGGGGATGATGATTCTCCAGTGACACTGATCACTTCAGGGGAAATGCTTGTTCAGCCCAGTAAAGGATTGAGCCTTGTACATCCAGACCTCCTGCCATTTCCATTAAGCCCATACTCATTCTTTCTGCGTGAGAAATATCTGCTGTCTTTCAACAGGAGGGAAAACAATCATGTAAGGTAGGTTGTTTTCCCATTTTCCATACCTATGAGATATGTCAGAGCTCTTCCAGCCAGGTGGGACTCTATTTTTTTTCTTTTTTCCCCCCTTTTTTTCCCCCTCCCCAGCTCCTTGGGCGCAGTCTCACGTTACAGCTCCATCCGAGGACTCGCTGCTGCAGGAGGTGGCAGGTACATTCCTGCACTGGAGCAGCCCCAGGGGAGTGACTCCAGCTAACCCTTCAAAAAAAAAAAGAAAAAAAAAAAGTACCCAAGCCCCAAACTTTCTTGGATCTTGCCCCGCAGTTAGAGCTGCTAAATCTTCCACTTGGATGACTGGGAAGGCCCCGGGGGGCTGGAGGGGCTGGTGGGGGATGGCCCCTTTTGGCAGCTCTGGCTTCTAAATTGGCTTTTGCTGTCTCCTGATCCTCTGCTGAGCCTTGCAGGGAGGGAGGGGTTCTG